>NC_086293.1:15976981-16586596 GCF_963924245.1 Chroicocephalus ridibundus | reverse complement strand
TTGCCACAGCTGTCGATGCCATTTGGGCTGTGATTTATGAAAACAAAATTTTTTTTTTTCTTTTTAATTAAATAAGCACATACCTGTGCATATACTCACACTTCTTCAGAGGTTTGGGGGCATTACATGTAAATGGCTGTTGATGAAACTCAAACGCCATGCGCTGGTGCTGGAATTCAGAGCCAGCTTTCCGGGATTAGATGTCCCCGGCTAACCTCAGCTGTTAGGAATTATTTTGGAACTTGGCCCTGGCAGGTGAGGGGGGACCACAAGGAGGAGAACAAAAGGGTTTCTCTCATTTCTGCCCCTGCCTCCTCCCTTCCCCAGCATCGGGTAAATGTGGTTTTAATTCAGAAATACAAATGTCATCTTCAAAGTCACTCTGGGGAAGAACGGGGGGAAAGGAGAGTTAAAAAAAAAGTAATCAATTGGATTGCAATTTATCAAGCTTTTTTTACTGTGAAAATCAACTGGAAAGTCTTAACATCCGAGCGGTGGGGACCAGGAGAGGGGCTGGGTGTGCTTGAGCTAGTCTGCAACGTGCTTGTCCCAAATAGCCTCTAGTATTTTGTTTTCTTCAAGGCCAGCCCTTTGTCTGATGTAAATAAACCTGGGATTCCACGTCACCAGGAGTCTAGGGAAAACAGCTCCACCTGACGTGCTGTTCTTGGAGCGCTTAGACCAAGGCAAAAAGTGTCACTGAAAGCTGTTTGAGACCCTCAAGTGGTAAAGAACCATTTTTTCCCCTAAGTTATCCCCCACCTTGTGCTTTTGGAAGTCTCCAGGCTGGGAGCTATTTTTGTTTCCTCCAGGTTATGGCAGCCACAATGCAATGGCTGCGTACGTGCTACAGCTCTGACAGCAGACGTGAATAATGGAAAAGGGCTACAAACACAAGAAGTCACTCCGAGTGTTTGCTGTACTTTCTTAATGTATGTGACATTGACATAATACGCCCCGGGGCATTTTGGATCAGACAGCGTTTGCCTGTTCCACGTGTTGGTTTTATGAGCAGCAATCAAGTTGTGAAACACATGTAGGCAGCGTGTGTGGCGAGTGGCTTTCCACCCCGCGCACGGGCGGGAAGCACAGAGCTGTGGTGAAGGCACCGCTCCCGGCAGAAACCTCATTTTGCCATCAGAGGAGAGGGCTCCTTCTCCCTGGAGAGCTGCCTGGATGCTGCTGCAGGGTGACGGTCTCATACTGTCATTTTGTCCGACTGTACGACACACATGGCACCTAGAAACAGCTTTCACGATGCACAGAAGCTCAACCAGATACATCCCGCAGGAGCAGACCCGTGAGTTGGATATGGTCCCCACCAATATAAGAAACTAAAGCCTTATTTCCTAAGCACACAGGCTGAACGGGAGTGTCGCAGCTCAGCAGAGGGTCAGCCCAAACCCCTCTTCCTTAGGCTGTGAGGCAGCAACTCATCAATCAGGTACACAGTCCACGGAACTGCATCAGTGAGTCGCCAGCACCGAGAGGCATGTCTTGCCCTCCCACAGCCCTCATCCTTCAGAAGAAAAAGTCCATTTTGGTAGGGACAGGAAGCAGGATTAATCCCTGTGTGATTTCCTCCTCTAACTCCTTCTCCCTGACACCCCATTCCAGCTTTCATCCTATCTGGGCTATTTAGTCTAGAGCAGGGAAGACGGAGAGGAGACATGATAACAGTCTTCAATTATGTAAAAGGCGTATGCAAAGAGGAAGGCAATAAATTGTTATCCACATCCATGGGGGGAGAGCACAAAAAGCAATGGCTTGAAATGCGGCAAGGGAGGGCTAAGTTCAGCAATAGAAAAACTTCCCCACTGCAGGGGTCATTGGGCACTGGAGGAGGTGGCCTGGGGAGGCTGGGGGATCTCCGCTGCTGGCGAGGTTAAAGAAACACATTAGACAAACACGAGTCAGGAGCAGTTTACACGGGGGTGGATGAGATGACCTCCTCAGGTCCCTTCTAGCCTTATTTTCTTCTATAACCATGGTGATAATCGTCCCAGCCTCACTCCGTGGCAGCCAGCTACGGCAGAGCTCTGCGTCACCTGTGGTTTTTTCCATATAGGATGGCAATCCCGCGGCAGTAACACACTTGGCTTAAGGAACCAATGAAGCCAGAAGATAGGATGATCTCTCTAATCACCACACAGTGAACACAGCTGTCAGGTCCTGCAGGACCCAGGTGATTACTCTGCCCACTCTTAAATCATTTCCCTGTCTCTCAAACAGTCAGCAAAAGAAATTCAAGCATCCTAAGAGCCCACCACTTCTTCAGAGGGCAAGGGCTCGCACTAACAAATGCACGCAATGACTCTAAAGATGGGGCACCTCAACAGCCTCCTGCAAAGCACAGGGATGTCCCCAAAAGCAGTGCAACTGAGGAGACGTGCTTTGCCCGGTAAAGAATACCCGACACCATGGACTGAGCTTGCATTTGCAACCAGAACAGCCTGGTCTTGCAGAGCCCTTGCAAGAAGCAGCATCCCCTGAGATGCTCTACCCTGAAATGCACTTGTCGCCAAATCGCACTGAAAATGGGACTGAGCGTACGTTTACATAAGGATATCCTTAAGTGCTTTGCTGGGTTGGGGCCTTATCCAGCTACATTTCAAGCTCTTGGAGGTCAGTAGGGATTGATTAGCCTCTCTGAATGACCTGGGTGCTGAAAGCCTACGCGTGTCAAAATGAGAATATTTTACTGAAGATAACGTTTCTCTCTCTGTTTTAGATATCCTAGGCAGAAAAGATGGTCCATAATAAAATCAGAAAACGGTCCCCCCTTTCTAACCAGCAAAAAGGTGCAAGTGAACCCTAACAGATGTTATTTGTATCATTACTGCTGATGAAGTTAGTAACCTTTAGCAAGGAGACATGGATCAATAGCTATTTGAGAAGACGCAGCTGCAGATATCTAAATGTGCATGAACTAGGAAGCGAGGTGTAAAAGCTAATAGCAGAATATTTAAACCAGATGAAAGCTATGAGGTAGGTTAGTGACCTTGAAAGAACCAGATAAGTAAAAAAGTAGAGAAAGGCAACAATGATTTATATACTTGCCCTGCACAAATATTACAATGCTTATTGAAGGGTGTAGTAAATTATGAACAAAGTAGAGCTTTATTAGATTAATGACAGCAGAATTTATATAGGAAGGTTGGTGTCTTTGGAAAGTAGGTAAGAGAAATTAGTTTTATATTAACTCTTCTGTTTCCAGGCTTGAACGTTTCTTTTTCTGCCGCGGAGTAGCCTGACTTATGCTTAGTAATTGCACATCTGTTTCCAGATCCTTGTGACACCAGTAGAACTCAATGTATGGAAAGCAATGGGACACCAGGAAGGGGTATCGATGGAGATGCTAAGTACTAAAAGCTGGCAGTTCACCAAGGACCTGTTTCTGCCACTGTGGAAACAGGTGGGAGTTTTGGGATTGACCAAGAGGCTCCCAAACCCTTATCGTGATTAGTGGGGTGATGTACAGAACCCCTAGTCTGGTTCTACCACGCCGGTGTCTGTGAAAAAGACAAAAGAAGACAACCACCTCCCACAAGCTATAAATCAAGCAAAGCCGGGCAAAGCTTGGTAGGACAACAAAGGGCCATGGCACGAAGTGGTTCGCACATGGTTGTACAAAAAGGTGGGCCAGCATCTCCAAATCCCATTTCCCACCTGAATGCCTAATCTAGACTAAAGGGAAGGACATTTCTGACTGCAAGAGCAAACTTATTGAACCAGTTTAAAGGATCCTGTTAAGGAAAAAAAAAAAGGAAAGGAAATAAAGTCCATCCTAAACAGTTTTCAAGATATGTAAGTTATGCTTGCAAAATACGTGTATTAATCACAGCCTGTTTATATCAGTGAGACAGCCATCACAGCACTCATAATTACATACGGAAATATATTTGTAATCATTTCAAATCCCAGCAGTGACTCTAACGACTTCTTGGACCACCGCCATCCATAAAAGAGCTAACTCTACAGGGAAAATGTTCTGGGGCACAGTTTACACCAGTTAATCAGGGCATGGTCAACTGCATTACGGGGACACACCAGCCTGCTGATCATTAAGGTCTGTGATTGCCTTTTGCTGCACAAGGAGTGAGTGGCGATGCTCTCCTCCAGCCCTGAGACTCCACTTAGTGAAATCAGTGGCCGGATTCTTACCTCCATCATCAGGGTGAGGCCCGAGGAGCCGGCACTATGCAGCGCGATGCTCATTATTCACCACTTGCTATGTACAGGTGACCTGAAAACCTGACCCACAGCCCAGTGAGTCCCCTTTGGATTTCTCTGCGCTCCGGATCAAGCCTCAAGAGAACAATTAGAATGAACGAGCTCAGATAAAAATGCATTTTTGTGAGTGTCTTTCTGATCACTTTTTGCAGGCTGCTCTTTGCTCCCTGTAAGAGTCCTTGCCCAAGTGTAATGCGGCCAAAGAAAGTTTTAGCTAAGAGAGGATTGCAGGTTAATAACCATTATGCTTACAGGGGAGAAATGGAATAGCTAAGAAATCAAAAATATTCAACAGCATCACCACCCACAGAGAATAAATTTCGCAGGTAGGATAGTACAGATACAGCTATTATGGAAACATGAATCTTCATCTCCTTTATATTATTATGTTTTTCCTTCCTTGTACGATTTGTTGAAAAAGTGGAATATGCTAATAATCCTCTCTAGTTTGTCTCCATTGAAATTTTGTGCAAGCAGAGTAACACGTTCTTTTTGAACTCCATAATTCCTGTGTAATTATTTTTAGTTATGTACCCTTTAACCCTCTATGGGCAGCTAACGTATTTAAGAAAATGTATAGTCTCCTGGAATTACCTACTGTAATTTCTCATCATCGTTAGGTTGAACTTAGTTGGCAGCTACACTCTTTTAAAAATCATCATTAAAGCTATTCCTGGTACCACTGTGATCTGGACAAAGAGTTTTCCCCCATGCGCTCCTGCCTCCATATTACTCAACATCTCATCCTATGCCATTCAAGCCTCTAGTATGTAAAGACTGGAGTATTTCAGCTCTTCCATCTGCAAAAAGCAAAGGATAAATATCTATTTAGTTGTCCACAAAGGCTGCTGTCTGTACTGAAAACCCATGTCCCGTGATGAGCTAACTACACGTGTGCCAGCAAAGTAGTCCCATAGGACTTGCATTGGACAGCTTAAATTAGGCTGGAAAGGGAAAAGCTGGGATGGGATTTGCCACTTCCACACAGCAGTGACGCTGCCTGCAAACACACTCTTGCCACAAGAAAATGCAAAAAGGAGGCATGAGAAAAAGGAGGACGATTCCTTTCACCCCGCGTTCCGTTCTTCCCCCGCTGCACCTTCATGAGAAATGTAAACCGACGGCGCCCAGCTTCATCTCACACCTGCAAAACCTTCCTGTGGCCTCATTTCCTCTCTCCTCCGCATCCTCCCACAGAAATGGGTCTATCTGTTAAACAGAAGTAACGAGACTGGCTTTTTTTTGGTGAAATATTTTAAGATGGCTTGTGTCTGTATATGAAAACAGGGGATTTGTTTTCCTAAAGAATCTACGTTTTCTGAAGCTTACAGAAAACTATTTTTTAAAAGAAATTCATAATTCATTTGGGAAATTTTTGCCCTTACAATTTCTTCCTCTCTGCTGGCAAGCCTTATCCAGATTTATTCATAGGAAATTCAACATATGCATTTATTTTCTCATTTAAATTTTAAAAAAAAAAAAGAACTAAACCTCACAGATGTTAAGAGAGACTAAAGCTTTTTGTCCTGACGGTGCAGAAAAGCATCACGATGACACAACAGCAAAACGCAGAGCTAAGTACAAAATTATAAAAACCCTGATACGGAAAAAACATTGTCATTTAAATTCATCTCAAAGAAACAAAATAGTCAATACCACCTTAGCACAAAACATTAAAAATGTCAAAGTAACACCTGCCAGTGAAATGCTTGATTTTTATGAAATTGTTTCCTACAGAAAATGGTCCCACAGAACTTTTTAACTCTCCGTAATCAGTGCGAAAAATCAAAGAAGAAGATTCTCATTTCCTTTTCTAAATGAAAAATGTCCATTTCATGAGGGAAAGGTCAGCTGTTAGGCAGAGTGCCGGTGCACTTTAGAGAACTTAAAATCTGCACCTGGACTTCCTCACATTCTAAATATTCCCCTCCCTCAGCCGGGCTGAAAATTGCTGTTTGAAACTACATTTTTGTTCTTTGTCTCTCCATTACTCTGATGGTTGCATCTTTCTCCTGTAACATTTTCTGTATTATACTCAATAAATACTATTTAATGTCATAATCCCAGCTAGACAGCTATAGAACTGTTAAATAGCTACTGTGACATGCCTAATAAATAGCCATCTAGACACATTATAAATAACCTCAAATTCAAGCCAATAAATATAGCAATAAATTTCGGCTTGCCAGTACATCTGTATAAATATCAGTAATAAGACAGATCAGAAAGGCTAACCATACTAAAGAGCTTTGATTTTGGAAAAAGTCCACGGGCAATACTTCATTCCCCTTAGGGGGGTGAAAAAAAAAAAGAAGAAAAAATTATTCAGTAAATAATAATACAGCATGGGGAAAGGGAGAGATTCTTGAACAAACTGCAGTTTATTTAGGCGAGAAAAGATGAGGCATACAAATCAGGGTATGAACGTCTGTGGAAGTTGCACAATCTTTGCATGCATTAAAAAGCAATAACTTTCCATCTATTAACTAGCTCCTATTGCCAATACCATTTCCAGCAGCTGGAGACATGTACTGAACAAGACAGACAGACAGGTACCTTTTTCTTCTGGACTGCAATCCTGTATTGTCTGCCAAAACTTTGGAAAAATATTCCAAGTATTTGGCTGACTATTCAGTAGCCTTATCAATACCTGCCTCATCAGCTTTTCCTCACCTACCACCCACTTTTTGGCATCCTCAGGATGACAGAAGCCAAGAGCCTCTCATCTGGAAGCGGCTGGCGTGGCCCTGGCAGGAAGGAGAGGTCTGTCCCCACCTCCCACGCCCGATACTGTGCCTGTGCGCGCACCACAGGGACGGCCATCAAGCCTCAACTAGTGCCATCAGCACCCCGTGTCGTAGCATCAGGACCTACATCGTTCATCTGTGCTCTACCACGTAGAAAAACGTTTTGCATTTCCACTGCTCAAGTTTAGACAGCTTTAAGGATCCCCCCTGGCTTTGGTTTGCCATTAACCAAAATAACATTCACTTGCTGTGAGCGGCAATGACAATACCTGCCACAGTTCTGTGTTTATTCCAGTCTGTTTAGCTTGCTTAGTTTTAGTTCTGTTTAGAAACTCAGGAAAAAAAAAAAAATCCTCTTCAGAGGAAGCTTTTAATACCACTGTTGGTTCCCTATTTATTTCCTTCTGGAGCCCTGGGCTCAGGAGATAACACTACCAGTTTCCCAACCTGTGAGTCCACTCATAGGAAAAAAGAAGTTACACAATAGCTCTACTGTCACACAAAAGATATGCATAAACATTTGCATAATCTAATATTTTCCCCAGGGTCAGACTGATGGGTCACATACTCCTCAATTGGTTTCTAACTACTCAGGTCTGGTAAGGACTGTGGTGATGCACAGTTAAACTATGAGAAACAGGGAATATTTATTCCACCTCCAACGTCAATCACCAGTGATGCACACTGAAGGTACTAAAGGTTGCCCGTGGGAACTGAAATTTTGGGCAGAGTGCTGTAGATGTGAAAACAGTGATTTTCTGGAAACCTATAGACCACAGCAGCAAAACACATCATATAAGCTTACGCTAAGAGCGCAGTTACCTTGTCTTCTGTTCCTTGGGACAACACCACACGGCGAACTTGGAGTCCTCATCAGCTACATTGATTGACAAGAACTCTCCAGGAGTTGACACACCTGCAAGAGAAGAGATCAAAGCTGTTTACTCTCTCCATTCTCTCCGTGCTTGTCCAGCCTCCGACTTCACCACTCTTTTCCCCATACATCCCTCCACGGGGGTCTGCAACATTTTCTTGCATTTGACAGCATCTCCTGTCTCCGTAGATGTCTGGGCATAGAAGGAAGGGTCTTGGACCTCCTCAGATGGTGCCATCAAAATCCACTCCACATTCTCCATCTGCAACCACTTTTCTGTCCAAGAAGCAGCACGACACATACATAGGCACTGATCACATATGGCTGTTTTCTCCAGGTGGGATCTAGCTCTTAATTTCGTAAATACATTCAACACAGACCATATTGACATGCTGCCCTGTTCTATCCACATGGTATCATAAAGAGGGACAGCTTTGGGGAAAAGCCTGAGCAGTGAAAGGTTCTCCGCAAAGGGTGGGACTGGCAGATTTGAAGCAGAAAACCGTGTTGGGACAGAAGATCTGTTTTCCATTGACTACTTTAAAGCACAGTTGTGTTAAACGTGGAAGGTAGACGAAGGGAAGCATGAGCCTCAATTAATAGGTCAGAGCCTGCACATATCTAGTTATAAACCCTTTTTTCCCTAGCCTAAACATCCTAATCTTAGTCCCAAAATATACAAGTCTGCCTGGAGAGACACAAAGCAACGATAGCCCATGCAGTGACTTGCCAGCCTAAAATTGTCCATGTTGTTCTTTCAGTTATCACAGTTTATTTTGTGGACATTTAAACTCCAGAGGCTGCTTGCTGCAGAGCAGTAAAGCACCACGGAGGACATGCTGATTTGCGGCAAATCACTTCAAGGACAAGGGGAACCTTTTCAATGATTTCTTTGTCTGTCTGTCTCTGCATGATGTGCTGCAAAGGTTAATTTGTTTTGAAATCCCCATTTTTAATTTGCATTACCGATCAACCCAGCAATTATAAATGTTAATCTGTTCTTCGGTGGCCTTAAATTCAGAGATTGAGACTGTTGCACTAAATAAAAATTCTATCCCTGGCTGTGATTTATTAAGACTTGAGTGATACTGAGAACTCACTGAGTCAGAGCATTGATGCAGGCATCCTTTCAAGGCACATCCTTAATTAGTTTTAAAGGAGGACAGGCCAATTTATATCACTTTGATTTAAATCAGTTTTGTTAATTGCTGTTTAAATCAGGACCAGGAAATCACAATTTAAGTAACTCGATTTGCCTTGCAGTTGTATTCTAACAGATATTCATAAAAAAAGAGTTATTCTCAGAAACTGACACCTAATAGAAATGTTTCATTGCAAGAAAAGGTAGCTTTGAGGTTGTATTTAATACTTGGTTTCGTCAGCTAAGTGTCCTGGTTTTAGCTGACATAATCTTCTTTCTAGTGGTTGCTGTGTTTTCAGATTTGGTATGAAAGGCATGTCAATAATGCCTATTGTTTTAGTTGCTGCTATGTGATGTTTATACTAGTAAAGGACTTTTTTCAGCTTCAGATAAAAGCTGAGAAGGAGCACAGAGAGAACACTGGGATGGCCAATGGAATATTCTGTACCACGCACGTCACGCTCGTTATATAAATGGGGGTTGGCTGATCTCTGCTTGGGTCGGGCTGGGCAACCATCCACCATGCACTGAGATTGACTTGCGTCTTGTCTATTTTTCTAACATCATCATCATTATCATTTTTATTATTTTCCTTTTCCATTATTGTTCTACTAAACTGTTTTTATCTCAGCCCACGAGGTGGGTGGGGTATCTCTTTCTCCCCCTTTTCTCCCTCTTCTCCCTACCCTTCTGGGGTGGGGAAAGGGTAGTGGAGCAAGAGGCTGTGTGGCCCTAATTGCTGGCTGGGGTTAAACCACAACACTAAGAGAACACATTATAACCATACTTATATCACTATATACCTCAGCATTTACTTCGGTGTTTGATTTTCACATCTGACTTGCGAGAAAACAGGGAAGGCAATTTTCAGTCACCTGATTAACTATTAAATGTGTGTTTTGTGTCATGCTGCTTCTGAATAAAAATATCCAGAACACCACAATTGTTTAAACAGAACTACCTCGTGTCCTGCATATTTTAGGAAATATTATCAAAATATGCATTGCATTTCAATGTTGTCGATGTTCCTGACAGCGTTAATTGCTGATAATATTTGCAAGCTGAGCTATTTTTTCCTTGCTCCCACGTTCTCCAAGATCAGAATTAGCCGATCTCAGACTCCCCCACACACCTTTTTCTCATAAGATGGGAGAGGATAAACAAATTTTGCCCGTTCTTTCAATTCCCAGTTGTTTTCCCAACTTGGAATATTCTAGTCACTAAGTAATGTAAAGCAGATTAAAAAAAAAAAAAAAAGTTCTTTTTGCACCTGCAGAAAAGGCTACAGCTGTCAAAAGCTAGTTTATTACTCAAGAAGCTCCAATTCCAGGTGCCTAGTTGGTAATTTCTCCCATTTAGTGATGTGACATTCTTCAGAATTTTGGCAGTGAATATATACTCAACTGCTATTTTTATGTAAGGGTTTATTAATAAGGAAATATAATTTTATTTTAGGCATTCATAATAAATTTAGTCTGTCATCATTCCAGAATACCTCTTCAAGTTTAATTTTAAGAAGAGAAAAATATTAATATAAAAAATTAAGAGATGAATGGATGCGAGTTGTAAAAATACACACAGATTTCTCATCACTGGGGAAAAAACGACAAAAGGACAAGAACCTCAATGGATTAATTCACACCTATTTTAGAAGGAAACACAAACGAATTGTTTTTGTCCAGAGGATTCTCCTCCCGCCCTTAGCTGAGAACCGAGCCTGGTCTGGTCTGAGGCATCAACTCCATCCCAGAAACGCTCGCTAGTGCCCGTGATTCCTTCTACCACAGCCTGAATTTTGCAGGAGAGGCTGTGCACAGCACACCACTTGTTTTGACAACAGAAAGGAAGATTGGAGAAACTAGGGTATTTGTTGCATGATAAAGTGTGATTCATACCAGTTGCATCTGATAGAGAGCTTTCCCTTGTCTCTATTTATACCAGCCTGGCAACGAACTCTGTTCTCAACGCACCATCATTCTCAGACAATGTGACAGAAAAGGCACAGCTCTAAAAATCACAGTGTTCTTTGTTAACCCACATACTTATTCTGAATCCTATCTAAACCTTCACCTGATGAGAAATCAGTTAGCTAGGTTAATATGACTGCTGGATAAGTAAGAGAGCTTTCCCCCTCAATCACCCAGCACGACTCCAGAGCACGGTTTCATGCCACAAGGACTTGTTTCAGTTGTTCCCATCCCTGACAGCAGCAGCAGGAGCAGGGCATCAACGCTGACTGCTCAGGGAGGCTGGTAGGACTGGGGGGTACCCACCTCCATCTCTGGACAATGGCACCACAACATCTCAACGTGGGTTTTAGACCTGGGTAGTATTTTTTCCCCATGGTACTCTCAGCATTTGGCACTAGGAAGTCCTGTTCCATGGGCCAAAAACCCGTGGTGTAACAGAGGTCAGGCAAGGGAGCTCCAGGCTCCAGTCTTCACTGAGGGTTCACACTAGATGTCCTTCACGTTTTAGTCAGCCGCCAGAGCTTGTAGCACTACACTCATTTTCATACAGTTTTCTGCAATGAGAGACATTTGTTTTAATTTCTGCACTGAAGTTCTGAAAACGGTGCTGAAGGTGCTACCCGGTGTTTAAGTAACCGGTGCCACCTGATACCAGTAAAAATTGTCTGTTGGTTCTTAGCTCATGGAAAAGGATTAATTCCCCAGTAGGGTAAGAATTTAAAACTAAATTAAACAAACAAATAAGCAAGTTAGCTTTTCACCCGTTCTGAGTTTGCAGCACAGGAATATGTGCATCAAAAAGGCCCAGGAGCTCTGGGACCAGTCAGACACACAGCTGGGAGGGAGCAGGACAAAACATCCAGCTAACATTTCTACAAGGCCCTGCAGAAGCGCTTCCCAATCAAAGGAAAACTTGAAGGAAAAAAAAAATTCACATGAAAACTTGATAAGCAGAACCAAAATTTTACAAAAGGGTAAAAATGTTTCTGTGGAATAAAATTTTTGCTTATTCTAAGTTTCAGAACAGGCTTGAAGAGAGGTGCCAGAAGCAGTAACTGAAGAGCTGCCGCTGCGCTGCAGCTCCTAGACCCATGAGTTCCCCTTAGCAACAACTCCTTTTCTGCTGAAAACCACGAGAGTTTACAATTCCTCTGTACAAGCGTCAGCCTACCTGGGAATGTCAAACGTACAGAACAGACAAAAGGGATCAATAAACATCTCAGTCCTGTATTTGGAGAGATGCCCTATACATTCAAGGCCAATTAAGTACTTTAAAACTTTAGCGAGTACCTGCAAGACCTATGTCTGCTAAAGTCGTCAGGTCTGCAAATCTTGCATAGGAGAATCATAGAAGAGTTTTGCAAGGGGAGGCTCTTGACACACTGATGTAATTTTTAATGTTTTGGAAAACATAGGAAATTCCAGCAATCATTGAATCAAGTTTGAATGTCTTTCTGAAAGATGTACATTGGTCAAATATAAACCATTAAGTAAATACATGGAAAACATAATGCCTAGAAGAAATAAACAACAGATATATACCACATCAGACTAAACAAGCTAGCTGTTTCTTTCTTGGCCTTGCACTATCTTTGAAGTCATTGCAAAATAATAATAGAAAAAGTTTGAAAAATTAAATAAAATGGAAAAAAATAGTTCTTTCTCCCTACCAGTCACGTCTGAACCAGTGCAGAACAGCCTAGAGCCTAACATATCACCTTCCTTTAATCTCTTCATGCTGACAGTGAAAAATGCCATACAAAAGCCCACTATATCTGGCCATCAGGAAATTGCCTCTCGGTACGGGATTGCTCATTTGCACAAAGCTAAGGAAATCAGGCTGCCCCTCCCAGACAGCGTGCGGGGAGCCAGGGCTGCCCCAGGAACCCCCGCGCTCCCCCGGATCCTGGCAGTGAGGCGCATCCCTGATTTTGGAACAAGCTTGGCACACACCGAAACAGCCAATGCTCAAGTGACACTAAATACGGCAGGTTTCATCCCAACCTGATCCGAAATTCAGGCCAGCTCTCCTGACAACCGCATTGCTAAGAAATCAGCTAGGTGGTGGAGCTAATCAAGATGCCTATGCTGGATGGATACTTCACCTCCTGTGCGGGAAGGGAAAACAAAGAGAAGGAAAACTAGCTGACATCAGGAAAATCGAGAAGCTGTAATTCATACAGAATTGGCCCAGAAATAATCAGGTTCCTAACTCCTTTATTTGTTCCTGGACTGGATCCATTCTGACCAGATAAACTCCTCCTCAGTACAATACACAGCTTTGCACATTGATGTAATGAAGTGATGGGTCACACTGGTGCTATCGTATCCAGGATTTACGAGGAGACATCATCACCTGAAATCGGGAATCGGAGGGGGCAGAGATATTTCGGTTAAGCTCTGCAAACAAGTCTGTAAGGCGTGTTTAGATGGGTGGGATGAAATCAATCAAATTAAGGTGCTGTGCACGGGTGTATCTCCGCTGACCTCAGAGGGATTCCGCTGTACTTTGGTACAGGATCTGACCAGTTGGGAATTAATGCATAAACCGGGTACATCTATTAGCAAAAGCAGGCACACCTCCTACAGGTAATTCAGCATATTTCCTCTCCTTTCCTGAAAATAAAATGCTCGGTGCGGGTACAAAAGCTGCCTTCTTGTTGATCACCTCTTGTCTCTGTTGGCACATTACTTGCATGCCTCATTCAGCAGCAGCTGCGCACAGTTGGTCAAACACTCCAAGTGGTTTGTCAAAGTTTTCCCAAGGCTTTTCATCTCCCTCCTTTCCTGTGAGGTGCCCAAACATAAGTCATCTCTGTTGGCTTTTGGAGCAGATTAATTCAGAGCACAGCTCCAGAACTGGCAGGTAATCAGTTAGCTGCGGTTTGAAGTAGAGCATTTTTCCCTAACAAGGGCAACAAAAAGGCGGGAAAGGTATTTCTGAATTCGCACATTCATTCAGGTAATATATTTCCTAGAGGCACAACCTCTAATGCCAACTCATGGGCAGTTCTTTCAGTAGATGTGATCTGAAAAGCCACTGGAGGTGGAGGAAAGCTAATCAAAACAGAGGGTATGATTTATCACTTCTCAAGTGTGCAGGGGAATATCAAATTGTAGCCTCAAGCTTTTGGGCCCTGAAGCACACTGAATTGCCCTACATCCATGGTGACAGAAGGAGAAAAGCTCCCATTAACATCACTCCCACTTGTCCTCAACAAGATGTTGAGGAGATATTACTGTAAAGTGTTGGCACCAAGGAGGACCCATGGGCCACCAAGAGCCAGGGACCCAGGGGGTCTCTGCAGGAGTCCTCAGCTAACCGGCAGCATAACACAGGAAAAAGGGTTTTGATTGTCTGACCACACGAAGCCACACAGTGAAGAGGGAAACCGATCATGACTACAACATCTTGGAGGCCCTGATCCATAGCTGGCCAAGTGGTAATAGGAGTCTTCCGTAAAGATGAACGCCACGATTTTTTTTAACATGAATCTCTCTCAAATAATTTATTTTATTTTGAGCTATCTCCTAGGAAATGGACCATCATAGACAGGAACTCCTGTTAACCTCAAAACTCTCATCCCTACAAGACAGAAGGAGAGAGGGCAGCATGGGACCTCGACTGACAGTCAGTGGGAGCCTGCCTCCTATTTATTCTTCAAGAGTTCTCATACCAAATTTATGCCCAGGCTGTGCCATATGGTATCAGGCCAAGTAGATGCATGGGTAGTTGAGTGAGGTCAGGGATTAATTTGACACATCATGGCTTCAAACCCCAAAATGATTTTTTTAATATGTGAAAAACTTCCTTACCTTAATCAAAGAGAATATTCATGTGCATGAAACTAGATGGGTAGCACCAGGATCAGTCTCCAGACAACCAAAATGATGTAAGGGCAGTTATTTATCACGGCTACTTTGTTTTTCTGGGAGGGGAGAAAAAAAAAAGGAAAGGTTTGAATTATAGCTATTTGATGGGTAACATTGCAGTAGACAGGTTAGGCCTTGTAATCCACTGGCACCATCAGCAGAGAACTAAATCAAATGTATTCTTATTCATCTTGTATATCTATTAATACAATCCATTGCAATGGTTATTCAATATTTATGTTGTCTGCATGAATTACTGCATATTTCATTCTCTTTTTGAAAACTCGGATAGTTGAAATAGTACAGCATTGCTTTTTATCTGACAGAGCTTTAATCTTTTGCTCATCATGGTTTTACCTGAACAGTTGTTTGAAAAAATAAATAAATGGGGGTTTTGCAAGATCGGGAGCTCCTGTATTAAAATTCTATAGTCATGTTATCATGATACACCTGACACTCCGTATAAACGATAAGCAGATGAAGATCTGTTTTTTCACTGCCTGTATTATTTAGAAGAAATAGCATCCACCACACTGAACAACATTTAAAAATGCTCGTGCCAGAGCCAAAGCAGTCAAATTCCACCCTTTAGGAAGCAAGATAATCACTTGCAGAGGTCAGGAAAGATTTTATACTCTACTTACAAGAATAAACATAGTTTGTGGCTATTCTCTCTTCTCAGCTAGTGGTATCCAGCATGACACTCCCAACGTGGTACAAAATATCCCAGAGAAAAATAGATCAGATTTCTCTAAATCATTAGAATATGCTGCTGCTGCACTCCAGCCTTTCGTCATTTGACTCACATTGAGATTTGCAACCCAGCACCTTGTTCAGCTTGGCAGTGAAGGACCATCTGAAAGTTAGATTGGAGGAGAAAATCTGCAAACATAACCCTGAGAGAAAAATCACCTGCCACCTTCTAGCTGCCCACCACCTCCAGGGTGTGGGTGAAGGAAGGTTTGCGACTGCTGTGACTGAAAAACCTCCTTGATCTTGCTGCCGAAGGGATCTTGACACATATTTATTAAGTCTGGTTCCAGGTCCAGAAGAGAAGAGAGACATCAAGACCATCTCAGGAAGGTCCAGGACGACAGCAGTATGATCCACAACACAGGCTGCAGAATCAGTTGGCATTTTGCATTGCTCTCATTTCATATGGGAGGATTCAAACGAAGAACTTAGAACGACCTTAAAACCTGAAAACAGAAACAGGAGATAGCTCTTAATGCTGCTGTGCCACAATCCATGCTGCCCCAAACCATCCTCTGAGGCAAGAAACTGAAAAACCCCATCAAGGAAACAGGTCCATAAAACAGAAAAATAAAGTATAAACAGAAAAATAAAACCAGACGCCAATGTGTACCCAAAGGAACTATTAAACACAAAATGTTTGTCAGTATAGGATGCTCCACTGCACACATCTGGTGCTCTCAGCAATACAGAGCATTTCTTTAATTGCTACACCTGAGACCGAGAGCAAGAAATAAATCTAGAGCCTGATCTCAATGTATTTTGAGACAGGTGGAGATAAGTAGCAGCACGAGGATTTCATTGTCAGTAATCAAGCAGTTATACATTACTGCATTAAAAAGATACGTTCAGGATACAGCTACGCATCCATAATTTGATGTCTGTTTTTCAATTCCTTCTGATGCCAGAATTCATAGAGATAACCGTGATAAACTTCCCCCATTTGGCATATATCACCCGATACTTTTTGCACGATCCAAGATGTCAGTATGGCAATATCCAGTGGAAAAGGCAACGGACTAGAAGTCAGAGCAGCTGGGCCGAGTCCAGACCGCTGCTGCTTCTTACAGGGTCATTGTGTGTCACTGAACTTTTCCGTTACTGTTTTATTTACTCAGAGTGTAAGTACTGGCTACGTGTTTATACAGCACCTTGCATAATGGATCCTCCATCCCTCCTGGGCCCTTAGAAGTGTGCAAATTAGTATTGTCCACTGAAATTCATGACTTAGCCCTTTCCGTACAACAGACACTGTGAAGCCAATGGATCTATCGAGAGAAAAGGATTCCAAGCGAGGCACAACGCAACAAAGGAGATAACTACTACTACTCTGAGCAGCTGTGTGAGATTTCTAAACTGGAAAAAGAGCTACTGGTCCTCTCACTCAGCATCTCTATTGCCTTCACCTCTCGATAGGATGGTGAGAGGTCCCCTTGACTTTTTTCTTTTTTTTTTAAGTGGTGTGAGTCCCTAAAAAAGGCGCTTCTAAATATGGATGTGAACATTTTAACATCAATATTTAAAGTGATATGTTTTGCTCTGAATCCAAGCTGAATATTCTGAAATGGATTATAGTAATTTCTTTCAGAGTAAGACCAAGGCTCGCCTTTTCATGATGACTCAATTTGCTACAGCTTCTCCTTTTGTCAGCAATGGCACGATGCCTCCCATTGCCAGCTGTTATTATTACCTGAACAGTTTTCAGTTGTATTTCATGTAGACCTGGTGACCCGGTACTCCATTTACCCCAAATTTTGAGTTCTCATCCCTGTCATTACCCGAATCAAGAATGACATCTGTTGAACTATGATGACTGCCTTAGAGTATTCTCATCCTTCAAAAATGAAAATTTAGTCATTCATTGCCTTACAGCACATTTAAGGTCTGGAAAAGGTATTAGGTTCTCAAGTCTCATTTTTCAGGATGGTACTCAGATACGTGCTCGAAGATAATCCCGTTCTTAGGACTTACCAATACTCAGCATGTGATACAGAGGTGTCCTTAAAAGAGTCACTAGGTTTGAGTAAACCTGAGGCAGTTCAAATAGTGTCTTTTCCACTCAATTTGCCCCGCTTTGACACAATTTATTAAAAAGAAGAAATACTTGAACTAAAAAGCAGACTGGACAATTCTTTTTTATTTTTTTTTTAAACGACAGAAAATTTCCCAGGTACGACGGCCCATTGCTCTGATTAATAGCAGTGCAGCCAGAGGAGAGGACTGTGTGAAGCATTCAGCAATCAAAGCCATCAGTCCTGCCTGTTGTGATCAGACTGCAATTTTTGGCAAGCGTGGGTATCAGTTTCCCCAATTCCATCTTTTACAGAGCACAAGCAGAACAGCGCATCAACAGTTTTCCTGAAGACCAGTGGCTCATTTCACCTGCGTTTGTTGGATGTCTATGCCTTTCCAGCAACGCTCTGCAGACCTTACCAGGTTTGTGTAGGCAATATCAAAAAAACCCCATTACCTTAAAATTGTCAAATCAGGTCCAAGCCTGAGACTTGCTGATCACCCCTTTTGATGTTCAGGGGAGCTGAACGCATTTCAAATGTCTGATTGGGTTCGCAAGGAATGTAACGCTTTTTTAACAAAGCTTGAATTTTTCACACTGAAAAAAAAAACCAAAACCCACGTTAAGTATCTTGAAATGTGTTCTTGTGTTGATTCATAATAAAATAAAAAAAAAAAGTCCATATCATAAGGGGAAAAAACCCCCAAGCCCCAGCTATGCTGGTCCCAAAATACTGTCTTGTGATGCAGTCGTTACACGCAGCAATATATTTTTGTGCTATAATATAAATAAATAAAATATTGAGCATGCATGTACTATGCAATTAAAGTTAAAATTAATAAGGAATTCATATATATTGATGCTACCAAAAAATATCTAAATGAAACATTGCCTCATTTCCCCCATCTTTCGGAAGCTTCTGAGTCAGCAGACTTCCAGATAACATTTCTCTTTCCAATGAAAGTTTCCCCTATACAAAGTTTTGTGACTAGTTCAATGACACGGTAATTATTTTTTTCCTGTTTGGAAATATCCTGAATAGTTGAATTTCGGGCTGCAAATACCTCTTCATTGTGCAACTGCCTTTTCCACATAATTACATTAAACTTCAGGAGTTTACTTCAATTCCATTTAAAATAGATTTCCTGAAGCTGGAAAACCTGCGAGTTTTCTGTTGGCCTTCCACATATTACTACTTCCCGTGTAACGATGCCGTAATGATTCACTATTTGATGTTCTTCAGCTTCTGGCTTATATATTGTAATTGCCTAATTTCTTACGAGAAAGGCAGATAAGGAAATATTTCAAGAGGCTTGTAAATAACCGACAAGGACCTCAAGACTGCAGTTATTTTAATTTATGTCTAAACTGTTTTGCTGTGCTAGCTGAAATAACGCATTTGTATAGTTTTTCAGTGCAGTTTGTATCATTCATCACTCAGTAACCATCACAAACCGCTCATCCAGTTTTAAAACCTCAAGGTACTTTTCTGGTTACTGTATACTGCAGTGTGCCGTGTTCTTCTGGAGAACCTGCAATGGAGCACCAAAATGCATGACTTAGAGAGAAAAACTCTCCTTTTGATTTGACTCTAGCCAGTCTTACCAGCAAGAAGAAAAACACTTCCAGTCCTGCATGGTTGCACAGCTGCTTGGCTTCCACATGTAAGATGAGCAAGAGGTCAGTCTTCTCCAGACTCCAGCTACTTAAGAGTTCCACTTAAGAGATGGTTTTTCCGTTATTTTTTTATTGCGCTCCTACGAAACGGTTAAGGAAAAAACCCCGTGCCCTGAAAGCATGAACTTGCAATGTTTTTCCGTCCTGCCATCTGGCCCTAGGAGGGAATGATGGTTAGCCAACACACACAGCTCCCAGCACCCTGCTGCTGACATGATGAATGCAACAGGTAGCGGTGCTTATGATAATAAGGAAGTTAATGAGAAAAGCCAGGCTGGTTCCTGTTTTGTAAGAAACAGAATAAAACCCAACGTTTGTCAACTGGGAAAAAACAAACATTGGAAAAGAAAGAAAGGGGACAGTCCAAAAAAAGGTATTCAAAAAAGGAGAACAAAACTATCATAGCTGGAAATATCAACAAATGGTGTCATAGATTGGCCTTGTGTAATGATGCCTTGTTTACATGGTTTGCATTAATATTGTTAGATACTTCCTGAACAAAGGTTGAAGTAAGGATTTAACGAGGATATTTAAAAATAGAGTGAGGAAAGATCAGAAGTACAGACTAAGTTCTGTTGAGTTTAGACGGGCGTCTACAGACCTCTGGCTTGTTCATCAGCTAAAACTTCAGACCTTGCGAAAGGAATTAAATGCCAAAAAAACCCACCAAGATTTTAGTCACAGCAGCTGGGTAAATCTGGATGAAATACCACAGAAGCAATAAGACTTGACATTTTAGATTCAGTCCACTCTGTCTTTACTTCTGCTTTGCAAACAGTTGTAACCGGGCAAAACCAAGGGACATACAGACAACATCGTTCTCTCCAATTGTATACACACACAGCCTTGCAGAGGTGGTGTGCACCTTTTCCAGCAGAACCCAATGGGAAATACGGCTTTGGGAGAGTCCACGTGCCACTCCCCCCAGCCCTACCCACAGGAAGAGGTATAATATACACATCCTTTAACTGGAGCTATAGTTAAAATCCAGCCTAATGCTGCAAAAACGGGTTTTGTTCTGACACGTGGCGGTGTGCTATTTGTTCTCTCTTGTTGACTAAAACTAACTTCTGCAGAGCACTTGACATTCCTCGCTGTGAGAGAACCACTGGTTTGGAAGAAGTTCAGTGAGAGATAAAGAACCAACTCCCAGAAACTATTCTAACCTGAAAAAAGAGGATGGGTGAGCAGGTTGAAACATCTGGATTAACTGGTGCTAGAGTGAATTAGTGTATATATATATATATATATATATATATATGTCAGAGTAGAATAAAAGGAAGGGTTTGTAAGCATGGATAGACCTTGAATTGCTCTAAGAAAGGATCTTACACGCATTCCTTTGTTTTCTACTTAATCATTAATTACTGCTGATGTTTTGCAAATACAGGCATGCCTACAGCATGTAATGCAGAGGTGAGCTGGAGATCCCCAAGCCAGACACATGAGGAAACTAACACATCACCCAGTGTGACGCTGCGCCACAGAGGCAAACCAGTTCAGGTCCCAGAAACAGCATCACCTCACAGGAACATCTCACTTGGCTACAGCACTGGACCCACCGCACCCAGCCAGGACTTAGATCAGTTATTTTCACACAGAGCAACAAGGTATGGGATGGAGAAATGGTAATGCCTGAATAGAAAAGTGCAAACACATTTCTTCAAAATGTAGAAAAGAAACATCTATTACATTAGACCACCTTGATATTTCCAGAGCTGATTTACAGAGGAAGACTCTTGGAAATCTTGGATTTGCCTTATTTGGGATGGTCTGTTTTGTGCTGGTTCACAGGCTGGGAGCATCTCAAATCCTACTCAAGAGAGGAGTGACCCCATGGAGGGAGTGACACTGGTCCAGAGATGGACCTTAGATTCACATTTTCCTTTTGCTGTACCTTTTGTGTAAGAAACGTCAGAGTGCATGGTCACAAATGGACAGTGAGACATTATGTATCGCTGTAAACGTCAGCAAAGGCCCAGATCAAACTAACTGCAACTGCGCTGCCTCCCAGCCCAAGAGCCTTGCTGTTATCAATCACTAGATGCAGGTGTGGACCACACGGGCTCAGCGGAGAGCCAGGACCTGGTTTTTTTGTTCAGTAGCAGTTTCCACTGCTCTCCTTGGCAATGTGTTAGAAGAAGGCTCAGACAATGTCAGGAGTTTCTACCACGCTGCCCAGTGGTCCATGTGTGACTCATGAATGGCCTCGGCTTTAGCAACCGGCACTGAGTGAAGATACCAGGACGTGGTCCCCAAAGGAGGGTCCCTGGGGCTGCTCGTGCTGCGCCGCAGCCTTCAGGGATCTCTAAAGGACACAAAGTCCCTGAGAAAAAGGAACAAAGCTCAGAGCCTTTTCCACTTAAAAATAAACCGATTAAATGAGAGGAAGCGGGGCAGGTGGCTCGTTTCCCGAGCGCCGTGCGGCTGATTGCAGGGCGAGTCCGAGCAGTGATTCACCGGCCGGGTCGAGGCCATTGTCCCGGCCCGCCTGCGCACAGGAAGGAGAGCCTGGTCCCAGCCACCATGGTGGCCACCGCCCTGGCCCACCGCTGCACCCTGGCACGGGCACCCGAAACCTCGGCAGGACTTATGGATGCAAGCAGAAAGCGAAGTATCTTTTCCCCACCTTGCTTTCCCCTGCTGAAGTTTGACCACCTGCACGCTACACTAGCGGAGCACTGTGCTGCCGCTTTAAATGGACCCCATATACACTCAGGAAACAAAATATAAATACTCAGAACATGTGCACTTAGTACACATGTGAGAAATCATTGATATTTCCCTCTTCCTCGGTTCTGGTTAAAAGTGCAAGCATCAAACCCGGGCGACAAATCATTTCCCCATCCCGGCTACTCTATTTAGGGATGTGCTCATCTGGAAAGCCATGCCAGGGGACACTCTGTGAGCAGGAAAGCTCTGATTTACAAGTAAACCCCTCCTCCCAATTTAAAAGACGTTTTATGACCTCCTGGGTGTTTCTTTAAGAGAGCCTTCCCCTTCCATCAGTCTTGCTCCCTGTTCTCTGCGGCAGTGGCTGATAAATTAAGACAACGACATGAGCTGATTAGACCGAATCTCCTCCCAGCCTGGCTTGCCTCTCTGCTTGATGCTGCAACGAAGCTACTGCCCCACTTCTGGCACCACAGTGCGAGGCCAAGGAACAGCCTGCGTCGTCATAAATCCAGGCTTTCCCAGCACGATCAAGAAGAAGGAGGGCTGTGGGAGGCCTCGGTGCAGGCAGGGGAAGCTGTAACAAACGTGTGAAAATTAGCTGGATTCATGTTTACATTTGATATGTCTACCCATATGGGCACAGGCAGCCATGGGCTCACTCGGGTCCCACCAGATGTGAGCTGCTTGCAGCTGAGAAGTCCCCTTTTTTCACGTCACTGATCCTGAATTAAGCTGCCTCAGCGTATAAAACGCGGCTGTACAGCTCCCAGCCTGGACTGCCTCGCGTCCAGAGGGAGACAGTAACGCAAATGTTTGCACCTGTTGGTGCAGACATATATGTTCAGAGATTTTGCTGACCATGTCAAAAATCAAGCCTCTAACACACCGATTCAACGAAAAATAGGAAGGGCAAAACGCTGTCCCCCCACATGCTTGTAGAGCTCAGTAGGAATTAGATGTGTTCATCCTGTTGGCTCAGGATGTCACGCGTCGCTTTCTAGTAGCCGGTCCAAGCACAAGGACGAGCAGTTCTTGCTCATTCCTGATAGCATCACCTCCTCTGCCGGCTGGGAGAGGCTCATCCCTCCCGCGCCGAGCACCGTGCACCAGAGCACCATGCACAGCTCACCACAGAGGCACCACTGCTCCTTCTTCAGAGTGGAGGCATCAGCAGCAATTTAACTCTTTTTTTTTTTAAGACTGCCAGCAAACACACTTTCAGAATGAGTCCTCCACCAAAAAAGTTACGTTTGTCAAATCGGTAATTAGTTCATAAACCGAGGCCAAGGAGTGCAGTTCCTCTGAGCTCTCTGGTGCTCAGTCTGACTGTGCGAATTTAAGACACCGGCAGAACAGGACTCCTTTCCACCGCTCCTGGCAGAGGATTGAGCCTAGATTAATTCAAGCGACTACTTTAAACTTGGAGTTTATGAGTGAAAACCGAACATAAAGCGGTTTTTCCCCATTAATATTTTTCACAGTATTTCCCAGGAAAATGTCTAAACTGATGACAGCCCAATCTACTTCCTTTTTTAGTTATGGCCTTACGTTTACTATTTTCTGCAAATGAAAAAGGGGAGGGAAAGGTTCAGATTTGTTTCATTTTCTTCAAAATTAAATACACCACTGTGCAGCCATGTGCAAAAACAGACCCAAGCTTTCATCAGCTTCTCTATTCTCTTCCGGAGGTTTAATAATCTCTCGTATAGGAGTTTTGTCTTTTTAGAACCATCTTATTAGGGAAAAATACATTAAACTTCTGCACTGGGTGTTAATTCTTTGATAGATTGGGCAGCGTGCAGGGCTTCTTGTCTGTTTATAAGTAGTGGGTATTCACCCTACGTTCAGGAATAAAAAAAAATCCTTACCTGGAAATCACCTTCTGTGCAATTACCTGATAAGACACCAAATGAAGTAAGGCTTCATTACTTCTCTGCAGAGGATTTTCATGTGAAAATAGCTCTCCTCTCAGGGGGTTGCCAGCTCTGTTATTAATGGCTATTCCCTCACATTCTTTTCTTTTGACTATTGCGCAATTACTACGCGGTGGAGCAGGTCCTGCCCAAGGGAGAAGAGCTGGTGGATGGAGGGGGTGGCCGGGGTAGGGGTGGTGCGGAGCCAGGCCATCCGTTACCCACCGGCTCTACCCAAGAACAATAACAGCAGAACTCACAGAATGCAATCAAGTGCATTCTTCTCCAGGGCGATTAAGGAAATATTCAATTTGATGCAACTGAGGTACAAAAGCTCTCTGTATCCTTCTTCTGCCAAGCATGGAAGAATGCCGTGCTTTAAACGATTTACAAAAACTCCTGTATGCCAAAGACGTATCATTTACATGGAATCCAGGCAGCTTCATGCAATCGCTGCTTACACGTAATTGTACCAAAAGTAATGGGGGGGAGGATCTAAAGGGAATAAATCAGCTTATCAGTGATCAAGGTTTATTTTACTTCTCCCAAAGGAAACCCATGGAGGTTTGCTAGGAATCCTTTTTTTCCTCTACTAATGGGACAAATCTGAAATGAGGAATAAAAAAAAATATTATTTCTTAATTCTGATTTTGTAACTGCACATAGTTTAAAGTCTGCAAATAATATAAGATTGATATAAAGCCACTTCTAATTAAACACGACAAGGTGGAAGTGGCAATGAGTGAAAAATTCAAGCAAGCTGTGAGTTTGTTTTCCTTTCCTTGTTTATCTCGGGCTTCTGCTCCCAAAAATCTCTAGCAATGGTATAAATCACATCTCTGTTTCTTCAAAGCACTGTTAAACATCCAACAGGAGAAAATAACATTCTACATCACTTAACAGCAGTTGTGCCCTAACATATTCAAAATCAATTATGTTTCACATCATGCAGTCTCAACTTTTAGCAGTTATTTGTGGTGCTAATTTGAGTTGTCCTGGATAATTAGAGGATCTGTATCTCCATCATTATAAAAAAAAAATAATTACTTTTTCTAGGATTTGCACAGAGGTACTAATGGCATTACAATCACAGTGATTTTAATAAAGGCCAGATTGTGTCTAGCTCCAATACTCCAAATCTGTAATGAATTTATTCCACAATATCCACAGAAGATAATTAAGTGCCTTTATCCCCACTTTCAATCAGTGGGGAACTGAAGCTCAGCAGTAACCTGGTTTAGATGCTCAAAGACATAAGCACCCTGCTTACCTCCACTTCTAACACACTCACGTTGGGAAAAAACCAACACAACCACATGGATGGTGACAGAGAAAAGCGCTCAGACTCGTGCTGGAGAGGGCCTGAGCCGCTGACACCAATGTACCCATAAGCTGGTTTGTTTTAATGGGCTGCGACTTTTCTAGGGCCAGCCTGGCTTTAGCAGGGAGGATTCACAGACACAAGCCTTAAGTAAGCCATAAAATAGGGTGATGGGGGAAAAAAAATAAAAAAACTACTGGACATTTGCCCGCAGCAGGGGAAGGAACTTGCCTGAGGATGGTTATTGTTTCAGAATCGTTTGATGAAATAATAAACGAAATACTGCACTGCTAATGATTTCTGTAGACCCACGATGCCTTGCAATGCAGAGGAGTACGCACACTCCCTGCCCAGAAAGAGCTTCCTGCATAGTTTCAATCTGAAGAAACACGCACTCATTTGTCAATGACAAAGAACTAGAAGGCAATTTCTTAGCCTTAGTGCTTTCTCTTGAGCAGGAACAGTCCCATCGACGTTTAAGGAGATTCAAATGGTTTTAACACTCAGGCTTCTTTTCTAAATTGAATTAAAACTGCTCTGAACCAATATTGCAAAGGACAAAGGTCAAGGCTTTATTTATATAATACAAGGATGTAATGCAATAACCGGCTGTTTGAGACACGTAAGTAAAGGATCGGGGACAAAGCTGCAGACAGGATGTCAGCACTGCGCAGGGAATTAGCCATGCAACTCCCTCTCATTAATTACAGATACGCACATCCGAATCACCATACAGCATTAAAAAAAATGTACCAAGCGATAACTATGATTCATTCTTTACCATTAACAATGCAGCGAAAGGTGAAAGAGGATGGTGCTCTTCCGGCACCATTAGGTAACCGTGGCCGTGTGTTCTTCCTATGTCCAATCTGAAATGAAACAGCAACCATGGAACAATATGGTAGGAAGTAATTTTCATAACCTCCTGAAAGTGACATTTTTTATAGCGTTACTATATAAGGAATAAGTATACCCATACTAATTGTCAGGCACTAATACGATATTTTTCTACAAAACCTTAACAAAAAAGTAAATATTATCACAACTTGCAAAATCTCCAGAAGCACATTCTGTATCACCATATCTGTCAGAGACAAAACGAGATTTATAAGCTCAGGAAGACCTTGAGAAGCTCAATTTCTAAATCCTATCTTTGTGCAAAGTAGGTTACCTGCTTAACACGGGGCATACCCTGCAACTCTACTCCCAGGTTAGTACTTCTACAACTTCTTGGAGCCCACCATGTATGTTCTGGGTACAAGACTACATCTTAGCTTTGTGCCAAACAGTCTCTTGATATGTTTTTGTCCAAAAAAAAAATAAACACACAGTTTCAGCAACAATAATACAGAGAAGAGCAAAACAACATCCATAAAGGGCAAATTACTCTACTTAGCAGGACCAGTTGCACTCTTCAATATTCCCGTGCAATTGTTATTGACATCAGTAGAGGATGTGGGCACACGAAAGGCTGAACTTGACCCCTGAAAATCCAAGTGACTGGATTCAGTCAGAGAGCAAGGAACCACTTCCAAGTGCTGACACCTCTTGCGTCGAAGCTGCTTGTGCGTATGAGGTCTGCATAACACCCAGTTCTCACAGGAAAAGTGAGATGTTTGTGAGGTAACAAAAAATTACTCAAAGCATGGAAAAGGAGCACATACCACACTTGAAATTATACACTTTTCATTGAAATGTCTCTGACAACATAGAAAATTGATTGATTTGATTAGGTTTGATGTAGATGCTTTTTTTTTCCCTTTTTTTTTTTTAATGGGAGTATCACACCATATTCAAATGACTTTCCGGTTTGTGCAAGACTGCCACAAAGACAAAAATCCATCTTATTGTAACAGAACGCACCCAAGGCTTTACTGCAACATTCTAAGAGCCTGCTGACATTTGGCTTTGTCCTCATGACATCTGTAACTAATGCAAAATCAGAGGCCTTATCAAGGGCTTTAAAATAAAATTTACCAGCATTAACTGCCAGGTAGCCTTTTTCAAATGTTTTCGATACACTTTCTGCACTAGATTTGGAAAACACAGCTCTTCATGTAGTTTCTAACTGATGGAAGAGATCCATCAAAGCTCTTCTGGTAAGCAGGTGTACCCGATTTTCCCAGGAGCAGGGCTCCGCTGGCAGAGAACAACGACTGATGTTCTTTACCTCAAGTGAACTGTACCCCATGGACTAAGAAAAAAACAGAGCCAAGAATCTGCTCTTCAGCAGAGCTGTTTTACAGGTGAAACCACCGATTATGGCTCATGTTCACCCGTGGAGTCTTGAAGGAGGATGTGCTTGGAATAGGAACTCTGATTACTCCTTGTCATCACTGGTCTCCAGAAAGATACAGGTCAACTATACGCTATTTGTAGGCTTTGCCCGGCTCTCAGGGCAAGAGGGTCCCTTGTCACAAAGGACAGTACAGGGCCCCTCTCCTGATATCTGGAAGCGCTACAGTGCCTTTAGCCATCTCTCACCACTACTGATGTTTCACAGCCGGTGACAATGAAAACGGGGGAAAGCTTTCTGCTCTGTTTCCTTGTCCTTGTAACCAAAAATCAGACACGATTAAGTACGACATTCATTGATGTTTCTATAGCATAGTATTCAATATATACATTTCAACGTTAAAAAATGTGGATAAAGCAGTTTAATCCCCAAACTCACTTTTTTTTTTTTAAAAACACAAATCTGGTATCTTCAGGAACGGAACACAATGCTTTACCCTCCATGTGTCAGCAGTATTTGCTAAGCTGACAACACATCTCCAAATTACCAAATGAACTATAAAGTGTTCAGTCACCGCTACTATTTCATTATAGTCACCCCAACACAGCTTTGAGATGTAAAGGCCTTAAATAATGACACAGAAAAGGACTAACATAAGAGTTGTGAAATTTCTGTGTTAAGGATAGTGATGATTTTTTTTTTTTTTACATTACAATCCAGTTCCTCGGGATGGGAACACGCTCCGCTTCCTGAGCCTTTTTGACAACTGAAGATGCAGAGTGTGCAGCAGAGGCTGACTAGCACCCAATTAGAGTGGCACCCAATTAGCGCCCAATTTCTATGATCTCCTGTCTCACCCTGCTTAGAACAGTCTCTCGAAGACTGAAGTCTACTCTTAAGTTACTTTTGCTCTCTCCTCACGTGGCATGAAGTTCCGCAGTGTAAAATACTTCTTACTTGAGTCACTGCTGAGCACTAAGCAGCTTTTCGTAGAGGTAAAACTCATGAGCCGAAACCATTCTTTGGTCAGCTTTTCCAGGCTTCTGGAACTTCAGGCTGCCCCGAGTCCTACTGTGCATTAACCCACGCTCAAGAAAAGTGCCCCACAGCCTGGATCAACGTAAAAGGCAAAGACTTTCCAAGCAAAGAGGACACACTGCTCTAAGTTTAGTTCCTCTAAACAACATAAGGAGGTAAAGCACAGGTTTCTGACCATGCTTCAAAAGATGTTTCAGCTAGTTTTCCATCTTGATATCTAAAAGCAGATTTTAAACAAGCAGTCTTTAACGAGCTTGGTGACATTGCTACACGTGGAGATGACCCCTCAAGAGGAAAAAAAAAAAAAAAAGGTATAATGGCTGGTTTGGGATTGGTGGACTTGTTGTGAGCCTGTGCTTCAACAAAAAAGAGGTAGGTGAGAAGAAAGTGAATGCATGGAAACACACAGCCTGAGAAAGAAGGGAATATAAAAGGAAAACTATGATGAAAGGTTCATTATCATTGCTCAACACTGAAATAGTAAAACTTCACATATGACAAAGATTTAAAGCCAACATGGACAGAGGAAATTATTCTTCCAGCTTTGCAGAGAGAAAGCCAGTCCCAAAATACAACTGCCTAAGAAGCGGGAAACACCCAGGGACTGGACAGTCCCTATTTTAATGCTTCTCTTGTGCATTTTGATGTTTCATGGCGTAGGACTTCTGCCTGCACGATGACAAGCACAAAGGTCCTTGTGCTTGCTTTGGGCCTCCGGCTGCTATTGTAATACACAATAACATAAATATTGCTCACATTCTTTCAGCAGGACACAGCAAATCTACAAAATGAACTGCAGCAATCTGGACTGAGGGTCCAGCGTGTCCTGACCAACAATTTCCCCATCCTCCTTGAACAGCCATTACAAAGGAAGAAGAAACAGAAACGGGAGCAGAAGGCAATAACAGAAGGAAGAAGGGAACAGACAGAATGTCACATGGACCCATCTCAGCAGGAAACCTTCTGGTGCCCCCAGGCACCAAACTGCTGGAATAGAATGAAGGTCATAAAATCCAACCAGCCAACCACACGAATCAAACTGCATCGAGAAGCTAATTCCTGAGGAATATGGATAGATACAGCACAACAGAGTAGGAAAAAAAGTTATGCCAACATCTTGCTTAAATGAACACATCAGCTGAACGTTTTTTTTTGTTACAATAAAAGAAAATCTAATTAAATGTCATGTGTAAAATAATTCAGGAATTTATTGGTGGGGAGGAGAAAAAGCTACTACATTCTAGGGGTGTTTTATTACCTACTGGTTTTGAATTGCAAACCAGTGAGCTCAAGGATATTTAGAGCAAGATCACTGTAAGAGGCATTCCTGCTATCCGATGCCTTAGAAGAACAGGGAAGACTCCTCCTGAAATACCTCTGTGACTACACTGTAGGAAGTTGCTGCAAGCAGGCACACAGTTTCTTAGAGGCCATCAGAAATGGGATTAACATCTCCATGACACACAGAGCTCACAGCCAGGTACCCCAAAGCTGCATTTGCATTCTGCAACTTTAAATTGACAAAGACGTGCAAGTAAAAGCTTCTCCTGCAAGCACGGGGTGTGTGATCCTACTCTCCCTGAGTAACCATTTACAAAAATGAACAGTCCGCTCTTAGGGAGGGCAAAATCCTCTCCCTTTCTGAAGTCAGCTGCATAAATCCCATTGACTTTTGGAAGTCTCCGATTTCAGTGAGTGACACATAATCCTACAGCACCAAAATAATAGCTGTAAATATGCTGCATGGAGGGAGGGAGATCTGGTTTGAGTACTGTCATTCTCTGTAGGACATGTTAATCTTTCTAGAACTGGAGATTTCTGAAGCTGTGGCAATTTAGAGTTTTCTGTCTCCTGCTCCCAGCTCCTCCGAAACCTATCTACCCATGATTTTTGTTAGAGTTATGGTAGGTGCTGGAGAGCTGTTCTTTCTCATGGAGACAGAACATCACCAACATCACCCCAGCTTTCCTTGACGCGATAGGATTTTACTCGTCCCCTTCCAACTTCCCACCTTCCCGCATCCCTTGTTTGCTTGTGTATGTATCCATCCCTCAGCCAATCCAACAACCTTCAAATTTCTTCTAACACAAGCGGTACTGTAGCATCCACGAGGCTTTTGTGCAGGTACAACATAAAAATCAAAAAAGGATTGCTTCTCCGTGTTGCATTCATGTCAGAGGTTACAATTCCACCTAGTTTGGACCTGCCCAAGGACTGGATCTGTCCTTGGACCACTTGGTTTTGTGCAACGCTGCTCTCTGTAAGCCAAAGATACATACCAGGATTGAGAAGCATATGGGTGCCAGTGGGGCCATTCAAAGCCTTATGGAGGCATCTGACCTCCTCTCGGGAAGACAGCATCATGACCATCGCTCTGCACAAGTGAGCCAGGTTAGGTGTGATGGAGAGCAACCACCATTGACAGGCTGCTTGGTGGCCTAATGAGGTGGTCGGCTCATGCCCCACCGCAGCAGACGGGTGCCTAACCTCGCGCAAAACCGTCACCGCAATTGGAAGTAATTTGAGGTCTTTTTGCCAGGCTCAGCAGGAAGAGCAAGGAGCGAAAGGGCACGGGCGAGCCACTGCTGGGGCTCAGCTGCAGTCCCTGTGGGGTCGGGGCGTGCTGGTGGCAGGGTGTGGAGGTTCGCAATGCCACTGCCCGCTCCGGGCTACCCCTCCAAGGCAGGGTGCGAGCCCCGCCGTCACCATTCAGCCGTAACCACTGAGAGCCATTAAAATAAACCCCAGCAAAAGTGCTGCTGACATCCCAGATTATATAAAGGGCCGGTTTTAGACAGCAGCGTTGCCTCTGTGTTGTTACAAACTCCCTTCCACCCTTCTTACTCCATTTCTCACCAGTGGTGGTGGCTCAGGTCTCATAATAGAAAGTCCCATGCTTGTCCTGGTCTCCTCACCACACACAGAGCAGTAATTTGGAGCAGTGTTATTGTTTGGGATACTTCAGGACTCGATGTTCTCCTGAAGTGGTTTTTGTTTCTTTTAAAAGCATTATTATTTAACAGTTTGATTAAAAATAATACTGAAGTGTGAGAAGGGGCATTTGTGACACACCAACCTGACCTACTAATTTAAATTTCCAAATGCTCTAACACAGAGCCCCTGACATGAAGGGCGTTTAAAGACTGTATTTGCTAAGAACACGTGGAGCAGTATTCGTTTTGGGCCAAGTCCGTCCTTTTGTTGATATAGCTGAAACTCTCCAGAGCATCCTCTTATCCCCAGGCTGCAGCATGGCTGAGGTGCAAAGCTCATCATCTCCCAAAAGCCACAGATTCACACTGCTCTGAGCTATGGCAGACACCAAACTGGCAATCCAGGACAAGGCACATCACCCAGGGCACGGGTGAATCTCTTGAGCACGCTACCGCTTCCCCTGCCAGCAAGGAAGCGCTGAGAGGGCTGAGCTGAGCCAGGATGCTCACACCAGCATCAGGGGACAACTGAAGCTTTTGGTGAGGGCTATTGGCTGCACGGGAACGATGAAACCACCGTTCCAGGTGTTTGCCCAGGCTCAAGACATCCAGTTGTGTCCAACATCTGTGCATTCGCTCTAAGCACATAGCATGTTTTCCTGCTGTGGGTATCTAGCACTCCACAACATTAAAACAAACCAAAAGTCCTTCCTGACCTCCCTGTAACTGAAGGTTACTTAACAACCATTACACTGCAAAACACTGGTGCACAGCCACTTTCTTAAATGTTTATATATTTAACCAGCTGAATATAACAGTCCATTCATTGGGGGACAATACGTCATCATCATTGAGATTCTGGCTCAGAAATCATCAAAATGACAGGGGAAGCCAGTCTCACACACTCAACCTTCTGCCTTCAGTAATTGTAGTGCAACAGATGCTCCTAAATAGTTAAGTTCTCCATGTCAGTTCGCTCCCTGACTCAGACATTTTCTCTTAACCATAAGAGGTTACTGTATTTTGGGTTGCTTCAGGGTGGAGGGAGCAGTTGGACAGCCTTGGTGATGGCAATGAGACAGGCCTGGGAAGAGCAGGAGCCCCAGAATAGTATGGGTAGGCAACAGAGAAAGAAGAGCATGCAGCTCAGAAGTAGGGACCAAAAAGTGGGCACAGACCGGCTCCACTATGTCCCAGGATTATTAAAAGGACAGAAAGGATTACCAAAGAGAAAACAGCATTTGAATTGGCCTTTGGGAAAAAACGGTGGCAATAAAGTTTCTCTAAACACTAGAAGAAGAGGCAAAACAACCGCTTTACAGTGTGGGCACAGCCAGGGCAACTGAACCCTGAAGACAAAAGGACTAGCACAGGAAAGCAGAGACTGTGGTCTGGAGAAAGGACATGCAACAGAAAATCTGATTAATCCTGAGGGTAGAGCCAGCTGAAATTCAGTCCATGGGGAGTTCAGAATAAAGTTATCATCATTCTGTTTTGGAGAAAGGATTAGAATTTACAGCACTCATTATAGACAGGAAATAAGAAAAAAAAATCCGTCAAAACTATATGAAGTTTTTCCAAATTAGGCAACAGCCGAGATTCCCATTTCTTGGTCCCTTGAGCTGCCAGGCACTCATCTTTCCTTTCCAGTAAGTGGAGAGGGCACCAGGTGTCCCCAAGCCCGTTCCCAGGCTGTCAGGAGGGCGCAGCAGAGGTTGCCAGACCGCTGGCTCCTCTGCAAGGAAACCATGGAGCTGGGTACCCTCAACCCGGGCAGCTGCTGGGGCACGTCTATGCTAAACCTGCAGCCACCGGAGCCAGGAGCAGCCTGAATGGCTGGGAGGCACTGAGCCAGCAGACCCTAGAAACCCAAGCTCCCCGAGCGCTTGCCAAGCAGTTTGGCAGCAGCCAGGCAAAGGGCCAGTGCTTCAGCACAACTCAGTACTAACCTCTTCTCTGCTTTGGTATCAGCTAGTCAGTCTCCTCCTAAAGAGATTCCTTACCATTCCCGCCGTGAAGCTGCATGTGTGGCCACGGAGGTGGTCCCATACCCCACTTTTTACCACCGCTCGCAGCTGGGTGCAGCAGACAGTTGTCTGGAGACAACCCCAGTGCATCCAGCGCATCTACTTGTGTCAAACTTCCTCATGCTTGACACTTATCCCCCGCCACCCCGCAAAGCTGGATTTAATGCAGACTGGAGCAACCGTAATCCATTCTTCCTGCACTACGTTCTTGACTTGTGATTGCTTTGCCTCCATCCCAAGAAAACACATACAATTTTATTAGGGACATTCTGTAATAGATAACTTTCCAGTTCTTGTATTACCATTTACTGCTGTAGGATGTAGCTGCTTCATGCACACACAACATCCTCAGGCAAAATACTCTGGTAAAACTTAACATTCTGGAAGGCTTTATAGGATCTACGATCCCAAGTGAGTCTTTGAATATGTTTTATTGATTTATTTTGGCTCTATGTGAACAAAGAATTGCGGATCTATCCTGCAGCTTTAACTTAGGCTGGTGCTGTATTACAGAAAGGGGAACTTTTGCCCCCGTCAGAATCAGGCCTTCATTCCTAAAGCCAACAGCAACAAAAGACTCAAATATGACCTTTACATGAAAGAGGCGTATGAAGAATGAGCTATGCTAAAAACTCAACCTTACATCTCCTCTTACAAAACACTCCCACTCACTTTCACGAGCTCTGCTCCTACCTTGTCCCTGGAAACTCAAAAAAGAAAAGACAACAGAAGAGCTTTCACTGATTTTTCATGAGATACTCTACCTTTTTTTTTTTTTTTTTAAGTCACAATGAATTTTCTTTTCCTCAGATTTCTCTAACCTCTTCTTCCCTGCCGTGTGTCCGTTTTAGCCAACCTCCACTCTTCCCTCTAGTGCCCGACGCTGCTGTCTTTGTCAGGGAAGGCGCAGGGAGTTCAGGTTTTCCTCTCTCCATTTCTCTTTGGACCTGACACTGCTTCTGACCCCTGATCAGTCTTTGCTTTGAAGTGCTTTTTCTGCTCTCTGCTTTCCCACCGGATCGTGTTAACCCTCCTCCTTTCCCCACTCCATCAGTTGGCTTCAATAAGCGAAAGGAGCTCACTGGAACCTCCTCTTTTGTCTTATCGGCGCGCTTTCACTTCTCATAAAATCCTAACCACCTTTCACATAAAACAGTTTGGCAAAAGGCGATCACTGCGGAGGCCTGGAAACCACTGCTAAATGTCGCACGGGGCACGCTGCTAGCTGCGTGAGACAAGCCGGTTGAATAGATCTCGCGTTCAACCCGTGCGACTTCACAAAGGCATCTAAAAGCAAGAAGCCACATGCTTCCCACTCCCCACGACGACTGCATTTAAGTGTCCTTCTTGTCATGTGCTGTGAACAACGATACCCTTGCAGGGCTCCGCACCTTTGCTCCCAGTTTCTTGTAATTTTAGTAGGAAAAACACCCACAAATTTGGCCTAAGTATAGATGACTGGTTCGATTCGGTCTCCACGGTGCGACACCTCCTAGCTGATAGATGTTCAGGTCAAAACCAGAAATGGCATCAGCACAAAGAGAATGGTTTGGCTCTCACTTATTAAAGACTCCTGAAAGCTTTCCAGATCTATAAATATTCACGTTATTCCCACAGAGGGGCAGAAAGAGAATGATTTGTATCCTAGCTTGTTCTGTTAACACATTCCCATTTTTCAGTGTTTCCCAGTTGGATAAATACCACGACAAACAGAGGAAACCCCTGCGAGAGAAAATACATTTTAAAGTAAATTGCAATGATGTGTAGTTTATAAATATTCTCAACAGTACAAGGAAGATATCCCTATTCATCACATTAACGTATACTGAATACAAAGATGACCAGTCTCCATGGATGGCTTTTTTTTTTTTAAAGGCATGAATAGAATTTCCACCATAGGAAAGAAATCTGAAGACTTGTGAATGCTATATAAACACACATACATAAACATATAGACAAAAACACTTTAAAGCAGAAAATGTTATTTTAATTACAATAGTAAAGCTTGATTTATTTTCTATACCTCTTTTGCCAGAAAGTTAAACATCTCATAAAATCTGAGTCATATTGCCTGAGGATCAAAACCAGAAAATTCAAAGCTCCGTAAACGTTATAACCTCTTAACCACTCCATTAGTGAGAACTGATGATAACATTTAAATAAGAATGCACAAACACTATTTTGCTCAAAAATTACATTGCAGATGATAAACTGTAAGAGCTTGGGAATACTCTGGTTAACACAGCAGGCTGAAGGACTCGTAGAGATCTGTCCTCCAGTCTCCTAAGCATTTCTCATTATTTAATTATTTTTAAAGGATTATCGCAGTTAGAAATTCCAACTCAGGCTTTGTCACTCACCACTTGAGAATACTGAAGCAAGCAGGTGTACTTCCACACGTGTACGTGATCTACATACGCATGTGGCTTCACAGTACCTGGGAGTAGGATGTGGACACTGAGACACAGCATTCAAACACACCTCGACGGGTAAGGCTGGGTTTAAGCGATCCCCTCCCTAACATCTCTGGACAGGTTAATCTTTCTTTCACCTACGCAAATAGGTGTTTTCTTGCAGTTGCTCATTTTCTAGCTTACATCAACAGGCAATTAAAGAATATCTGACATGAGTCATTAAAAACCCACCCCACTAAGCTGTCCAAGACACAAACCAGTCAAGAAAAGGCACCGGGAACCGCACCTGTGGGACATACAGCCCCCCACTTCATTGCTACCAGCCTGCTTTTGTGCAGTGACAACTTCTCACCTTTAAAAATTAAAATAATACATACACACCCAGCTCCCATTCAGCTGTCTTGCTGGCAAACAGCTCAACCAAATGGAAAACAAGTTGGGGATAACCTACTTTGACCTCCCTGTGGTCCCTGGGAAAGTCAAGGTGGCCAAGGCCACAGGTGTTGCTTTCCACACATTCTCAGCGCTGCTCCTCTGCTCGAGGGCTGCAGGAGCCCCACGTGGCCCTCCGCAGAGCCTCCTCCTTCCAGGCACCTCAAGGATTTCAGCAAGGTGAATGCTCATGATTATGGAGCTGGCTAACGGCCATCACTCATTTTACACTGGCCATTAAGCAGCCTGCAGGCAACCAGCATGGATCCGAAGCTGTTGCATATGTTCATTTTGCCTGGGGGAAAACAAGGTAAGGGAAGGAAATGCTGGCAGAACACGTCTTGAGTCTGTACACAAATATCACCTTGCACCTTCCCTTCTTATTATTTTCGTTGCATTATATCCTGAGGATCTCAGCCTTGCTGTGCTGGACAGTGTAGAAGATGAATCAGCATCTCCCCCACACAGCCCGCTGGGTGGAAGCAGCCACGTCCTCACTGGTAACTCAGGGCACCAAACGAAGGTGGGAAATGTGCAGCCCCGCCAAAAGCAAAGGGAGCTGCAATGGGCCCTACTCTAAGCCCTTCCACCACAGCATGAGAGAAACGGCTTTCAAGAACAACAAAGAGGATGTACACTTCGTACCATGTTAAAGAGGGGAAAATAGCAACAAGGGCAAGAAAAGCTTGGGTTGTGAAGGATGTTCCAGCAGAGGTGATTAATGGTGTTGAAAGAAACCCCAACTGTTGTTTCAAATTTCTTTCCAATTAGCCACAAAGTTACTCCCTCCTTTTTCCTTTTGTTTTATTTTTTTCCCCTTTCTTCCTTTTACCTGTGTTTAATTTGGAATCAAGGTTGGTGATTTGTGTTATGACAGCAAAAATAAAGGATCTGTGTACTGTATGCATGGGGATTTAAAGCATTGCCTTTGATGGCTCATTAGCTGCATGTGGCTACATGCAACGCTGCTCGACTGAGATATATTGCCCAGGATTTAATTCCAGAATAATTTCAAAGGCATTAAATCGAATGCTTGCCCTTTTCACCATGGTATTTAAATGGTACTTTATATGCCAAGCTTAAAAAAAGAGCAGAGGAAACACAGATGCAGTACTGCTGGAGCGTGTACTGAACTTTGTTAAAATGTTAAACATTTGTTAGAATTATTTTTTCTTCTTAAACCAGATACTGTTAAACCAGTTGTTACTTCAATTAACTTTCTTTGCTACAAGGGAGAAAGGAGATTTTATTATTTCTTTTTAACTAACAAACAGCTCTTAGAACTAGTGAACAATATCTCATTTGTTCAGTAAGACTTAAAGACGAGAACGGTCTCAGGCTGGAAAAATAGACGTGCACATTTCTGTGCTGACTGAGCAAAATAAACCAGACAAAGCTTCTCCCACAGTCGAGAGGAGCTCAAACCTCAGAGCTGAGCTGAAGGTCACGAGTCTCACAGCTCTCCAGGCACAGCCCCTCCTCTGCTTCTCGGGTACCCACTGCCCAAAGCCACCGCGAGCTCTCATCTTACAGCCAGGCAGGGAAGTCCAAGGACAGGACCCTGCCTCCGAGGCATGAAGGTAACCCTCCAGAAGCAGGCTGCACTCTCATTTGCTGCTGATCTACAAACTCTGTTAAGACAGAGCACCCTGTATTTTCTCATTTTCCCTCCATCTGCCTCATCCCTGCAGTTTCAGGGATGCCTGTTGGTAAAACACGAGGAAGTTCACTTTATCCAGTTTACAGTCAAAATTTAATCCTAAAATGAAGCAAAATCCAAAGCACAATTTTGCTTGAACTTACAGCAGGGACATCTCTCTGCCTGACCACCCTTCCCCGCAAGGGTCACACTTGGGAACAGTTGGTTGTGCAGTGTCAGCAGCCCAACACCATGCCCACCTGCCCCATCCCTTTGCCTCTTCAAATCAGTGTTTATCAGCATCCCTGTGTCACGAACACATTGACATTTCAACATTTGGTCAGGAGGTGTGAATACAAGATAACTACTTGCACCATCTTACATGCGGTTACAATTGGCTGGAGCTGCTGGGCCTGCCCGAGCAGGGAACAGAGGATGTTACTAGAATTTGCACGTGGATCTGAAATTTAACACCATTTGGGAAATGCACGCGATTACCTAGAACTGTGTTTTCATGCAGCAAAACTCAGGCCCCTACAAGCAGTAACACACCGCAATTCAGCTTCAGCTGGAAGCCACATCTTACTGCCTCAAACATGGGACTTCCAAGCAGCCACTATCAGAAAAAGATGCGTGAGGCAGAAGAATTTGTTTGAATTTTTGAGCCTGTTTCAGAGCTCATCCAACAGGATTCGGGCTTTGTAAAGCTGTACCATAAACTAGTAACTTAATCTGCACAGACGATGCAGGCAAGGGGCACTTTCCTGAAAAAAAGCAGAATTCTTGCTTTTGTATGAATATGTTCATCTTAGACACTTCCCTTCTCTTTCAAGTTTCAGATGGTTGCTAGACTGACTCAGACACAGACAGGTAGATGAAACAGCCAGCTCCCAGCAGCACTGCTGTCAGTCTTTTCCTAGAGCTTCACTCGGAGCCACCACATCCATATTTGCACCTCTTCATCCCCCTCCCTCAATCCAGGGCTCTTCAGGGCCCGAGCAACATCCCCAACCACTTCTCCTGCAGTCATATTGCCCCACGGTTTCCCATTTACTAAATTACCCAGGCAGCATGCAAGGGGTTTTATAACCAAAACACTGTCCTTTAAGCCTTTCTTAAAGTCTATCTGCGTTGTGGTGCCTCACCAAGAGAAAAATACAGAATTAGTTTGCTGAGGGTTAGGTTTTTTTTCTTTTCTTTTTATTTAATTTCATTTGTTCTAGACATAACAAGATCCTGGTCCTCAACATTATTGCAATACAAATAGTAAATAAAGTAATAATATCAGAGATACATAAGAGAACAAAATCCATCTCAGAGAGTTTTATGAGGCACTTTAGTCCAAATAAAAAAGAGGAAACAAAAAAGTAATTTTAATCAATTGGATTCTAAGCAGCTATCTTGTTTTAAGTCCTCTGACAAAACAGCACTAACAAAGGCAGCAAACTCCTTCATGTGCCTGAAAACGCACACGTGCACACGGAGACCCTTTCCATTTCTGCCCTGCCTACCAAAGGAAATGCAAAGGAGCAAATCCACGCAAAGACATGGGCTGCACCGGGCTTTGGCTCTCTGCTGTGCTGAGCAGCAGGGGCGAGCGCAGGGCCACAGAGGAAAGGTTGCCCAAAGTGCTCTTTCTGACTGAATTCCAGCATCTATGCAATTTAATTGGGAATGTTGCATTACCTGTAACCGCTGTATAGCAATAGTTATCTCAGCTATTTAGTAACTGATGAGAGGTTTGGGTTTTTTACAATTAAACCATTTTATCATAAACAAGGGTCTGAAAAGAGACCTTGCATTGCACAGGAAGGTACGGTACCAGTTGTCTCAAACGTGCGGAGCTGAGGCTGGTCCCTCGAGGATGGAGCTCAGTTTGATTTCCCAGTTGAGATTCAAATTAAGCATAATATATACCCAACTTTCAGTGTGCCCCAAATGCCATATCAAAGGTGGTTCCCCCCTTTCACCCCCACCATGAGGTGTTTTCACTGGAACACCATGTTCAGGTACATCCTGCAGTACATAATGGCCCGGAAGAGTTTTCCCAAATCTGCTATTTTATGCCCTTAAGTAATACGCAGGGTGTAAAGTCTTGCTTTTATGCAATTTCATGGCATGTTAAGGAACGAAGTATTAGTCTTTGGGGCAAGTGATTTACTGACATGAGGTTATCCAGAGGTTTGATTTGCCACGCATCTCACCCACACGCTTTGTTTCCCCTCTTTTCATTCTTTCTTCAGAGGCAGCATGCTGCATACCACGGGCAGTGAAAGAGCCTCCCTTTCCACAGCAGCAATTCATTTTTTTGCAGCTTCTCTCCAGCTAGATATCAACGATTCTTCAGGATCTGCAAAGCCTCTTTAACATCCTGTCAGAAATATGGAAGCCTCCTTTTTCCTACCGCTCAGTTAGACACAGCCACTGCATTCAGATTACCCAGACTGATTTGTGCATCAATTTTATTCCCTCCCTGTTGATAAGATATTGGCTGTCAGAATGTTTTAACCCAGAGATCTGCCAGCCACAGTCCCATTCACCTGCTAAAATGGAGGCAGCCCCCCATGAGCAGGCTTAAAGTGATGTCTGATCCATCGATGCCTTTACTTTTGGAAGCTGGATTATTCCAGTGCCTACAGACCAAGTCCTGTCCTGTACCTCGCACCAGATACCACAGCTGGACGTGGAAGAAGAGACACCCAATAGATTTGGGCCTGAAGCAAGACCTCCAAAGGGTTTTGTTTTCACAGCAAATTGATCAGGTTTAAAGCACTCTGTCCAACCCTGCATCCTTCTAGGGCCGTGCAAATACTTGACTGCCAGGAGATGAATTTTATCATAGCAATATCCAGGAGGACAGTCAGTTCTGACATTTCCATGTTTACCCTGACTCACTCACTCACTCCTGTAGCTTGGAGACTCGCATCATGTCTCCATCTACAGTGAAAACCATCACACATCCTCAGTACAGGTACAAAGCTCATCTCGGTACACGTACAAAGCTTACACTTACTCTCTCCCAAACCCTGGTCATCAGATAGGGGTGTTTTTAAATAGCTAAAGTTCCCCAAATGCAAGTGTTTTGCTCAAGGATGCCACTGGATCACAGCCTGTGAGTGACCAGCAGCTCCAGTTATTGCTCTTAACAGAGCTATTGCTGATCACACAGAGCCTCCTGTCTCCCACCACAGCTCCTCTGCATTTCAGATAAGTCATTAAAAGACTGGAAATTCACAGAAAAACAGCAGGAAGAAGTGACCACTTATTTATTTTACTAGGATAAGCTAGTAGTTAGGACAAACTAGCAGTTACAAATATGCACTTGCATGCAGTAACATGAACCACGGAAGAGATTAATTCGTGATGCAATCCTAGAATAGATTAATTAAAGTACACTAAACCAGGCATCATTTCCTCCACAGCCTGCTTGATTTTAACCTGATGCACTCTATAAGTGTTTTTCTTTGGGTTTATGGTTTGCCCTTTTGTGTCCTCCTCCAAAAGATACCTTCACAGAACTGCCCAAGCAGCGCTGTCTATACCAGCAAGGACCCTTATGCCAATATTTATTTAAAAGGGGAGAATAGTGGCATACTTATTGATTTCGAGATAGGCTTTCAAAACACACAGAGGGAATTAGTACTCAGCTCATCCTAACGCCTGAACTCATGTAGCTTCTTCAATTAACCTGCAGAAGTAATTTAATGATGTGTTTGATGAATCCCAAGAGCAAACAGTGGGCACTTGCAACGTGCTCAAACAAGATTATGGCAACAGAACACGTGCAGGCAGATGCTGGTGGCCAAACCCAAGAGAAAACATCTATAGAGCCCCAAATCATAAACCAGCATGGGTTTATGAAAGGGAGGTCCTGCCTGACCAACTTGATCTCTTTCTATGACCATGTGACCCGCTTTCTCGATGAGGGGAAGGCTGTGGATGTTGTCTACCTGGACTTCGGTAAGGCCTTCGACACCGTCCCCCACGGCATTCTCCTGGAGAAACTGAAGAATCATGGCATAGACAAGTGTACCCTCCGCTGGATAAAAAACTGGCTGGATGGCCGTGCCCAGCGAGTTGTGATTAATGGAGCAAAATCTGGTTGGCGGCCGGTCACCAGTGGTGTCCCCCAGGGCTCAGTTTTGGGGCCAGTCTTGTTCAATATCTTTATTGATGATCTAGACAAGGGGATTGAATGCACCCTCAGTAAGTTGGTGGATGACACCAAACTAGGTGGGAGTGTTGATCTGCTTGAGGGTAGGAAGGCTCTACAGAGGGACCTGGACAGGTTGGATCAATGGGCCAAGGCCAATGGGATGAGGTTTAATAAGGCCAAGTGCTGGGTCCTGCATTTTGGTCACAACAACCCCGGGCAACGCTACAGGCTTGGGGAAGAGTGGCTCAAAAGCTGCCCGGCAGAAAAGGGCCTGGGAGTGTTAGTGGACAGCCGGCTTAACATGAGCCAGCAGTGTGCCCAGGTGGCCAAGAGGGCCAATGGCATCCTGGCTTGTATCAGGAATAGCGTGGCCAGCAGGAGTAGGGAAGTCATCGTGCCTCTGTACTCGGCACTGGTGAGGCCTCACCTTGAGTACTGTGTTCAGTTTTGGGCCCCTCACTACAGGGAAGACATTGAAGTGCTGGAGCGTGTCCAGAGGAGAGCCACCAAGCTGGTGAGGGGTCTGGAGAACAAGTCCTATGAGGAGAGGCTGAGGGAGCTGGGCTTGTTTAGCTTGGAGAAGAGGAGGCTGAGGGGAGACCTCATTGCCCTCTACAATTACCTGAAAGGAAACTGTAGAGAGGCAGGGGTTGGCCTCTTCTCCCAAGGGAATAAGGACAGGACCAGAGGAAATGGTATGAAGTTGCGGCAAGGGAGATTTAGATTAGATATTAGGAAGAATTAATTTACTGAAAGAGTGGTCAGGCACTGGAACAGCCTGCCCAGGGAGGTGGTGGAGTCACCATCCCTGGAGGCATTTAAGAAACATGTAGACATGGCTCTTCAGGGCATGCTCTAGTGCCCAAGATTGTTTGTGGTGGGTTGTGGGTGTGGAGTTTAGTAGGTGGGTGTTGGTTTTTTTTTTTTTTATGTGGTTGGACTCGATCTCAGAGGTCCCTTCCAACCACTAAGATTCTGTGATTCTGTGTGATTCTGTGAATCCTTTGCCTGTTTGAATGCAATGATGCTGATAATACCACAGTAACACCTCAAAGTCCCAGCTGAGAAGCAAAGCTGACATGTTAAATACCATAAAGATACACAATAAACAAGACTGACTGGATGCCAAAGTGCTTGCTGCTCTCAAGGAAGAGGGGACAGACTAGAAGAAGCCACCTCTTTCTTTCCACACAGGGACCAACGGTTGGGGAAGCAAAGGACCAAACCCGCTCTGTGCCCTTCAGGCAGGGCTTTGCTCTCAACTTCAGCACAAGCTGGAGCAAGGTTCAAGATGGGAATCTGAACATGAGGGAGAAGTAAAAGCTGCTCTCTGGGGCTTCAGTCTGCAAATCGGGGGGTGTGCCACATCTCTCAGATGTTAGGCATGACTACCTTCACATGCTGCTATCACTGGATGCTCTTTTGGCCTGTATCAGTTACCTTGGGATGCCCTTTGTTACCTTGCATGCCCACAGGCCATTGTATGGATAATAAGAGGCAGTGAAATTGTTTCCACACTCTTTATTAGAGAGAGACTTCCTCTGCATTCATCTGCACTTTATATCCAATGGCTCTCTGCCACAGATTTGTGATAAGCGTAGCAGCAGGTCTTCCTCACAGTTTAGTTTCTTTAATGTGAAATAGGGATCCAACAGTCCACTTCCATTCCAAATCCAGCCAGAACGTTTTTCTTTCAAAAGCAGTAAAGCAATTTTAAGATATTTCCTTGGGGCAGTGGAAATATGAAATACAGCAGACTCTCCAACTTTAAAACAGACTTTTTTTTTTTTTTACTGTGAGTGGTGTGACATATACCAACCACCATTATAGACTAATAAATGGGAAACTCAATTTTCTGTCACAATGAAGATGACCAATAAAATTTTAAACATGGACAACACCCATACGATTCTATAAAACCTGAGCGGATTCATAAAGCTCCCTTTAAAAGCACACAGACCCTCATAGAGAACGTTCTATAGGGGTATAAATTATCCAGCTTTACCATAGAAGGGATATGCAGCACATCATGACACGCTCTTCAACGTTGCCTGAACTACCCCTCTTAAAAGGTTAGGGATTGCTCTTCAGTACCATTGGGTTGTTCGGCAATAGCAACCTGCCTAGCAACACAAAATCTTCAGAGCAGAATGCAACGCACCAAGAGAATACGAATAGTTAATTAAATTAAATATTACTCCATATTATGCAGAAGCCTGTAGGACTCAGCTGAAATCATGATCCTCTCTGAAAAGAGAGAGACGATCCCTGCCCTGCAGTCTCAGTAGAGAAGACAGATGAAGATGGGGGGGGGTGGGGGGAAACCACTGCTTAGAGGCAGAGGCAATATGGCAACTGCTTGCAAATGCCATGAGTCCTGTGCATCCTTTCTGAGATTCCTTTCTTGAGAGTGAATGGGTGCAAGTCTTAGGAGCAGATTAGCTAGAGAAAGAGACCAGGGAAAAGGATGGGCAGAGGGATGGTGAGGCAGGACAGAGGCATGGGCATACCCACAGGCAGAAACAGGCTAAATATGTTTGCCACTTGCTTGCCTGCAGTGAGAAAGAATCACACCATACAAAGTCCACTAGAAACTACCCCGGCACTCAAAATAAAAAAAAAAAAAAAGGGAAGTGTTGCTATTGGCTGGTACAGCTATAAGAGGATGCTGGGAACCAAACATTGGGTGGCAAAACAGCAAATCAACTCTCCAAAGCTTTGAAGTGTCATGAAAACTAAAGCAAATATTCAGGAAGAATATGAATCCTTTGCCTTGACAGAGGAGGAAAGGTGGATGGTTCCACGGCCATATACAAGGTGCTGTCATTTCACAGCAGGCAGGAGGACACAGAGAGCCCAAGGGAGCACCCCAACAGTTCGGGTGGGCAGTGGGGTACAGTTGCATGTCAGATGCTCACCCTGGAGCACTCTCAGCAGTGTGAGCAGCAGCTCCTGAGCCCTATTGAAAGGTCTGTCTTGATTGTACCTAGGTATCAGGCCAGCTTTATTGCCAGCATACTTAAAGAAAAAGAGCCAAAATGCTTTCAAGCCCTGATAAGAGAGGTTTCTGTGAGGCATGCCAAGGAGGCAGAAAAAAAATAAAAAATACTGTTTTGCTTCTGTCTGGAAATGTGGAAACACTGTCCAAACCAGGGAAGAAAGGCCTCTGGGAGTATTTGAATTAGAACCCAAGGACCCGATTAAGGAAAACACTTTAACATGCTCAAAAAGCTTTGCTGCATTAAGGCCCAAATCAAGCAAGGTACAGATGTAAGGTAATTAGAGAAAGAGGATTAAAAGGTCAGATTCTTTCTTCATTTAGGAAAAAGGATGCACTGAGTTTACCATTTTGCAGGGCGCACAGAAGATAGAGTCCACCAGCCTGGGCAACCCAAGGATTTCTCTTCCCAATTTTCCCTCTCCCTGTTGTGTGGGGCTATCGGGGCTCTCCCACGCCAGATGCTTGGAGGTTGACACCAGATTATGAGACATGTTTGCCTCACAGCAACTGCAGCATTTAGTCCAGCGTAAATACTAGAGTATTATGCCATGGTTATACTCTAAGCACCAGAAAACAAAAGTGCTCTTTTTTTAAACCCATGGGCCACTGCAGTTGGAATGAAAGGAAATAAAACTACAACAAGCAGGAAAGTTACTTCACGTAACAAAAGCAAGACCACAGTTTAGGTTAGTCCATTCTCAAACTTGTGCTCTTTCTAATAGGTAACACAACAGTTCTCTCCTGGTGGTAAAAAGAATTTGATAGAAAAGAAATCAGTACTTTGGCCATTTTTAGAGCTACTTTTAGATTGATTTTTTTTTTTGAGGATTGGACATATTAAAGAAGTGTCTTCCTAAAAGCCTACAAGACTACAGGTTCCCCTACAGGACTACTGTTCCCCTTTAACACCAGTCATAGAATCATTTAGGTTGGAAAAGACCCTTGGGATCATCGAGTCCAACCATCATCTCCACTCTACAAAGTTCTCCCTTACACCATATCCCTTAACACCACATCTAAACGAGTCTTAAACACATCCAGGGATGGTGACTTCACCACCTCCCTGGGCAGCCTATTCCAGTGTCTGACCACTCTTTCTGTGAAGAATTTTTTCCTAATGTCCAGCCTAAGCCTACCCTGTTGCAGCTGGAACCCATTCCCTCTTGTTCTATCGCTAATTACCTGTGAGAAGAGACCAGCACCAACCTCTCTACAGTGTCCTTTCAAGTAGCTGTAGAGAGTGATGAGGTCTCCCCTCAGCCTCCTCTTCCTCAAACTAAACAGTCCCAGCTCCTTCAATCACTCCTCATAAGATTTATTCTCCAGGCCCTTCACCAGCTTCGTTGCCCTCCTCTGCACTCGCTCCAGCACCTCGATATCTCTCTGGTATTGAGGTGCCCAGAACTGGACACAAGACTCAAGGGGTGTCCTCACCAGTGCTGAGTACAGGGGGACAATCACCTCCCTCCTTCTGCTGGTCACACTATTTCTAATACAAGCCAGGATGGCATTGGCTTTCTTGGCCACCTGGGCACACTGCTGGCTCATGTTCAGCCACTTCTCAATTGGAACCGCCAGGTCCTTTTCTGCCAGGCAGCTCTCCAGCCACACTGCCCCAAGCCTGTAGCGATGCACGGGGTTGTTGTGGCCCAAGTGCAGGACCCGGGCAGTCAGGGCAGTCCTTGCTGAGAGCGCCAGCGTTGCAAGCTGCCAGCTCCGCATCTGCCTACGTCCTCCAGCCTCAATGGTGTGCTACAGGCCACGGGGACTAGGCGAACAGCAGTGGCACGGGCAACCTCCACACAGCAGCATGGCTAGCATTATAGCTCTGTCTGTAGCGAGGTGGTCAGCATTCTTCTGCATTACGGAACAGAACTGGCATTAATGGTGCTTGAAGGACTCACATTAAGGGTCAGTCTGGTTCTCAGGAGAGCAAAAGGCAGGGAGAGGCAGCATCGAAGAGGTATTCAGCCAAGCCTTGGTATGACTCAGGAGGCACTTTCCATTTTTCTCTGCTGACACGACTGAAGCGCTGCTATCTGCATAGTCAGTACCTTACTTTAACTCAGATTGACTCAGATGCAATTCTTGCAATAACAGAGCAAGACTGCATCATTGACAGGATGCTGATTCATTTGAAGTGGCAAATGATGGACTGGAGAATAACGAAATCTGGGAAGATCTGAAATTCTTATCTTCCATGCATTAAGCAATCAAGACCCATAACTCCTTAATTCTACCCCTACCTACTCTTTTCCTTCACTGTCATCTTTTCTTGTCAGAAAAGATAAAGCAGATCTGAATCCAGGGATTTATGCTTTAAGTCACTATTGAAATGTTCATGTTCACTTATGTTACATCGCTAGGCATTGGATTTTCCACAATAGGCCTGGTATTGCATAAAACTAGAAATTAATGATGGAAAAACATTCAAGAACACATGCAAGAGGATAGCACTTGCATCAGAAATAGATTTACAAGAGGAAGGCTTAATCAGAGAAGCAGAGTAGGACACAACAAGCATATCCAGAAGACACACACCTCCAAATATGCAAGGCTGAATGTGGTTTCCTGAACCCACATCTCCTTGGAAGGTGCACACCTTGCTAGCCACAGGTGTGAGGTGTCAGGAAGATGCTGAAGTTGCTCAACTTAAGTACTCCCCTGGAACTAATACATGTCATTACTGAGGCAGATTATGGTTACAAATCCAGCTCTGTCACTACCAAAGGGATGCCAGCACCCAGGTCATTCAAACCAACACAACAGTCACATATAGGATGCAGCAAGTAGTCAGAAGCAGTAGCAATCATTGATAAAAGATTCTGATTGAAGAAAGATAAGGAAAAGGCCTTTTTGTAGGTATCTGTAAATCATTAGAAGAAAAAGAAAATAAAACACTAAACAAAGTTTGCTGATAATTTACAAACTGAAGATTAAATATTTGCTTTATCTATGGCTGTGACACTGGAGTACCATAAAGAAAATCCTGCTGATAAGTCCAAATATGCCTTCTAAATAGAATAAAAAATAAAAATGCAAGGCTGATATAAAGTATTTGCAAGCCAAAAAAAAAAAGATGCCGAACCCCCAAATTAGAAACAAAATAGGCCCCCAGGAATCCCCTCCTGAGAAGCTTTATTGGTTATAGCTCTCATGAAGTCCTTACAATTACCCACTGTACATATGAATGCAAATAGGTCCCGAGGGTGCATTAACAAAGGACATCATACCAGCCCAAGTGATGCCATTGCCTTACACAGGGCAGATGACGTTTGCGTGCCGTTCCAACTGCCTTCCTTCGGAAGGCTGTTATTGTATGAAAAGAAGAATTCTCAGCATGGGCTTCACAAGTCAGTGTCGAGGAGCTGTGTCTTTCCTTTACTGCTCAGGACAAAGTACTCTTGGTAAAGCACAGCTGAAACGGGAGGAAGTTTCAATCAAAGCATGGGAAAGAAGAGCTTTGCTGTGCAAGAGGCTGGGACACGTTGAATAGAAAAGGCAGGGGGAATAACGAACAGCTAAACCATCAGAAACAAGAGGATGAATTCAGCTCCTGCAGACAGTGTTTCACCAGTGAGATAAGGCAAAATGATTGGGTTTTATTTTAACTTGCTTGGTTTCCAACCAGAGAACTATAAATCTAAAGCCCTGGCCAACAAGAAATAAGTTGGTGTTTCCTAGTTTATTGAGCCTCTCACTAAAAAAAATTTTAAAAAATGACAACACCAGGAGAGCCCCAGGCACTTGACCAGAACTCCTCATGACAATGCATACAGTGTTCAGCACAGAGGGCGAGTTGCCAAGGAAGGTTATCAAAACCAACGGATAAAGACAATTTTAAAGACACATCTGGACACTGTTATGACAAGAGCAGTTTGCAGCACGTAGGGATAAAGTTTTAATGAAATATTTTTAACAAGAGAAACTTGCTACGCCCAGTCAGTAGAGAAAAGGCCACAATTCCTTATCTTTGCAAGTAATAGATCACTGAAGCCAAAAGCTCCCCCTCTAGGACAGGCTGGAGCAAAGAGGCACTGGCAGAGAATCAAGCAGTGACCGCCTGCTGCTGTTGCAAGCGCACCCTTTTGGCATCAGGGGGAGTAAAATATTTTTTCCCTTTATTATAGAGGTATTTATTCACCCCAAGGGGTCTGTTTCTCTCAGACAAGATGTTATCACCAACAGAGCGGGCAGGAGAGAGACCGAGTACCAGGCCCTCTACATTTCCATTCTGACACCAACTCACACGCCAAGGGAAGCAGACTAAGTGGAAAGAGGAAGAAAGATCTTATCAAAAACGCAAGATGGAGGAAACTACTGAACAACAACAAAATATCAAAGTGCAACAGCTCTTCCCAACCTCAAGCAGTGTCCAGAAGCCCCAAACCATTTGATCTGGCAGTCAGAAGCAAAGCTATCCCCAGAGCGCTCATGGAAATACGAAAACATCTGGTTTTATCCAAATGTGAGAGGAGATGCATCCTGAAGTTACAGTACCTAATGCATTCAGAGTGCTCAAGTGCTATGGGCCAGCTCTTCCACTGCCTTTGTCCAACCTAAGCAGCTTCCACAGGCAAGGTCTGGACCAAGACCAGTGCTCAGAGCACAGATGCTGTGACCCAGGTCTGAATTTCACAGGCGCTTGGTGGGAAGGGGAGGGCAAGGTGGAGAGAAGCCCCCACAGCCCGCCCAGACCCTTCAGGAGGGTGCATAAAGGGTTGCAGCTTTTCCCAAGGGGTCTTGTACTGCTTATGGGGTGCCTCTGGCAAATTTTGCAGAACAAACTCGTCTCTCTTCTAGATCTTCCCACAAGTACCCACTGCTTAAGGTTTTGGGCATGTTGAAGATGGCCTTGAATCTATCAAGCAGCTTGAGCCCCTCACCTGCACTTTTTTTTTGATAAACGAGCACTTGGGAAATCATTGTTGTTGGCTGAATACCATTATAAATCACGTATTACCATTTTTCACAGAGAACCGTTATAAATCAAACCCCTCTTTGAGAGGCAAAGAGCAGAGCAGTACTCCAAACCACACAAAAAGACCGTCGATCCCAATATACCTATGAACTTCAGAAGAAAATTTATGTTCACCAGGAACATTTTTCACTCAGGACAGTGAGAAATCCATATGCCCTTTCCGTGCATGTCCTGGGGAACGGGATGTGCGAGTACAGCAGCCGGACTATTCTTTGGGGGAAATTCTAGAGGGCATTTCTCATTAAAGAGACGTTCCTGTAAATAAAGGCAACTACTGTATATCATCTCCCACCCAAGGCAGACGCTTTAACGCAAGCCCAAGAGGCAGGACTGCTCAGGCTCAGAATGCAAGTTAAGTCCTGGGAAGGGATCTGGAAAATGCCACTGCTGACAGCAGAGTGGAGCCAGGGGAGGCGGAGGAGGCTGATTTTAAATCACAGAAACAGCAGACTACACGTAGACTACATCATGCTGTGGCAGAAGAAAGCGAGGGGCACTGGTGTTCAGTCTTCGTCATTGTTAAACACTGGTTTACCTCTCAAATGTGTGCCTGCCCTGAGCAGAGCTAAGCTCAACTTCTACCGTCAGCTGCACGCACAGAAGTTTGGAGTCACTTACAGGGCTCACAGAGTCCTACTTATTGCACATTTATTCAACGTAACGAACCTTTCCCTCCGCTTCAGGGCACCATTCCCCTTTCACAGACAGATCTCCTAGCTGTAAGGTGACCTCAGTAGGCTCAGCTGGAGTTAGCTGGTCTTAAAAGGAGAACGTTATCTTATTAAAATCACCAGAAGTTTATCCCTGTGGCTTTCAATAATCAGGCCTTTAGGCCCTAATGCTACCCTTCTTAATCCTGTTGAGCAGCATTCTTCCTTTGCAATTGAAATCTTTCTTCCACACAGAAGTAGCAGAGCCAGAGACGAATCCCCTCCACCTTCAGCCACCTAAATGCAAGGCATTTAGTGTAAAATGGCAGCCTGTGCTCCTGCTCCAGTCAGGCAGAGAGAGAGAAATCTTACATACATGGCTTTATAAAAGACAATGAATCCTGATATGGAAACACCTCTTTCTTGCCATTGCTTACAGAAGATGCTAGCAGCTTATCCTTGCAGTACTATAACACATAGAACACCCAAAAGCTATTTCCACATCTGCCAAAGTTCAGCGCACACTCAGTTGCTTTGTTAATCTAAAGCCCTAAAAACAAAAGTGTAAATCACTTCACCAGCACAACCCCCCTAAAGGCCAAGTGACTCCAGTTTATTCCAGAAGAACAGTTTGTACAAATCTAATTAGATAATTTACAACTTTTACAGCAAAGCCCTGAGTCATCTGTAAAACAAATTCAGATCACTGTCATCAAGAGAGTTACAAAAGTTTTTGAATAAAGAGAACGTGATCACAGTATTGGGGAACAAATTTCTCATTTGACTTACAAACCAGACCCTTTTTAGTGAATTCCCATAAGGTGACCAGTAGAATCAGTTTGACCTCAAAAATTGAGCTTTGCCATGCAGATGTAAGTTAATTAAAAAGAGTCAACCAAAGCAGCGCAGAGAACAGGCACCCCCAAAGCATTAGCAACAGTATAAAAACCACATGCTGCCAAGCAAAAATATGATATATGAGTGACACAAAAGCAATGCATACAAAAAGAGAAAGCCTGGAGAATTCTGATACATTTCAAGCTGAGACTGCTCCACGCATGTCAGAAGGTCTGTACAGAGAAAGATGGTCATTGCAAAGCAAGGCACTCCAGTTTCCCAGTACTTCCTCCCTAGCAACTCCATAGACAGCATTACTCAACGCTTTGCATTATGTGGTTCACACAAGAGCCTAGAAAATACTATTCTAATACGAGCTAGCTTTCTGTCTGCAGCTGGGGCAGGAAGGGAGGAAACTTTACTCTTAGATGCTCTGGTTGCCCAGAGATTTAATAGCTTCCATTTGCAACATGATGACTGCTTAAGTTAAAAAAAGAATGAGCGGGGAAAAAAAAAAAAAAAAAAGAGAATTTGAGTAGTACCCCAGGTTTCAGATTGGAGGTTTAAATACATGGTTACTGTGGGTGTTCCCTTTCCTAAGAGGGGATTTGCATAGCGGAAATTTGGCATGTCTACAAAAGGTTTGCTTCTCTAAGAACACAGGGTTACTAGAGCAGCCGGTGGTGTGCCCCACAGCAGTTAGGGCATTCCTCTGGAGCAGGGAGTTCGGCTCAGCCTAGCTTCTGCCTGGCCAACCTAGGTCCAAAGACAAGGCATGAAGTTGTGCCCTACAAGCCCTGGTTCTAGGTAAGCTGTTGGGCTTTGTCTCCCTGCTTAGCTCCAGACTCTCAGCTACATTGTCTTCAGCATCTGAACCAGCAACTTTTTTTCCACTGATTGCTATTTATGTTGTCATACTTCGGTCATTCCTCTAAAATTAAGCATGCACTATTTATTTTCTGCAGTACCTACAGCATTACTTAGGAGTTATTACAAGTAGCAGAGAAAAAAATATGCCCAAGATAACCTACGTAGAAAGCTTGGGTATGTCCTTCTGTTTATTCACTCTCCCTAGGAACTAACTCAAAATAAAACTGCAGTGAAGCAAATTTAAAATGCCTAACACATGAGTAAATTTAGATAATGCACTGCCATCAAGTATTTGGGGAAGTGTTGGGTTTTTTGAGGGTTTGTGTTTTTAAGTTTAAAATGACATCAAGCATGGATTAACACTAAAGTATTTCCAAAATAACAATATGAGACAAAGTCTAACTGAAACACACTAGGAATAAACGCTTAGTTTTTGTTTTATTGCTCAACATGGCAACTTCTGTCACAGTTGCCCACAGGTGATCCTTACCAGCACCCATCCATAACCTCAAATATTAAGGTATCAAAACTCAGACTCAGTTCTTCCCCTAGTTTGGATCCCATCTATGGGCTCCAGATGTCAGCACCGCCCCCTTTCCAAGGCATGCATCCCAACCACCCGCCATCAGCCCCATCGGGCTGGAAACCCCTCTCCCTCAAGTGGGCATCCACACTACTCTGTGAGACAAATCTGGACATTAGCTTCTGCTTAATGCTATGTGTAAGTCAACATTTCTTTTGTATTTCTATGGACTCACAGTTGTTTTGGTTCCCTTTACAGTCAGGAATCAAAGTTCTTAGATGCAGTCTCGTTTATTAGGATTCTTGTGGATGGTTCTGCAATAAATACATATTCCTATAGGTACTCAGCTGTTAGGGTGGCATTACATCGGAGTAACCCCAGCCTGCTCATGATCTAACCAGCCTTCCACAACGAGAAGCAAGGTTTTAACAAATGAAAAGGAAGAAGAGACCATGTCTCTTCTTGTCAAAGGCACTAAGAATAGGCAGACATTAAAAATAAACCCATAACACAACGATCTCTAGCAGAAATATTTCTTTCTCCCGCCAAGGTAGTGGATGCATATTCTGACAGCAAGCAAATCATATTCTCAGAACTGCTAAATACAAGGGGAAGGGAAGTGCAGTTAAGCGTGCAATTACCAACTTCTGTTGATCTTACAGCACCCACCCAGTCAAGCTAAAACATAAGCACACATGCCTGTTACAGAACAATAACCAGCCCGGGCTGGGTACAATGACAGGGTGTTTCCTAAGAGCACAGTTCACCTCAGGATAGAGTGTTCAACCCAGCTCTACTTTGTGCTTAAGCCTTTTGAGACAGACAAGGGAAAATTTCATCTCAGAAGAACAGAGACTCTCTTTGGTCTTAATAGCAGGCTACACAGAGATAAGCACATCCTGTAGATATCCCACATTGACTTAGTGCAATATCACAGTAAGGACCCCCAGTCCGTCCCAGCTGGGAAGATTTTAGAGTTGTGTACTCTCAGATGGTTCACGAATACCCTGTCCTGATTTTTTTTTTTTTTTTTTTTGAGATCAGTGGAAAAGGCTAGACTTGTTCACGGCTGCTTTTCCTACTCTGCCACAGTGCTCTGCCCATGTTTCATGCCCTCAGTGTATTTAGCCAAAGCCATTCAGATGCCCTTCTGTTCAACAGATAGAACAAGTTTTATATCTGACTTCAATGATTACTACCTTGCCTTCCAGGCACGTCACGTCATCTGCGTACATCAGGGAGCAGAGGGCATATTTGGTACCTAATCCACACTTGCAGAAAGAAGCATTGCAAATACCTTTCACTCATTGCAAAAATTTAGCAGGTAGTAGCTAATTTAATACACAGCATAGTAACTGCTTAGAAACAGTTCCCCAGCCTCACCTCTTCCAGTGCTAGGAGCACTACAAATAAATGGAAGTCCTGCTCCTGACAGAGCTGGAACAGGAGGTACGGGTCAATAAACCTCAGTCAGGGATTTCATATAAGATAATAGGCATAAACCAACACAGCTTTGGCTGATAAGACCTTGATACAAGGTCATACAGCAGAAAAAGTGTGAAAGATTCTAATCACAGCAGAGGAGATAGATTTATTTCAGTGGGATCTTGTGAAAACGTGGTCATGAACAAAGGACATTGGCTTGGCCAAGTTGTTAGAATGAGCATCCACAACAAAATAATTGAGATTTTACTTCAAAACTGCTGTTTTGAAGCAAATATAGCAAGAAGTTCACACTTTTGAGTGAGAACCAGATGAACGAGAAATAAAATATTTGTGTTGAAAGCTTTGAGTGCAATATTGCAACAGAAATAAAAATATTTAAATTTTATATCACAAACATACAGTTCTGGGGATGAAAGGGGGGGGAAGAAGCTAATTTTCAAAGAACACCACAACCGATGACTGAACTCTCCATTGCAGAGAGTCATAAAACTCCAACATGCACAAGTGCCCAGCCATGCTCATTTCTATTTGTCAAATGTAAGTCTGGATTTAAATGTAGTTCTCAAGTTTCTGCCAAGGTGTATACAAAAACCTGAACCTCAAATGTAATGAAAGAAGGTTGAAAGAAGAGATCTGGCAACAGCCTTTCAGGTTTTCCTCAAGTAGTGCTTTAATTACGGAGGAAAGTGGACCTGGACATCTGTCAGCACTTTAATATACTGTCTTCAAGTGTGACCACATTGTTTAACTCCTTCAAATTGAATTGAAATGTTTATTTTGTAACACGCCTCAAAAGATTTAAACAGAATTGTTTTTTCTGGGCATAGATATCAAGGAACAGATTAATTGGGAATAAACTCTAATCCAAAACAACTCAAGATCAATCCCCTCTTGATATTTTTGTCTTCTTCTAAACAGAGAAATCAAGATCTTCCTTTAACAGCTCTTATCTCTTCCTAAGTGCCTTTCTCCCTTCTGTCCCTACAGCCCTTTCCCAGATTCAACTATTTAGAAACCTGCCCTTTTTAAGCACTCAGAAGTTAGTATCTTACAGATATTTGGAACAAATGTAGTAGAACATCTCTACTTGAGCTTAATGCTGCATATGCTAAACTGCCTTGCACAAGACAAGCTCTTAAATTACACAGAGAGGCCCAATGACTCCATGGACATTAGGAGAAAGCCTTCCAAAGCCTTCACTCTCTGAGTGCAGGAGAAAATTATGCGTGTGTGGAAGACTGGGAGGGGAGAAAATAGAGACTGTAGCTAATACCATTCCATTTCCCATACTCAAACACAACAATGATTACTGTAACCTGGAAAACAAGCAACTGCAATTAAATTTCACTAAACTCATTACTTAGAGAAGAGCTTGGATGAGCAGCAGAACTATTCCTCTTGGCTAGATGTTTCATATTGCAGTGGTGTCATCTTGAGCCAGCATCTGCTTTTGGAGTCTTGACTGAGACCTGCATGGTTCTCTAATGAATCTTATCGAGGCTCTCTTCTCCTGAATTATATGCCCTCCTGAAGACCTTTCCATGAGACTTTGGTGCCCACCCTCTTAAAGTATCCTCCTATTCTTCATCTCTCCAGGCTTCATGACTGGCAAGTCTTCAGTCCTATACATGTCCTTCCCACATCCTATTGAACTGGTCAGCCACCCTATGTCTGAGGAGAGCTGAGCCTTCATTATTTCATTTTTGTTTCTTTTCTATAAAATTAATACCTTGTTCTTCTCTGCTCCATTCTTCTCTCCCTCAGGGGGGAAAAGAAAATTTGAAGGCAAATCCCCAGTGGAATTAATTTTCATCACCCTTGGCACTTCTATAATTGAGTGTTGCTCTCACTCCATTGCACTAATAAGGGGGGCGAGAGCTCTTTTGCCAGGGGATGGGTTAGGAGATCCTCAGGTTTCCTGAGATTACACTTTATTAGCAGGACTGTACAAATGAGCAATGGAGTCCCCCTTGCTCATCTAATAATTGCCAGGACATTCAAATGAGTTTCTCTTTTCCCCTTTAGCACTTGCTCCCATAGGTTTTGGATAAGCCATCCTTGCAAAGTTGGATAGTACTGAGCATCCCTGAGCCATGCAAATCACACATCCTCTCCCCACTGCTGGAAAAACAGCCCGGCATCACCCAGACCATAGCCTGGATGCAGAAGAAACAGCAATGTAACAGAGCACTTCCTTGCTTCCCAGAAGTGAACCGCTTCACACTCCACAGTTGTCCTGCTGCCTGGTCCTACACTTTCCTCCCACCACACAGGAGCTGTGATAATGAAAAATGGGGGGGAAAGCCTGTTTTCACCACCTGGCAGGCTCAAATTATACTGTTTCCATGGTTATTTCTCACCATAGTTTCTGTACGAAATAAATATTGTGTTTTCTCTTATTGACACCTCAGGGCGACACTCCAGCCAGTAATGCTCCCTCCAACATTCAATTATCAAAGTCAGTTACACAAAGCCTCACCTGTTTTTTTTCTTTGTAAAACAAATCACATGCTTGATTGGATCAACAAATCCAAGGGATGCTGCATCTCCTCATTCATCCAAGATTCAGCACTCTATTATAAACCAATAAGCAAAGTTGGAGATACATTCATGGCATTGCACTGTTGGTATCATAAAGCTCTGAACTAGGCCATCGAATGAGAGAAACTGTTGTCATGATGCTCAAAACAACTAGACACAACATTTCATTGTCATCCTGTGCTAATTTTTCCAAGCTACCAGCATTTTGTTCAGTAAATGTGCTGAAACATAGGCTGCATGAAGATTTTGCTCAGCTGTCAGAGAACCAACCTAGGACATGGGTGATTTCAGAGGAGCAGGTCAGGAGCGTGCATACTTTGTGTTTAGCGGGAGGACGCAACTGCCCTAAGGGTTTCTCCAACCCAAACTCCAGACTGTAATTACTGGTCACATCATCCAACTAGAGCACATCAACACCGGGCTGCTGCTTTGAAGAAGAGCAGGAGAGCACAACAGCGTATTCTTCTCAAATACGAGATCAGAGCAATTGAGTACAAAGTTAGCCATTTCTAACCACAACCATATTTCTTGTCATACGTTTCACTAAGCAGATTGCATTTGTAACCTGGTCAGGTTAGTCATTTTCCGGAGCAATGCAGACTGACCTCCAAGTGCCATTCTGGGTGACATGCAAAGTTGTGTGATTGATGACACTTCAGTGCAGCTTATTGTCTGAAGAGTCCTATCCGGCGCATGTGTTTCAAATATACAACATATAAGCAGTTGTACCTGACACTTGTCTTTTGTGGAACCTTTGTTCCTTAATTAACTTTACAGACTATCACTAAGTGGGGCTTTACAACGTTAGTGTCAGGGAAGAAAGCGACCCTCAGAGACAACAACTCAATGGAAAAGTCAAAAGATTTCTTCCAAGCAAAAAGAAAAGAAGTGCCCAACCTGGGATTAAAAACCCTGAGGCTCCTGCCCCCTAATGGATGATATGCATCTGTATGCGATTTGTTGGAAACATTTCATAAAGATTATAGAACATCATGTTACTTTGAGATGTATGCATTTCATTACTCATCACTGGTGTTTCAGTCTATGACAAATAGTTTTAGTTTCCACTGCACAAAGTCTATAAATATATGAGTTTTTATGACCAGAAAAAGATACCATTTGCTACATACTTGCTTCGTTCCCGAAGAAAAAAAAAAAACAAACAGTTGTCCCAATGTTCAGCACTATCACCAGCCTGATGTCTCTTGTAGCCATCAAACATGCAAACTGACTTTGGCACTACATTGCGCTGATCAGTGCTTTACTTTTAATGCACCAATACACTGCACTTGAAACATTTTTTCAAGCAGTTCAAGAGATTAACAGCTACATTAAAAGTAATCACAGGCAGCATTTTACACTGATTGATGAAATAGCAAGATCATTTTGTGTTCTTCACTTAAGTATCTGAAAGTCTCCAAAAGCATATCTTGCATCATGAAACACACTTGGAATCACTACCTTATCTGTACAAATCACTGCGAAAATGTTAATGCATCTACTCAGAGGGGAAAAAAACACAAAAAAATCCCGAGCTCAAATGTTCGCTCTGCTCTAAATAATTAAGCGTAACCAGCAGAATCGAGAGACTGGCAGTGCAGATGTTTCTCACTGTTGTTAGTGCAGCCAATGGATTGCAGATTTCCCAGCTCTCTCCTGGTTCTTCAGCTGCTTTCAGCAGCTTCACACTCACATTCCATTAATGGGGGACAGTTAATTCTGTCAACTGCGCTGCTTTGAAAAATGCTTTAAACAAAAAAACCAACTTCTAACTGAATGCCTTTCCCTGTGTGAATGTAACAACTTTTCCCTGTGACAGAAATTCTGCAGTGAGTAGCAACAAGCCTTGCTGTGCTGAAACCTGCAAACCCACACAGCAAAGCCAAAGCCTGATGTTAGTAACATTCGTATCTTTGCTGAAATCAGTAGAGTCGAACAGGAGTATACAATAAGGTGGCATTTGATTAGATACACACGCGTTTTCTTTTTTTATGTGGACAAATCCTGCTTAAGTTTGTATCAGCACAACCCAGCAACTGCAACAGCAGAAGTATGTGACTCTAGTGGCATATATGCTGAGATTTATGCATAAAGCTACCCATAACTGAACAGGCTTATCACTGTGGAGGCACAAAAATAACATACATAAGATCTACCGTATATGTAATATTACATCCCGATTTGTTTTCTGAGCAGACGTATATTCTCTATGGGATGATCCAGTCCTGCAATTTAATTCTTTTAAAAACATATGCAAGGCACATTTAGGAGGGCTTCAACTCCCCGCGCATTAATAACAATCATATCACTTTCTCAACCAGACTACAGCATGCACACAAGCTACTAAAATTTTACCATTAAATTACTTGCCCTGTGTCTAATGACTCCACCTAAAAGTCATTGCTAGAGGCTACAAGAAAATCTCCATAGTACTCACAGGCCAGGATGTACCCCAGGTTCATGGTTATTCTGCTGCAGCAATGTCAGAGCCGTTGGCTACTGTGCTCTCCTGAGATGAATCCTGTCTAGGAAAGGCAAGCCCTTGTCACCAATCCTGTTGGCTTTACTTCATTGCTCTGAAAATTAGGTTCCCTGGCTGCAAGCAACACTTATCTGTGTGGACTGTTAGGAGTAAAGAGCCTTAGGGCAAGGGTTCCCTTCTTGCAACATAGCTGGATATCTGTCTAGCAGTGTAAACCAACTTCAGGGACCAAGTAATAGCTTGTAGGAGGACCCAGAGTCTCTCAGAGCTTGCTAGAGTGACAGCAGATTTTCCTCTTCCCCAGTGGCTGGCTGTTCTGCCTCTACTTCTGTTGCAAAACACTGGCAAGGAGAGGACTAGACCAGTCCCCAGCTTCAGACCCTTCAGTGCAGCCAAGATGAATTCTACAACTTGTTTTAGATTTAAAACTGAAGAACTCCTCTAACTCTTCAGTCTCAATAACACGAAGAGGCACAGATATTTTTAGTTTAAGAAATGAGGTATTCTAAAGCTCGTGCTTAAATACAAAAGCATCAGTTCAAAGATACCAACACATTATACTATATAAACACTGAATTCCTAGATCATATCCTGTTAAGCACAACCCTGGGTAGACTTAGGTAAATTTTCTTTACCAAATTAACATGGCAAAAGTCAAAGTAGCCATTACAATGTCACTGCCACTTGTCAATCCTAAAGCAGATTAGGTAGATATAACCGTTGCATCAGCAAATCTGAGGCAGCGGGAACCTCAGCCTGGTTGGGAAAATATATTTTTTTTTTTTTTTTTTTGCTCTGGCTGAAAAAAAAGCATTATTCTGGATACCTGCCCTGCCTTGAAGAACAGCTCGTAATAGATCTAAAACCAAGGTTAGAAAGATAGAGGGGAGGGAGTTATATGGGAAAGTCACAATGAGGTGCACTTGTCTCACGGCCTAACCAGGGCCCTTCTAAGAGAGCAAGGAGACTACCAGAACAAATGCCCTGAATTATTTTACCCTGAAGTCCCCCCAGTCCCCCCAATAGATACAGGCGAATAGGAAATCCGTAACACTCTGAATCAGGGCTATACATTGTGCAATTTGCTTCCCGCTTCCATGCAACCTTAGCTGATACCTCGAGGACAGAGGACACAGGACGCTGGAAAGGAGACCCTGACTTACAGGGCCACCTCCTCACATTATCTGCCCTTTACAAGTCTTCCAGTCAATTTAATGATGAGCCTTACTGAAAGCCTCAGCAGCGAAGCCACAAATGAAACAGAGGGGGAATGAACTGACAGCAATTTTATAGTCAAGGCCACCCCTAAAAAAATGCCCACAAAAACAACAGAAGCGGTAACAAAAGAAAGAAGTTTGGGTCAATGTGCCCTTGTTGCAAGTAATCCGTGCTCCAGCATGTCCTGCAATATTGTTTAGATTCCCAGACGTGCCTGTAACCAGAAACAGCCATGAACCATCCTCCCTGAAGTCATGACATATCTCCTGATGTTCCAGAGATATCGGGTGGGACCAGAGATGGGAAAACAGAATTAATACCAAAATCCACCCCTGTAGATCATTTGTTTTCCCACAAGTATGTTAAGTACACAAAATAGGAAGCTATTCAAGAAAATGAATCCTTGTCTCTCTATGCTGAATGCAAAAAACACAAAACAAGGTTTTGCTGAAATAAGAGAGATACTGTCACTCACCCATAACTTAGTTTGATTTAAATTGTACTCATAAAAGCAGTATGCCTGATTAGTTCCAAGAACCACGTTTCAGTCCGGGGATCTTTTCTTCTATGAACTTATTGCATCTTGAGAAGTAAATATAGAATTACTCTGATGTTGGGAAATACATTTAGAAAATAGTTCTCATAATGCCCCAGTAACAATACAGGAGCTGAAACGTCAACCATTTACAACAGCTCAGAAAATAACCTTTGGCATCTGATCGGTAGAATCCACAACAGAGAAATGGCACTGGGGAAGTGTTGTTAATTACTAAAAAAGCAAGCAGAGCCCAGCCTGGACCAAGGCTATCTACTCCTCTGAGGGAAACAGTTGAAGATAACAGACTTCAAGGCAAAAAAAGCATCCACTGTAACTGAAAGAGTCAGAACTGACAGCTCCATGCTTTTCTCAATCCTCAGCTCTTTCATGAAGACGGTGCCTTGACAGAAGGCAGTCATTTCTGGCATCAGCTATGAATGAACTAGCTCATTATCAGCAATTTTATAACTTCCTGTGCTTAGGAACAAAGTGTCCCAAAAAAGAATTGCTGCGCTTGTTCTCTCTCCTTGAAACTGCTACACAGGCTTATCCAGCACAACGAAAATAGATGTTAACAGCTTTATTTTGGACAGAAACAATTCAGGTGGCAGTAGGGGCGAGAAGAGCAACAGCAGAGGTCAAAACAGTCCCTAGTCCAAGAGGGGGGACAAGGAGCACCCTTCTCACCTGCTGAGTGCCTCATCAGCAGAGCCAGAGAAGCCTCATGTTAGATCAGTCCCACCACAACCAAACTCGGGGAGCTTCAACAAAAGTAGGAAATAAAGGTAACAGCAGATACTCACACCATTTCTAAGCTCGGGTAGCATTATTTCCTGGGAGCCACTGCATTAATCATGTATAAACCAAAATATCCAAGAGAAAGCTAAGCCTGGTCTTGGGAGCAGGACATGGGGGTAGGGGACCACAGGAGATGGACATTGCTCACTGCTCAAGCACATCTCTGTAAATACAACTCAGTCTACACCGCTCCGGTTTTACTATAAGCAAGACAACAGAAATATCCAGCTATTTAATGACTTGTGAATATGCAAAGTGCAGAAGGCTTCCCATCTGAGGCAGATATTTCACCCTTGAAAGCAATAAGCCCATCTCACCTACATCCTAAAACAGCTTCATCTTTGTCATGGTATGCATCTCCCATGAAGTTCATGGAAGGAAAATTCCCTGAGCTGGACTCAGTGCAAAGGTACGGTTATTAACTTCTTTTTTATGGTCCTCACTATTGGTTCAAGGTATAAGTTATCTTTAGAAGATGTCCGTCTTAATATCGACAGGAGAGCACAGAAACAGAAGAGAGATCTCTAAGGATACTAGGCTGCAGAAGCCCCACATTAAAGCACACTATCTAAAGCCAAACCTGTCTGGTAGAGGCCAACTGGTCTCAAAATGCTCACAGCTAATCATTTTTACCAAGGCTGTTTTACAGCTAGAGGGACTGATGAACAGATGGCTGAAGTGCAATGCAGCAGACCTGCAGTCAAGCAAGACACGGTAGTTTTTGGCCCTGGTGTGATCCTCTGCACATGGAGAAAACTGTCCCTTGCTCTAGCACACTTTCATAGCGAGATGAGACTGATCTCAAAGGAACAAACAAGCCATTTTTGTCTTAAAAATCCAAATCCATGTTTTCTTCATGAAAACTAAAAAAGGCCCTCTCTCAGACCCAGCAACAGCACATATAGAGAACTCACAGAAGGCAGCCCAAAAACCAGAGGGAAGGCAGCAGAAATTACATTTGCAGAGCAGGAAGCAGGCACTTCTGGCAACGGTTCTGCTCAGCCACCAGAGCGCCTTGAGGAGGATTATGCAAGAAATAAACTCTCTGCTTAAAGTATGTAAACTGATAAAACAGCCTTGCTTTGATGCTTGCTCCGCAAGAAGCATTTCAGCCGAATCAATAACACAGCATTGTTCTTTCACTGCAGCGACACTGCAGCATCTGCAGAAGTATTTTCACATTTCAGCTGTAGTGTTTATTCCATGAAGTGCAAAGTTTGTGGTGCTTATATTCTGGAGATGCAATCTGTGACAGTACATTGCTGCAACCACTCAGACTTTGTCATGGGATGGATGATATAGGATTTAGCCTTCTGAAATGAACAACATGCCAGATTTATGTGCATATTGTATTTCTCCAGCAAGAATGCCTGACTTTTTACAGAAACCACAGAGAGATCCAGGAGGAGAAGTATTCAGGATATGACAACCACCTATTGTAGATTAGATCAGAAAGGGAAGCAGCAGCTGGGCTTAATATATGGAGAAAGAGTCAAGTTTAGTTTATGGCCTTTTCAGAGCATCCAAAAAAACAACCATCCATTTTAAAGAGTCCTAGCGCATCACTGGTAGTATTGCAATCCCAGTTTTTATATTTGGCAAAATGAAACCAACAGGGAACGCAGAGCTGTGGCTGAGTATCAAAACAGGGAGGACAGGCAAGCAGAAGACATGCTGAATTTTTGAGTGGTCTGGGTCCTGAGCAGACCTAGATCCTGTTGAAGTTCATCTCCCACTTGGCACTTCCTTCCCAAATGGAAGTCCTGTGCTGTGTCCCAGGTACATCCCAGTCCCATCAGTGGTTATTCCAGAAGCAGGGCAAACAAATATCTTTGTTGTCTTTACAACAGAGGGTTTCACTTTAAAATCAGCAGTTTTACTTAAGGGGAAAGGGATCTCAAAACCTGTATCACAGTCAGTGTCTGGATTCATTTATTCTCAAAAGTGCTGTTGCTAATTGCCACAGCATATATCCAGACAGAAAATACCTCACTTGCTTTTCCTGTGGCCTTCTGTGTTCTTCTTTTTCTGCCTCACTGCTCTGTCACTCTTCTCATGCTGCTTTTTCCGGAGGCTGAGACCCCTTTCTCATTTGGCACTTCTACACCGAGGTGACGGTATCCTATAAAGGATGGACCAGCCCGACCGCACCGCCAGCTTGGCTGTGTCAGCCCAGGCTGCAGCATCTGCGCACATTAGCACAGCCAGGCCCTGCTGCCATACCCTCAGTGATCTCAGTCCTGAGGATTGCTGGCTCAGCCAGATCCCTATGAAACATTGTCACATTTTCCATAGCACCATAGCAAAGGCTTTTATTTTTTAAAGCCTTAAGAGGTGCAAATATTTGGATGGCTCCTAAAACTAAATCAGACTACTGGATGAGAGATAGCTAACGTCTTCAGGTGATCTCAGCCTACCCCATTAGCCATTTAATTCTCCATATTTGAAAGAACTTTTGCAATGTTTTTGTTTCTATGCCAATGGAGCTGATGTGATTCATCAATCAACAGCAGCAGATGCCAGCTGAGGAGAAACCTACTTCAAGCACTAAGGGCAGAAGCAGCACCGGCAGAGTTCTCTTAGTGCAAACTCTTATTTCCTTGCACCAAAACAAAGCCATGACAGGGTGCACAGCATTCTCAGTTTGACTTTTGTGGAGATTCTCCACACTACGTATGCTTAAAAAAGTCATTTGAAAGAAAAAGATTGAAGCATGCCACTGTGACATTGTGTAGCACTCCATTTGGGGAGCAGTGCATGAAAGAAGTTTTAGCTATATCACATTTCAATTGTTTCCATTTAAAGTTGTCTGTAACTTTCAGCTGGGGGAAAAAAAATAAAGAAAATTTCAGAACGTCTGATTTCTGTGCTAATATGCAGAGCCAAAGTTCAGCTCACTCTTTATTTTTCTCCTTACTCCATTATCATCAGTGCTCCCGACAGATTGAGTGAGCGACACAATGCTGCAGGAATGAGATGGAGGTGAAGAGAGAGGGGCTGCCAACAACATAGGCAAGAATTTTTCCTATCTCTCTCTGTCTTAGCGTTCTTTGAAAGCATTCCTTCTTTTGATGACAGCATCCCAGTTCCCTGCTTCATTCACTACCTTCATTTCCAAACACCTTGTTTTTAATTTTAATCTGAGCATCTAATGGGAAAAGGAGCATCACCCTTCAACTTCTATTTTTAAATCCTTCTGTTTGATCATTCTCTTCACTATTCTCTTTCATCTTCTTCCCTGAGCTCTATTTTCTTCCTCCTTTCCGCACATTGTTTTTGCATTATTTCTCTTTCTGTATTTTCATGATTTTATTTATTCTTTCTAGTTTTGAATTTTACTTTTCGTAAGGCAACAGTTATAAATTCCTTTCTGCTGCTGATACATGCTTCAAGAACACGTGCTCGCTTCCTTTCTTTGTGTTGGTAGGAAAGCATTGCTGTCAATGCTGTCTCCATTTATTTACTCTACAACATGACCTTTCTGATCCCAGATGAATTGTTTAGGACGGCTTTTCATGGTGAGGTAGCACCTTCTCCCTGATCCATTTTGACCTCTTTGCCTTGCACATCTCTTTCCTCCAGCTTATGGAAACACGTCACAGTATCGTGTGAACTGTTGAAACGAGGTACAACTCGGCAGTCTGCTGCTGCTCAGTAAGTGCAGAGTCATAGAGTCCCTCCAAAGAGATTTGCCAATTTTTATTACGCAGGAATAGGCTAAGTCAACACATATGACCTCAGCAAGCCATCAGAAAGTACATGGTCAGACTGGAACAGGGTCGCTGAATCCCGAGAGGGACTTTCTTCCCCCCCTCTCAGTGAAGCAAGGGTCAGCTCCCTTGGGGTGGGATGTAACTCAAGTACTGCCAAGACATTCATGGGAATTGCATCAGTTGGGCGGGTACAAAGTGCTTGTAACAGATGATGACAAAAGCACTTGGGAACCGACACTGAACATCAATTCTGCATTGCCCTTCTGCGTTTAAATCATACAGTTGCTGCTTCATATTTTGTGTAATTTCTCCAATGGCTTGTCAGTGTGTTTGTTGCTGCTGTTAAATAATACTACTTTGTAGGTCAGCTAGATAGCCTGTTTTCTGATCTCACTCATATTTCAGTTTGCCTCTCCACTTCAGTTAGAGCTAAAAGTCCACCACGCAAGTCAGCAAAAAGCCTATCCCAGCTGTAAAGGGTTTGCAGCCTGCACAGAGGCAATATGGGGAACACAAGGTGGTTGTGTCCCACGCATATACAAAATACTCTTCCCTCTTTTGATGCACTGCCTTCCTACAGGACCTACCAGCTCCTCTCCTCTAAGGATCCACAACCAGTAGCTTCCCAAAAAACATGTCACTGTAGTACATGTGTGGGGGTCCCACATCTATGGCACTAATTCCTGACAGTTCATCTTTGTATTGCGTTGCAGGTCGGCTCCAGAACCCATGTTTAAGATGAGAAATAGGGAACCTAAACCACCACCACACATCCTCAAATACCCACACCCCCTCCTGCACCAGTAATGCTACAAGCTGCTGGTTGCAATGCAATGTCTCCAAGGAAGCGGTCCCTGAGCTGTACTTCTGTTACACAAGAGGTACAGGTACTTAAAAACCAGGTCAACTTATACTAGAACACACTGTAAATTAAAAATCACTCCCTCTACAGCTCTGACAAGATTATCACGCAGTCACTCCTGCATGCACGATTTGAATGCAGCAATCTTGCGGGGAGAGAGGAAGAGTCAGCGCACTTGGCAGTTCAACTCGTCTCCACACATCCAACACAGGCAGGAGGAAGAAGTGGCATCCTGACTTGTACAGCTGCCTCCTGACATTTGCGGGAGTTTCCTCTGCTATTGCTACATTGCTGCAAGCAGCAGGAGAAATACATTACCCTTTGCTGAAAGAGTTCTTCAGCAACCTGCTCCTATTTTGATTGGCATAGACCTTGAGAGGACTCTGGGAATTTGGAGGCTCGAGAGAATTTGCTTCTTAAACATTGCTGGAACAGCTAATACAGCCTTCCAAGTCCTGTAACAACCCCTCCTTCCCACATAATCTGTTTTCCCAAACATTTAGCCATCTCAAGGCCCTACTTGGATCTCTGCGAATGTTTATCATGCTGCTACGTCACTCTGCCGTGGTGCTGCCCAAGTGCTTGCCTAACGTCTGACTCCTGAAAAAGCATGGCTGTTTATAAAAGCTTTGAATGATGCACATAGTGATGGGACACATCAGATTCAGCACACTGTGTCCAAAGCTTTACTATTAAAAATAGCCTGGACTGCATCACTGCATTTGTTCTGATCTAGAGAATTCGTATGCTCTCTCTGGTGCCACTAGTAAATAACTGACTGTTTAATATAATGAGTGTCAGAATAATTTAATGTTTAATCTGCCTAGAGTTTTTGTCGTAGTTTTAACTCTTTGCTGCCTCAGGCCAGCCTCTCTACTAACAGAAGAGGTGGAGGGGAAGAGAACAGTAACATCTGGTCATCTTTCTGGGTCTCTACATGTTCAACACCGACTTGCTCCCACAATGATTTAAAGCCACATAGCAGCTTCAACGATGCTTCAGACCAGTATATCCATATCTTCTCCCACCCTCAAAGATCCTCAGAGACCCCCAGTTGGGGGCAACCCACCAACTCTTGCTTCTCTCACTATGAGGCCTTTTCCTTTGTTCTGCCACATTTCCAGGAATTTCTCACTAGGAGGCTTCCCTTCCTCAAGTTCTGCAGTGAAACAACCTATTTTTCTTTATAAAATATTTAGCTAGTTTTTCACAGCTCTCCTGAGGACTTTCCACTGGATAATTAAAAACAAAAACAAACAACAACAAAAAAAGAAAAACCCTTTCCCATGCATCTTCCCATGCTGAAAATACTCACTGCAGCAGATCTTGTTCTCTTTCTTTTTGCTCCATTTAATGTTACCCTCCAAAAATATCTTTTACTACCTTCTTCTCTGAAAGGCCTTCCCTTCTCCTGGCTCTCTCTGATCTTCCTGTGTCGCTTGAGGGGATGAGGTGGGGGGTGGCTGCGATGCTTTCAGGAAACCCTGTGCTCTTGCCATTTCAGGAGTTTTTACAACTGAATCAAACTCTTCATGTAAAGTCGATGAGTATCCTGCCGCAAAGTTCAGAATCATGTTATTGCTACTAGGTTACACCAGTAGCTTCATGAAAGGGACTGGTCCCAAACACGCATTTTGAATTCATGAGCTATATCCACTTACTCTAGGGTTTACATAAGATTTAAAATAATCTAATCTCAGTTTCACCTGACTAAAATATCCTAGAAGTTTCTACAAGGTCCTGCAGTTATTTTCTCCCTGTGTCTCACATCATCTTCTAAGAAGCTCTCACTAGCTGTTGCAGCTGAACATCAGCAATTAATTTCTTTTTAGATTTGTATATTCCACCTGTGGTCCAATAACTTCCCATTTGTTATCTGTCTTCCCAGTTCAACCCACCCTTCCAGAGACATCAAGGGGAAAAAAAATTCACACAAGGTGTCATTCATAATAAATCACTGCATATATTCACATCAAAGATATTCAGGGAACCTCAGCCATGAGCGCACACAACAGGTAGGAGGGCTGGTGGAGCAAACCCTGGGAGGGCAAGGAGCTGGCACAAGGCTGAAGACAGTAAGGCTTTCGTTGTAACACTGCAGTATCTTCATACTGCAAGACGAAAAGAGCAAACACACTCTTTCCTCCTCTTCAGAAACACCGTGCCACATTTGTGTGGTATTTGTTTGTTTTTCCAGACCATATGGAATTCCTCTCCTTATTTATGCATTTCGGATGAATCTGTTAGCAATAGCTATTCAATAGCTACAGCCCTAAGACAGCAGCCACATAATTCCATTTCCAGGTTTGTAGGAAACCAGCACAGCTGTAGAAAGAGCACATTTCAGTATTTATGAAGTGCTGCCTTTCCATAAAGAGTGAGAACCTGGTTATCATCATAACTGTTCATTAAATCCAAAACACAGTTACAGGTGAACAACAATTAATCCAGAACAGGGAGGTTTTAAAGAAACCTAACATTTGTAGGCTAGGCCTAGGTCCTTGCACACTAATTTTAAACACACCAGTCACTGGAAGTGCTGGAATATTCAAGAGATTCAGGCTTACAGCTGAGCAGTGCAGCAAGCGCATGTCCTAGGGAGCTGCTGGAAATACACGTCATTAACAACACGCAGCGCCTTGGCATAGTGAACCATCACTCTGCAAGTCATCACAGCATACACCACAGGAAACCTTATTCCTGTATCCCTCAAAGAGGTTCACACAACTGGCATAAAACAGAGCTATCACACCTCCCTTGTTACCAACATTAATAACTGTTCAACGAGAGGTGAACATTTATCCCCTCGGTAGTTCTATATGAAAACATACAGTTAGACCAAATTACAATAGACAGGAATTCAGTGGACAATGTTTCAGACAGAGACAAGAGAAAGATGCGTGCTGTGGATGAGCTAACAACAAACTCACATTGTGTGTTATTTATTTCCTAATACTCTCTGAGGCACCTTCCATCTTTTTCTGATGCCTTCACCATTTCCTCTGGTATTGCTATCTCACATTCAAATGAAGCTGGCCCTTGGACTGACCTGGTAGAGCCACTTCTGTATCCTTAGCGTTCTTATTCCCTTTCTAAACTTTCCTCTCCAGCAGCCCTCCTACAGCCTTTCCATGAAAAATTCTTCAGAAAAAAAAATATATCAAACTGCACTTTTCTGACCTTCATTTCCCATCAAGGCTATGTTTGGCACAGGAGGTGAGGTGACCTGTGAAAGATATCCTCAAGAACAACTTTAGGTTCCCTGGGCCTGGCAGGGTTGCTCTTCTAATGTTCAAACCCACAACAGCACGAGATGCCTGCAAAGGGTCAGCCTTCTGGTTCAGGGCCCTGAGGTAGGGGAGATGAAGAGTTTGGTGAAAAGCTGTGATTTGCAAGAATACTCTCTAATTAGCCTTGAGTTCTACACATCAAAGCATAGGCAGCTATTTGCATTACAGGTTATAAGCGTCCCTTACATTTCAGACAAAGGAGAGAAAATTCAGTGACTGAGACAGGTCTTCCAGTCCAGAGCAGCACCCAGATTTCCTGTTCCACAGCTAAGTCTGATCTCTAGAGGTTTTCTAATGATTTGGGACTCCTGGAGCAATTTTGTGATGCAGTACCCCATCTCTTGCAAGTTACACACTTTGTTTCTGAACTGAATAAAAAGCACCAGTGCAAATCAAATTGCAGTATCTGCACCTCCTCTTCCTCCAACCACTACTTCTGTAGCTTTACCAGCAGGACCACGAGCATCCTCCAGGAAGCCCCATCATCCTGCCCTGTCTAAATGGCCAAAGAACACCACACACCTTTCTGCATCCTGCTAGGCAGAACACTGTGGTATGGGTATAGGAGGGAAAAGAAACAGATCTTGAAGGGTTCATTAACAGAGCTACACCACTACACTTCGCACTCTCAGACAAGCCTCTGACCCAGGTTTTGCGGATATTTTGGGGATTCCGATCCACCTTTGTGAGACAAAGGAAAGTTAAAGTATCAGAGCTGTTTCAGTGGAAAGAAGGAAGCCGTGGAAGTAGCGCAGCTCCTCGAGATACGATGTAGCAGAGCCCAATCCTTACTGAGTCTCTAGTCCAGCTGATGGACTCCGCAGCAATAGCCATATTTACAGACATTTTGATTTTGTAAATACACTGTTTTGCAGCCAACATTTTAGGTACGGTAATTAGATGGAGATTTTTCAGAAGATCCCAGCTCTCATGAGTATTTATCTAGTGGCTACTTTGTGACTGCAAAAACTTCATCTCTCTCCTTATTGTCTGCAAAGCACCATTTTGCATTAGAGTCCTAAATAGGAGCAATTACCTTTGCTTTGGCAGTATTACAGCTTACAGAAAGCTGGGGCTGCTTTGTCTCCTCACTCTAGTTTCCTCCCATGGAGCTATTTCTTTAATACTAGTCTCTGTGCAACGCTTCCAGAGCTTGTGCTGCTATAAAAACCTTACTTCAAACCACCTGACGCTTATTTCCCCTCTCCCTAAATCTAAAAAAATTGCTTTATGATATCTGGGGCTTATAATAGATGGGATGCATGCCAGGGGGAACAATAGGAGGAAATGAAAGATGAAATTATTAGCCAGGAGTTAAGCAGGAGATGAAATGACTCTGAAGTGTTTTGGATATAAGAGGGACTTTATTTTTGGAAAAAGCAGGAAGATTCTCAAGACTGATTCTGGGTGGGGAAAATCTCTTACAGATAAAAAGACAATTGCTATCCTCTTCTAATCCTTGCTGTTCCACCCCAACATATTTTAAGGATCGTTTCTATTCTTGCACACCCGATACGTTGTTTCTCCCCCACCCTCCATTGCCTATGATTCACCAGGCACAATAGAAATATATAATAATGTATTAATAATGAATATAATAATATAAATAATAAATAATATAATAAAAAATATAAAATAAATGCTAGTTAGCAGCAAAACAGGCAAAACCTGATAAGACAAAAGAAGGCATGGTTTTTGGAACATAACCCAAAACTGGTAGCCACAAACTTCTCCGATTTAATTCAAACTGGTCTAGCACTGGGGTACAAAGTGGGGTCTGTACAGCCAGCTGGCTTCACTCACCATCCTGCTAAGGAGGCAACTCTAGCAGCGCTGTACACATCCCATCCTCCTCCACAGGCCAGCTTCTTCAGGCCAAGGGAACTACATACAGCTCCTCTCTTTCCTCTTCCATTTATAACCTACTTATCAGGCTGGAGAACACATGTGGTCATCAGGCACTCATGAAAACCTCCTGTGTGTGCCCCTTTTTTAAAATCAGCACCTTGTGCACCTGATGGGTTTGGAAGAGGAATCAACTCAAGCAGCTTGTCTGCAGCTGAGGAGCCCAGTTCTGCCTCAGACTGCAAATACGGGCATTTTCAGAACACGCTAAGACAGAGAACACAAGGGCCTACCCATAAGGTTGCCTGCACAGGGGGAAGGAAAACTAACCCAAGACTTCACAGGTGTTTAGTGTGAGCAACTGCCCCAAAAGCTTTCACAGGTGTCAGTGTGAGCATCCACAGTGTTTAGAAGGAACTTGAGCCATGCTTATAGCAGCAAAATGCTTTCTGAGGCACAGTGACCTGATGTGAGAGTCCCCCAACACCACAGCAGAAATACCTGGGATCTCCTCTCGTCCATGATTTTCACTGGGGATACTTCCCCACCGTATTTCCTTCTTCAGCTACAGATGGAGGAACATACTGATTCTGAGCCCCAGAGCAGAGACACACCCCAAGTCCTAAAAAAAGAAAAAACAGTAAGATCACAAAACCTTAAAATCCGGTTCCCCATGCTGTGTTGTTGCCCGTGGCGCTCTCCCCTGTCCCACCAAGCCCACTGTGACCCAGCGCCACAAGTCCTCCAGAACGACCTGAACGAACGGGCGGAGAGAAAAGAAACGTGACCAGGAGTCAGAATTAGGCAACTTGGGCTCTTTTTGGTCAGGTTGGAGTTCATTAAAAAAATGAGCACAGGTTTAGGTAAAAAACTCGTATTTCCTTTAGTTGAAACTTCAGGTCAGGAGGAAGTATTTCCAAACGAGCCAGCAGATCAACTATTTTACTTCCTAGGCCATTTTTCATACTGTGTTATTGATTTTGTTTGGGCATTGCAGATTTTTTTTGTACACTGAATTTTTAAGGCTGTTTTTTCCCGTTCCTCATTAATGATGTTAACTGTAAGTTGAACTATAGCACCAGTTGCTCTGAAGTTTCTCTAGAACAAGTGGTGGTCAGGGTGACCTTCATTTGACACAGAAACTAACATTCATTTCCCTTACAACCTGCTGTAAAAATAATAAAATATGTCTATTACTATCAATCCTCTCAGCATGATTGCTGAATGATGAAGGCTATTAAAAAAGTTAAGATTATCGTTCTTTTTGCTGAAAGGCAGAATTCCAAGAAAATGTATATTATTCGCTATTTAAAAGTTAAAAATTATCCCAAATAGAATTTTTTACCCATGCTGAGAGACGGGAATTGAGGATAACAAGGCGTGCTCCATTCCTGAGTAGTAGGTGTACAGCCACTCCATTAAAGGTGACTCTGTCGTGCTGAGACACTTAGCGCCAGCCCTGCCCCTTCTATGAGCTTATGAATCATAATCACTTTTCAGTAACCACCTTATCATTCTTCTGGGGAGGTTTTTATATTGCCCTGGCGATGGCTGCTTTATGTACCGTAGTGATGGATCTATTAACTATTCAGCGCCTTCACATTTTCAGCTGGGCACTGTTGGTAGCAGGAAGCAGATCCTCTGGGTATTGTCTGGCTTTCGCTGCCTTTGTAAAGCCGCGCTCTGAGCCCAGTTCCCCTTCACAGCCTGAGGATGAATCTGTTTTACAAAATTTCCATGTAGTATATCCTCAGTGGGCTTTTGACCTAACGTTATGCAAATCTTTGCTCCCTGAGAGAAGAATTGGAGAAAATAAGCTGAAAAATATTCCAGACAGGAATGTTACGTGTAAAAAATATATTAGGTTGGTTTAAGAGAGGACATTAAGGATGAATTTGAAATAGGGCATTATTTCACATGAGGTAAACAGACCAACTCTGGCGCATATTTAATTTACCTGTTGCTGCTTGCAAGTGTATGTTCTTGTATTTCTGAGCATTGATTCTGGTTGTGTCACAGGCTTAGCTTCAGCTCAATCAGTGTCTGTGAAGAATAAGTCCTGATTCATTAATGGTCAATAAATACCAGCGAAAAACTGGATAAACACTCAATGATTGGGCCAGTGCTCAGTGCAGTAGCTATCAGAACACTGTCGCTTCCAATCTGCTTGAAAATACACACAGCGCTCAGTTCGGTCAGACACCACAAGGGAGAACGTCAGCTAAAATGGAGTAAAACTATATCCCATCAATGTTTATTTTTCCAGATTTTGCATGTCCTTCATCTACTCAGTAAAACCACAAATGGTGTCTGATCTCCCCAGGTTTCTTTTTGCTCTTTGTGGTCCTCTCTGCATCTCTGCTGGCAGAAATCAAGACGCTGCTTCGCTGAGTGCCATGGCAGGAGGGGTGTGAGAGCGGTCCTTCAACCCAGCATCGTCGCCTGTTGCCTTTGGTAGACAAAGCTGCAAGATACATGTGGTCTGAAATCTGATGCTGTCTGCAGGAGCAGAAAGACTTAACCATATGCAATATCTATGCACAATAGAACCTGAAAATCCATACCAGTCACATTTCCTCACATCAACCTCAGACATGTCCCAGATTTATAAGCCACTTCTAAGTGATTTCTTTCCTCGGAATGCATCCTGGCTAACACTGCCTTTGCATGCAGCATGCTGCTTTTGATTTAATCTTGATTAATTATTTTTGTCCAGCCATTCAAAGCCTACTCATCGGGGGCACTGATTTATGGTGTAGGGCATGAAATAGCCAGATTCTATTAGAAAGATTTGCAGTTACAAGCCTGAAGCATTATTTATTGGGGTTTCACTAGTAATTGTAACTTCTCCCCCAGCACCTCTGAGTGGGCAAGCAGGTTCTGGTTTGCATTTTCTGTGATGCTTTCTTCTTTTATTTACTTATCTGTTCTCACCAGCCTTGAGAGAATAACAATAATTTTGGGTATCTAACCACATACATTTAAATAAGACCTAAACACTCCCAACAGTAAATGGAGGGGATGTAAGACAGTCAGGAGTTTCCAGCACTGAGCACACCTAATACCTGGATCTCTAGGCAAAAAGATGCGGGGCTTATTGACTTTTCATTTAATCAGCTAAATGCCCAGAAATAGAAGGGTTGAACACTGACTTTTGTATCTCACAAATGGGCTGAAAGCTTTCCAGATACACTCGAGCTTTCGTGTCAAGTTAAAAAAATGCTGCTTCCAAAGTTTCACAACCAGTATTTTTGTGGGAGTTAAAAATATACGTATATTTGAACAAATATGGCCTCTCCTCCTCCCCTGCAGAACTGACGCCGCCTGCTTGCCTGCGGCAAGAGGGGAGGCGGGGGCAGCCCTGGGACACGATGCTGTGGACCAGCCCCTGCTCCGCTCCTCGCACCCCTGCCTGGACCAGGCTTTACTGCCCTGCTTCCCCCTTCTCCTCTCCCCTTTAAAGAACACCTTGTGGCATCTGATTTTTCTCTCTGATTCTGCTGGGGTATAAACGCTCCAAGAGAAAAGGCTCCCGTTCTTTTTCAGACGAAGTTATTAAGCAATGAGAAGGACTGCGTGTGCGATTGAGAGGCAGCGGAGGGCCCATGGGAGCTGGGCTCGGGAGGTCAAGGAACTCTCCGAAACTCAAACAGCTTTGGGAGAGCTCCCAACAGAGGTTTAAGTCTTCCTTCTGTGCTGCTCCTCAGTGCAAGCCAGGAAGTTAGAGACACTGTCCTTGGTTTATTGCCTCCATTGAAATGTGGGATTTCTAATCCAATTTAAGAAATATTTCGATATTTAAATGGATTCAGTCTAACTTGCATAAACTTGGTCAGGAAATGGTTCATTGCTGGCTTAAGGTACTGATGACCAACCTCAAGCTGAGGAGCCACGCTGCTATTTCATCACTTACCCCATTTAGACCAGCAGCTGCCCTGGTCCCTCAGCTCTGGACAGTCACGCACCTACGAGCCCTTCATTTCCCTCTCCGATACAAAGATCTTTGCATCATGTGCAAATAGAAAGCTCTGGTCAGTGAGATACCCTAGTTTTTCCTCTGCCCCTTGCCCTAAGGTCCCATCGTTTTTCACAATCTAAACAGGACTGGCCTCTTTCAGTGTGTACTCAGGAGCCCAGTGAGTAACGCATAGGAAATGAGGGGAAGGATGCTGGCAATTCTGTGGCATCTTTTGTAATAGATGGGGTCTTAACCCCAGTGTCCTGGATAAACTCCAGTTCTGGTAATTGCATTCTGCATACTTAAAATCCCCCGCAGTTTCAAATGAATCCATTATTCTTCACTTCCTTTCTTAAATTGCTGTGCAGCTTTGCTTTGTGCTGCTGAAGAGTTGCTTTGTTTCACCTGAGGGATGATGGCATTTCAGGGCTGTATGAAATGGGCCTGAGTGCACAGTTTGTACAACACTCAGTGAAACACTTTGGGATTATTCATAATGAAGTATCTGCTCCCTGTAAATGAATGGGTTTATAACGCTGGGTGAAGTAATACAACACAAAGCACAGCTTCTCTCTATACTTGAAAGTTGGTAACATAAAACTTATATGGGGAGTAAAAGACAGAAGTTTTCTAAAATTCCCCTTACCCAGCTAAGCATGCAAGCTTTAAGGGACTGTCTCAGTCTTTACTTTCCCGTATTGTTATTGATTAATTGCTCTACTTCAATTTCCTTGTTCTAAATGGAAACATTACAATCATAACTCCAATCTCTGGCCACGATACAAACCGATTTTAAATCTTTAAATTGTGTCAGTGGGAGGAGGTGATGGGGGATGGAAGGAAAGCTTTTTATTTTTGTTATTAATTTTCATGTGTTCCAGGATTTACTAATTTCACCCAGATGTAGAGAAACCACAAGGTATTTCTGCTGCAGACAAACCCGGGAAATGCTTCAGCATCATAAACTTGCTCTGGCATGATCTTGTCCCGGCACTGTGTCCTGGTAAGAAACATGAGGATATTCCACAAACATCAAAACATGCCAGTCTTTCTGGAGCTGAGCCAGTGACCTTTTTCAGCTCCAGCTGTTTGAGTTATAACTTTGTTCCCCTTCAAGATTCGGGCTTGTCCTTATTGTACTCATTGCCTGTGGCCTTGCAAGAATGTCACAGGCGTATTCTGAATTTCCAGCCTGTCCTGGAAGGAGATGGTACCACCTAGCAGCTGTGTGTCCCACAGCAGAGATACACTTTCTGGAGCCTTACAAGGGGAGAAAATAGCCAGGACTCCCACCCTTGGAAACAGTATTCTTTAGCTAATACTATTCCTTTGACCTGAGGCTGTTACCCACAAAGCAGAAGGTCAATATAATGGTGTAAGTAGATCCCTCATGCCCTTTCCTTCTCTGCAGGGTGGGTCACAATCTGCTCCTCAATTGCTCCACCACTGTTTTGATGAAGGCTAAGAATGAAATCAATAGAAAAGATTATAGAAAATTATGTATGATGTGGCAACTTGGCAAAAAAAAGTATGCTTAATCTGAAACAGAAAAATGCCGGCTTAGGAACCACATGTGCATCTCATTTAGGAAAAAATCTATACTGTTATTAAAGTAGCCACAATGAGAGTATTAGCTACAAATTAGGTATGTGTATTGGGAAGCAAGCTTTGTATAGTCTATGGGAAAGGGGGAGCAGCATGTCTTGCACTGTGAGACAGATCAAATAAGAAGCTGAAAGATCCGAGGGCTCCACGGAGGTCAACTCAGGACTGAGCTTCAACGGTATTTTATACATAAACAATATTTTGTACATAAACCACAGTATTTTAAGGACAGTCCTCCAGCAAATAAAATGTCAGAGAGTAAATACCAAGTCTTTCCTTGAAGATTCGGAGAGGCAGAGAACCCAGAACGACTAACAAACCACAGCCGACAGCGTTCTGCACCTCCAAATGCCAAGGACTGCATTTATGGTGCTGCTCCCTCAGAGAACTCCAGCATCTCCACGCAGCAGCCTTGTGCGGTTAGAGAGGACCCCCAAAACCCAGCTATGGCAGACTGTCTTCTCTCCTTGCCCAACCCATCGCCTGTTTCTGCAGGCCCTGCAGCAGCCAGGGCTATTGCAAGGATCCCCTCTTTCCTCCATCCCCAACCCCATGTTGCAGGGTGGGTCCACTGGAAGAGAAAATAAGCAATTATTCGCTCCCCACATACTCCTTTGCCTTGTCATCCAAGCTTGCTCCTCTTCCTCTTTCAGGAAGGAGGTGATATTCCATCCTTACCTTGAATATTAACATTCTTTTAAAATGGCTAAAAGAACTGGCTGGAGTGAGCTGGAGGACTTCTCCCCCAAGCCCAGATACTGGCCTGATTTTGAAATGGGAAATTTTCACAAGCAGCGCTTCAGGATTTTTGAAAGTTTTCCAATTATTTTTTTTTTAAAAACAAAACCGGGAAATGAGTAGTGTATTTTTTTTTCCATGTTCCTCCCTGTCCTTTTTCCTTTTTTTTTTTTTTCAATGAGAAAAGTTAAAAGGGAAAAAAAAAAAGAGAGAGAGAAAGGGAAACAGAAGTATAAATGAGAAATTATTCTAAAATGGATTTTTTTGATTAAAAGTCCCGTCAGAGGTTTGATACAAGAATGCCCTTTTACCAACAGCGTGGCGGGGAAAGGATCGTGGAGGACAAATTAGAAGAATATTGCCTCTGCCTCCCAGCCGAGTTAATTCTGTTAGTTAACTATCGTGAGAGCGGTATTTACTTAACCACCCTCGGTGGGAATCACCGACACAGCGCTGCTCCAGCTTCCCAGCCAAAAAAAATGGGCAGCGAGAGCCCTCAAGGACCTTGCATTTGCGCAGTGATTTAATTCACAGGCGTAAGAGCCTTCACAAGCCTGACCACAAAACGCCTGCATGACTGGATTAGCCAGCTCGCTCCTCCTGGGGGAGTTTGCAGGGGAAACTCCTCTGCCTCTCCCGGGACCACGGAGGGCCGTGGGCGAGCTCAGAGCACCCTCTGCTGTAACCCTGCCGGTGCAAAGACGGACCGGGTGCGCATCTGGACACGTCTGCGGTGCGTGGACCGACACACGGACGGCTCAGCTGAGTGCTCAGACCTTGCACGGGGCATCGTCACTGTGGTGGGAGACCCACGTCTGGTCACTGCACTGGAGAGGCACTGGCTGCCAACGTCTGCTTGCATACTTTCAATAACCACATTGCCATGATTTTAGGCATCAAAATGTACTATCTACTACCTCTTTTGAGTTTCCTTTGCTTTTCTTGGTGGCTAACTATGCCAACAGTGAAAATGTGTGCTATTTAAAACATAAATGGATCTTAATTTAACTCTCACACATTGTCTCTTGCTTTGCCTACAGGCACTTGATGAAACAGTACCTGTAGGATATTTATTCCTCATGAAGATATGTAAACCCTGCGATCAGATCAAGGCTGAAATCTTTCTGAGAAGCCAAACAGATTGAGCTCTGTAAATCTCACACCGTAAGGCACATTTTCCTGCCCTTGTATCTTTATTATGGCTCTTTGCAGCACCCTTTCCAGTTTTTGCATCTTCCTTTACAGGATGTGGAAGGCAGAACCGTGTTTGCTATTCCAGGCTCACCATAACAATGGAGTAGACAGAGGTTAAACGATTCACTCTCTGTTCTCCAATGTTCCTTGTCTCAGCAGAGGTACAGGTGGGCAACACTCATAATGCTTTATTTCATTTGATTTCCTTTAAGAAGAGAATACGATTTCCATTCAGAATATCACTAAGAAAAATATATCTGTTGCATTTAAGACCTCCACCTTTTATTCAGTCTCAGTGAAATAATAATCTCTGATCCTGTAAGTGAAATTGTTTTGAGCCCAGATGAATTAACATGACCTTGTTTAGCAAGTATGTTTAAGAAGACATCTGGCATGCAATGTTCTCCCTTCATTTTCTTTAGAGAAAATCCCGTCTAAGCATATGCCTCAGGAAAGAGCACAGTAGTATCTCGTACTACATGAGACACTTCTTGTGCATTTAATATTTTCCCTGGTGACAACTATGAATTCTTCCTCCTTAAATAAAGAAACTTGCCTTGCAGTCATAGCAGCTGTCCACATGATACCCATTAATACGTTGCTGAAAAGAGGTCACCTTTTCTTTCAAAAGGAGGTTCTTCAGGAATCTCTGTTCTGCTGTCATCTGATTTCCTGGTAAAAAAAAATGAAGATATATCCATGATAAGAGATGTATTTACAATGACCACTGGTTCCATTTCAAACTGTTAGTTCCTCAACACCCTAGACATAAAAAAAAGCTGTAAAAGCAACTGCTTGCGAGAAACCCTTGCACTGCCCCATGAGAACCCATAGCTACTTGTTTAGATTGAGACCACGGAAGAAGAGCAGAGAAAACTGCACTTACCCAGATTCCTTGGAGCAATTTTTTCTCCATAAGAATGGAACTTTAATTTATTGTGTAAATACAATTTAGGGTCACTCTTTAAAGCAGAGGTGATTACCCAAGGATGGAAGTATAAGCTATTATATGCATTGAACAGACAAAAAGATGTGTTCTCTGAATCAGATACAATCTATACCTTAATGCCCAAGTCAGGCACAGGGATCTCAGCAAGTACAATTTAAAAGGTAATTGAAATATCAATATATATCTTCACATTATTTTACTTGCAGTCAAGACCATTATCGTAGCACCTGTCAACTGAGCTGGCCAAGAGATCTTACGTGAGTGCACTGTACAATCCACGTTGACAAAATAGGTTCAGACTGCACGTGCAACACTCATGCCATGGCCAAAATGGCTCTCAAGTGCTCGCCTCAGTAGTGACTGGAATAACTACAGAGAATGCATCCCCCAAAACCCACATAAGGAACCTTAAGTGGAGTTGCAGAAATAAAATAAGGCAGCAAATAGAGTACACATTATTTAGGATGGTTCCAGATTCCAAAATTCTTCCCAAAAACATGATGCTTCCATGGGAGTACCCTGCAGGCAACAGACTGGAGAGATGGCAGCCTGGGACTCCCAGGTAGCTCTGCCCCATCAGGTGCAGCAGCTCCAAGGATGTTGTGCTTCACATCAAAGTGTAGATGGTTAGGAACATAGCCCAAACAGGGTTGGGCGTTTTTTTGTCTACAGAGGAAACTGTTTGGTGTCTTTTGTTAAAACTTGTGTACAATCAGACTGAAGAACAAAGCTTTGAAGAAAAACTTGAGTTGCTGAAAGACATCTTGTAGCTGACTCATTCCTCAAGATACACACACTTACTCACTGCCCTGATACAAACCACTCACGCTGTGTAGTGTCCAACCCACTTTGATGATAAAGCACAGTAAATAGTTGCATAAGTAGCCAAGAAAAGCCACATGTAACCCTGACATTGCTTCTGTTGCTTCATGGTGCATTACTCCAGGATCTGCTCCCAGAACAGGCATAAGGAAGTGTCCAACTCTCACGTCTTGGTCAACCATCACCCTCAGATGAAATAGCCTCAACAGATGATTGAGTGCTCTTCACGCTGCTCCCATGGCCATTAGGGCACTACACAGGGAGACATTCAGACAACTTTCTGTGACCGATTTGGACACCAGAGTGCTATTGGAGTTACCTGGACTTTCACTATAGCCTGATCCGAGCATCCAGCAATTTGGCATGGGAAGCACAAGATCTTGGATTGGGTCTTCTGGGCACCACTGCAGTACAAATACTAAACAGTAGTAAATAACCTGCATTCTAGTGCGAGTATTTTTCTTTTGAAGTGTAGTTTGTTGATGAAGACCCATGACAGGAGAAAGGTAAGATTCACTTATAAATATTTATCATCAGTTATTCTTTCTATTCTCAAGAAAGAGAATATTCTATTTACTGAGAAAATAGAGTCTCATTAGACCGCACAAACCAATTATATGATGCTCATCATCTTTCAACTTTCATAGGTTCTTAATTGCTGTGGGAGAAACAGTTGTTGTTAAATAGCTATTTTTATACGATCCAGATATTATGTCTGTTGAACCAATAAAATGCACAGTGTATTTGTGCCATTACTCTTAATTTTTTTATCTTCTTGGATTATAGATGTGACCCTTGCAAACCATACAGTTAGCAAGACATGTACAATTAAATTAAAATGTATGTGCACGTATGTGAATGTACATATATATGTATACATATATATGCAGCATACAAAAAAAATGCATACCTATGCAGCTCTCTAGTGCATCCTCTTCCCTCTCAGCTAAACCACGGAAGATTCCAAAGGTTTGCTGCAGCTTAAAACTATAATTCTTCCCAACTGAATTGCTCCAGGCTCTAAAAATTCAGGAGTTCATTAAAAACATCAGGCCGTCTAAATATAGTAACTATACCATAGTTTTAAAGGCGGCACAGTCTTAACTTGCCTTCTGAATTTTGGCCCTGCAGCTTTATATGTTCAGTTTTCTTTTTGGAATCATTTACTGCACTAAATATTTACTTCTTTCCTCTCCTCTAATAAAAGCTGAGATTCTCATGAAACATCACAACTAAATAGCCTTGAATCACCCAACCGATATCAGGAGCAACAAGTCCTTCAGATCTTAAATTAGTGACTAAAGAACAAGGAAGAGTCACTGGCAACTTTCAAATAGGATTCACTAGAATGGAGGTTATTCATCCAAACCCTGTGAGACATCTGTTATTGTAAGGCCCTTAAGAAAGAGCCAAGGAGGCCAGGCTGTTCTGAATCACAAATATCCGTTTGAAATGTCCTGCTGATGAAGCCACATGAACACCGCTGTTTCTCCAGCCCCACAGGAACAACACACAACTCTGATACAGCTGAAGGTAAAAGAAGATCTTGAGTTTCCCCAAACAGACACACAATTGATGCAATTTGGCTAATCAGGCATTGAATCTATGGAACGGGCATGCAAAAATAGGAGAAAAGGAAGAAGGGAGCCAAAATAACCCAAAGACTTCACTCAGCAGAGAGCATTTGCCAGGTCCTTAAGGAAAAATCTCTGCTCCCAGCAGGCAAGCTTCACCTTGTCCTACCTGAACAAATGACATTCACCATCCCGGTATATCAGAGAGGATGAGCTGGCAGAGAGTGTGATGAATTGCTGTAATTAAAGGAAGAAAAAGGCACCAAATTAGCTGTCAAAGAGCAGGACTGGAAGACTGCGCCTGGGATGAGCTGATGCAGACAGTGCAGCTCCAAGATAGAGCTTCACCGCCTGTTTGGGATACTCCAGGCAGTAAAACCACAGGTGATCCCCAAACATCCTCTGGGTACTTCTGTCACACCTGGGGTATTAATCTAGCCTGCAACATTCCCTATCCTCCTATTCCAGCCTCTGTAGGACAGCATTTTCAGACTGTTGTGTAATGCTGCTGTCTAAATGACACCTACAGCAAGTGGAGTGAGTTGATACCACCGTGTGCTTTGTAAAGCTCTGTGGGATGCACCGGGATGCCAGTTGTGGCACACAAGCAAGAGCTTAATATTGCTGTACCACCGCCTGCAAATGGTGGTTGCTAGGAGGCAAACATCTTATCAAGAAACCTGAAAGGAAGCAACAATTTCAGGTCCGGTGTGGGGCTCATTGAAGTCTTTCTATTGACTTTAAAAAGGATGTGATCTATCCTTTAGCAAAGGCAGTGGAATTTTTTGAAGAAGTAAAAAGGGATGTCACCCAAATGACTCCAGGTAATAAGGGCAGACAACAGCAAGCCACTGGAAAGGAAGAATGACTGGGGAAAATGAATGGCAACATCAAACAGCTTTAGCGAACAAAACCCCACCAGATAAAGAATCTGATTGGGAACAGCGAACAGTGAAAAATTTTATAAAACATGTATTATTTCCAGGTTCCCATGCCAGGGTTAAATTTGGCAGAGCCACTGGGATTTTTCCCACTTCCCGCATCATGTGGCCATTTTCACCTCACAAATTCCCTCTACCTGTAAAGTTGTATAAAACTGACACTGCCCTTTGCAATTTCTGCTCTCCTGCTGTGGCACCTTGCAGTGATTTTAGGTATCGATCTGGGCTCTGGGAGGTTTAAAGTTCACTGGATGCGGCTGGGGGAAAGTTTCTGGCATGTGATGTGAACCCATCCCAGCCCCGATCTGGACCCCTCTCCACTGTGCACACAAAAGCACCCTGGGAGCCCTGAAACACTGCAGCTGCTTTGTGGAAGCACGAACAAGAATAAAGGAACTTTCAAAGTGGAAAAAAACCCATCAGACCTGGCTGAGACACAGTCACATAAACCCAATCTCTCCCTGCCTACTGTACCATTGCAGGACAAGTCCTTTTGTTCAGCAACCCCTAACGGCTCCCTATTAACGAAGCCCCACATGGGCGCTCTCTCCCCATCCCAGCTGAGGTTTGGCAGGTTTCTGGCTCCTCTCCGACAACTCCAGCGCTGCTCATGCTACAGAGTCCCTGGGAGCTGGGAGCATTGCCCAGCACAGCACCTCCCTTATTTTGAGGAAGGACAAAGCTCCTTCTATCCGGTGGGTTGTCCCCAAGCAAGAGCTAGCGGCCAGGACACGACAGCCAGACAAATGTCCTCTGCAACAAAACACCTGTAATTAGCAAAGCGATGTCCCTCAGGTTTCCTGCCACCCCAAATAACCCAGGTCTCAGGCAGGGCTGACCTACCAGCCTTATCCATGTTGGTACCTTCATTTCTCCTTCCTTAATTTTATCTGCCTCGTCTCTCAGTGACCGCCTGGGGCAGGGGACAATGTGCCACACACCCAGGACAAGGTGCAACACACCCGTAACCGCCCCAGGCACTGTGGGGTTTAGCAATCTCCGTTGGCTCATAAGCTAGGGGGTTTTGCTATTATTTTGTTTATTTATTTTCACTAAGAAGATGACACAGAAAAATAAGATCAGTCTGCAACAGACTTTTTTTGTGCGATTGTTCTGATAGGAGCTTCACGGGGATACAAACATACTGCAAAACAGTGGAAAACAGTATTTTCATCACCTTCAGGAACTCCCTGGTGGGGTTTCAAAGTCCTTGCTCACTGCTGAGGTGTTCACACCTACTCTGGCCCTCTAGGGAGGAATAATTTCCTCAGGTTTTGACTGTGGCCAATAAAAAGGGCACCTCTCTTTTTCTAGTGAGAAGAAAAAAAAAAAAAAAAACACAACCCGAAAGAGAAACTCATGACTGTGATACATGCCCCCTGAGTGCTAATGTGGCTTTATCAATGTCACACAGAGTATCCACCAGCTGAAGACTCATCTCCAGAAATAGTACAGTCTTCTCTTCAATATCCACACAAACGAGCAAGGAACAATTAAGCATGACAGTCCAAAGAGGCATAAAATTGCAATTCTTTCTCCCAATAAAACCTGGTAACTGATTTTTAGCAGGCATAATGCGCAGTTCCTTGCTCACACACATACTCAAATATTTGCCCCAAATAGGTAAATTACTAGAAGCTTCAGGGTCCCAAAAATTATTATCTTCACTTCATGGACGGGGGATTGAATCACAGAACTCACCTACCTGGGACTGACAGGATCCAAACTTTGCAGTGCAAACTCAGCTTGAAGTTCCCAGCTTTCTGCAAGCATCTAATCTGCACATTGTCATTGACTGCTGTGAAGCTCCCTCATACACCTATTACCTGAAATTTGATCAGGTGTGATGATAAGACAGGAGAGCCTTTACCTTAGTAAATCAATAAAGTGACCAACAAACTTAAATCAATTTATTATAAATATTAGCAGATAATTTTAGATTTTACGGATGGAAAAATGAAAGTTAGTTTTTAGCGATCTCAGACTCAAGGAATCTGATTAACTGCTGGAGACATCCAATAATTCATGCAGGTGACAGAAGACCCAAACCTCTGTCCCACCAATGCTACAGTCCCACTATCATGTCCTGAATTTCCTTGTAGCTGACAGACAGGGAACTTGCACAGAGCAGACCATTGCCTGTTCTCCCACTCAGCCCTTCTGGGGCTCCAAATCCCAAGCAAACCCAACTGCTGCTATCCTAAGAAAAATTATAAGTGGCACAGCAGAGGCTCCTAAATAGAAATTAGATTTAGATTGATTAAGATAGCTATTGCATATCAATTTATTTAAATATAAATGGATTATTTGGAACATGTTCATTGAAGACTAACAGCTCCTGAATGCAATATAGATAACATGGCTAATTATAAAGTCAAGCGGTCGTTATTAATATTTCTAATGATCAATTTGTATTCCAACAACATAACACCATCAACTTTAAAGCTCCAACAGTCGTGGTAATTGGTAGAAGAGACTGTGCTCTACGCAGAAAGCAATCAGCCAACTAGAGCCTGGCTGAAATAAGAGGTATAAAGCTGAGTTTTCTAGGGCCCACAAAAAAACCTGGGAGCTCAGAGTCTGATGAAGGCAAGAGGAGCTGCTTCCAGTTTTTATTTTTTGGTAGGCACAGCCAGGAGGAGGTTGAATGAAAGGGTCACAGAAAACCTGCTGCAATTGAGATACACACATGGGTCTATAAGGCTACATACTCTGGGCACGATGAGGGACCTTAATACAATCCCAGAGTGACAGAGAGGGAACAGGACAAGACAATAATCCTATCTGTTTACAGATAAGATTTACTCAATTAGATATACTTAAATGCAACAGATTTCCATGGAAAAACACATTAGTTATAACTTCCATTCTGCATGTCAGTCGAAGGAGCAGCAATAATTTAATACACCGCACTTGCAATTCTGTGCAGTCATAGTGTCGTGCTGCTGGGTCACTGCCAGAAGGAAAGCAAACACGCTTTTCTGAAGACATGGCGTCTTGCAGTAAATTTGGACCAAATTAGATTTATCAAGCACTGGCACACTTCAGAGCCTGTGGAGAGGAGAGCTTCTCCCACCAGACTAAGGGACACCTCCCGAAGGCATCTTGCTGGGGCTGTCAGGACAGAGGCTCACATGCAGGTGGCTGGGACTTGGGTGGAAATCAAACACTGGAGCCCTCCCAGTTTGGCTGCTTTTCCCTGGGCCTCGCTGTGTGGTGGGAGAGCAGGAGGCAGGAGCTCACAGGTGGGCTAAGCCTCCCTCCATCCCGTGTCCAGAAAACCCAGCTGGACCATCAGCAACAAGCCCCTCTGCAAGCTCTGCGAACCCCAAAGAGCGAGTTGCTGGTTTGAGCCCCACCAAGCTGGCAAATGGGGCTGGGGCACGGCAGCTGCTAATGACTTCCAGTCACCGTCCCCCTCTTGCAGAAGGATGCATGGTTTTCCCTGCATCATAGATGGGAAGGGAGTCTCTGCAGCAGCGTGCAGGAGCTTTGTGGAACAGGCTGGGAAAAGCCCATCCTCGACGTGGATGTTTATTTTGTTTTTAATCTTAGAGCTAGCTCCAAGAGCAATTCTCACCTTGATACACAAAAAAAGCACTTCTCCTCCCAGATTCTCTAATTCACTGGAAAGGCAAAGGTGGGACTCAGTGCAGATTGGTGCCAGGCAATCAGTGGAAGGAAAGGGAATAGGGAAAGGAGATGTCCCCTTCCCCGTCCCTCCTGGCCCATGCATGCCAGCACTCCAATGGGCCCGGTCTCATACACAAGGCCACTGCAGGGAGACCATCCCTGAAGGGCATCTCGGCAGAAGGACTCCCAGCCAGGAAGGACCCTGGGGTGAAGTTTTGGGCTGTCCCTCCCAGTTAAAACCAACAGCCTTGCAAGGGGAAAGAGATGGATTAATGACTTGTTTCCTGGCTCTCCCTGATGTGATGGATCAGAGCGAAGCATGCACCAGCGGTGGTGGCATTGCAAGTACTGCCTTGAGCCCCCTGCTTCAGAGCTGGGCAGAAACTTCCCAGCAGAGTTTCTGCTTCTTTCTATTCAGCAAAAACTGCCACTTTGACCATATTAACACATTTTGTGCAAATTGCTCAGTTTCAGCTCACCACCTTCATCTGGGAGTTAGCAAATCATTTTACTTCCATACCGCTGAAACGTGTCCTCTTGGCTCTAGTTTGATTTTCACATATTTGTGTATAAATAACAAATTCTGTAGTGGTTTTATTTTGCGTAGCAATGATTTTTTTAATGTTTCATTTTTTCATGTATGATATTTTGAGAAGATTCAGGACAAGATGAAAGTCTGGGATCTCTAAACCCCTCATGCTACGGAGGTTTTCTTAGCTTACTGTACAAAGAGCAGTTTGCAATAGCATACACAGTCCAGAATAAAGGCAAGGCTCTTCACTCTGCTGATAAATCTGTTCAACTTCTTCATCTAGAATGAGCTGAATACAGCATACTAAAAAAGAAGCATTTTTTTTCCCAGCTAGCTAAGGGGGTTTATTACTGTTTTCTGTATGCACCACTAGGTTTGTGATCTAGTGACTTGTGAATTTCAATTGTTTTGCAAGAAAACGCTTTCCCTAAAAATTGCCGGCACTTTCGGTTTTATTCCAAATCAAGAACTGGCATCTCCCCAACTCTAATTAACAGTGGCTATTTTTTGCCATCTCCACTAGCAAAAGCACAACAATTGGCCCAGACGTAGAGCAGACACAGCTTCTGCCACGACCTGCTGGGCAGTCACCATTCCCAACATCACAGAGAAAAAAAAAAAAAAAGAAAAATCACGCTAGCCTTAATATATTTCTTTTTCCAGTGCAAAATAAATGTTGTACTAAATCACCTGCTTATCACTTACTAGGCATTTGCAAATAAGTCCCGCCTTAGGTTTCAAGCACGTCAGAAATTTTCCACCACAAAACACTGATTAGATGCAATATGCTCTGTGGGAACATATTGATTCTGTCTGGCCTTCGGGCATAAACCATGTCTGGCTTTTTACATGTCCATCTTCCCTACTTTCGGGGCTTCACCACTGCCTACCTGCCAAAATGTGGAGGGAGGTGGTTGCTGGGATGGTCCCACAGCTCCCGACATCCCCAGCACACTTCTGCCCTGGGTGACCTCCCCTGGGAAGGAGAAGCTGGAAGCAAACGCTCAGCATAGCAGTGCTGTCACTGGGAGATACACGTGTGGATGGGGTGAGCCTAGTAACACCTCTGCAAAACAGAGTTTGAGGCCATGAAGAACATGGTTTCTTCACGGGCTTAGACCAAGCCACATCACAAAAGAGGGAGGAGGTCATGGTTGGAGATTCACAGGGGCAAAAAGTCTGGGAAGGGCCTCTGCTGAGCATTTTTGGACTCTAGCACACACTTGTCCCAGGGATCAGCCACACCTCAACTTTCTCAACACACATTAAGCTGACGTGTCCTAAAAGCTTTCCAAAGACCATGTGGTCCTTCCCAGGAAATCCTCAGGGAACTTTGCCAGCCTTTCCACCAGAATCCCCCTGGCACCCAGCTTGACACGGCTGAAGTTCCCACCGCACTCTCCTTCCCTTGTCCACCAGGGAGGATGGCCTCAGCCTGGCCCCATCCCTGGGGACAGCCCAGCCCAGCATTCCCCAGCCTGCCTGCCTCCAAGTCCCTGAACTGCTCCCCTACCTAACGCACGGGGTGGGATGTCACGTTTGTCTTTGCTTTGTTTTGCTAGGACAGGGTGGAAGGAAACCACAGCCAGACCCACAGTCTCCCTCTACCCTTTAATCTTCAGCCAATATAGATGCTGTCAGATAATCGCCCAAATCTAGACAGACAAGAGCATTACTCAGGGAAAAGCTTTATGGCAATTGCTTGATGTTTCACTCATTCAGAAACTAAATCTCAACAAAAATATATATGCCTTCTATTCTGGGACACTGGCACATCCTACGGCAGGACCGGACGCGGCAATGACAACACAGCACTCAAGCTGTATTTTAGCCGTTAAGAAAATACACTCAGAGCTCAGAAAAAAACTTCAAAGCACCATGACTGGTGAAAACCCCTCAGTGTTAACATCTGGCCAGTCGGTGTCTGATCTCTCGGCAGCATGAGGAGGTGCAATTGTTGTTGTCACCCCCGGTAAGCCTCTCCTGCTTTGTTGTTTGGGATTGCAGACAATCCCCAGCGGCACCCCCAGCCCTGCCTGTGTATAGTCTAGCGCTGCATATGTTAGCAATGAGCTGCCACAGCCCATTCTCAGAATATGAGCTCACTGCAGAAAATGAATCTCCCGCCCCTTTTTATTCCTTGGCAAGGTAGGAGGCTGTTCCTGCAGCTGTGCTGGAGCACCAGCCTCCGGCTCAGGGGCTGCTTTCCTGCCTGGGGACCTTTGGAAGAGGGCGGGCAGGGTCTCAAGAGTTGGCGCTAGAGGAGTCACTATAGTATGAAAGTTGCAGTGATTTTTCTTGTTTAGGAAAAGTCAGAAAAAATAGCCAAAACCACAGGTCTACAGGGGACTGTCTCACACTGAACTGGGTATCAGGCACAGCATTTGATGGCTGAAGCCCGTGATAGCCACCCTAAGCAAATCACACAGCACAGTTTCCCATGCAAAAGCGCCTGGTTCAAGTGGAGCATTTTGAAAGCAGATGTGTTATGAATTGATAAGGTGTCAAATAGTTCTGACGCCATCTCCAGAGATAATATCAGCACCTGTATTTATGCACCATCCCATTTGTGCAACTGCAAATCCCCATCCAACTGACACCCCACACAAGCATGCTCAGCTCGCAGCGGGTCCAAGGAAGGTGCTGGCTCACCACCTCCTTCCGCACAAGCCCAGCTTAGATTAGTCATAGCAAATACTGAAACCTCTGGATGGTTACAGCCATTTGTCTGAACTTCACGGCACCTTCATCCTGGCACGGCCACCTCTCCAGCTTGCAGAACTGGTTAGGCTTTGGTTACATGAGAAATGGTTTGCTGGTCAAGCTGTTCCCTCGTGCAAATAAGCCTTCTGCTGTCTGTATGATCACTTCATCAGCGGCTCCAGTTTATCTGCATCTGCACTATGACTAATATTTTCCAGGCATAGTAGCACAATTGTGAAGTGTAAATTCATATCAGTTTTCCTTTCCTTGAACCTTCTATCAGTACACCAGAAAAAAGAATGGAAGATTTCACTGCCATATTTATTTAAAGAAAAGTAATTAACCTCATGGCAGGACTGTGAATCTCAGATGTGCCAGCATCTCATTTAAATTATAGGCACAGCCTTCCTTACCTGCCTGGCTGTCCAGCGGAGTGATGGCAATTGGTGACATTCATGCAGCATGCGCCAAGGCTCCGGGAGAGGAAGGCAATCACCTGGAGCTGCACCGGGGCTCCATTCCCACCGCCCAGCACCTCTCAGGTAATGGTTATGAATGCTGACGATGACAGCAAAGCAGGAGCTGAGACTCAGCTCTCATAATCATGCAGCCCAGAGCAGCTTGAATGCCTACAGAAAAAGCACACTTTACAAAATCAGATACATTCGTACTGGTGTCACTTTGCAAAGGATAAGCAGATACAGAGCACTTTCAAAGCGGAAGAGCAGTGGCTGATCAGGTGTCAGAGCAGCTTCTCAGCATCCCCATAATTTGCATGAACTCTTGAATATAATTTCCTCAAATCCCTGTGATAAACTGCACAGAAAAGTGCCTGGCAGCACCAAAAGCACAGCACGCACCTCTATTTGGGGCAGGTATAGCACAGCTGAATCTGGAGCTGATCAGCTTCCAGATTCAGCATAGTTTGGGTTGGGCAGCATCGCTGGAGGTGGCTGATCCAGCCCCTGCTCCAAGCAGGGCTCACTTCAAAGGTGGGTCGGGTTGCTCAGGGCCTCATGCAGAGCATCTAAATACCTCCAGGATCCCACAGTCTCTCTTTCTAGTGTTTGACCACATCCGTTGTGAAGACTTTTTCCCATATGTCTACTTGCAATTTCTTTTGCTGCTACTCATACCTATTGTCTTTCTGGATACACTCTTAGCCTCCACAGCATGTTCTGCTACTGAAAGATGTAATGCATTACCAGGAGAGTTTTTTTAAATGATAGGAACTAGTGACATTTTTCAAAAATGGGAAACATGCAACAGCAAGAGAGGACTCTGGAATATTTTTGTGATTACCCTCTCCTTCTATGCAGTGCAGAGCAGTCTCATGCTCTTGACCAGGTTGGCCAATGACAAGATGACAGATGCTCTCCCCCATCTCTCGTTTCAAGGAGAGAAAGAAGAGAGATGAAGAGAGTTATGAGTTTAGAAAAAAAACTAAACTACTTTAATGAAATATTAATAATAATTTAAAAAAATGAAATAGATTCAATATATATAAACACATACAAAACTAGATCGGGTTCCCAGGAAGATGTCCCTAGCAGGCACTGGGGAAGTTCCAGACTGGACTCAGCGATAAATAGGAACTGGGACACACTGACCGGGATCAAAAGGCAGATGAGCTGACAAGGTTGTCCTCAGACATCAGTCATTGAAGAAAGAGAGCCACTGAAGAAGCACTCCATCAAGGAAAAGCCAATAAAGAAGAGCCAACCCAACCCCTTTGGGCCCTCAGCTTTTATACTGAACATGGCGGACAGTACAGAGCACCTGATTGGTCAGTTTGGGTCACCTGACCTGTCCCTGCCTCCCCACAGGTGCAACCCCTCCATGGGGTAACAGCTGGGTCAGCTGACCCTGGTTGCCACGGCAACGGGTGTGGGCCCAGGCCTGACCACAGACATGGCCCTGCCACACGGCAGGGCAGGACAAGCGGCTTCCAGCAAAGCATCCCACACTGCAGCAAGGGAGGCACGGGAGAGCCACGCACCACGCAGAGCACACGTGTCGGTGCAGAGCCAGCCCACATTGCAAGCAGTGATTTTTGCTGATGGGATAACTCAGCATTACTTAACTCTCTAACTGCTTCTACTAGTTGGCCACCTTGAGTCTTTAGTTGTTGTCACTAGACAGGGAAAACTGAATGGGATTCCTGTCCCATTCAGTCACCCCACTTGTGAGGGTCTCCCAAATCGCCAGGACTGTTGTACCCATGGTAAAGCCATGCCAGGGTTCCGCCAGGATTCACCTCGCCTCAGCCTCTGCCCCAACTATCTGGTCACCCCGTAGGAGGAGAAATTTCCCCTTTGCAAAATGTCTCCAAAATTAAAACCCCTAAGGAGAATGCAACGCTGCGGTACCGTTTTGTAGCCGTTCATACGCAGTCCTCTCCCTCGTTAGAACGCAGACCACCTGCCTGAGAAGACGGCTTCAGCAGGCAGGACTCCCGGCAACTCACGGCTGCATTAGCTGCCTGTTTATTCAAGACGCAAAGTTCCTAGAAATAGGTTAATTACTTTCCTTTAATTACATGTTCTCTTATTAAATGCCAATAATAAAAGGGAATGTCTGCCCTAGAGATAAGATTATGCCACATTCATAAATCGGCTTTTTGGGACAGCAGATAAATGTCTCAGCCATTTTAAAATACAAATTTGTCATTCATGAGAGCAATAAATAATGCAAACAGGATGTGTGGTTACACTGACATTATCACCTCGTCGTTGCTTAAAGGCACCCTGGGCATGAATATGTGACACTATAACCTCAGACTCTTTGATAAATTATTGCCCATCACAATCCTATCTAACACAGGGGAACGGATGAGCACTGGAAAGATTTTATGGTTGCAGTTGCAGTATTTTGCGGCTGTAATACAATTACTGGAGTTATTGCTGAAGCAGCGAGGGATGCTGGAAAGTACGGGAAAGTCTGCATCCTCCTGGGAGGTAATGTGTAAAGAAACCTTAACGAGTATACCCCACGGGGGATTTCCTACCCTGCAAGTATTTAAACTGCTAATTAATTCCTATTAAAACAAGGTCTTTTGTGTACATCAAAAAATGGTGCCTGAGGCTTTGAGCCTGCAGTGGGATCTCCTAGGACTTTGCACCAGCTGAGTCTGGCAGGCTTGGCTGAGACAGTAGGATGCGCTGATGAGTCCTTTAGTGGCCTTCATTTCAGGGTCGGAGCACCAAGCTCATGTCCGTGGCTTAAGTCCATTCCCAGGCATGATACAACCACCAGAAAACTAGAGAGCACAAAAGCAACCAGCCTCCAGGCACAAATAAATTATGCATGTCTATGCTCAACCCTTACTTAGCGTGTGCAGTAATATATGTTTCAAGATTAGCCACCACAGTTACACATAAAACCTTTGCTTTTAACACCATACTTCCCTTGAAAACAGTGAAAAAGTTAGAGATAACCCACACTCTCAGACCATTCATGAAAAAACAGAGGCTGACAAAGGAGCCTCAGAGGCCAGAGAGCTCCCGGTAAAACAGGACCATGCTGTGAAAAATCAGGTTACTGGTATTCTGCCGGGGATGTGGTGCTTGTTTTGTGGAGAGGTTCCTCTCCCCATCCTTCCTCTCCCTGGGAGGACACCTTTAGTTTTATACACTCACAGCTGTTTCCACGCATATTTTTTTTTTAAACAACTTCTCTTTTATTGCCCCATAAAAGGCACTGACTGACAATGAGGTTGTCTTTTACCGACACAGTATGGGGCTGGCAAGCCCCATGTTGGACCAGCCCGGTTTGTTCCCGTGGATGCTGGATGATGTTACATGGCACAACTGCTCCAGCAGCTCCATCAGAGACGGTGGAAGATGGGACATGCCACCCCCAGCCATGTCAGGGGAGGGATTTAATAACGGGTTGGCACTCCTGCCCTGTTAAACCCAGATGCAGGTAACGAAGCAGCTGCTCTGCTGCGCTTTCAGGCAAGTGCCACCAAGGCACCCCTGTGGCCAAGATCAGAAATCTCAAGAGGCAGAGACAGACAGACAGAGAGGCACTGTGAGTCACAGCAGACCCCCATGGGGGTCAGGGTGGCTGTTGGGACCCCGGAGCAAGACCTGTGCCCCAAAATGCCCTGCTCAGCAATGTCCCAAGGTAGTTGATGTTGAACCAGGTGAAGAAGTTGGTTTACGAGCTTGGCTGCCTCTTCCACTGCCCAGTCCTGGGTAGGAGCTGGCCTCACCCTTCTGCTTCCCTGGAAGTCGCCTCTTCGCAAATAGGCTAAATTAATCAGCCATAAAGTATTCCCGTGCTAATCGCACCCTCGTGTGACTCAATTCAACGTAACACTGCCCTCTTGTGCTTCAACACATACGGGGCCTTTGCTGTTACATGCGTTTTTTTCATTTTTTAATCGGAGGGGCAATCTACAAAACCAGTTTTCCCCAGTTGCGTGTAAAGCAATGCCCATGGTGTTTTATCCCAAGTGGTCAAATCATTTCCATTTCTCATCATTCTCAAAGCATGGGTGTCTGGCACAGTCTAGGCTAACCCATCCACTCCAGGCAGGGAAATTAAAAAGATGGGTAGCGGTAATAAAATCAAAAGGAAAATAACATGTAAACACAACTCAAGGTGGCGGAACAATGGAAAAGATAACAAATAGAAAACTGCACTATTATGAAAGCACTTTGCCTCACACAGGCTGTGTTAAACCTTTTTAAAGCACTGGTTAATGGCAGGAATCCACATTTAATTAATACTCTGCTGAAATTTAGTTCTTTAGAGTCACATATCCCAGGCATAAAAAAAATCAATCCATCCTGATTAATGTTTTACCTAGAAATAACTACAGCCAGCTCAGTAATTGCACGCAATAGCATGTCTGGGTCTGGAGGCCAACAGACAAGAGACTATAGGGAGCAAATTTTCAAGGTACACATTTAGTGCTCCATTATCCCTTGAGACCTGATGGGCAACACAGCACTGCTGCTGGGGATAAAGATCACGGTAATACTGCTATACCTTTGAGAAGACAACCCATCCCTGAAGTCATCCACTGCTTCACCCATTTGAAGGACACTGACTGAAGCAATCTTGGCCCGTGGTGGCCCAGTTACGGCTCCTGTGCATCCAACTCACTGCTCTCCCTCCCAGGCTCCTGCCATGGAGCTGGAATTGTTGGGACAGCCCATGGCAAGAGGCTACAGACAGGCAAAGGCGCAGGAGCGCGCACGGTCATGAAGTCTGCACTGCAGGATCTCTCCCTGCGCTTTACAACGCCATTCAAATGGCTGCAAATATCACCTCTTTCTTCTGCAGAAGGGGCGTAGATCAGGTCTGATTTTATTTCACTATTTATCAAAGCTGCCTTGGACAGCACTTAATACCTGACAGAAATAGGCGTTTAAAAAACTTATTTTTAAAAATCAGTGGATGCAATTCAGTAACCATAGCATTCAAGCAGAAAGGCATTAGAAGCTCACTGGAGGAGGAAGGAATGATGCTCACAGAGGAGAAGGAAAAACTGATAATGGCACAAGGGAATAGGCGCTTTTCCGACACAATACCGATTCTTTCTTCGGTATTGCTATTTAATGGATTACTTGCATAAACAGAAGAGAAAAAAAAATGAAAAGAAAACAAAATAGGTGCCAAGATACAGACACGGACATCCTGCATCATTTTCTAATTGATTTTAGAATAGTCTGTCCCAATCCAGCTGCACACTCAGGCATGTACATAACTCTGTGTTTTTCATGCCATAACCTCTAAGTACGTGCTCACCTGCCGTGCAGAGCAAGGCTGCCTATGTGGACCTCCACAAGTGTTTTGTTAAGTTGAAATCTTTGTCCCTGGGTCCTTTGAAGAAGCCTCCAGGGGATAAACATTCATTCAGAAGGGGAAAGGACTGTAAGAGCACTTCAATCAATGGCCTATGAAATACGTAATCACTGAAGCTACACCAGCTTACGCTGGCTGAAACAGGATGAAGCTCATTTGCTACAGTACAAAGCTATAGGAGAATAAAAAAGCCCTTGAAAGCGGATTCAAAATCCACCTCTTTGTGCCCTTCTCGCTGTGATAGAGGAGCTGACAGTGGATGATCACAACAGCCGTCCTCCCTCACCATCGAGGCAGGTCATTGCTGTTGTTTGCCCCACTGCTTGTGAGACCTGGTTGGGAGTTTTCAGCTGGCAAGAAGAGGAGAGCAGTCTTCCTTGGCATCACCCACATTAAATATTGAAAATGTTTACGTTAGGGAGAGACATGGCTGAGGATTTGGGAAGCTCTTCAGACATTATTAAAATGCACTAAGTGGTTTGCTGGCAATTATCTGCTATTGTCACCGACTCAGGCTGGATCTGGTATGTCAGAAACTCCTGCATGCATTTTTCTAAATAAAACCTAGATAAGAGAAGATGACACAAGTTTTTTGACCAGGAAACTTGACATTTCGGTGTTGACATCTCCTACTAACTATTCATAATAAAACTTCCCAGGAAAGACAGACACATTGTGTTATGAAGCTTTTACTGGGCAGAGTTTAAGGTGTCCTTGTGTGAACTTATTTAAAACTTCTCCATTCTTTTTCTACCAGCCAGAAGCAGAAATTCCTTCCAGAGTTACCAGAACTCTTACTGTACCAGCGAGATTGATTCTTCTGATAAACCAGTTAAAGCAAACTACAGCGTTGGATGAGAATACAGCACAGTGACCTGCCTGACTGAGCTTTAGTCCCAATAAAACTGATGACATATTGAAGGGCTGTTGAAGCCCTGACTAATATCGTATTTTCTTTTCCAGTTGAGATGTCTTGATGTCACAACCTGTACTGTGGGGGTTTGTGGATCCTCAGCAGCTAAAAAGGGGTTTTCAGCAGCAATGCCCTGGAATCATAGATTCCAGAATGCTTCCCACTACCTGCTGCTGTCTCCAGTTAGTGATAACTCTTAAGAGTTTGTTTCAGGTCTTGAACTTACTGCCATGAGAGTAGCATTCATCAGCTCAGGACTTGAGTCAATAATGTATTTTTCCTGAGGCTACACCTTAAGGCAATCTAGAAATGGAAGGCAGTGAGGATACCTACTTATTAAGTATGGTAGGGGATTTTTACTCAATGAAGTTTTAAAAAATAAAATAAAATCCACCAGAAATCTAACCTGTGCTCTATTGCCTACACCAAGTGCTTATAGTTCTTCCAAGTGCACATAAGACCTTGGCCAACAGTGGGGACTGTGAGAAAACATTTGAGAAGCCAGTACAAAGGCTGCCCAGAGAAGTTGTGGATGCCCCTTCCATGGAAATGTTCAAGACCGGGCTGGATGGGACTTTGAGCAACCTGGTCTAGTGGGAGGTGTCCCTGCCCAGGGCAGGGGGGTTGGAACAAGGTGATCTTTAAGGTCCCTTCTAACCCAATCCATTCTATGATTCTATGAAAGGGAGAAATTTGTTACTATTGCCCAGAGTTAATTTACTCTGGAAAAGAGAAACGTATTTATAAGCATCCTAGGCTGGACCCACTTTTGATTACGCTTTGCAAATAGGTAGCTTTAATATAAAGACTGTTCCATCTATAAAGGGGTTTTACGATACACTTGCCTATGGCAGCAGGAGATGGTATTCACTGACCCCAAGGGCCCTCACTAGTGCAATGCTCTAACTTTCAGCACTGTTAAAGTTCCCATGTTCACCTGATGGGAAAGAAATGCATATTAATTGCCAGTCCTTGCAAAGGATCCTGCAGCCCCATATTCTGAGGTCTCAGACCTGTCATCAGAACTGGATTGGTTTTGTGCTCAGGAGCCTGTGAAGGTTTTCCTTATTAAATGTCTTGGCAGTGAGTGAAGGTTTGGGACCCATGTGGCTTTGCAGTAGCTGGGAGTGCTGAGATGGGGCTGCAGCTCTTGGGGGAGATCAGCCCCTTGCTGCACCATGCAGTGGTGTCCACCACCTCGCTTGGGGGACCACAGCATCTGACAGCATGGATCGGCCCACAGAGGATACATCACTTCTTTCCCTTGGCATGTAGAGAAAAACAAAAACAAAGCCAGGCAAGTAATGTGGTACAAAAGCCTTTCTAAACTGAATTGTTCTTCTCTGGAAAAAAAAAAAAAGGGAAAAAAAAAAGAGAAAGGAGGTATCTTCCTACAGACAGACTTTGCCAAGTGTTGTGAGGAATAACTAGCAAGAGCAATCCATCTGTAAAGCCTTGATGGCTAAGAAGAAAGATTTTTATACATGCCAACTCCACTGTGGCCACATTTATAGGAATTTAAAGTGTTACTATGTGACAACAGAAATAGCTATATGTTGGCAGACCTTTTTTTAATGTGTTAAAGGGTCATTAATCATTTCCTAGTGTTCCAACAGTCAGATGTACTTGATATCTTCATTTACTTATAACATTCATACCAGCTCCTCAGTTATCCTCATTTCCTTGGAAACAGCTGGTTTGACTGTTAAGGAAAACAAAGTAATAGAAGAAAAAAAAAAATAAAGAAAAAAGAGAAAGTGGAAATACAATAAAGGCAAACACAAAAACTTGAAGGTTCTCGGTAAATACAGACCTCCACTAAATACGTGCAATCAATAAGGTCACTTGTGTAGTAACTCATAACAAAGTACAGTTGACAATGTGTTATTTTTCTGCTGGAGAATATAATGTGAGGCTGAGCTTGCTAATGACTTTTGGAAACGGGCAATGACAAAGATTGATTAATATCAGTTGACAGCCCATTCCACAGCTCTGAAGCAGGAATAGCAATGATTGATTTGCCAAAATGTGGGGCACAGGCTTTAGATAATAGCAAGGCTACATCTGAGCTCAATCTGGTTTCAGAAACACGATTTAAGGGCCAAATGTTTAACAGTAGTTAAAAGCTTAAAGGAAAAGACAGAAGTGCAGCAATATTTTCACAGGGCACCTAATTTTAATGAAGCTTTTCAGTGTCTAAGTACCCTTACAGACCTGAACCTGTAGACCATTGGGTTTAGGACTAGAAAGCTTACATAACATGCAGAACCAAAAGAAAGCAAGGCGGGGGGAACAAGCATACTTGTTTTCTAAAAATCAGAGAGACATCACCAATGATGAAACCCTCACCTAACGTCAACTACTGAAGAGTCACTTTCTGTGATGATGAGGAACAAGGCGAATAAACAGACACAATTTGTAGGGCTCACTACCCAGACTGCTAGAGCAATGTAAGGGAAATATTGCACTCCAGGCCAACGGGGATCCCCGCATTTTTAGGCAATTGCATATTTGACAGAAAATGCTCCCCCTGGGAATAACAGGGGAGGAGAAGTATTCCCATCCTCACCTTGTGCGGGCTGAGTGATGGGAAGTTCTGATGAAAACTGGACCCATCCTTCCCATTTCCTCTTACACTAATGAGTTCAACTTTTCACTAAGCACAGCACAGCCCGAGCGCCCTGAGCCTTAGAAAAGCCAGACGAATAAGCGAATTTCTATACTCATGCTCCATTTATAATGATTTTGTCCAACGCAGCATGTAAGAGAGAGCTGGAAAGAAGGATGGAGAATTTCATGACAGATGTCCACCAAAGGGTTAGTCTTCATTAGGGATGTGGTCATGTGTGAAGAGCTGAGTTAGCTGACACGATGCTGGCTGTTCTACTTAGACCAAGCAAATTGCAGTCAGCACTATGTCAGCTAATTGCGATTAAACCCCACTGCTAATCAAAGCAGAGCCTCTAAAGCGATTCCACCACCCGCCTCAGACTGCTGCAGCCTCCGCCTTTGCAGGGTAACGCACCATCTCAGTTGTATCTCACAACGTGACAGACTGAAAGCTGTACAGTGCAGACCTAATTAGGAAAAGGAGGCGTTAAGATAAACAACAACAAAAATGCAAACGTTTTCACAGAGCACAGAATCTGTGAAAAAGTGGACAAGCATTTGACTAGGGGAGCTTGGGAGTTTCCTGGGCTTCATTCCAAAACACATCTTTTAAATACAAGTGGTGTTATGTTATTATGTTATTTTTCATAGCGAAGCTCATGGAGAATCCAGCAGGCTCCTGAGGAGCTGAGGATAGGAGCTTCTCTTTTCACTCAAGCCTTTTGGGGAGCATATAAATTTGGGGATTTACGACCTTTTGAATTACATGACATTTGTCAAGATGCTTCCAAAAAGAAATGTAAGACCCTCCTCCTCTGAGGTCAGCTCATTTATAAATCAATAGTATCTACAACTGACAGATTTTCCATAATAAAATAAAATGTTTGTGGTGTGCAATGACAAGCTAACCTTTTGAGACGACCAGCCACACTTAACTAGTAAAGTCTGCAAGGAAACCTCCATCCTGGGTAAGTTGTCCCTTAGATAGGGCACTGTTGATCATGCACTAAAGAATTCCTATGCCTATTCCTGGGGACAGGTTACTGACATAACAAACTCCTTTGCAGCAGTAACTGTGCCAGAAATGAGGATGGGGGGGGCAGACTGGCAGCAGTACAACGTTTTTATTGGTTGGCTGAGACCCATCTCACCTTCCTTTGGTCATCTCAAAGTCAGGCATGGAAGGTCTAAATAAGTTATCAAAAGGCTCCTTCTGCCACCTGTGGATAAAGGCAGGTGTCCTCAAAGGGGCTTTGTTTCTTCTACCCTGAACACCTCATTTAATTGTTCTAGTGGACATAGCATTTATGAAAGAATTTGAGGAAAACTATACAGTGAATTATAGTTGTTACACTCAAGCCAAAAAGCAGTCCTTTTATAAAGCATAGTCTGTAAAGCCAAATGTGGTTACCAGCCCCAAATACTCAAATCAGTTCAACCAAGAGAAGAGGGGAGTGACCCACAGAGGACCCTGCAGGAGATGGGTCTTTTCTCCCAGAGCCTGTCCTGAGGGCTCCTTGGCTCCAGTGCATCCGTTTGCAGGTGCATTTACCATACAGAGCCTCCCCTTGTGTGCATCAGCAGTCGGCTCTGGCATTACCCCACCTGCATGGAAAAATAAGTGATGACATTTGCTGTCTTCCTTGGTTTTTAATATCTTTCCACAGGATCAGAGGCCTTGGTGATTGAGCAGGCAGCGTGATGGGCAGATTTTGAAACAGAAAGCACTGATACAGCTTGTACATCTGACGTCAATAATTAGTAAAAATTCAGACCACTGGAAGTTATTTCATTTAAAGGGAAGTTGATGGGTCAGGTAGCTCCGTTGCAGTGATAACCACGTGAAGTCCAGCTTTCTTTCTTAGAAAAAAATCAAGGATCAAACCACTGAAAATTACCCCCTCCTCATGGCTCCAAAGTCCTTTCTAAGTGCACATCTCCCCTCAACACACACCATTTCCAGATTCAGCGTCTCTTTCTCTTGTCTGCAAATCCACTCATATGCCACTTTGCAAAAAAAAGCAGCCACACAAGCTCTGGGACTTCAAAATCCTAAACAAGACTCATTTGGCTTTTTTTTTTTTTTTTGGGGGGGGGGGGGGAGCAGTTGGTCCCTGTCTCTTACAGCTGTTGTATGAAAGGCGGTGGTTAAACCCGTTAGTCTTGATAGGGTTCAGCTCAAAACACATCATCATACAGTTCAAAAGAGAGCCCTGACTATAGAAATGTTTAGTACTGAAATCATACTTTTTAGGACTTTGTGAGCCATCCCTGAAGTGAACTTTCCCTTAGAAATCAATAGAATTGATTTTGTTTATGCTGGACACATGTCATGTGGCTGCATCGAGGATGCTAATTGACAAGTCAAAATCTGTACATGGAGTTTGGTAGAGAATACCTTAAAAGTTTATATTTAAGGGACAAAGTTAAGTGATTATAGATGTCACTCTCACATGTAGTACCAGAAGCAATGAGAATCAGTTTTTAATACTTGAGTTCACAATGAAAAGCTACAGCACAAAGAATACTTACACCCTGCTGCCATAAAGCTCTTCAAGGCTCAGTTTCCGTGCTCTGAAATGAAAAGATGAGAAAGGTCAGGGAGAGCATCTATTAAGTTTTTTTCCTAGACTAGCTACAAGTTTTAAGACTTTAGGAGAAATTTTGTTTTTATTCCCACTTCCCATTGGGAGGGGTATTAGTATGTTTTTGCTAGAAGTGTGACTAAATCAGAATATTTGTCTTTACCACTAGTATCTAATTGAAGTCTACAAACAGCAACCAAGGAGGCTTTTTGATGCCTAATCCAAAAAGTTTGTTAGTTTCTACAAAATATACATGAGAACTTTTTGGTATGGTCAAAGCCAGTTAAGAACTCATCTGAGAGTTACTCTGTGGTTTGCTTTCATGCACAAAAGGGCATAAAGTTCCTGTTAATGGAGAAATAAGAATAATTATCTTTGGAGTGAGTCGAGTTTGAAATACCTCTGAACTATACAAAAATTATGTTTTAGCACCTTCCTTGTGTCCTTACAAGACATTAGTGATCTCAGATTCTGGTTCTGAAGATCAAAGGAAAGAGCTGACCTTTGACAGCCTCTGGTGATAGTATCCCATATGAATGATTTAACTGTAAGATTAACCAGGGTAATGAAGTGCTTTAACTTTCATTTAAGGTATACTTACTGTGATGTATGGTATGCTTTGCAAATGCTTAGGTGAATAATGTCAACCAGCTCTTCATGTAAATGACCACTGTTGTCCTCCCCTATTGACCGAGAGGAGAAACCCAGGAAGCTCCCGAGGACAAGAAAAGGCTGAAGAAGATCGAGTGGCCACTGCACACAAATGAAATTAGAAGATCTGCAGGGTCGTCTGAACCTCAGTGGTTTCAGGATGAACAAAGTTGATGGTTAATTTACTTTGTAGTCAAGACACTCAACCTGATTCTCAAAACCAAATAAGCTAAGGGAATGTTACAAACAACACACAAAAAAAGTGTATCATGCTGCAGTAGAAGTCAACCATGGTATTTATCACCAACATAAGCTGTATGGTTAGAGTCGATGGGGCAACCTTACAAACAGATCAGCCGTTTGTCAAGGCAGCCTTCTTCTGTAGCTTTACATACACCTTCAGGAGCAGCACTCAGAGGAGGCGTGAAGCATCACTACAAACCAGCCTGTGATGTGCATGGAATGACGTGCACTAAAGTTGGGTAGGTACTCAAGAGCTCCCATTGAAGGGCCCTTGGAGGGACTCCTCGTGGAGAGAGCTGGCCCCACTGGGCAGGGGGTGCAGAGCTCCGACAGAGAGAGAAGTTATCCTGAGGAATGAGTAAATAAGACAGCTCCTTTTTAAAAATAAACATGTTTCTGTAGAACAGCTTGGCACACAGACTCACATATTTATGCATATAAATAGTCACTGCCTAAGCTTGTTTTGGGCTCTGCTGTGTCATATACATTTTTATGAAGTGGTTCTCAAGCTGTGAAGATATGAAGGGTGAGGAGAAAGGGAGGACATTTCCTAGGAACTGCTAAAAGCACAGTTGAGGATATGCCTGAAGACAGTCCAGGAGGTCTGGGGTGGTGGTAAGCAGCATAGTGCTGGAGTTGGAAACATCTGGCCAAGAGTGGGAGGAAGAAGGAGGTAGACTGGGCAGAGACCATCGCTGCTGGGAGCTCCTCAGCCCTATTGCCCACTGCCAGGACCCTGCTGAGCGGCTTCTCTCATTCTCCACTCTTCCTACTCCATGTAGTCCTGTTACTCCACTCCTCCATTCTGTCTCTTTGCTTGAACCTCAGGTGCTCCTCTAGGGTACGTGGGCTTCCCAACAACATCCCACTCAGATGCATACAACAGGCGCACATTTGCCAATTAAACAGCACTGAATCAGAGGGGAGGGAAGCTCAAAGCAAAGACTTCACAAGGTGCATTAACACAGGGCCCAGGGCCTCCAAACCAGGGACCGCTGCAGTGAGCCATGGCGCCTGGAGCAGGAAGATGCCATTCAACAGATACAGGATGCCTCGAGGCGATAGGTTCTTGTAAACATTTTATTATGAACCTTGTGTCATTTGGGGTTCTTGAGCTTTTCTGTTCAGGTGATTACAAGAAAAACCCTTAACTTCAAGGAAAAATAAAATTTCTGCTTCTTAGAGTGCAAGAAGCAGATTTAAATTTCGATCTAGGAGTCCAAAATCCTCAGAAAATACACTCAAAAGAAAGCTAATGCTATCTGAATTTTATCTCATGAAGTCAGAGCTTTTCATGATTCCCTATGATTGTGCTCATGATTTTTGCAACCTAGGGTTGGGGGTTTATTTTCTCTCACTTCCTAGCCTCAGGGAATTACTTAAAAAACTTATAGAAATGGCCTTTCTATAATAGGGAACAACCCAGGACTGGTCAGGCTGAGCAGCTGTGCCTCCCCCGTTCCCTGCTATCTTCCACCTGGCTGAGTAATTACCATCCTGCATTGCCTCTTGTTCAGAGGATGACGTTATTCCCTCACCGGATAACAAGGTAAAATCAACTTTCCTCACAAATCCCATTATCTCCTGGAAGATCCTCTCGGAATGCAAATCAACAAGTTCAGCAGAGACAGGAACCCAACAGCAACCCACAGCCTCAATTCAAATTAACTCCACGCAGCAGGATGAGACAATCTGGATTACTGAGAATTACCTGGGCAGAGCAGTGACTCTGCATCTTATGAGCTCTTGCTCCTCAGATCAAAGAGGTTTGATGGGCATTTAATTAAAAGATAAAGTAGGCAGCCATAAAACACCAGACTAACCTTTTGAGTATACAACTCAAGTTACAATTAAAGAATGACTGTAATTGTCAGATTTTTGGACTTCACCAGCAATACGCTCCATCATTAAGGGATAAATTGACTGTTGAGAGCAGTGCCCACCTTGCTTTTTAATGCTGTCATAGGGCAAACTGGTTCAGGTGGTAAGAGCTCACATGCAATGTTGGGAGTCTCTTCTTCCCCCACATCCAGGGAGATTTCCGTATGAGATCGTAGCTGCCCTTTTCTTCTTCCAGGACTGCACCAGAGGAGTGCTGGTCCCAAAAGAAGCCACCTTCACTCTTACCATACACATACTTTCTTGATGGGGTGTTACGCTCCCCCAAGCCCTGGGGAAGGGCAGACAAGGAGAAAAGCTCATTTAGAAGATGTGCGCATGAACACTGGGGGTGCTGTAAAGAGCGTGCTGTGAAACATGACAAAGACTTCAATACCCCGTTACCTTCAGTAACCCTGCACCGGGTTTTCTTTTTCCCAGCCCAGTGATGCAACTATTCCCTCCCTGTGCAATGCTGGCTGAGACAAGGTGCTAGCAGATTTTAAGGGCAGTTAGCAAGATCAGCTTCTATGTCTCCTCCATCACACATGCTGGCTATCGATATTCACTGGTTTATCTCATAGGAAAACCCCAGTGCCTTGGCACAGCTACACAACAGGACAGCAAACTCTTGCAAGTTAACACCCAGCAGAAATGTGCTTTTCTTAAAAAGCGACACAAGTTGCACAGGGAGAGGAGCAACTCCTACCAGAACAGCTACGAGATGCAGTAGGAAAAAGCAAATTGACTCTCAGGTGCAGAAGCCCCTGAGATCTGCCTCAGCAGTAAGGTCGTCTCCAAAATAGCACAGTTTGAGAAGTGTTTCAAACCAACTTGGAAGCCAAAATCAGTCTGCTGCCATCTCTCACGTGCCCACAACCACTGCCTCAGAGCCCAAGAAATTGAGGTACCAAACTCATGTAACACAGCACAAAGATGAATACCTCCTTAAGCAGTGCCAGAGGAGGTCACCAGTGGTCCCCATCCTCCCCAGCTCTATGTACCAAGTCCTCACTCCAGCATTTTGCTGATCACTTCAATTGCATTTTTCACATATTTGGTGCTTAACTGTACTTTTCTCCAGTGCATCCTCTTACTCCATCCCTGTGTATATTTACAGTCTGCTCTGAGGATGATATACATTAAAACTCCAGTGTTAACACAGTGAAACCCTTTGCATGGAAAGGTCCAGAGCCATAAAACATTTACAGCATAACAAAAATGGTTTCCTAAATCTCTGGCTTACTTCAAGATACAGAAGAGGCTATTATTTTCACTTTGCCCCCTGGATCTGGTTTTTGCTCCTTTTCTCTGCCTGAGTAGCATTGTAATCTTGGAGGAATGAGTCATTACCCAGCCTTGATAAGAAGGTCAGAACCACTCCCTGAGCATGTAGAATTGAAGTCCCGTTTGATACAGGAGCTGTGATACTCTTCGTACATTTGTTTCAGTAATGAAATATTTCAAAAATATTAAAGGATATAAAGATGTTAAAATGTCTGGATGCTGGTAAGCTCTTTGATAAGTTAATTTTGCATTCAAAGCCAATGAAGCATTGGACAAAGTGACACAGGGTCCGGACTTACCCTGGATAATTCTTTTTCTGTAAGACATTTAAATTAAATCAGTTAAACTCTGACTGCGCTTAGTCTTTGGGGTGTCAGTGCTAACACACCATGTTAATTGAAGCAACACTGAAAAGTGTTTTGACTTTAACTTAGCAAAAGATGTATCAGCTTAGCTGTAACCAACAAGCAACGGGTTCCCACTGCGAAAGCTAATTTAAGGGCTTATTCTGAAAAAGTAAGGCTAGCTAACAAGAGGCTAACAACCAGTCAAAACAGCCACGGGGGAAAATGAACCAGGAGTTTGTGGGGAGGGGAGAGAAATCACTAGGGAGAGGGCGCCTGCAGAGCCCCGGTTGTGCACAGGGGTCTCCCGATGCTCTCGGTCCCACCGTGCCGCAGCCCCACTGGGGTATTCACAGCACGAGCCCCTCTGAAGGTGGGATTTCTGTTTATGAGTAACCATCCTGCAGGACGGTACCCAAGCTCCAGAGGGAAACGTTTTGCATTTAGAGGAGGGAGAGATTAAACACGCTATCCAGCCTACCGTGCAGTGAAGATATATCTGCTTTGAGCAGGCACTCGATTCAGAACGAAACTTAATGGAAGGTGGGAGATTTACTTGAAGTTTGTCTCCAATTTAGTCATGTCATTTTAGGTATTCAAAACTATTTAACAAGCGAGTAATCTTCTTGTTCGGGGAGATATGGGCAGCCCTATAAAGCTGCTTTATCTCCATATTGCTATTGCCACACAGAGCAGACTTAACTAAAACTGTTCAAAAAGTTTCCAACAAATCATCTCTCTGTCTTGGTTACAACAACATTAATGTATTTGTTTCCCTTGAAGAGTCCAGCCTTTCTTCTCACTGAAAGGAGCTCTGCGTTTCTCCTTTTCTTCCAGTTTAGTACAACATCATCATCCCACAGGATGGCCAGGCAAGAAAGAAACTGGGTGGATTGAGTTTTCAGACCTTCAAGCGGAATCTTCCAGAGGTTTTCCTTCCCCCTGAAAATTTCCCTTGAATTCTGCAAAGTCCTTCCAGTGTAATCACGCTATGCATAAACCCGGCGCAGCTGGGATAATCCCTACTCACAACTGTCGGAGAGCACAGCACGTGGTTTTGTAGCGTCATTAGCATTTCCTTCCCCACTCAAACCCGACACTAGTTACGCAAACATAAAACCGCTCTTTGTAGCACTTACTCTGGGGCCAGGTTCAGCAGAGATGCAGAAGGCGGCAGCAGAAGAGCTGCAGAGGTACATGAGAACAGCATCAGGAGCTCCCCTTTGCACCCGGGAATCTATTCACCAGAGAGTTTATGGATTGCATTAAAGAAGGTTGTTTTTATAAGCATCCTAGTACCAAAATCTCATTTATTTTTAACTTTCTGAATAGGATGAAAGGTGATCAGATCCAAATAGCAACCATGAATTTTTAGTCCATTTAAAGTCCGAAAGCCCCAGGGCCTGTTGGTTCTGCAGTCGTTAGCAGAGCTTCGAGTAATCAATTGCTCTCTCCGTGTTTACGCAAGCGGAGCTGATTGATTACTCATTGCTAACACGATTGCCAACGCTGCAAACATTTTTCTGTGGACGGTTCTCCAAAGCAGCTGGGGTCTGAGGCTAACAAGCACTCTGCCGAGGGGAGGGTGCAGAAGCAGGGCAGCAATTTTTAGGTTGTTTAGGTTAACATTGGAACTGCGATGTTCAAGTGGTTTGAGCCTCTTGAAGCCCCCAGAGCCTTTGCGTGGTGTAAGGCACAATCGAGGTCTCGTGGCCAATGCACCTCACCTTCAGTGGTGAGAAATGAATCGTCCCTTCCTTCCACATGACATTTTTGGGGATGTCCTGCCCATAAGTTTTGTGAGGAGGGAGACAGGATTTGCTGTTTTATCCTCATCCTACCTGAGGGAGCAGGAGGCAGTTCTCCTTTCCCTCTTTGTTTAAACCTTCCCATCAAAAGCACTCCTCAGGATATTGTTTATAGTGCAAATTTTACTGGTCCTACAGAAACCCAGGACCTCCTTATTCTCCGTTGTCTATTACCTCCTTTTATTATTTTATTTGCATATGAAGGAACACATCTCTCTCATTAATCTCTCTTGTAAGATCTACGCTTATTTACAAACAGAGAGAGACAAGTTCACCTCCAGGCCGTATCGTGGTTGGTAGGAACTGACGTCCTTCGTGACTATTTCAAGCCTGAGACTGAATGCTGCAGAGGGACTGACCACAGCTCCCTCCCCAGTAGAGATGCTTTCAGGCAGAGGTGAAGCCCAGGGGCTACAGCGTGCTTATTATTAAATCAATAAATTGAATGTTTTTTTCACAAAATGCTGCTTTGGGAAGCGGGGATCAACAAAAGCATCATTTTTCTCTAATCAAAGGCACTAAATAAATAAGAGAACTCTTCTATGCCATTTTCATATTTCACGCTGCCCGTAATCAGAAACCCTGGCAAACAAATAAAATAACCCAGAGTCTTTCTGGCAAATGGCACAGACAAGACAGTTGAACTACTCCCAAGTGCCACAAGCTTTCTCCAAGAGCCTTTTACAGGACACTATTAATTGAGATAGCAGAGAAAAGTGTTGGCAGTTACTGATGATCAGAAAACACTACCAGCTTGATTTATATGGATTCTTCCGCTACTTTGAGACCAATTCCAGTTTTAAAATTAAATCTCTGTTTGTCTCTGCTGTCCTTTTTAGCACCTTACACAGCAAAAATGCCGCCAGCAACAAAAGCAGTGAGGTACTAAATGAGGATGTTGACTAAACGTGCACAAACAGGCAGAACACAACTAACAGCATAAACTGTTTTTCCAACCAGGCTCTCATGTCAGCTATAGCACAGAAGCTTTAGTAGCTGCTTCCCAAATATATTCAAAGCAAAACCGCATTATTTCAATCTGACTGCATTTTTCAAGACACAAACCCAGACACCTTGCAAAAGCCAAAGAGATCCAGAAGACGGTGGATAAACTCCCACCACTTCCATAGGCTTCCCTTCACGGCTTGGATCTGTGATGTTCATACACCCACATTATCTAGCAGTAGGAAGACAGGTCTTTTTTTTTTTTGCTATCTATCTTTTGGTTTTTTTCCTTTTACATTTAGAGGAAAGTTTTTCAAGCAATAACTGCCTCCTACTATAAGCATGTACAAAAATAATTGTACCCTCTATACATTACAATGTTTGGAACAGTAAGGTAAAAATTTCTCGTGTCTTTTAACTGCCACAGAAGGCAATGCAGTGGGAAAGGTGACAGGATGCTGGGAATGCTCGATCAAGTACTCACAGACACCTCCATCTTTTCCCAAGCAGTCAGACATCACCAGTTCTTTGTTTCTTTCTTTCTTTCTTTTTTTTTTAAATTTGACCTTTCTTGCTCCTGCCCTCCCAAGAAGTGGCCACATTGACTCCAAGTGACATTTCAATCGCAGAGGTAGGTCTCAAGCACAATACATTATTAAAAAACCCCACTAAATCAGAGAATGCCATAAAACTTCAAACGCAGCAGTTCTGATGCCATTGATCAGGAAAACAAAATCCCTGCTACAGACAGACACGTTGGCTGGGGATATCTCGCAGAAGGATGCAGAGGGAAGTAAAAGGGAAAGGGTTTTTCAAAGATGAAAAGAATAAAACAGAAAATTCAGCAAGTCAAGAGTTCATCTGAAATACATTTCCATTCCCTCAAAAAGAGAAAAACTGTTTTTCTTTCCCAGCTGACACCTTCATGTGCCATTTCAGACTCTCATATTCCCATACATAATTCTACAGACAATGAAAACCCGTGCATATGTCCTGCCGAAGCATCACCGCATGAACTCGTTTACCACTTAGCAATACACTGACGGGGCAGATCTCTTGCAGCTATTCCCCTTCTGACGATAGAGCTGAAAACTCCAGTGTGAATGGGAATATACTGCAGTTCATGTCAAGGAGAATGGCGCTTTGCACCATTGTTTTTGCTATTCTGGATATCCATGCAAAGCTTTGCTTAATCATCTGCTCGGCTGTTTAGCAACAACATTCTCAATAACCATTTAATTTAATGATCAATTTTTTTTTAATGAATACTTCAATTACACATAGTTGCTGGAGGCCCTGCCAGCAATCAGCTGGTCTGAGTTTTAAAGAAGCAGATGAAAGAGTACTGGATATAAAAGGAGCCTTAGTAATGTATGTCACTAAGTGGATTACTCCAAAAACCAGCACGATACAGAGTAGTCAGGGAGGGATTGAAGTCCCTACATTGGATTCTAGCAAAGTCCTTAGTACGCCAGAGAAAGGCTCTGCAGACTGTGGCATCAAATAAGATGTAAAACTCGGAAAGAGAATGGTAATACTGGTGCCCTTGTTTTTCTATGTTACAGTAGCTTCTCGAGCAGTGCCTATGGCATCTCTCAAACCTCCTCTTGACTCCATATGCACCCTCCTCTGATTTGAGCTGCACGGCCACAGGCTTCCCCATCCCACTGGGTCCCCAGCTCTGGGGGGATGCTGGCACATGGGTCACAGGGTCAGTAGGTGGATCGGCCCCGGAGCATCCTCCTTGGCAGGCGAGAGGAAAGCAGCACCTTCCTCCACCCTGCCCAGCTCGCTCAGGGCTGAGGCAGAAGTGGGTTCATGCCAAACGTGCAGATGTGACAGAGCTACCCCAGAAAAGCAACTCTGCAACAACATCTCTTCTATGGCAGAACAATCTTAACGAAATTCAGCTAAGCAGCCAAAGCCCTCTGCTCGGAGCCGTACCACCGAGCCAGCAGCGATGCCTAAGGACAATGGCGAGTCCTAGCACTCATCTTGATCCCCGCAGCCCAGCACCACAGAGATCTGCCAGGCGCATTTTCAAAGCCACATGAATTTGAGGACACCAATCCTAATGTCCTCCGTAGGACCAGCTTTCATCTTCGGGATCGATTCCAATTTCATCTACGTTTCAGTAAAATACTGCTGATTTCAATGGAGACCATCCTGATAAATGCCAGCGTACACAGACACAGAAGCAAATCTTCCCTGCAATCACCCAGGGCATCTGAAAGCAAGAGGCATCTTGGCAGGATACATGAATGGCCTGATTGTGTCCATTTTCAAGAAGGAATACATATGTATGGTGCTGCGATCCAGCTCAGCCTGCACGAGGTTCTGCTCCGCTTGATGAGCAATCAGTCTGCTGCGGGAACAAACACATAATGACTGCTTTCAGCTGCTAATGCCACTGCTTTTTCTGGAACAATATAAAGGCCTGAACTGCAAATTCACATCTGGCCTTGTTGGAAATTAACTGGGAATCGAAAGAGGTTTGCAATTAGCCTTTGGAAAAATCTTCACTAATTCACAAGCACGGAACAGGACACCAGAGCCTGCAGTGACATTTCTGCGGGATTTGGCGGTGTGTCTGTAATAGCGGGGTTTGTGTATTTATTTTAGGGAAAGACTCTCTTCTTTTTGGCTTTGGTCTATGAAAGAATTCAGGAACAGCGATATTCCAAACATATGGTGATATTCATTTTCACAGCAAAATGCAATTCGACTACAGTTTCCCACTGCGTGCATTCAATTTCCGTGAATGTTACTGGGATTAAGATTTTTCAAGGGTTTTTTTTTTGCCGTTTGGAATGAAAACTGGCATTGATACTTGTACACTTGTTCTGTTCTTGAAGTTTTACACTATTCTATTCTGCTAAAACGCCTAGACGTGTTTAAGGTTTACAAAATTCATCCCAAAAAATTGGTTTACAACATTTGGCTTGCTAGAATTTCTTAAAGGGGTCTTTATTTTTACCTGTTAAAATCACCAGTAAAATGAATTATTTTTCACCCAGTCTAGCTACACTTCTGTCCAGTCCTCACACATCTGAGAGGATTAGCCAAATTTAGCTTTGGTCAAGCAAGAATAAAAGTATGGCATCTCCCTACTTTTCCAGCAAGCAATTAAGTCAATATGAGGAGAGGAGGAACAAACCTGAACTTTCCGGTATTGTTGGGAATAGTATTACAATTTGTTGTTCATAAATACAAGCTGCAAATCACCATTCTCAGACAAGATAGGGAGATATCTGCAGGCCGTGCTGCCTCCTGCTCTTCCAGGGGGCCAGCACGCACCATCCACCGCTCCTGCCTCAAGGCTCCGCTCCGTGTCGCAACGCGGCTCCTAATAACCAGCGCGAATTGTCTCCCCCACTCACCCGGTGCTCGAAAACCTCTGTGGCTGCTCCTGACAATATCACTGGAGGGGCTCAGGGGAAGGGGACTGAAAAGAAACCCCCTCTCATTCATGTTTCTACTAAGCATTTCGGATCGTTTGCTGACTCATTTTGCAGTTTGGCTTGCAGCAAACTCAAAATTAAGTTACTAGAGAATAATGACCATTAAGTGACTGAGATTGCTTTATTTCTCTGAGCCTTAGCAACAGTGATTTCACTTGCCTGTTGCCATAACAACTATGGCATGCACATCAAGGTCACTAAGCCCACTTTGCTTCTTGCCTGTAGCTATGTCTCTGATGGCTTATACGCCTCATTTTTATTGTAGTTTCGTACACGATGACTAGGAAGAAAAGGTACTTTTTCATCTTATGAGTAAACAAGCACATGAAGATGAGCATTTCTCAAGGTAAGGGAAAACAGATGAAAGACAAAGCATTTGCGGGAGTTGTTCATTTCATTCTTAATGGAAAAGCAATTCTTAATAAAAAAAAATAATTTATATATCAGGTCCAAAATACCTAACATGCAAGGAGTCAAATTTGCAGTCAATTCTCCTGTATAAAGGTGACGGAAGATTCCCTGAACAGTATGTGGATATGAGTCCCTTGATTTCCAAGAGGACCTACCAGCCTGACCCAGAACATTAGCATGGGGACATCAAGGTCCCTGAAGCGCCACCTCAGATATTGAAGAAGTCTGACCTTAGTGCTTAAATAAGAACAGCTTCAATGGCAACACCCCATTTAGTGCTAATCTAAGAAGCCGCAGTGCACAGCCGTGCACTAAGGCACGTTGGTCTGAAATAAGCCAGAACTGGAAAACAGGAGCAGACCACTAAGCTGGCTGGCTGATGAACTGCAAAGCCCCAGGTCAGGTGAGAAATCGCTTGCAGCGTCATTTTCCTTCGTTATTTCTTTCACAAATTTTAATGGATGCAATTCTTACTCCGGAATATTTACACCTCATGTGTCATTTTCATTGTATAGAAGGGTTATAAAACATTTTTTTAATACAAGTGAACTGCATTCATTTGTCTCGTAAGTCAACTAGAGGCACTTTCAAAGGAAATTCTAAGCTCCTACATTACCAGACCATTTTTTTCTCCCATATGGAAGGAGAGAAAAGAATTATTCTCTCTGAAAAATATAAATAACTTTTCCAGCTCTTCTTATAGCTAGTTGATTACCACAGACAGAGAATGAAAGACTTTGCTGTTTATTTGTCAGCCTTACACCAAAAATACCAGCAAAAAAGATGAAATGTCCAGAATTGCAGAGGGATTTACGAGGCACTAAATACTTCTGTGAATCGGGACTGAAACTTAATTTCATACATACGTGTGCAGTTGTTGGCTATAGGACAAGATAGCTAGACAGACAGGCAAATACACAGGCACAGCGATAGGCAGCCAGCCAGCCATGCTGGAGCTGGACCACAAAATGTCAAATTTCAGTTTGGCTTTATCGTTTACAGTAGGTCCAGCCGGCTCCAGCAGAGATTCTGGCCCAGCTCACTCAGCATCTTGCGAGACAAGGTGGAGCAGTAATTTCATTTTCCAGGTAGGAACAGAAGAAAAGTAATTGCTAAAGACTGTACAAGCCCACCGGGACAAGACGAAGAACTTACTGTGTTTGGGGACTCCCAAACATGCAGCAGTGACACAGACCTCCATCGTGTTATCAAGTTCCTGGCCAAACAGCAAGGGGTTGTTGTGGAGCTTACACCAAAGCACAGCTGCTAAAGAATTGGTTGACTTTCTTCGTTGTTATTCTACACTATTCAATATTCTTTATAAAGTTAAAGGCAGAAGTGCTCTTGGTAACGACTACTGCCACAAGTAAGTTCAGTGCGCGCAAGGACATATGATTTACTGACTAGTTAAATGCTAACTGCCAAATTTAGGGCTTTCAGGAATAATCCCATTGCTTGCAAAGGGATCCATTGCCCTCTTAAAAAGATTTGTGACACCTCAGGAGAAAGTGCGCGCTGCCTGCCGGGCACCCAGCCTGTTCTGGGTGGCCAGAGGTGGTCCGGGAGGTGCCACAGCCAAGCCAGGGCAGCACGGCAGGACCAGGTCAAGGGGTGGGATGTGTCAGGCAGGATCGGGGCAGCCCTGGAAGCTGTGGGGAGCTGGTGCCAGCCCTTTCTGTGGAGCAGTGGGAAGGTGGGAAGGACAGTGGGTCGGGGACCCAGACAACACTGCATGGAGCTTGCTGGAACTCCCAGGAAGGCAGTAGGCAAAGGCTAACGCAAGAACACAGTCTGTCCTGCTGAGGATATGTAAGGTTGTGGAGAAATTGTTTTTTGAACCCTTTTATTTATTCATCAGCTCTAAGTTTATCCTTTTCAAAAGTTGTCTTATTTAGTGTATGTTCTAGACACCCAGCTCTAGGCCAGTTTAATAACTCAAAGCCCCTTTGATGTCCTTAGTGTACTCAGTTTACAGGACAGTCCCAGCACGACCACCCCAGGGCCCTGGCTGGCGCCGGGTCCCACCAGAGACAAAACACTAAACAGAGCCCAGGTCTCGGTGTAAGTCTGCCTTGAAATCGAAGGAGCTTAACCCAGTTCACGTTTGGTTAGATGCAGCCCGTAAAGCTCCGGCTGACTACAGGTATTAAAAGTGAGGTTCTTAATGCCTTTTGCCAGAAAATAAGCTGAGATGTATCTCAGGGAAAGAGTACATTCAATTGCTGCGGATTCTGTTGCTTTCCGTAGAGTATCTCTTGTTATTACTTTAATAACCGAAGAGGAAATCCTGTTAATCGTAAATTGCAAGGTTGAATGAGTTGACAGCTGTGATATCACAGCTGTTGATAGCTCTGCACAGGCACGATGAGATAGCCGATAACGCACGTCGCGATTCGCAACGGGGAATTGAGTTGGTTGCCTAATTTTCATCACGCACGCACACTCTCCCTGCCCCAAAATGTCACACATCTTTCTTCTCCTAGCTATTACAACAAATATGTTGCTCCTACAATCAGATGCCAATGTGCAATTAAGCACATGCAGGTGTCAAGCACTGATTACCACTGCTTAAGTTAGCAAAGGGTTAAATGGAAAGAAAATGAACCAAACAAGAAGTCAACCCAGGAAGAAAGTAAAACAAATAACCAAATTAAATTCATGTCTGTTGGTGTGAAGTTGGATAGCCTGATTTTTGCCATTTAAAAAAAACCAACCCAGTCCCAGCAGCCTGAGCTTGCCTGACACATGAATAAATTTTCCTTAGACAATTGTTTAAGGCACAGAGTTCATGTGCCAATAAAGGTATGGCAAAATGCGTCTGATTTTGAGACTCCTTTGTGGAATGAATTTACTAAAACTGGGGCTGTTGCAAAGCTTTTACATCCAAGTGCACATCCATTACCGCACATGAAAGTAAAAAGTCATCCTGTGCGAGCTGACTGAAGCCCGGCGAATATTTTAAAACTTTTATGATTTTAAGTGGCACCCAGCGATCTTCTATTTTCACATTGCTTGTTGCCCCTGACACACACGATGTCACAAGTCAACAGAGCAATGCTGAATTACAGCGGTTGGGAGGGTTTGCCACCTCCTCACTTCATGTCCTCTGCAGCATTTACGTGGTGTATGGCCTATAGCTCCTATAGGTGCTACAGCAATAGAGGTGACTGCTGCCCCAGGAGGACGCTGGCTAATGGAGGTGGACATGGTCCCGTCCCCCTTCCTCCAAGCCCTGAAGGAGGCTGCCGAAGGCTTGCACGGAGAATTAAAGCACAAGGAAACTCCTTGGTGGAAAGGAAAAACCAAAATGTTAGGGAGACTCCAAATCCTGGCCACTGTGGCCAACACGGGAACTTTCCTGGAGGAAGAAAAGGAAAATGAAATACAAAAATATGGCCCAAAGAGGCAGAGAAAGCTAATGAAATGTCTGCTTTTGGGGGAGACTCTGGGGCCAGCAATCCAGGCCAGGAGCATGGAGGATATGAGAGAAGCCTCCACTGCTGGTAAGTCAAGCATCTCGGCAAAATAATGTGTCCAGCCCTGCAGCTGCTGGGCAATTCAGCCTTGATGCTCCAGACACCCACAGAATCATGGAATGGCAGGGGTTGGAAGGGGCCTCTGGAGATCATCTAGTCCAACCCCCTGCCAGAGCAGGGTCACCCAGAGCAGGTGGCACAGGAACGCGTCCAGGTGGGTTTGGAATGTCTCCAGAGACGGAGACTCCACCACCTCTCTGGGCAGCCTGTGCCAGGGCTCTGCCACCCTCAAAGTAAAATGCCTCAAAGTGCCACTCCAGGTGCTCACCTTGAACAATGACTTTTAATTTCACTGCAATGGTGTCGGTGCAAAAATGATGCGCTTTGTTTAAACTACTGCTTTTTACCTTTATTTAAGCAGAGACTGCTGGGGCTTCGCAGGGATTTCAGGGGAGCTCTCTGCATCCTCACTCGAGGAGGGACAGCAAGTCCCTGCTGCGCCGCGCACACAGCAGCCAGTGTGGGGAGATGTCTCCTCGGGAAGGTCCCATGAGATGTCCCTGTGCTGCCCAAATCGACACGGAGTCTCCAGAGAGAAAAGGTTTCATTTTGATTATCTCAGATGCAACCTCACAGAAGTTTCACGATCCCAAACTTTATGTAATACTTTAAGATTAACAGCGAAATAAGAAGAGACTTGACCTGGAAAAAGTTCCAGCTCAGACAAAATTTACCTTCCCCCTCCCCCCCCATTTTTAGCAAATGTAGTGATGACTGGATATTATAGGTACAGCGCTGCCCAGAAGCGTTAGCTATTACTCACTTCATGATAATTAGTCATCTAAGATACCGTTTTTTAAAGACCTCAAATAACTCCATCTGGTTGTTACACTAAAGTCTTAAAGGGACCCTCAGTGCAAAAGAATGGGCTCCCGTGCTGCAGGGAACCCGGGAGAAAAGGCACGGTGAAATAACAGGAGAGAGTTGGCAGCTAAACGGCCATCTCGGCTTCCCACCTCAGTTCCCCCTTCTGTAATTAGGGAGAAAAGACACCAACCCCTTTTGCTAAGTGCTTCAAGCCCTGGGTAGTTCAAAGCACAACCAGAGGATATTGTTTTCACTCCTGATGTCCCGCTTCAGACTCGCATCCCCCTGCTGAGCAGCAACAACGGAGCCCCAGTAGCATCACTACGGGCTGTGATGGTCCTTCATCTTCAGGTCTGCTTGTGGGAGGGAGGTTTTCTGCATGTGGTGATGGTCTGAGGAGCTCCATGGGGCTGGCAGTGGTAGCATCATTCCCCCACCCATGATCCACGTGGATGCAGACCTTCCCTGATATACCCTCCTCTGCAAGAAAGAAAGAAGGACAGCAACTTCAGAGATTTTTGCCCCCCTACCCCCAAATAAAGCTCTTAGGATAAATGGAAAGAGAGAATGAATCTCTCAGGAAAAAAAGACATTAATCTTATCAATTATTTGGATAGGGTGGAATGCAGCGACAGCAGCAGCTAATGAAGTAAATCTAAATGAAGCCACTGTCTGGACATATTTTTTTATTATTATTTTATTTTATTTTTACAGAAGGGAGAACATCTGGTGTCTGGCAGTGAGACCAATCGAGTCTCCAATTAATCTCTGCAAAGTGGCATACCTCCTAGTTGTTCTGTGTGCGACCATTTCTTCAGTCCTGACCACCGGTATAGAAAACAGCTTGTTGAATGAGCCGCTGCAGAAATCTTCTTGTCATGAAGAACTCATTAGGTCAGCAATAAAGTGATTTATCAAAGACTTGGATTTCAGCCACTGGCTTCACTTGTACAACAGACTCCGTTGCAGTGCTTCGAGCAAAGGCTTACAAATTACCATTATAATCTTGTAAGCATGCCTCATCTACACCAGCCAGTCCCTGACCAGTGAAGTGGAGACCCAGAAATACAATCTTTTCTGACCTCTATTATATGCTGTCAGCCATCCAGATGTGATGCAATGAGTGGAGCAGATATTAATACTTCTGAATGGTGATGAAAGGGAGCTCACATTCTGGAAGAGGTGCTGGAAGCAATGGGAGGTTGCTTTATGCAATCTTAACTTTTCCTGAGCCTCCGCTGCCCGATCGCACAAGCCCCGCTGCAGGGGAGACCTTTGCAGGAGTGGAAGGTCTCTCGGTGTGTGGCAGCGATCGGCTCAGTCTCACACAGCACCTGACCTTATAAGATCCAACGTGTGTCTGATGATATTTTTAAGTTCCCTCAGGTTGAAAACCTGCCTTTCCCACATCCATCCGAGTTCTGTTTCTGTGCTAATCCCATTCTACTGCATACTGGGAGAGCAGAGGGGAAAAGGTGGCGAGGGAGGAAGGGGATGACTCCTTTAAAAAGTCACAACCCTCAGTTTCCATGGTCTGGAACACAGGATCAAGTTCATCAGCTTTTTCAGCCCATCACATGTACAAATAGTATTTGTCTTTGCAAAACAGATTTCATTTTCTTAACCAAGTCACTTTTCAGGCAAGAAGAAAACCCATGTCTAAGCACAGCTTCAGGAACAAGCCAAATAGGTGCCCATACACATACTGTATTTAATTTTCCATTTTCTGCTCTGCCTCTGAACCTTTCCCACCACCAGCTGGGTCTTGATGTCTCTCCTCTCCACCTTTCCCTCTCTTCCACCAGTTTTTCCCATTGGAATTCCTTCCCCTTCTGCCAGCATCCTGCTTTCCCGCAGGACGTGAACTCAGTTACATCAGCACTGAACTTTCAAACCCGTAATGTTCAAGTGGATTCAAAATTAGTCAAAACAAGCTCATCCATCAATAGCTTTTAATGTCAAGAGCTCTGAGGGCAGGGGTGGGGGTGGAAGGCAGGGCCGCGGTGAATATTCAAGCAACAATGAAAATGTTGTCAAAGAGCAATTAAGAGTGCTCCTGTGACAGGTTGGCACGGCACTTTTTCTAAGGTGAGAGCAGTCATAAAACATTTACAGTTCACCCAGCACCAGCAGCATCAAGTGCCTTTTACATCCAGCCTGCATCTCCTCAGCAATCAGAGATGACCCAAACCTGCCTTGCGCCAAATGGTAATTGCATTTTTAAATAACATTAATCACCTTTTATCCTGACTTTTCAATTTGCCGAGTCAAATGTCATATTCTCTATTGCCGGGCAGCCCCCTTCGCTGCACTGTGAGCATTAATTAAACAGACAGATGGAATTTGTTATCATATATTTCAGCCACAAAGCATAAACATAAATAAAGGAACTTCTTTCTTTACTAATACTAGTCAAAAATAATTTGTTCTTATCCAACCATTCACAAGAAATATGAGAACAACATTATCTTTAAGAGTTTTAATCAGAGTCAAAACCCCATTCTGGGCAGAAGAATCCGTACTCCCTTTGTATTCAGGGCTATTAAAGTTATTTCCACGTACACGGGATACAGGACTTTAACATGCAAGTCTGGCAGGATTCAGCTGCTGCAATCCTACCCGGTACCAAAGTCAGGGGCTGAATTCTAAAAAGCGATGAATGGGAAGAAAGAAGCTGAAGAGGCTGCTTGGCAAACAGCATGTATTTCCACTAGGACCTGAGCACGCCGGGTAGGATTTCCATAAGGTGAAGAATATGGCTGTAAGCCAGATATAAAAATGGAAAGAAAAAACAGCATAAAGAATTGAACATCTGAAGACTAACGAGTGAGCTGATGCTCCCTGCATGGCTGAAGGGCTGAGCATGTTATTGACTGAGACGATGGAGTTTTTGGACAATATGGCAAATCAAAGAGATGTCAGGGAGCAGGAGATCCAGCATTATTCTGCATCCCCTCCTTTCCAAATGAAAGGAGTGAAGCAGAAATTTAATAACAGAGAAATGCTCGTGCTTTCAGTGCTGGGAAAAACCCTTTTGTGTAAAGGAAGTGCTGTGGACAAAACACAGTGAACGGAGGACTGAGAGCCAGTTTCTCAGCGCAGTGCCTACCTGTGTGGGAGCAGCTCCTGCTGTTCTCCTGTGTTGGCCGCTCACCCCACAGAGGATGGACCAGCTGCAACCAGACCAACTCCTCACCAGCCTCGACGGTTGCAGGAAGAGGGCAGGAACACAGCAGCTGACCTTTTATGTCAAACGATGCAAGACGGAATAAGCAAAAGGAATTTTCCTCCACTAGTGGAAAGAGATACCAAAGCCCAAGCTTGCAGGGGGCTTGATTTGGTCCTTAGCCAGCCCAGGAGATATCAACAGGGAGTTCAGCTACACCCAACACCCACAGGTCCTCAAAGAAGAAAATTTCTTGTCCGTGCCTTTCTAGAGCAGGAGGCAAGGGGGCGATTTTGGTCTCACTTTATACCTGACTTCAGAAACAGCTGTCTGGCAGAGCTAGGACTGGAAGCCACAGCTCCTGGGTCTTGCTTCAACAGCACGAGCAGAAGCGCTGCCCCCCAGGCTGAGCCCCAGCCCCCAGCGTCTGTCAATGCACCAAAGCCAGGGACAGGCCATCACGTTTTACCTCCCCTCCTGATCTCCTCTCTAGCAATTCCGCAAGTATCGATTAAGTCTGTGCCGTTCACTCATGGTTGATATGTCCTTCCAACGGCTCGCTATGCGAAATTCAAATTGCTTTATTAAGCCATCTCCTATATTTTTACCTACCAGAAACCTAATAATGATATGAAATTAAAACCACATTACCTTTATCTGCAATTATCCCATTATAGAAGCAGGCGAGTGCTGCAGAGGCAGTCATCACATTTTTACAGCATAACTACTTTAGATAAAAATTACAGGCAGGCAGGTTTCCTATCAGTGGAGAGATAAAGTAGGTCCTTTCAGAGCTTTGGCCAGTTTGTGACAGGAGGTCAAATGAAGATGTGCGAAGGCTAAAGTCAGTGTCTCCAGGTGACCTGCATTTTGCTTCCAGGAAGCTTCTCTTTTCCCTTATCATTGCAGCCTTTGTCACCTGCTGAAGATTGTTCAATAGGTGTTTTGTGGTTTTGTCTCTCAGCCAAGATCCATCTTCCTCCAGGACAAGCAGACAACCCCAGAAAATGAAAGGGCACCTGCTGGTCTCACCTTTTTGTGGAGGGCTTGTCCACCTTTTCTCACCTCTCCAAATGGTAGAAATAAAAGGGCAGCTTTTATCCTGTAATACAGATGAGAAATGTACCCAAAACACATTTCTTGTGTCAAGCTGATAGATCAAATCTGGAATAGAGGAGGCAAATGTAGACAATGTAGACTGAAAAGAGGAGCATTAGCCAGACAGATGAATACAGTGAGAAATCAAGTAAGAACTATCCAGTCCATTTCCCCACAGCCCCAAGCAAAAGTGAAACCATTTAGTCCAAAAATCATTCCTAAATCTCTTTTGTGTGCCTACTACAAGCCGTCTGTTTCTCATACCACAACGGGCATTTTCTAGGCACCAAGCTGTAGGAGAGAGAGGGATCTGCCTTCTGTGAGGACTTTTGGGGGGCTTCCTAGTTGTCTTGCAGAGCTGGTAGTGCCATGTTCAAAAGCTCCACTGTTTATTTTAGTCCTCGCCGAGCGAGACTGGATCCCAGGCCTTTGGGAGCACCCAGAGCAAGAAGATTTACTTCTTGCTTGGCCTTTCAGGCTCATTTTTGTTTCAGAAACATCAGAGCATTTGGGTTGTTTCTACTGAACACTGCAATGTTCTTGCCTCTTCCCACCCACGTAAATTGGAATTTTGTGTTGCAAAAATAGGACAAAATGTTTATTCCAACCTTTCTCATGGAACAGAAGTCCCATTTCTGATCATCTCTCCCACCTTAGCCTCCATCCAAAGGGAAGATGTCCTCGAACACTCTCTTTTCCTTGATGAGTACAGAGCTTTCCCCATCTGCTATCTGAGCATAGACAAGAGCCCAAGCTTTGTGTCAACACGTTCCCAGTCTCCTTTCGTAATATGGAAATGACGGCGGTTGCTGCATGCGAAGATGAAATCAAATGAATAAATGAATGTCAACAGACTGTGGGCAGAGGCACAGGGGTTGCGTAACAGAGCGACTACAAGTGCACAGATGCAGCGAAGCCAAATTGGGTGCTGAGTGGATTGTCAGGGCTTGTTTCTGAGGGATGCACCTAGTCACTTCACAAGCACCGCTGTCAGCCGATGAATTATTCCCCCAAAAAAAATGTCCTGTACCCACCCAGCACTCATGCGGGCCATTTGGGGTGAATATTTTGTGACATGTCTAGGTAAATGTGATGGTGAATTATTATGGAATGGTTCCAGAGGGACCTGGACAGCCTTGAGAAGTGGGCCCGTGTGAACCTCATGAGGTTCAACAAGGCCAAGGCCAAGGTCCTGCACCCAGGTCGGGGCAACCCACAGTATGAATACAGGCTAGGGGATGAATGGATTGAGAGTACCCTGCCGAGAAAGACTTGGGGGTGCTGGTGAATGAAAAGCTGGACATGAGCCGGCAATGTGCTCTCGCAGCCCGGAAAGCCAACCACATCCTGGGCTGCATCAAAAGAAGTGTGGCTGGCGGGGCGAGAGAGGGGATTCTGCCCCTCTGCTCTGCTCTGGTGAGACCCCACCTGGAGTCCTGCGTCCAGCTGTGGGGCTCTCAGCACAAGAAGGACATGGACCTGTTGGAGCGGGTCCAGAGGAGGGACACAAAAACGGTCAGAGGGCTGGAGCCCCTGTGCTGTGAGGACAGGCTGAGAGAGTTGGGGTTGCTCAGCCTGGAGAAGAGAAGGCTCCGGGGAGAGCTTATTGTGGCCTTTGGGACTTAAAAAGGGCTTATAAGAAAGGTGGAGATATTTTTTAGCAAGGCCTGTTGCGATATAAACTAATTCTGTTCCAGAAGCAGATAGCCACATTAGCAGGAAGACAGCTTACACAAGAAGCAAGGCCAAAATTTTTGCCACTATACGGTTTTCTGAATGCCACTGTTTGAGCCCATTTGTCTACCTTTCAGGTGACTTTCTTGCCTTTAACCCAAACTGGAATGCTTTCTTTTTATCCTCCTCTCTTACAGCAGAAGAGGAGACCTGTACAAACCAACGCTGCTATAACAAACATGGCAACAGCTTCTTAAATAAACAGCACACTTCTGCACCTCATTCCTCTCAAACAGAAACGCTACTTCAGCTTCTTTGTGCCACTTCCCCTCCAAAACTGCAGCAGCAGCAAAGCAATCAACGAGAGCGTGAAGTAATATCACATACAGCAGACCTGTTTCATTCTGAACAAACACACAAATAACCTCCAGTTTGAGAAGCAGGAATGCACAAACACTTAAAAGCTAATTCCCAAACCCAGCAAGACAAAGGCAGAGTTAAAAGACTCAAAACACCTGAGCAAGCAAAACAGTCTCTTATCCCTCGCTAAAGCAAACACAAAGACAAATCGCATTCACTCTTCAACCCGGTAAGCCAGCCATAATATATCGCCTGCCACGGCGATGGTGATTGTTCTTGTGCTCTCCACCTCAGCCTGATACGCACTTGGCAGATTCATAACTCTTTCAAGCTCTCCAAGATAAACACGCGGGTGCTTGATAGAGAATCTCAGTTATAACATTCCTGGGAGCGTCCAACATGCTGCCCCCCACACCCAACGCAACAGCAGATCCAGCCCCCCACCCCAGGGACACGTTCTTCAGGTCAGGTCCAAAAGGATCGGAGGTTCCTTGCGCTTTTGGAAGCTTCCTTTCTTCTGTGAGGATGCGTCCCTGTCATTCACAACTGCCTGTAGCATCCTTCAGTGCTCTCATCCCCAGGCCCAAAGGGACCACATAGAATCACAGAATGGTTTGGGTTGGAAGGGACCTTAAAGATCATCCAGTTCCACCCCCCTGCCCTGGGCAGGGACACCTCCCACCAGACCAGGTTGCTCAAAGCCCCATCCAGCCTGGCCTTGAACACCTCCAGGGATGGGGCAGCCACAACTTCTCTGGGCAAAAGACCGTGCACGGTGGGGTTGTATTGTCTTGGCCACCAGCGCATGAGACAGGGACAAAGGTCTTGCTGCACGCTGGCCTCACCGGCGCGTTTGGCAGCCCATCCGTCTTCCCCTTCTCTACGCCTAGCGGCTGAAGAGCTCCTGCTCAGCTTGACACCTGCTTCCCATGTCCAAACCCCAGCCTGGGAAATCCTCTTCAAAGGCTGAACTGACACAAGTGACATGGGAAAAAACCCCCTCGCCCGAAGGAGTCGAGCAGTTTAGAAAAGCTGTCTCCCCCTTCACGCCTAAGCCACAGGGGACTTACTCTGACAACCAGCCGTTACCAGAAGAGACTGTCGGGGTGGGAAGGGCGCAGTCCAGAGCTGCTGCCTGCAGCTACAGCTAAAGGCTGCTGGGAGCACACAGGAGAGCAGACGGCATTTAGGTAAGGGCAGGTGATCTGATGGATTCAAATCTTGATTGAAGGAACCCATTCGATTCACTTGCTGGACGGTTGGAAAATAAATGACAGTCTCTGGCCATGTTTAGCATGCAGGAAATCCTGGGGGGGTGGGACTGGGGACTGCATACGTGCGTGCTTGCAGACAAAATAAACTACAGGGGTCTAGTTTCTAAGACAGCAACCAGCGCGTTCGGAAGTGAGAATGAGCTCAGGACTGTCACATCTATTGCTGCCAAATACATCTGCAGCGGATGAGCAGCTCTCCTCCAGCCTCCGTGCCAGCCCTCTCATCAGTCCTGAGCTGAACCACGCGTTGCAGCTGGTGGGACTGCACTGGGGTTTGCATCCTCAGCTTTTGGATGGCCATTGCTTGGCGCTCAGCTGCAAGGGCTCTACAACCTCCTGTGCAGCTCAGCCCGGGCTGCTCCGCAGGGCCCAGATTTGGAGAGCTGTGGCAGCTTCACCATCAGTTATCCGAGTCACTGCCACTGTCGCCATCACCCTTGCCCTGCCCCGATCGCACCAGAGAACGTACGTGCCGCAGGGCTGGAGCTGGTGAATTCTCCCCAACACGGTGCGCGTTACTCGGAGGAACCCCATGGAGCCAAAGTGCCCGCTGTACGCAGGGGCTTAGCAAGAAACCCTGCTCAGCACAGCTGGGCTGATCGGGTACTAAGCCTGAGAGCCCGTTTCAACAACATCCAGCAGATCAGGGATGGTTCAAATATTGCTGTGAAACATTCTGCCTTTCACAAAGGCTAATAGCTTCTGCAGCCTGTGAAGCATGACAGATACAACCTGCATCCTTTACACAACAGCACTGGCTGATACGCTGCCTTCATTTCACCACTCAACTCGGCCAAAGCCAAGGGAGACACTTGGATCATTCTCTTCTCGTGTTTACTGCCTCCTCCTGCTCCCTACGTCCTACTATTGTCAAGATATTCTAGAAGTCTACCATTCTGTCCTGGGTGATAGGAACAAAAACAAACTAGAGTCTTCCCAGCATTTAATTCTAGGTCCTTGAGACCAGACCTTAACACAACGAATGGGGAGAAGGAAATTCTCCAGACAGTAAATACAGCAACCTCATTTAGGTGCCTCTTGTTCCACCCCATCGACTTCCCGACCAACATGTCTGGGGTGAGGTACTGTGATTATCTTCCTTCTGAAAACACAACCTCAATATATTAATCATTAGAGAAAGGGCAAAATAAAAAAGAATACCCCATCAAAAAAAAAAAAAAAGCAGGTACATTCTCCCTAGCCTGGGACCCAAAGTCTGTGTGCCCTCCAAGCTTCTCTTACAACAAGCACTTGTTTGGGGAGTTTCTGAGGCATGCTGGGGAATGGCCTCCCTGCCCATTGACTTAGTCTGTGGTTTTGAATACTAAAAAAAGAGATTTCTCACCTCGTCAATATTGACCCTGATTTGTTAAAGGCCCATTTGTCAGGGCTAATGCCTTGCTGCAGTATCAGCATATTAGGATTTCCACTTCCCTGTAAAGATGAGTTCATTTCAGAAATCCAGGGAACTTCAGCTACTGGACTTTGGTCTGTCCTTTAAACTCCTTTGCAGTATACAAAACACCCTGTAACTGGATGCAGGGATGAACATGCCACAGAACGTGGTGGCACAGGGCAGTTTGCCACGAGGGAATGCTGGCAGCGAGACAGACCAGTAAGATGGCGTGATCCGAAGAAACCAAGGAGCACCAGATGGCACAGGGACTGCTCCCACCTCCCAGGCTGGCCCTGTCTTCTCCCCACTTCACAGCCTCCCACAGGTCCCGCTGAAATTGGGCCGACCCTTCCCTCTGCCATGGGGAACGTCGCTGCCCCCCAGCCTGACTGCTGGGACAGCCACAGACCTCGATGAGAGTTCCCGCCTCTGCAGCACAAAGCGGTTCATCTCCTCTAATGCCAACGCGCTGGCAGCGAGCACCCCACCAGGGTCCGGTCCTCTGCCAGCAACGCTCTTGTTCAGGCAAAAAGGCCACCAAACGGTGGCAAGCAGCTGTGTGCTGACGAGCGCGTTATTTCCTACGGGGAAGAATCACTGCTCTGTTTTCTCTTCAGGAAGGGCAAACGAGGCGTCTGACAGGCAGACTCGTATTTCACCCAGTGCGAGTGTCCCTGCCCACACATCTTGTCCCCCAAACCCCTGGCCAGGTCAATAGGAAGCCTTTGGCTGCCTCTCTGGCAGCAGAGTGTGAAACCTTCCCTTCTCCAAAGTCATGGAGACTACTGCTGCGATCCAGCCTCCTGCCCTAATGATGAAGATTGTTCACGAAACAGCCCCTTCTGGTCCTTCCTGGCCATACCTTCGAGATCCGTCTCCCGCTGGTTCTCGCAGCGTTGGCAGGTACTTGGCCCGCGCTTCCTCCATCCCTCGCCACGCCTCACCCCGCTGCCTCGGCAGAGTCACTCTGATTTACGCCGCGGTCTGCAAGAGGAAGATCAGGCTCGCCGACTCCACCAGGAATCTCATACCAGCCCTGAAAACTGACAGCAGCCAGAGGCAGCTCCAGGCTCATGTCACAGCCGCAGCTCCAGCACGTGGCGGGCAGAGCCTGACCTAGTTTTAACCCTGCTAAATATGCAAAGGGAGAAAATGAGAGCGTGCGGGGGAAAGCAGTCCATGGCTTTCTCTGTTCCCCCAGTACTACGCTTTATCTTTGCTACTCTGCTGCTTTATCTTTTGTATTCATATGACATCGAAACATCTCCGCTGCCGGGTCTTCTTATGGGTGTACCACAAGAGAGGAAAAACACGGTGACATTTGAAGGGTGGGCTGTTTGGGGTGTTTTTTGTGGGGTTTGTTTTTCAGGGTTTGTTGGGTTGGGTTGGGTTTGGTTTTTGTGTTTTGTTTTTTTTTTTTTACAAGCTTATAGGAAGGTGGAATTTTTCAAAGGTTAACATTTTGACAAAATATAAGAAGACTTGAAAAAACTTTTTGCTATCTTTTGAGCAGAAATCTCTCTTCAGCTGTTTACCTTTCCATTTTGCTTGATTTTTGCAGTCTTTTTGTTCTTAACTTAGTCATTGAGAGCTAAATGCTACCCTGACTATCATTCTGACAGGCCTTTTTTGTTTGTTTGTTTTATTTTTAAGAAAATGGATTTTTGCGCACTTGGCTTTATCTTTGTTTCAACATCTGCCTTTCCCTTAGCATTTCTGGTTCACTTCCACCACAGAAAAATACCCAAACTTCAGCTTCTCCTCCCGATTCTTTAATAACTCTGGACCATTTGTGTAGCACACAACTACTTCATTGCTATGGAAACACTATTTTTTATTTGAATCACCCGCACAGTTCTGTATACCTGTTTTTTTGGCACCTTAACTTCAATACAAAGCTCCGCTCGCTGACGGCGCAGCGGGCTTTATCAAGGGAACCTGCAGCACAGGGTTCTGGTCTGTGTCCTTCAGTTAGTCTTGAGCCCCCTCAGCCAGGATCCGGTGATGCCCGAGATGTCAACGTGTCCTATGAGTCCGAGCACACACCTGAGGTTGAGCTATGAAACACCACGGTAAGATGGGGAATATTACCCAGCCCAGGGATCATAAGAACCTGTGGCAAAAAGAAATAGAAACCCTCTAAACATTTGCTACCAGCGATCGAGAGAGAGAAGAGATGCTCTTCTCATCCAGCGCACCCCCGTGAATGGATACGCCCAGTGTAGAGCCAGTTTCCCTCCTGGAGAACGTGAGCAGCCCAGAGCAGAGCAAGTGGAGAAACGTGGGGAAGACAAGACGGAGAGGAACTGCCTGGGGAGGGAGAGGACAGAAGTGGGACACCAAGATACAACCAGGTTTTGGACGTGCTCATACTGCACAAGGGGCACTGCCACTTGATAGCACACGTGGAACTAGTCTCAGGCATGGAGATTCTTGTCGGAGCAGTTAAGAAAAAAAAGCCAAGGACAGGAAACCGTGAAAACCGTGAATCAGTAGAGCGCAAGTGGTGTTGTTTCTGGCACCGGTTGAGAGAACGCTGGTCGTTAGGACTCCTATGAACATTCCTGACCTTGCTCAGGAAGGCTCTAAATTAAATGATTACATCCCTTGACTTCAACAGAACTCAGGCATACGCTTGTGTGCTTTCCTCAGCAAGGCTTTTTTCTGAATCAGGATCTCCATGATTACAGTCAACTAATTATTCAAAAAGCATTTTCATCTGGGCTCCAAGCAATCAAATTAAACACAACTAACGTGGGTTTGGCAGGACTCCACGCAAACAAAAGTTGCTCTGTTTTTGCGCAAAATTGGAAAATCAGTTTTTGCTAATAGCCTGATGTATGAAATCTGCTGGTGCAGCTTTTCACTGTTTCCCCAACTTTTCCATTTTGCCGCAAAACTGTTGATGCAATTCCGTCCTGATAAATGAAACCCCGTGTCTCACAACATCCTGCCTCGAGTACAAGACCCTGTAGGAACCAGAGACTGAGAAAGAATGAATTGCTATGGTTTGCAGTATAAGTTGATAAAGACAAAGAGCATGCTGAAAATAAAGGAATCAACTGTATGCCACTTTATCAAAAGAGATACAGCAAGACAGTGATATAAATCATGAGGCTTTAGCAGCTCTAGGAGATTTCAGGTAGGAAGGCAAAGGGAATAACACAGAGCAGAAAAAACATACATATGAAATATACCGAGAACCATACCTCATTTTGGCCAGACGTGCAAACGAGCTTTCTACGCTTTCTAACAAAGCTCACAACAGTCTACTTGTCTCATTGCTCTCAGTGCTTTCCTGTGAAATTCACTTGACTTTTCCCTCCGAACAGCTATCCTTATGGCTCATTTTTCACAGTGAAGCAGGGAGTAAAGCACGTCTACACCTGAAGGCAGCGTGCGTCTATTTTTGGCTCACTGAATCGGAGTGCATCCTTTTTATAGATGAAATTTTGATGCAAAAATCATGAGACTTCGTGGCTGTAAAACACGTGTCAGTCATAGAAACGATAAATAATGTGGAAATGCCATGGAGTTGTGTTAGAAGAAGGATCTATATTTATCAGATCATAATTGGAATAAGAAGAGTCAGGCTCATGAATGAAATCTTCAGTAAGCAGAGGGATATGAATTTTTGCAATATGCTGAAGCGATGCAATAGCAAAAGCAATGATTGTAAATATTAATATTAGTTACATACATACCCAAACTAATCTCTAAAATGGGTGGAATTTTAGGCTGAAATATTTGAGTTGATGCAACGTTATAGGGGACAGCACTGTTCATCACCCTGCTCTCAGCAAAAGGAAGCAGTCCCCCTTACTTGGAGGTCTTCATGGAGGAAAACCCCTCTTCTGGCTCGGGGGTGCCCCGGGGAGGCACGCAGGAATGCGGAGCTGCGTGCCCACCCGTTCAAGCCACTGAATGCTGGGATAAATGCAGCCCAGCTGCCTCCGAGCCCCAGATGCTCCAGCTTCGTGGGCAGCGCCTGGAAGGCACCAGCCGACAGCAGCAGATACAGGGTCCCTTGCGCAGGTTTGTTCCAGGCTCTCAACACAGGATCTAGACAACCAAAACCGTGTGTGGTGTCACGTTAAGCACTTCAGAGCTGTTTATAATTTGCATATTTTTGCATTGTTATTGCACAATTAAGCTGAAGACTTCCAGACCAAGCTGTCCCGCAGGCACGAGGAAATCCAGCGGTGGGTAATTTTCAATCCTGGCAATTGGTCAGAGGAAAAAAAAGAAACTGTTTGGGCCAATGTGTGCCATGCATGTCAGGAAGGTACAGTCAGCAGTTTCTTTTATTAAGAATTAAACATTTTTGGGGGTAGCAAAAGTATATTAAGTGACATCAAGTATCATTTGTACAAAATGATACTTCCCAAGGACCACTGAAGAACTGGTGTAGACTTTTTCTGAGGTTCCAGCAAGATTTCTTTTTGACATCCCCAGCATTTTGTCTAAAACCACCTGTCCCATCAAATTATCCTTTTAACCAGAGAAGGGACTGGAGAAGGAAAACGGATGTCTAATACATCCTCAACAAGAATTTAAGAACGCATGACAAAAAAACATATGCCATGTATTTTTTTTATGGTCTTTTCTGTTATTACTACCATGCCAATAATGTGTCCTGGGATCTTTATACATTTTCAAACCGTCAGTAAATCATTTCGTAGAATAATGAATTCAGTACTGAGAATCAGCCACACAAATTTTACGACTTCTTTTAGTTTTTATGTCACATCTGGAAACCCACTGGACGTGGTGCTTTGGTGCACCTTTGGAGAGTGACTCTTGGCTTTGTCTGAGGACGCCCTCTCCTCCGCTCTCCGTGCCTGCGGTTAGGACCTCTGTTTCCACTGAGGAGTAGGAGCGGGACATGCTGACCATGTCTGGTGCTGTATTGTACAGCAGAGAAACCGCCTCGTGTTCTTGGAAGTGAGCCCTGTGTTACACAACTGCGGTTCAGAGGTTACAAAGGCAAAGGCTTTGCCAGCGGACTCGACACTTCAAAGCGGTGGCAACAATTGTTGGATCAAACAGAGAGGAAAGAAGTTGCCTGTGGGTCCCCAAAGAAAACTGGAGTCTCAGAAGCAAAAACAGGATCCAGAAGAATCTTACTGAGAAACAATGAGAAAAAAACTGCTCATTTATGTGGAACAAAAGCCTGAGTCCTCAAGAAACTCTCCAAGTTGCTTCCACATCCAATCAATATTTTCTCTAGCACATATGGAATGAGCCTCAGCCAACTTCCTCCCCCAGACATTCCTGTTTCTGACTAGAAAGAAGCAAGACAGCTAATTCAACAAATCTCATTCATGCTTACAGGAGTCACCAGGCTTGGAGGGACAGTCTCACCATCCAGTTTTCTGGACTCAACGAATTACTGCAGACAAGCTCAGCCACAGACACGTCCATACATAAGCTCTCGGCTCACAGCAGATGCAAGGTAGTGTCACATAAGCTCAGTCCTCTAACGACAGACAGAAAATCTGAAGACTGAGATTTCTGACAAGTGCAAAGGAAAGAGAAAATTCAAGACTGGTCACGGACTGGGGATAGAGATGAAGCGCGGTCTACGAAAACCATGTAAGCAAGGTAGAATTCCCGTTCCGTACAAGCCTGACTGTTTTTTGCAGTTAGCACCAAAGTCACTTCAGCTTAGGAATGGACCGAATAACCTTGGCTGAGGCACGGTGCCAGCAATTTGGATTTGCTTGAGTATGTCCAAAGAAAACACTCAGTTTAAGTATTTCTCCACAGACCATTTTCTGGTCTTCTCTCCTGCTGCAGCAAACCTCCCCAAAAGTTCTCTTTTAAGAAACTATTTGCTGCAAAATTAAAGCTAATGAGACTCCTTGAAGAGATTAACCCCCTTCTATTTCAACCTCAGCGTCTTGAGGCTCAGACAACTCTTTGAAACTCAGAATTTTCCATTCACGTGCTGCCAAAGATCTGCTGAGGATAACAGCCCGTCCCACCTGCCCAGTCAGCAACACGGATGGTGGGTGTTCACTTCTGCTGCTTCAACGAAGGGCGCACCATTTTAGCTCACGTTATCATGGAAATGGGTTTACGCAGAGATGTTTGACTCTGAAGCGGAAGGGCTGGGGCACGCATTACTTCCCGCTGACTTGCCAGAGCTCATCTGTTGGTGCCTCTAGGCCCAGACATGCAAAGTCAGCTGGGCCCTAAAATCATCTGAAATATGGGGATAGATATTGCCTGAGCCCAAACTCATGCATAAGCCTCATTCGATTTTAACGTCATTTATGCCCTAGTTGATAGGACGTGCCGATGGCCTTAGCCACTTACGGGCATTTAATTGGGAATTCTGACACAATTCTGTAGACAACTTCCTACATTTTGGTATAATTTGTTGGTTTGTTTTAGGAACAATCCTGCAGTTGTCACAATTCCACCTGGGAAAGGGCACGTGTGCTGTCTTTCTTTCCCAGGCCCTGGAAATACCAAGAAAGAGTGATTTTAAATATTTTAGAAACTCTTGTATCCACAGCAATGGACTCTTAAAACTTCAATGGCTGTTTATTATTTACAAGAGCATTTTAAAAGGTAAATTTCAGATCACAGTGACCTGTATGTTAATTGCTAAGGGTTCATTTGAAGATGTGGTTTGGAGTCCTCTTACAGGAATTTGGAAGAGAAGAAGATGTCCGAAAAAGCGAAGCCACGTTTTTCCCAGTGTGTTGTCTAAGTACAACACCATCTTGCTAGGAGCTCATGGCAATAAAGGCAGTAAGGAAAAAGAAATACAAATGCCTTAAATTCTGAAAAGCAGTCACGGTCAATCCCAACCACTGAATTTCTACATGCATTAAGCAGCAGCCCTTGTGGCAGCACATATTTTATACTCCTCTCTGTCCCAAACACCCACAATTTTCCATTTGTATGACACTTTACTGCCTCTTCATTATATACCCAGGAAGCAATGCTGATGGATTAGCATCACATCCAAACCAGAAACTGGCATCATCTCAGACTCACGCGATTTATAACAACTGCTAAGTAAATTGGGATACTTTTTTTAGTTCCCACTCTTCCCTTTTTAAAAATAAATCTTAAGAAAATACAATCCCAAAGGCCTAACAGGCATACATTTACAGATGGCAGCAGCGGGTCATAAATGACATCTTTTCCTGGTACTATTTATGAGAGCCAAATAAACTGAACATATTATGAGCCATTTATAATGTTCTTCAGTAGAACAGTCAGCCAAGAGACAGAGCTGAAAGCCTGTTGTAACAAAAGATATCAAAGTGAGGAGAACAGTATCTATAATTACTACTCCAGCGATAAAACAAGCATCCTACAGCAGATGGATTTAACACGAGATCACTATTAAATAAAACACTGGCTCGAATGCCAAGGAATGAATATTCAAGAGGGAGTGAATTGAGTGAAAGGGTATAAAGGCAGCCAATGTAGCTCAGCTAACCTAGAAGTTACTCGCAACTCTAACCCAAAAGATCAAAACCCACCCGATTGCCCACACTGGCTGATCAGTCCCTCTGCAGTCAAAAACTTTCAAGGTATTAATCGGCGCTTACACAAATGACGGGACTGAGCACAGTGGATCCCGACCACGTAACACTGATAAAAAAAAAAAGATGTAAAACTCAAACCCCAAACAAACCCCAAAACTAACGATATCAATTTGCAGAGCTTTTTCACTTACCGCTTCATAAACTTTTCAGTTCTTCATCAGAAACACACTCTAATTCATCTTTTTGGCAGCTTCATACTTGTAGGACATTGTTTGACAAAGCATGAGCCAAGTTGCAATCTAAAAAAAAGGGGTTCTTTTCATTTTTAGAAGTTTTGAAAAATATTTTATGGTCAGAAGTACGGCTGGAATTAATTAAAGTGAATGAGGCTGCGCCATGGAACACGGAGCTGCAATGCTCATGCTTCAGAGCAGGGCTCCAACTCACAGCGGGTTTGGAAGCACTAGAAAGGATGCCATCACTAACATGGCACTTTGAATAACTTTTTTTTGGTCAACTTGCAGTGCTTTTTAAATTAAATGTTTCTGTAAGATATAATTTTGGTATTAACTATGTAATACCTTAGCTTAAGACTCAATACTTGAAAGACACACTTCAAAAGCTTGAGACTCACCTCATCAGCTCTCTAAGATCATTTAAACTATGCCGTAACACGAACAAGGAGAGGACAAACAGCAGCAACAGCAGAAGATACAAATTCAGAACCAGTGTACACCATTACAATGTAAGTTCAGAGTAAAAAGACATTGAACATCATGAAAGATTCAAGCCTAAAATATCCAAACGCTTTCTCAGCGACCCAGCCCTACCCCTAAAGACTCAGGCTGCATCAGACAGTTCCCTCTGCAGACGCTGTGGTTGGAAATAGAAACCAGTCAGCGGCGACTCTCCCAAGCCGCCTGGGCTCCCAGCAGGTTTAGCTGGATTATCAGGGCAACATGTGAGCGGGGCTGATAAACTATACAATATTTCGCAGTTATTTTAAAAATTTATGTAAACAGTTTTGCAATCTTAAGTTAATAGCCTTTACACATTTTAAGAACTAATATGTGGAAGACATATAGTCTCGGTGATATATATACACACATCTATGTATGTAAGTATATACATATATAAATACATATATATGTGGCAACAACAACCTCAACAACGGCAACAGAGCAGCTGCTGCCTTGTCTCGATTTTGCATGTATTACGAAGGACCAGTGATACGAACCCCAGATGTAGTAACAAACCCAGCTTCACCTACACCCTGAGCTTCTGATTATTTTGGGGAAGAAAACTTAATATTGGAAAACCGGGAACCTGTGCTTTAAGGCTTGTCCAATGATTAATATATATTCAATGGATGGCCCTTGGAGACTGTAAGCTACCGTTTACTAATTTAGACAGAGATGATTAAGTAACATTAAGGTGTGGCTCCTCCTTTATCTTATCACTACACTCATATGTACGCTTTGTATGGAAAACTTTATTTGATAATAAAAATAGCATTCACAGACTTTCTCCTTCTTTGTTGCTACATCATATACATAGTGTCTGTTCTGTTCCAAGGACAGAAGCTCGTACTGGGTAAGTCCACATCTACTCAGACTAGTGTTATGTATAAACCCAATCAGTCAAATAAAGCTTTGAACAATGTAGTATTTATATATGCATAGTGTTTTATAAAAAAGATTGGCCCATGTACTGCTTTTCATCAACACAGAAAAGGGCATTATGTCTATAGCACGTTGCAAGAAATGATGATTGAGGAACATAGACCGCATACAAGTGCTTGATAATACATAAGCAGGCCCACCATGAAGAAAGAAATGATATCCAAACCAACAAAAGCTTTAGAATTTCTTATATAGTCTCCCATTTTAAAACAGCTTTACATACCTGATTCAGTTTACATTAAAATATATCCCCTGAATCAATTTCTTCCATTTTCAGAAATATAAACACTTAATCACATTCCTCACAGCTAAATTTTGTCATAAATCCTCTTTTATACAAGAAAAAAGGCAACAGTTTTGTGGTTTTTTTTCCAACAGGCTCTATTAATTACAATTTAAACTGTACACACAATGATCGGCCATCTTCTTTCTTGGTTTTGTTTTTACAGTACCATGGCAACAACAGTGATAGACTTGCAATGTTTTCGTGTTCGGATGGAAAATGTGGAACAGTATACATGTACACACCAATGCACTGTAAAAAGCAGCAGTTTACTTTAGTGGTCCAACAGTAACGGCAAACATTTTGGCTCAGCTAGGCAGTAATCCATTAAAATCTTATACCAATACTACAGCAGACTTACCACACAACTTGCAAATTTAAAAATACAACTTAGAAACTTGCAGGTTTTCCCTTTTGCTGCTGTTCTCAGGTTCAAATTTACAGCATATAACCAGTACGGATAGGCTTCTACAACCAGGTTGTCCCACTGATTGCCTCTTTTTGCCTGTGTTTTTCCATTGATGCATCTTTTTTTTTCTTTTTTTTTTTCTTTTTTTTTTTTCCCCAGCAAGTGCACTCCTTTTGTCTCAGCAAGGATGAACCAGTAAAATAAAAAAAAACTTTAAATAAAGAGTGAGGAGAGAGCTTTTGGAATTTGGCAAAATAAGAAAAGCCCACTGGTTTTTGCCTGAGCAGAAGGAATACACCTACTCCGAGAGAGAGGACTTTGCTCCCACCGCATTGTGCCTTGTCCCGGGATCCCGATCCCTTCCCTTGCTTCAAAGCAGACAAACCATACCATGCATGCTCGGGTTGCTGTCCATATACATCTAGGAGATGAGCAGGGCTGCAGCGGCTGCCTTAATGAAATATCGTTAAATGTTGCTGAGGCTAATGAGAGATCAACAGTCTACGTTAGTGTGTGACACAGGCATGGTGGTTACCAGTCTTTCTGCCTTTGCGCGTCCTGTAGAGGGGGCCTGAAAGTATAAACTGTTCACGGAACAAACTAGAAATTCCTTATCGTAAATCATCTTGTGCTGTGTGGGTTTGTATTTTTTTTTTATTTTTATTATTTATTATTATTATAAATATCCTTCATTGAAACAGTAGTCTCTTCAAACAGTTCTTGCAATTTTAGGAACATTTGTCTCTTTCTTTTTTAATTCCTTCAGCAGGAGCGCTCCATTCCTACTGAGATGAACAATTTTCTTCCTTCCCCACCCCCAACCCTTAAAAAATTTTCTACATACAGTGTAGCAGTGAGTCACTAGAGAACAGTCTGGATCAAATTATTCAAACTTGGTGATAAAATCCTTTGCCTATATTATATTACTGGCTACCCCCATTTACTATATCGGGGAGGAAGGAAAGTAGCCCAATAAAGGAATTATTTTTAAGAAATCTACAAAGAATGTAGAAACAAAATTTTATAATCCTTTAGGACCAACATTTGGCAAGTAATTAAAAAAAAAAGAATACACTGAAAAATACTTTCTTTAATATTATACATCAGGCACAACACTTTTTTTTTTTTTTTTTTTAAGATTTCATCTGCATAAAAGGTTTGTAGGATCAGCAGGTGCCGGATGTCTCCTCGCCTGCGAAAGCCAGGTGGATTCAGCTCCCACACTCTCTCCTCCGCTCCCGCAGCGTGGGGAAGGCGACGGGGACCCCGGAGGAGCCCCTCAGATGCTGAGGTCGGTGCTGCACTCCTTGTACAGCCGCCTGCGCTGCTCGGGCGGGTGCCGGCGGCTCGGCTCCTGCTTCCAGCCGGGCTCTTCCCTCTCCCGGTGGCCAGCTCGCTCTTCCCGGAGCCGTCTGTCGGGCGACCTCTCCCTCCGCCGGTCAGACGACTTGGCCCGCCGGTCGAGGGAGTTCTCTCTTCTCCGATCGGGCGACCTCCTGGGCTCCGTGAGTCTCTCCAGCGACCGCCGGCGGCGGCTGGGCGACCGCTCTCTGCGCCTCTCGGGGGAGAGGTCTCTCCTCCTCTCGTGTCGCTCCCGCCTCTCCAACGTGTTGTCGGCGCTCCTCGTCCCTTCCCTCCGCTTTTCGGGAGACCTCCTCTTCTGCCCGTTCACCACCGCCCTCTCCGGCTGCCTCTCGCGCCTCCTCTCCGGCGACCTCTCCGTCCTCCTGCCTGGCACGTGGTCGTTGGTTTTAGAAGTCCCATTCCAAGTGTGGTGTTCATTGGGATGTCTGCTAAACTCTCTGCTGCCTTTTAGGTCTCTAACGTAAGTCCGCTTGTCCCCATGTTGTGATGATTTGTGAAGGTCTGGTGGATAACTGGACTCCGATGATGGGTGCTGCCGTCGGTCGGATGGCACGGGTTTCATTTCCGATACATTTTGTGAACCTGTGGCGGGACTGTTCCTGTCACTGCTGGGGTCTGAAAGAAAATAACAGCAAAGCGTTTGGTACCGATGCCTTCCGCCGCGCCGTGACACCACTTATCACTCTTCAGACTTCATTAGTGACAAAAACAAACAACTGTTAAAGCAGTCAGCGAAGGCTAACCGAAGCTTTTGTTAATTTAACTGCGAACAACGAGAGTTACAGGTTAGTACTGGTGCTGCTCTGTTCGTTAGCCGTGTTTTGGTCCGAGCCGATATCATCTTTATGCTCTTCTGGTCATGGGGCATTTTACATTTTCCCCAAGCCCAATTCAGAATGTTTCGGTTACACTACTTTCTTTCCAGTGGGAAAAAAAAAAAAAAAAAATTGCAGTTCGGGTTGTTGGCTGTTTTTTGAACAGTTTCCAATAAAAAGGGCCTTTAGGAAAGGATTTTTTTTTTTAAGTCTTTTGAAAAGAATTGCCTTCCAGGGGTGGGAGGCCTTGTTTCAAATAGCAGACAATGTACAGAAAATAGAATTGATTATTAAGTTTTCACCTTGTAAAATAACATTTTGAAGGTGTGAGAATTAGACTGTAATCGTGTAATTTCCATTTCATTTAAGACATTACTTCATCTCATTTAGTTCTACCACGTTATGAAAAGGCCTAGGGTAGATTTTGGTTTTGCCACAATGATTCAAACAATGATGACAAAAGTTATGATTTTTTCATATCAAAGCAATGGAAAGATATTGTAATATGTAGGATGGCTTTGATTAAAACCTAATCTCCAGTTCATTATTTTTAATGTAGTATTTCAGGTAAAATACAGCTGAGCTACCTCTGCGAGACAACTGCAAAGCAGAAGGAAAAAAACCCAGCCCTGCACTGTAGCTAAGCTACAATTACGCACATCATTGGTAACGGATGTTTATGAATGATTCATTATAGACGTGGCAAACATTAAAGTAGCTGCGCTGACTTAATGCGAGCGTTGCTTTTATTTGCTTATTGTTTTCTTTTTTAAAGCAACTTCTGCACAGCAGCTCGGCTGGCCTTCGCTACGCTTCCTGCAGGCCACCTGCCGCTCGCACCGAGACGCCCACCCCGAGGTGGGCTATCCTGAGGGCAACGACTTGAAAACCCTCACAAACTCTTGTGGGGACACATTATTTTTTTCCCTGTTTTCTCCTTTTTGTCTTCCCTCCCCCAAGCCAAACACTCTACATGCTCATTCCTCCTGCCATCACGCAAAGCATCTCCCGTTTGATGGCATTGCCATTCCTTAGAGCTTGGGAGGGTCGGTGTGTGCATGGGCCATGACTTTTGTGATTTCCAGGTGAAACCCGTGTTGCAACTCACGTGTGTGCATTTTTGCTTATTAGCGTTTTCAGGCAGCAGCTGGGGACCACGCCGCTTTTCCGTAGCTGTAAGCACGTGGCTTGCAGCAACCTGGCTACCGCACAAGGTACAAGCGAGGTTTAAACGTGTCCTGTGGTGTACTTACAATTCGGGGGACGCAGGGTGCTCGGAATGAATTGCTGTACATATAAAATATAGCGAAGCGGAAAGCAATGTGAGGGAATTAGGCCACAGCACAAAAACACCTAATATTGATTTTAGCTACAAACCGTAGTTTGATTATGGCCCATAAGGTAGAAGCAAGACTCCCCGAGCTTGTCATTTCTCATACATGCAGCGATATTAGGAGGTATCATCGCTGAGGAAGGAAGAGCCCAGCACCAAGAAAAGTAAGAGAAAGAGAAAGAGAAAAGTAGAAAATTTAGATTCCCTATAACAAAGATGAAAGAAAGAAAAATCTTCATATTTTATCTTAGAATAAAGAAAGTTTATTTTTCCAGTCAGATTGTCTAGGCTTCACCCAAATATAAGGCTGCAAAGACAGCAGTTGTTATTATCGTGACATAAAGAGACATCTAAGAGGTGATTCAATAACCCAGACAACGAGAGCATCCATTCTAAAAGACAGCTGGAACAGTGACACAGAATGTCATAGAAAAAACATTAACAATCAAACAACAACGAAAAATAAAGTCCACCAGAGACCACAACATTAAAAATAAGTACAAAACTCATTACAAAAATATACAGCCTCATAGAGAAGCACGTTCCAATCGAGTCAGAAAAATATTGGAACTTAACATTATTAGAGGAACCATTTGCGACTGCAGCCAACAGAACGAAGAGAGGAAGGAGTCCCAAATGTTACAAGGATATTCTTTACAGTAGTGCAACCCCTGTATATTAAATCCTTGCTTGGAGAATGAACGTTTAGTGGTTTAGCGTTAGCCAAAAGAAAATTGGTGGTGGATTTCCATCCTCAGTGCAACAGACATATGCTTTGAGAAGTGAAGCACTTAATTTACAGGGTATTTATGCAGTCTAGCGTATGATACAGTACTGTACATCCACAGGAGTATAGGAAAAGACAAAAGTAGAAAGAACATTACAGAATTTCAGTGCCATCATTGAACCTTCTGGTGTGCTATTTATATTACAGAAGTGTAAACCCACAACTTCCCTTCCGTATCGTTCAACACTTCAATTGTTTGTTGGTTATACTCTGAATTGGTCATTTAAAGTTAAATAATGAGCAGAGTGAGCAGAAACTCCCAAACGTGGTACAGTAAAGGAAAAGAAAATCTAGTTCATAAATTGTGCAAAAGGGTTTTGTTTCCGGTTTTGGGACATGGAGTGAATGATAAACACAGAACTTACTGACACAGAAATAACCCAAATACGGGGAGAAAAGTATAAAGGACATCCCTTCAATCATCAGTTTCTATAGAAACCTCAAAGACCTTTGGTTGGGAGTAGCCCTCCATCGAGGGCACAATATTTGACAATTATCTCAAATAAATAAGACATAATTATAATATTAAATAGTGTGCTAAGTTAAGCCACCCAGCAATCCAACCTCCGGGGGAAGAAAAGGAAATCTAATGCAGTTCTTAGTAAGAAACGAGGACAGAATGTTTCCCCCAAGACAGACATGAGAGCACCTTTTCATAACCTCCTCACCTTTTCAGACCTTACTAATTAACGAGTTGAAACCAGCAGACAGTTTAAGGGGGGAGAAAAGGGCTCAGGAGGCCAAATCAATATATTTTTGCAGTAAAGCTTTTTTTTTCCTTCTTTTTCTTAAATAGCTTTATAAATATTTACATAAATATTAAGGGAAGGCAAAAATCTCATAAGCCATCTCGGCATTCATGTCTATGGATACAGACAGGAACTAAGAAAAACCTAACAAAAAAAAAATCACTGCTTCAGAATAATAACTCAGGATCCCAGTTTTTGCATTGATAGTAGAGACCTATTTGAAACAACAATTCAGCCGCTGAGAAACAGTTTGGCACAGTTCAATGACATTCCTTGTTTGGCTGGACAAGACAATAAGGTTTTTTTGTTTTGTTTTGTTTTCCTCTCTGATCACCAAAAATACTGCTATGATGATCTTGCCTTACACTGCGCCCCAAGTCCATGGAAGCAAGCAAAGGATGAAATGTGTAGAAAATTCAGCACAAGCGAGGCAATTAATCATATGTTGCAAAGGTTGGTAAGACACTGGTGAGAAAGGAAAATAAAAAAGAATTCCCGCTTCAGATCTTGAGACATATCATTCATGGAGTGATGCCAGGGAAGAAAGGAATGTTTTCATAGTTTGACCCACCATATTCTGGGACAGAGCCATCTCCACGTTTCAGAAACAGGCGGACCCTGCGGCCACCATTTTTAATCAGTTCGATGGCCCGAGCGTGCTTCATGTTCTTGGTAGTTTCGCCGTTGATCTCTAAGATTTCATCACCGATCTGCCAACGTAGTAAAAGAAAAGAATCTAAGATTAGAAACAACCCCCCCGAGGGTCACCACCAGCACACCACAAGACAATGGCCACAGCAAAGGTGGAAGAACAACTTTACACCATCTGAAGCTAAATATACCCAATTTCTTCCAGTGACAGACCACAAAAACCAGTCCGCAGGGGCCTGGGTGACATGAAGATGAGAGGGAAAGCTTGAGGTATCAAAATATTTCATTACTGTTCTGTAAAACCACATTGCCTTACTGTATTGCTCACTAGCTAGAGCTGTGTTACAACTGCTGTTATTTCATTCTGTTTTGATTTTTTGTAAAGTCTTTGGTCAAAGAGGTTGGTTATTTTGCAGTCAGCTGTAACTGGGGATGTTCAAATAGCTTTTTCAAGTCCATTTCTCACTTGGACATAGATACCTACTATGAACCAGCAAAGCTGCTTTTGTAAATATAATCATTTATCAGGACAGGAAAACAGGGCTTGCAAGAGCTTGTCAAAGCACTGACTTCCACAGGGCAGTACCGATTTATTTTCATCAGCAAAAATTTTGGACCTATAAATCTATCCCTAGCAAAAGAATTTTGAAAATGCCCTTTGCATGATATATCTGGAAAAGGAAAAGATATATGCAGGAAAGATATAATGCCTTTTCTATCAGTGGAACAAAGAGTACATAAAATGTAGCAATTTAATTTTTCTGTAGGCATTTTATAACATATGCCCTTGTTATAAAGCTGATAAGGTAGCTGATATCTGAAGTCAACAGTTAATACTAACCAAAACCTAAATTATAATTTTGTAACCCACGGGTCAATATACGTGCTCTCTCCCCACTCTGCCCGCCGGCACAGGAGAGATCAGGTGCGACACCCCGATTCTCTACTCACAGCTGCAGCTTTAAAAGAGCTGGCAAATATTGTGGCTCGTACATTTTCATTGCTACATGTACCTTTGTTAGGCTTTAAAAGCCAGATTATGTATTAGAATTTGGAAACCTGGGCTGGAACAAGGGGGTGAAGTCTTCCAGTGCACACACACTGCTAAGTCTGTATACAAAGGGCGACAGAAACCACTGACACAAGTAAATAGGAACCTCTGCTCCTTTCAGTTAACATTTAATTTTCCTTTTAGCCGGCACGGCAGAAGGTGTGCCTGTAAGGGAGAGGCAGGGAAGTCAGCTTATTGCAAAGAAAGGTGTTTGTTAAATCTGTTTGTGCATACCCTCATCTTCCCACATCTCTCAGCTGGACCGTCCTCAGCTAGCCGCAACACGTACAGATCCATATTATACTCCCGGCCACCTCGCAGGCTAAAGCCAAACCCTTTGGCTCCTCTTTCCAGCTCAACAGTGTAAAAATCTTGGTCCTGCTGGAGGGAAGACAACATACATGTAATTGAACAGACAGTTAAATGCTGCTCTACTCTCCTTTTGAAATGACCATTATTTTTGTTAGTCATAATTAAGAAAAGAAAATTAGTTGAGTTTTCACGCACAGACTAGGATTTCCTGCTTCCTCAGCCTTCACGCTGCAATTTGGACTCCCGGCAGTGGTTTGCAAAGGGCTGTTTGAACGAGTGGGTTTGGCCACGTCCCACACGTTTTTAGGCACCTCTGTTATACACCACCTCCTGTGCCCACGCAGAAAGGTGCATTTTGGGAGGGTGATTAGTGTTCTACCAACCGCAAAGGAAGGCTGGGGAAACCTCACCCCCAGTGCCAGGCTTTAGTTAAATGTCTAATGGTACCTGGGATGAGTCTATGCCATGGTACTGGCTTTTCCTTTTTGTTACCACCTCCTCTATTCCTTTGCAAGAAGCTCAGAAGCACATACATCGTTTTTCACAAATGCTGTTAGCGTAGGGATGTTCTGAAGTCCCTAATGGAAGAGGTTACTTCTGGGATGGCCAGTGGCAAGGAAGGGTAACAGCGAGATAGATAATCTCTTTAATAATAGCTGGAACACTCCAGCTATTGCCCTTTATCAGGTTTTACTCTTTTTTGTCCTCTGAATTTATCATTTACACACAACAGTACTTTCTGGAGAGGTCCCTCAAAATATCCAACTCAATAAATAAACACACAAATTATTACTGTTGTAAAAACGTCAGCTTTTTTTTCATTCTTTCTTTCTTTCTTTTTTTTTTTTCTCCCTAACAGTCTTGAGGAGAATGTGTTGGAAATGTTTCTCAGCTGAAAAAACAGCAACACATACTAAGAAACTCATCAGCAAATTCCTCTTTCTCAAGCAAACAGGCTGAGGGAGAACAACCTCCCAGTAGGAATTTTCAAGGGCAATATTTGAACGCAGGCTTCAAGCAGATTGGAAGCAACAGTCTGTGGTAAACAAAACAATTAGAAAGGTACTCCTTACCTGCGCGGCTTGGGGTGGTTTGAAATCAAACTGAGATTCCTGCTTTGGTTTGGCGTTGTTCCTGCTGTAACGAATAAAAGAAAGAGGGAGAGAGGAAAAATACAGCTCATGGGATGTGAAGACGATCAAGAGGTAACCGAAGAGAGAGCATGTCAACATGCTCTCCTCAAGGAAAACAGTCTGACCTGGTCTCCTGTGGTATTTGCTGAGGAGTATGTGTGGTTGTAATTGTAGCAATTTTTTCTGCATTGGTCAATAAAGTAGCATTGGAGGATTCTGCAAAATAAATTTTTTTTTTTCATTACGAGGGAAGACCATTGGCTATTCACTGAAAAAAACCCATGTTTTGCAAAGGCATTTCACTGGAAAGCATCGTTATGTTGGTTTCAAAGAACTTGAGATTAGCTCAAATTTCTTAAATCCACAAATTAACAGGATAAAATCTAAGCTAAATCATAGTAATTGTGTATGTGAAGGTGTACAATTGTAAAAAGAAAAGAAAAAAAATAAAATTGGAAATCTGCATTAGAAACACCTATTAGGTGACTGTTAGGCACACTCAGAACAAAGACTGACTTGTAGAGGAAGGGTTGAAGACATGAATTCCAATCATTAAACTCTCCAAATGCAGTAGGTCGGCTGGATTGATTTTATAGCAGCAATAACTATTCCATGGATTATAAACTTAGCAGTGCTTCCTCCATCAGAAACTGCAATCTTCAGTAGGATTGAGATGTGGCTTTTACCTAATACCTCACAAGGTGATATTGAATGCGGCTAAAACCCAAACTTACTGAAATCCATCTCTGAAATACAACCCACTGCTGCCAGAGCACTCAAAGCTGCACGCAGGGACATGGAACCACCTGTATCAAATGCACCAACAGCTCCGGGTACCACTTACTAAAGGGCTCACCAAAGAGTGGGATTAACTTCAAACCTCTATTAATGCCATGGTAAAGGCATAAATTGCCCAACACCAGCCTGTGCAAATGCCATATTTCTCTACGCACAGGAAGAGATACTTCCAGGAGAGGTCCTCTCTCCTGCTTCACAAAACTGGGGAGTTACTGTAGGCACGACTGAAAAGGGACTATCTAGGCATCCCTCAGAGTATGGCACGGCAAAACAGGCTCCTTGCCATTTTGGAGCTTTATCATAGACTTCAATAAGACCGGACTTAACACTGAACTCATTTAAAATTCTGCCTAAAATTAAGGCCATGCACCTTTTTTCTTGACTGAATTCTCTAGTTCCAATCCCCCTTTAAAAAAAAAAAGCCACCATTAGACAACAGCAATGAAAACCGGGTGGAAACATCTGGCTCTCCAACATAAAACTACAAGCTCTCCTACCCTGCCCTTGTTTGCCTCTTAAGCTCCAGGCATCCGGTAATTCATTTTATTGACTATGGAGAAATCTGCCATTTTTAAACAGAGTCCAGCTGTAATACAGTATTGCAGAAATGGGAGATTTTTTGCCTGAATTAAGGAGAGGTGGTGGTCATGGGCTTAACTGGTCCTGGGAACTTGTTTTATTTCATGCATTTATTTTAATTGTGGAGAAATCTAGATAAGGTGAAGGCTTTTCTTTTCTGTAGCTAGTGCATGTCAAGGGAAACTCAGAGAAGAAGAAGAACCGTTCAAACAGATGGGTGCAACGAGAGCACAGCTCCTTTGCCTGCAGCACTGTGCCCAAGTTAACATCCACAAACCCCCAGCATATGGAGCTGCAACATCTTCCAGACCAGAGCTGGCTTGAGTCCAGCGGCTCAGAGAGCAGGAGAGGCTCCTGGGTCTGCCCGCACCTCTCTGGGTTGGCACAACCAGAACATGCCCTCGCGAGAACGTGCCACTGACAGCTGGCTTGTGTGAGGAGACTTCCCGATGTGTGGTTACACTGTTGGATTTTAAGAAATAATTCTGTGTACTTTGTAAAGATGCCTTGATGCTAAAATTGGTCTCCAACATAACAAGGCCCCAAAACGTGGTTGTGTTATGTATTCATCCAGAACAAAAGCCTCTGAAATCCTCCACAAATATTTGGAGATCAGATGAAGATGGGCTTCAAAGAGAATGCAAGATTCCTACCCTTTAGTAGGTCACACTAAGAATACCAAGTAGAGCAACCACACATCTTTGGTACAGCTGTATCTTCACGCCACTGTACTGCATCTATCTTTAGCCTACCCCATCCCTAGAGTCAAGGGTTGTGCATAATTTTGCTTTATTTTTTCAGCCACCAGTTCAGGACGCATGCCAGCCGCCATGCAAAACTGGAACAGAACACAAACACAAGAAAAATTCTCTCTAGTCGAATTACAATTGTACTTTCTAAATCCTACATATTTTATTGATTCCTTGCCCTGTTCTGCCCTAGAACACTCAGACACCAACCAAATGCTTAATCTAAACGTGTCATCTTTCAGCTCTCTGTATCCTTGCATCAGCTGGGAGCACGTTAAACTATCGTAGTTTTGTTGCGAATACACTCCTGCAACGGTCTATGCCAATGAGTTGGTGCAAGACTTATTACAGAGCGAAAACCCTTTGTGTTTTTAATAATGTTAGAAGAGATTAGCAATGTGAGTTTATTGTAAGTCTTGTGATGAGCCTTAGTTTCACGTTTACCTGAGAAGCAAGGCTTCTGACTTGTTCCACCCCCCCTTTACGTACACTGTCAGACCATTTATATTTACCAAAAAGGCAGGTCAAAAGCAACAAAAAAAACCCTACAAATCAACAAAAGCACCCAAAGACAAAAGAAAGAAAACAACATTGACACCAATTTCTTAAATCTCCTGGGGTTTAGAGCAAACCTCTCCGCGATTTTGAGTGTCTGGCCTTACTGGCTTTTGGAAATTAAATGCAGGTAATGCTAGGCAGAGCTGGCAATCTGACTTGGAATTTCAAAGGGACAGTAAATAAAAAGATTCAAAGTCTGCATTGCTACGAGAGAAAGGGGGTGACTCTTTTCCTAAATTACAGCTTTCCACCTTCCCTAGGAATACCCGATGTCAGTCACAGCTGCAAATTTCCCTTCTATTCTAAGCCATTTAACACGGTCTTTTGTACACATATTTGCATGAAGAAACTGGGTGAGGATTCACATCAGGAGGCTATATTGCTCTTAAAAAATCTTAAACCATTCAAGAGATACCTATTTCTTATGTATTTTTTCCCTTTAAAAAAACGAATTAATTTATTCAAAGATTCACCTTCCTTGATTTTGATCAGATACCAAAATACAGGTAATGAACAATTCTTCTTCCAGTTTACCTTCCAAAAGCGGCAAGCACAGGCCAGCTCAGATGTTAGCCTGATTCACAGCCATTTTATTATTCGTGAATAGGCAATTTGCTGGAAGCAGCAAAGGATCATATACCATTTGACCTGGTAGCTACTAAACAGTAGGAAAACAAAGCCTTTAAGCAAAGCAGATCATCCTAAACAGAAATAATTTATAACCAGATCATTTCTCAACCTGGCCTGTTTTTACCCTATCACTAAACAGCATAATCACGCTCTGTAGGGTAACCAAATCCATGTTTCATTAGAAAGTATGAGAGTTAGCAGCTACTAAATGCTTCTCGCTGGAAAACGCATCGTGTAACTTCTTCAATCTGCTCTACAAGTACCGGGTTCAATTCAGCCATACTTTCTCAACCTTTCCTTCAAACTTAATCACACTTTCTCTGTACTGAACTGAATGCAAATAATGTCCTGTGCAACTCTAAGAAATGCTCATTAGCACTGTGTCTGAGCCATCAAATCTCACACCCACGAATTCAGCTTAAAAAGAGAGCAATGTAAAAGGATTTCTGCCTAATGAGTTCCCCCTACGAACTCATCCATGGCAGAGCAGGACAATGAACAAACAAAATACTTAGAATTTAGAATGACACCAATTTTAAATCTGCTATAGATACTCTGCACATATTTCTGCTCTGTTCCTATTTGGCATCACAGCTAAGGATCAATTTAATGAAACTGATATATAACACAGATCCTTATTTTTAATGACCTGAAACTAGTACCAAGCATCAGCGTCTTATTAGGGATCCTGCACGTTCCCTCTGATCCGAAGCAGTGAGATCCTGTCTAGCCTAACACTTACAACGCTCGGCTGCAAGCACAGAGCGGCTCCGGAGCCATCACCATTTAACAAAGTCATTTCAAAATGTACTGAGCTCGCTCCCAAAGCAACTTACCCAGAATAAAACCAAATCTTCTTTTCAAACAGCTTAAAACATGACAAAGTGTTTATCCCTTTCTGTGATCTCTTTACTCTGCTTGTGTATATACAAAGCTTCAGGAATCCCACATATTAACAAGTGATTCCCAAATACTCTAAAGCTGCATTACTATCCTAAGAACCAAATCAAAGCGTACCGAAATATGCATCAAATTTACAGAAGATCATTTTAAGGACATAAGTGGAAGAATGTGATAGAATGGAATATTATTTTTTTCATGAAGAATCAGCACCTCCCTGTTTTAAAAAGGAACTCCCATTTCTATAGAATGAAGCAAAAAATAAAGCTATGGAAGACTCACAACCTCCCTCACTGCTAATTCCCGAAGTGGGAGTGGAAATTGAGTCCTCCATGACTTTGCAGCTCCGACAGATGCAAAAAGCCCAGGAACAAAACCAACAAGAGGGTCAGATAAGACAGCAGGAAACATATACTTTACCATCTCCTGGAATGATGCGCAGAGTAACGGTGTTTCCCGCTTCCTTAATGAGGTTGACGATGTCTGAATGCGACTTGTTGGTGATGGAGCACCCATTCACAGCCAAGATCCGATCGCCTACTTTCAGCTTGCCACAGCGGTCTGCGGGACTCCCTTCAATTATCCGACCTATTTTGTGAGGCATGGCCACACATGCATTTCCCGCTTTTGTATTGGTTTGGGGGTTGTTTTTTTTTTGTTTGGTTTTGGTTTTGGTTTTTAATTGTTTACACACGTGGGAATATGGTGAAGGGGAAAAGGAGAAAAAGGGTTGAAAAGGGAAAGAGAAGGTTAAGGGTTAATTAATTAATGCATCAAGCAAAAGTTATTATAGGATAGCTTTGCTGCCAGTGTTCAAAACATTGGCAATCAACTAGTATGAGTGCACAATACTTTACTTATTTTACAAAAAGGTGTTTTGTTAATCACTCAAAACTCCCCCCACCTTGATTTCTGTTAATAAATGGTAAGATTTTTATGGACTACAACTGTACTGAACAGCCCCATCATAACCCAAATCCCGATTTTATTTTTGAACAAAAAAAATTGAAACTGTTTGTAGAAAACACAAGCATCCTCCTCCAAGATTACAACAGTGTCAGCCTCTCTAGTCTTTCTCCAAGTCAACTGCTGTTCAAGCTTCTGCCAATGTTTTGTTCTTTCTCAGTTCAGAAAGATAAAATTGTTCTAGGCCTAGGAGGGAGCGCAACTCCCTTTCTACCACGAAGACCCAATCTATCAGCGCTGCACGGGGAAGCAACATGAAACGGTTTTCTTCCATCGTGAATAAAGGTACTACCAGGGAAGGTAGAGGACCACTACAGATGGGCCAAGACTGACAAGGGTAACCCTTTGGTGCAGGCATCCACCTCAACCTCTGTTAACTCTTCCCCTTTTACGATCTTAGATGGCATCAGGATGGGAGCAGGGAAGCAATAAGGACCTCAGATACCTCTAAAACCACACACAAAACCATTGAGATGCCTGACACACAGAGCAAGAGCACTTTAGGATGAATGTGTTTTGGAGACAAAACTCTCCTCCTGTTACATGCAATTGTTTGTCCCAAAAACACATCCATAAACTACAGAATTGGGATACAGGGGATACACAACTTCTCTCAGATAGAAATCCATCAGGCTTTTGTACGGCTTCCTTACATGGGCGAGAGGCCCTCGTGCACACAGGACATGGTTAAAACGATGAGGTACACACAGTGGTCATCTCACACTCTGCATCCACAATACATTCACCCTCAAGATGCACTCTCCCATCTGTGCTGTAGTCTCTATTTGATTAGTACTTTTAGAGATACACATTCCTGCACACATGACAACTCTAGAGAGACCATAAAGAAGAAAAGGCTAAGAAAAGGAACGTGAGGTGAGAGAACAAGGTTGGAAAGATGCAATGAAAACTGGCAGAAAGTGTTAATATTAGTTGCAATATTGGGGAAGGTATGGGGGGGGGGGCGGATTTTTTTCTTGGTTTTATTTTACTGTGATGTTAGTAAGTTTTTCTTTCTGGAAATACAAGGACCCATCCAGTTTAAAGGCTGTTTTGAGGGTATGAGAAATGAGTTCCTATTCTATCCAATCCACTGGACACAGATGACAGAGCCCACACCAAAGCGACCAAGGTGGGTTTTAGAATCAGTTTGGCCCATCTCTAAATACTACCCATGAAAGAAAAAAAATCTACAAAGGAGGTCCAAAGCAAGCACCACGCAGCAGAGGGAACGGATCTCATGCAGAGTATTAGGAAAAAGCTGAATACACTTGAAAAAAATTAAAGGAAAAACAGTCACAGATCAACAGATCTCCATGAGAAGCCCCTGCACAGAAAACTTCCAGTTAGCGAGTATCTTGGGCTAAAGCAAACACAACTCTTTACAACCTCAGGTCAAGGCTTCTCTGCAGAAAAGAGTTAGAGCACAGACTTCATACAGTAAAAGTTATTTTCACACACATTTGCAAACACTTTCAGAAGATAACAGGTTTAGCTTCAGTTCAGTTTAATTTATATTGCATCACGCCATTGTGTTCTGGCACCACCAAAATACCTATTCTGGAAGAGCAGTTTCCAGCAGCAAGGACAGTGCGAGGTGGCCTAGCATCTGAGAACTGACTGAACTCCATGCACCAGGTCTATGCTAGATATTTCCCCCTTGAAATCTCTGCTGCCCAGAACAGTGCTAGAAATGGTCCATTCTACACCAATACCAGCAAAGGAGATGATGCTCCCTTGATTTATTCGTAATGGCACTGCCAATGGGCAACAGTAGGAAATTTCAGAGAAAAAAGCCTAGGAAAAAAAAGGGGGAAAGGCCACTTCTTGCCACATGCACCTGCATGCCCCAGGAACGTTCGAGCTGTAGAGGGATACTGCAATGTATTTTGTCTGTCAACCACAACCACAACCCTGCTCTGAGAGGCAGCGTGAAGATGGCCAGGGCACTTGTTCTGTCTTTCCTTTCCTCCTCCATCCCTATTCACGTGCCACAGACCAACAGGGAGGGAACGCTTTCTTTTTCCCCTACAAAGTATAAGTGGATGCTGCCTCTGGCCATTTTGGATGAGACGGAAAGGGAAGAAAATAGCATCTCTGACTGGTTTCCCCCTTGCAATGACATTTCTGCTCTAGAGCAGCTGTTCGTGCATACTTGCAACACCAGCTTACGTACACCTCTTTTGCACCAACACCCGGAGGTGGGTGTCTACCTAGCAGAAAGGACTGTCTTAAGAAAGAAACCATCACTGCTTCCATTAGGGTAGGATATTAAGTGTGATATTGCATGAACTTCATTTCCCCCTACTCTGAAGAAATGGACTTGGGAAGAGGTGGAATGGATCAAAAAGCATATTCTGTTATTTTTTAACAGTATTCTCCATTTTATGTCTCACCAGCAAGCACTATTAATTAAAACTTTCCAGCTATCAGCATGCTCACTCCATAATGAGCATCGGAATAACCCTGATTGCCAAAGAGAAGTTAATCAGTTTAAGTATTACTGCTTTTAAATCAACTGGCTCCATTCCACCATCAGGAAAGATATTTCATTCCACATGCTCCATTTCTGCTTGAGCAATCACCATCACTGGGGGGATCCCCGGCTGCTCTTCTGAGAGCGAAACCCAGAAAGGCGCCCAGGGAGAGGGACGGAAGGAGCTTCAGGGAGCATCAGGAATTGCCATTGGTGGCATTTTTGCTCTTCAGGTTGGGCTTTCTCATTTTGCTCTTCTCGACTCAGTGCTGAACAAAACCCAGGAGGCAAACACCTACCAAATCTTGGCCTCCAATTAAGCTATTAATTACATTAATTAGGGCATGCTCACGACTTTTAATTAAACAGATCCCCACTCGCCTCCTTGCGCCGCAGCGCTCAAATCTGCGTCTCATTCGAGGTGCGTTGAAAAACACCCTGAGACTTACCGAATGTCGTCCCCGCCTCCGGCCTGCTCACCGACGAGACGATGACGAAGCCGAACCCCTCGTTTTCGCCGCGGCGGATTTCCACGTCGTAGGGCTGGACCACCGCGCTGACGACACCGCTGCCCCCGCCACCACCACTGCCGATGCCACTGGTGCTGCCGCTGCCCGAGCTGACGGTGTTGAGGGAGTTCTGGCTGCCCTGCGGCGTTCGCTTCTCCTCCGTCAGCGAGGCCGGCTGGTTGCTGCTGTGGTGGGAAGAGGCTGGGGATGGGACTTCATTCTCTGCCTTGGGAACTGGGGAGTTAAAAAAAGATTGCCTGAGCAAGCTGCATCTTGTAGTGCTTGAAAAGTGCCATCCACTGCAGGTGAAAAAACAAAGCAAATGACTTGCTTTAACCTATAAAGCATGGCCAGAGTGACCAAGGGCTCTGTCTCCTTTCCGATGTCATCACCAACAGCTCTGTTTGGTGATGGCACTGACTACACACGCTCGTCCTCTCCAGCGTATGGTCCTGCAGCCAAAGCCCTTCACTGCCGAACTACAGCAGCAGTACAGTTAAACGAGTGCAGTGCTGCGTGCTCGGATGCTCCATCACATTTTAAACCTGGATTACATTAGTTCAGAGGTGCCTCCTTTAAATGGCACATCCCCACTTCGGTTATATATGTGCAACTGTGAATACATGCACAACCCGCGAGGAGAGAGAGTAACATCAAATACCCATCACGCAACACCTGTGTATTTTTTAACTCAATGCTATCAGTTGCGCTGATTGCCTTTGATTAATGTGATCTTAAGTAATAATAACCACCCATAATAAAACAAAACAATTGTGAACAAAGCTTTTCTGGATGGAAGAACCAGCAACTATCATCTGTACAGTCTGGCACAGTCGGGGGGAAGCCATTAAACATCATTAACTTTAACATTAATACTAAACAAGTGTTTAACAGCAACTGAAGTTGGAAGCGGTATTAGTTTAACATCTAATCAGCTACCACAAGGTTTGAAGAAATCTCAAAAAAATGGCTTAGTCCACACTCTGCTCGAGTCGGGGCCAACTATACCTACTGTCAGTCCTGACAGATGTTTGTCTAATCAGCTGTTAAATATCTCCCCAGGCAATCTATTGGTTGCAATATCTAACTTAAATCTTCCCTGCTGCAACATAAGGCTATTATTTCTAGTTCTATCCAGCAGGCATATGGAGAACATATTATTCCCTTCCTCTTTGCAGCAGCCTCTTATAGTCTTGGGGAGTTTAACACCTCCTCCCCCTTCTCTGCTTTAGGCTAAACAATCCTGATTTGTTCAATATTTCCTTGCAGACCATGTTTTCTAGAGCTCTCCTTATTCCCGCTGGTCCTCTGGACTCCCTCCAGTTGGGCTCTCTCCAACTCAAACATGTCTTTCTTGAAGTGCTGGACCATATTGCAGCTAAGCCATCGTCTGCTGGGAAATCAGGAGAGTTCCCCCCTGCCTACATCCCAGCACCGTGTTCTTCCTTCACCTGAGCCAACCTTAGGTTGAAGCTTGTGGCCCACAACAGCTTCCACTTCTTGTTACTCAGACAGTTCCCCACAGTCCGTTTGTGCAGCTGAGAGCAGCATATTGCACTGGTCTCTATTGAATGGCTGCCTCCACTTCTCCAATTTGGTGAATCAAAATTAGGCTGAAGACCTTAAAAGATCTTTCCTTGTTAGGTAATGGATGCCAAACAAAATCTAAACCTGAAAATTCTAAACCTGTCAACTCTACAAATTATGAAAACAGGAGTATCCACTTTCCTCTATGTGAATCTCAAGACATGTAGTACCCATTTAGGTGAACAATCTTTTTCTACTGGTTTATAGATGACAGGACGAATAAGGGACCAAAATTCAAGAAGAGGCTTCTCTACAAAGTTATGCCGGAATTTAAAAGCCTGCAAACATAAGGTGAAAGAAGGGATCCTGAATAATTTATCCTAGAGTAAGTGTCCACATTTGAAATGATTCAGAAATAGCTCGGTCTGGAGTAACAAGCCCCTGAACGAAATACCAAGAGATCTCTCATGCATCTAAATCTTTTATGGTAATTTCCAGCCTGGAGGCTGTAAAACTGGATAGAAAATCTACGCACAAAAACAATACCAAAATTCAGCTGCCCTTCACCTTCCTCCCAAAGCTCATCTCCCAAAGCTTCTCTCACATTGGCAGCCCTTTGTCAGGAATGAGAGAGGCTGTTAGAGGAGAGACATAACCTGGCATTTAATCCACAATGGGAAGAAGGAAAGAAATGAGAAGTGAACATTTATTTAATATTATGTGGAAGGAGCTCGTCCCTGGATAAGAATACAGAGCTACTTTAGAGGTACTTTTCTAGTCCTAACTTCCACTGCGGGCCTAATTTTCAACCTGAATGTTATTTTGATGCTCTTTAAGATGAAGGTACATCACTGCCTATTTTTCTGCTGATGCCTAAACTTGAAACGCTATATAATATCCTTTCTTCTGAATAAGTGAGCTAAGCCAAATCCCACACTTGAGCTCCCCAGAGGGACTCACAGGAAGAGGCAGCACCCCAATGTTACTCTCCAATATTAAGCATAAGGTCACATGTCATGTAGAAAGCTCATGTTCGTGGTTTCGTTTTCTTTGCCATCATTTTTCTGTCACTGATCTGGAAACCATGCAGTGTCACTTCTCTCTGCATCTTTGCCTTTCTGCCAGCTGCCGTTTTGTCCATTTAGACCATGCTCTTGTGCAGTGCGTGCACAATGCCTAGCATAACTCCTAATCCAGAAACTTCTCTATCACAACAAACATGCATGCCCTGCACTACCAGAACTAACGATGCTTACAGTTTTGCATCCTGCGGTTAGTTGACTACATGCTGCAACCTCAGTTGAAGCTTCTCCTGTGCCTGGGACATCAGCCGCTACTCACCAATGCCCTCACTCACTCTCTGCCCCTGCCTCCCCTCCTGGGGACTCTTCAGCACCTTTTCCCTCATTCCCAGTTTCAGAATGGCTATCAGGCAGGACAGTTATTTTGGGAAGAAAACAGAAAACACAGGCAGTCAGGCACAGTGTCTGTTGCTGCATGAGTCAAATTAAAAATGCTATGTTGCAACTGAACAGTTCCCCATTTTATCAGAAATCTTCACAAAGACTGGGGAACCCAACTGAGATTGAGACAGTCTCGATGGGAAACAAAATATTTGAAACGTATTTAATCAAGAACAAAAAAGACTAAAAATAGGCAAAAGAGGAAGAATAACACCACATCCCCTGAGTTTTCCCAGTACTACAAGGAGGAGCCTTTTTTTTCTTTAAACCGTTTGCTGAACAGATGGAGTCTGGCAAGAAAATCTACCCCTGCAGAGTGACACGGCAGCCTACCTGTGTAAACCACTTTGCGCCTGACGGTCAGATTGACATGACCTTGTTTGGCTGCCTGTTGCATAAGCTGGACGACAAGCTGGTGCGATTTCCCGACAACAGGCGTCCCATCCACGCAGATCAGTTCATCACCCGATCTCAGGCGGCCGTCAGCATCAGCAGCACCCAGCGGTACAATGTGACCGATGTAAATCTGATGAATTAGCACAAACGGGAGAAAGGAAAGAAAGGGAGGAAGGAAAGGGAGGAAGGAAGACAAATAAGGCAAGGAAGGCAAGAAAGGAAGGAAGGAAGGCAGGCAAGGAAGGAAGGCAAAGGAGGGGAGGGAGGAAGGGAGAAAGAATACATAGTAATAAATGAGAACTAACTCAACAGCCAGCTGCAAGCAAGGGGCACCGGGAGTTAGACCCAATTTAGTAGGGACAAGAAATTGTTGACAAATGTCTGCTGGTCAGGAAAGTTGCTCCTGTGAAAGCAGCTCCATGTGAATGTAGCCACATCATGAAATTGTAATAAACTGACGTCTTGTTTCTTTAGGCAGTCCATTCACTCTAATGACAGATAGCCTTGGGAATGAGTTCAACCGACAGTGACCAGAGAGGAAGACGGTTAAAGGCACCGACGGTCTTGCGAGGGAGGCTGAGATTGAGTTATCTTTTCAGTTACCCCTAGGGTTTACAAGCTCCATACCACTTGCCTGTCCACCAACTCAGTTTTGGTTTATCTTCAGTGAGTCCTGTGGAGTTACTCTAACATGAGAGGAATTCATGGCCTTTCTTTCCATAAATGAGCAAAATAATTTTGGCAGGGAAATATGTGGAAATTTATGCTGCCTTTATGTAGCTTTGACCTGTGGAGCACATGAAAGACCACGTGATTTTAGCCTGACACCTTCCACAGGCACTGGATTTACAGTGAATTAAGTAAATTCAAGGAAGGAATTGAGCAAATAGAAAACCTGACACTCTTAAGATCAAAATACGTGCAAACGTGACCAGCACATCCTTTCCACAGTGTCCAGGCAATTTCAGATCCATGTGTTTTCATTTGGGATATCACAAAAACAGGGAATAGCAGGGGAAGCCAAATGCATTTCAACTATGGGAGTTTTGGGTTGGTTTTCGGATGGAGGGTGGGGAGGAGTTGCGGGCTGTAAATTCATAGCCCACTAGTTATTTTAATAGAGATGCCATGGTGCAGTCCCGCACATCTGTACATGCTACTGCCGTGATTCTAGAAGGTGTCATGAGTTAAAACAAGACCACTTCTAGATATACTCACAGGTTCTCCAGGCTCATTTCCACCTAGAATCCTAAATCCAAAACCGGTTTCCTTTCTCCATAGAAAGATATCCTGCTCTTGGTAATCTGGAACTGAAGGAAAAGAAGGAAAACTATAATTTTTAATCAAAACCCCATACCTTTATACCCAAATCAGTACTACTCTGATGTACATGTAGAGGGATCTGCTGCCCAATTTTACCCTTTAAATGAAGCAGTCTTGAATTTTTAGACATAATTAAGAACATTTATAGGTTTAAATACTGAAGGTTTATTATCTAAATCACTACTAAAAATTATGCAGTGGTTTCTACTTTCTGGGTGTCTAATTGTGACTTGCCATTTGTTTATCACTATAGTATTTCCTTCCATCAATATTAGCATCATTACCCAGCGTAAGAGCCTCTTCCAAATCATCAATAAATAAATGTGTACAACAGAGAATCATTCTGCCAGAAACAATACAGCTGCCTCCCCTTTCATGGGAGACAAAAGAGCCACTTGTTATAACTTCTACTGTTTAATTAACTTTCACAAGCACAGTTTGCTATCTGTCTATTGACACTGCTTTAAATAACTATGGGACAGATCCCCAGCTGGTGTAAAACAGAAAGGCTCCACTGAAAGCGAAGCAGCTCTCCTGACTCTCACTCGGGTACGGGCTCTGTAAAACCACTGAACAGACAAAACCAGCTGGAAACATAAAAAAAGCTCAACCTTACCTACTCATTAGTATGGAACACCAGCAAGGTTTTTACAATGAATATTACATACAGTGAAGTACTAACCTTGAAGTGCGGTTGAACAGTAATGTTTTATATTAACGTGTTCGTGCCTGCTTTCATCCCTTTTTTAAAAATGCAAAATTAATTGCTAACATTAAATCATATCAGAAGACAACTTCAGGTTCATTTAATATTTATTGGTTACTATCTGTAACATTGACTAATTTTATAATGATCCCCTCTCAAAATTTATAATTAATGATAAAAAAAGCTGTTCCTTTACAAGTCAGCTGCCCGAAATCAAAGTATATTGTTCAGGAATGTAATTTAAATAAGTGCATACTCGAACACAGGATGCAACCCATTTAATGAAACATCATCTAGTTTTCTGTATCTATGAGCAGATAAGCTGGTTGTTTTCCACTGACATCAGTGAGTGTCAGCCTGGGCCCTGACTGCATTTCACACTCTTGGTGCCTGTTGCGCAAAGGCTTGGGTCTAGTCATCTGGTGCTTTTCAGTGTTAGGACTTTGGGTTAGCTCTGATGCTCTCTCTTCAATGATTCAACAGGTTTAGAATATAATATGAATTTAAGACCTGGGAAAACTAAAAATTAAAACAGGTGAGTGCTAAGCCACTGACGCCTGCGTTGACATTTTCTTTCAATCTGGTTTTATATATAATATTTTCACATTTTAATTACTTGCAGTTATAAACTAAGCTTAAGACCTGTGCACGTTACCTTCACTGAACTAGAGGGTAAGTTTTGTCCGGATACAATTACAGAACAACCGGGTGATGAACACGCTGGAAGCCTGCGTGGTTCATCGGTTCAGGCGAGCTGGCTGAAGGCAGCTCGCCACCATACAGACGTGCGGCACAACAGCAGAACGGAGAGAATGAATTAATTGGTGTTTGTCGCTGCCTTCAGCGAGGGGGAGCGTGAAGAGCAGACGCATTCGGAAGCGTCTCTCCAGCACTTCGCAGGCTTTTTTGGCAAAGGCTGGCCCCAACCAATTAATAGTGCGTGTTGGAACTGTCAGAGGCAAAATGGCTTCTGCAGAGAGCTTCAGCGTGGGCCCGTTTCCTCAGCATCTCTCAACACCTTCCCATTTGTCAACTCTCCAGTCTCGCTGAACGATGCCTTATGTTCCTGGTTCGAGTACCAGCTAGCCAATTAACGGCCGCTGGGGCTAACGGCAAGCCGAGGTGTAACGGTGGTGTTAAACCAGAGCAACAAAAAAAGACAAGTCTATACCCAAAGAAGCAAGTTCATGTAACACTCCTTCCGCTGGAAGGGTTACAGAGAGGTGAAACATAGATACAACAAACATACGGACAACATACATTTACACAGAGTGAGTACAAATGGAACAAAACTCCTTTTACCACTTTTTGCAGTTGGGTGATTCCCTGGCACAGCCTAGAAACCCCCATCCACCTCTGTGCTTCCCTACAGCCGAGGTGGGACCCCCTGCGGATCTCCATACTGAGAATTACTTCAGGTTCTCCATTATTTGGTAGCGCTTTAGAGGAGCCACTTCCCTTACTTAAAGGGAAAATTTCATGGTGGTGCCAAAACTTCGTTGAAAACGAATGACAAATGGCCTCCAGGAGTCACTCATTTTGTCTTTGCACTTTGACCTGATCTCAAGCACATCTGACTCTTTCTGAGAAAAACGTGTACGTAGTCCAACTGGGTAAAACTTGCCAGTCTGCTCATCTTGAATTAGACCAGCCCATTTGGAGAGCATCACAGAAGTGGTAAGAAGAGTTCTGCTGGGACCATGAAGAATGGAAGGAGAGGCGAGTGCCACAGCCCCGTCGAGGAGCCCTGTGGGCGAACTCACAAATGAAATGGGAACATGATACCCCCCCCGAGCCCCCTACGAAATCCGCCGCTAGCCAGTACACAGTAAAGCAAGTACTTTGCACCTTGGTGGCTAACCTTGGCATACAGCCCTGCCAGACTCCCTTGGAGATGAAGAGCCCCCCGCCACAGAGCAGCAATGACACCAGAACAAGACATCACAAGACACAGATACATTCTCGGCACAGTCTTACATTCTCCAAAACTCGTGGAATTGATTTCTCTCTCTCTCTCACCCTTGCTCAGTCCAGTTGCAGGCGAAGGTGACATAGCTGTAATATTAATTTTACAATTTTGCAAAGCTTAATGTATCTGCTTTCTTGTTAGTTCACTTAATTAATTTTGACTGTATGGGTCACGTTAGGCTTTCATGCACAAGTTGCTAAGGTTAAAGCTACTATGGATTACGACATACTAACTTTCACATCTATTTGCACATGCCTGGGTACATGTGGATATATAACACACGCACACATGAATTTATACATCTGTGCACATGCATGCGGGTATATTTGAAGAACTCTTTTTTCTCCTCAGAGGAAGAATCTCTTTGATAACACCTTAAAAATAATTTTCTACAAAAAAATTTCCACTATCATGACACAAGTTAGTTTTCCAAATGGCAGTATCTTTTTCTAATGTTAAGAAACTTCTCTAAATACATGCTGATGAGCACTGAACACAGTGCTTAATTAGAGGTCATTTTAATCAAACTTTCCTATACAAACTTTAACAATTATCTTACACGTTATATAAAAAAAAAAAAAAATAAATCTGCCCAGTGGGATATCAGTTTCAACAAAAGATGGATTCAAAACCAATCAGTATTTCAGAGTTTGCTTTAGTCACTAGCTCATTTGAGGCAGCAGCACTTTCAATGACTCATAGCTTGGCAAAGTAGAAAAGTTTCAAGGCCCAGATTCAGCAAAGTATATAAGGACAAGTCTGAAGTGAAGAGTGAATAGTCTCACTGAAGCTGATGGAGAGTTTCGGTGTTGAAAAGTCCTGTGATTTATCCATAAATCTCATGAGATTCCGTATTTGCAGGAAAGCCGTGTTTTCTAAACTATCCCACTGCAGGAGGATTCCAGTTTTTCTGTCTTTTCCTTTTACTCAACTCTTCTGGTGGCATGGAAAGCTTCGAAAAGATGGCTTGACGAGATGACCAAGTTCTGCCACGGAGGTTTGGGGAAGGCGTGATGCCTTGCCCGAGCCATGGACCAGGCTGGTGCCAGACGAACACCAGCAAAGTCTGCCCAGGAGCCAGCTCCACGCACAGCTCTGCAGCCTCTGCTGCGCCCCCCGCGCTGCGAGTCCTACCGGCTCTTTTAGCAAGACGTTCTCTAAGGGCATGGACACATCTGTGTGCCCAAGCGTATGACTGTAACTGTTTGTCTCCCTTTGATATAATAAAAGGACATAACCCTACCAAGGGGCTTTTACTAACTATCACCTTTAAAGTCAGTCTGATCACAAGGCGGCCGCAATTTCCTGAGAGCATTTTTCTTTTCTATTTTAGGGAGAAAGTATCTAATGTTTGGTATCATTGTGCAAATATTTTTAATTCTATTTAATTGCTGGTGAGTGAACGCTACACACTGGGGTCAAGACTTGTTTGTATTATTTTAATTAAATTCAGGGAGAGAAAATCCTACCAAATAAATTATGTGCCTGAAAATAAAATTCAAATATTAACGATAACTTAGAATATTTTAAAACCTTTAAAAATTATCTATCATGTTCTGCTTTACTTTTAATTAAATGCTTAAGCCCTTCAAAGGGATTCATTAACACATCTGCAATTCAGATTAATTCATTTTGTCACTGCTGTTTTGACAGATGGCCATATGTAGGATACGGTATTTTGCAAAGCAATCAGGCCACATGAGAAAAATCTGACAACAGATTGCGTTAATCTTTAAGGAAGTTTAATAATACATTGAAAAATAAAAAGCATATTATAAAAATAAATTTTCAATAAAACAGCGTGAGAATTCGGAATCGCAGTTCTCCAATAAACTACTCAGTTGCTGTTTCTCTCACTGAGTGCTCTTCACGTATGTCATTCCTGCATCTTGGAACCACTTCAGTGCTTAAACCTTACGGGTTTGAGCTTCTCTCTGATTCATGTACGCAACTCCCACGAGCAGCAATGAGTTACCCATAAAAAGGAGCTCAGGCAGCTAAAACTTAGCACCAGCAAAGAGTGCATTTGTTATCGCCACCAAATGATCTGTTTTCAGATTCATTTAACACAAAGCCGGCTATTCTCAAAAGTCTTAATCCAGCAAAGCATTGTAACTCTGGGCCAGATTGCAGCAGAGCATTTGAGCTCAGCTTGAGCCTTAAAGCATCCGAGTCCCTTTGGGTTTACAGCTTGAAAATAAGCTTCCTTGGACCGGAGCCCAAGCACTCGGCACCTTGCAGGCCTGATCCCCTCACCCAGGGGAGCTGCGTGTGAAGGAACTTTAGCCTGTATTTGTTTAATAGAGTTGCAGTTCTCATCTGCTGCCACTCAACAGACACGGATATGGAGCCATTGCTTAGCTCTGCATTATTAATTCTAGCTTAATTTTTCTTCTTGGGTTTTTTTTTTTTCCTTCCCCTAAACAGGCAACGTCTGTGGCTCTCCTCCGCAGAACCTGAGTACTTCCTGATATTAAGATGCACTGGGTAAATCAAAAAGTACGTGCTTTTACAAAATTATGGGTTATCTGCTGCTTTTGAACCCAATTCTGCTCTACCAATGGCTTCAGTGAGACAAGTCACAAGTCAAATATAGTCTTTTTTTTTATGAAATACTGATCCAAAGAATACTCAAAGAAAGGAAGAACACATTTTCCTAATTCTGAAAAATTACAATGTTGCCTGTGTGCTTTCCATGTCTACATTATTATTATTATTAACATTAATAACAGTGGGATGCACTCCCAGTGAAAAGGCAGTAGGTGGTCATTATAGATTCAGTACTTCTTAGAAACATCCTGGAGACGATGTATTCATATATTGAATGAAATCTCTTTATATTATTATTTTTAGATGAAAAAAAAACCCCTGTCTGGGCTGGGGCTAATGAATTAATCTTTTTGTGTCAACTGCACTTGAAAAATTGCACTGTGTTCCCCTTATACTCAACAATTTCACAAATGCAACGAAATAAAACACTGAAGATGATCTAATGCTCTAAAATTCTGTCTTTTTTAACTTCATCATATACTTCAACACAAAGGGTTGTTGCTGTTTTTCAGTCCACTTGTCAGGGATTCAAAACCCTGCCTCTCAAAAGAACATTTTATAATCCTTTTCAGGTTTGTTAAAATTTCAGGCCATGAATGAATAGAGAGCAAGCCCTGGCGTGGGCTGCAGGAAGAGCTGAGCTGGGGCTCCTCGGGCAGCGGGGGCTTCTAGGACCCACCAAAAGTCCCAGTTACAGGATGCATCAGCCAATCTCAGCACTGGCACTATGGTGGCATCCTCCTGCTGTGCATCAGGTATGCATTCAGTTCTGCTCACGTCTTCATCAGAAGGATGCAGAGAGAGTCATCACACCTCGCACCCAAAGCTACGGACATCACGGGAGAGGCGACACTAACCTCTGTCCCAAAGCCAAGGCGAATGGGTGCTCAAGCAAAGAAAAAAGCAATGTATCACCGCAAACCGAAGGAGGCACTGGAGTTTAACTGAACTGCAGCTGGGTAAAGACACGAAGAACAGCCAGACAGTAAAACTGGAGGCCCAGGGAATGGTTTTTCCCATCCTACAGTCTATGGAGCTCCGTGTCAGCAGAGCTGCCTAGGAGTGGTCCGAGAGCCACGCAGCTGGTGCTTGGGCAACACCGGGAAGCAAGTCTCAAAGAGATGATTCACGTTCATAACAGAGCAGCCAGCAATTGCCCACTTTTCAAGCAGACCAAACACAGAGAAAGAAACATGGTGGCTCATCACTAGCTCCCAGGGCAGAAGAGGCACCGGGTTTCAGCTGTGATCTATGGTCTCCATTTATGAGACTGGTGAGAGGGACGAAAGGTGAGGAGAGCTTGGTGAGGGAAGGAGAAGCAGCTGACCATTGACCTCTAAATAAAACCACTAGTCACACTTCAGGATCAGATCGCCACAGGAGACAGCACATGTCCAACCGCCTTTTTCACTTAAACTGTATCTTTTCTGGTTTTCTTCACCTTTCATTAGGTGCAGCAAAGCCATGTCACTAGGTACGAGTGCAGGTTAATCCCCAGGGAATGTGTTTCAGTCCAGCTTAGGGTGAGAAATTCATAGGCTGTTGGACACTTCTAGTGGCACGTGCTTACAAGGAGACATGACCATATTGCCCTTCTGCCATTCTCCAAAACCCCTCTATGAAACCAAGTAGTCTCAGAAAACACCTTCCTGGGAAGGAAATGGAAATGGGACAGAAAGGTGGTAGAAAAGCACTGACATTCAAACAGTTAGGTTTCATCTGGTAGAAGAGGCAGAAGATAAGAATTGAAGCAATAGAATAGGATCGCCCCCACTACAGAAATGCTGGACCGCAGAAAGGTGAGACCGGGAAGCTGAAGGTGTGCAGCAGATCCCCGTCTAGCAAAAGGCCCAAGCAGGGAGGATTGTGGCACAGGGAGAGATGGGATGTGGGAAACCAGCAGGTCAAGAGAGAGTGAAAAAGCCTCTGAATGGGCTCTAATCACAGATAAGGATAAAACCTCTACAAGATACCTGCAGCCAGCGAGGAAAGAGGGAGGATTTAGCACATGGTGTTGGAGCTAGACACAGAAGCGCAACTGCTGCCTGTGCTCTTCAGTATTTCTCCAGCTCAGCCTCGGGTTTTATCAGGAAAGACAGGCAGGAGTTAAGGCTGCTAAGCTGATACTAATGACTAATTAGTATGAGTTAAACAGTTAATTAGAAATTAGCTAAGTAGCTGCAGGAGGTCTAAGGCAATGCCAGCACAGTGCCTACGGGAACCACGTGGGCTGAGCAGGGGTAATGCTGGTGCCATGGGACAGCCTCAGCCCTGTCCATCCGGGCAGGAGAAGGAGGAGCTCTGCCTGCAGCTCTGCAGGGCTGGAGAGTTACTGTCCCTCAGCTTTTGCCCTTTTTTCCTATTTCAATGAGATGCATGCACAAGTTCCGTCACTGCACTCCTCTGTGTGTCGGCATGGCCTGGCCCAAGAGCCCGCGGGGTGAGGACGCCTAATCCCTGGGAAGGGAAGGGAAGCAGCGCGCAGAAGCTGAGACACCTACAAACTGCATTGCTGAAACATTCAATCTGAAGAGGTGCATCTTCAGCCAAGAAACTGTGACTCATGATTTAATTTTTCCAGGACATAAGATTTCGAAGTGATTCATTTGGTCAGGAAAAAACAGTCCTACCATTTTTCATTCTGGGGTAATGTTAATTTCATACTGGTTTTATCAATTTCCAGTTAGCACAATAAAATCAAGCTCCAGGTGAGACTCTTACAGCACCAAGACTTTGAAGGCTCCCTTTTCTATAACTAAAGTAACTATTGCTTTTGAAAAAGAACCTAATAGTTGTCTACTTTCTTTAAGAAGCTTTTACAGATTCGATCATCTTCAGCAGTGCAATTAAAGCAAAGCCAGCGTGTTTATATTATTTGCCGAGAAGAAACTGATTGAAACCATATTTATAGTCTTGAAGCAGCGTCAAAGCCCTGCTGAACTATTAGCCAAGTGTGCAGATTATTAATTGCCATAAAAGCCACTTACAATATGCATTTGATATCTGTATCGTTAAAGTGTCCACTCTGGTCAAAGTAAAATGGCTCAGCTGGATTTTTTCCTCCCCAGAGTGACACTGGAAAAGCCTCTGATATTAATTTCATCAAACTAAATACTCCCCCTCCTTACTGAAATTCCTGTGCATATCAAACAACGAGTCTTAACTTCAAAAAAGAGTTTAGGATCTGGATAAGAAACTTAGAAATTTAAAGCCTAATTTAAAGGCAAAATAAAAAAATAAGGGAAAAAACAGTCTTTAATTTTAAAGAGATTTTTTTTGTATTAAGCTTTGGTCTTAGTGCCCTTTCCTAGAGACGATCTAAATTAATTCCTCGTCAGAGAGGAAAGTGCACCTCTATCAAGTAGATATCATTGACAGACACAAAATTAACAAACTGAAGCCTTATATTTTCAACATAAATCTAAAAAAATTCAGTTCTTCGCAAAGAAAATATACAGAGAGCAGCTGCCAGAGCCGTAGCCTTAGCAACCACACCTGCTTCATACTCACGTCGGCTTTCATACATGCTCCTGGACTGGGCCCAGATTTTGAATGGATCTGGCTTTTTCTGCCCAGAAGTGTCCGGTTGATCCGCAGCCGGCGCCTCTGCGGCGGTGTAGTCGGGCAGCACCTGCGTGCTGTGAACGGGAGAAGCGGTGTGCCCGCTGCGGTGGCTGGAGACGCTGTGCTGAGAACTGTTTTGGCTGTCTTTCCTTTCAAGTGGTTGCTGTAAGGAAGAAAGCGAGTGGAAAGAGAGAGAACAGACGGTTATTGGTCTTTGAGTGGGTGTTTTCCATCAATTTTTCTCTCTTCTTTGATCAGGGCTTCTGCATGCACATAAGTAAATATATAAATCACAGTTTTGCTGCCACCAGTTAATGCTGGGTACCGTTAAACTCCCCGATGACGGATTTTGATAGGCAGACTGACAGAAAGAGATATGCAAAACAAAGTAATTTATCATAAAAAAATATGCACTTCTCCATCTTACACATAAAACAAATCTCATTATAGGTTACTAGTTTCAGTGCACTTTTTTTTTCCTACATTAAGGCAGAAAAACTCAACAACCTTCTACTCAGATAACATTAGGTTCTAACTGCAAGAAAAAGGGAAAAACTACCAAATTTCACTGTGAAAACTTAAACAGTCCCTCTGAAACACATGCAAGCACAGCCCTTACTATGAAAGATCCCTTTTCCTCTGCAGCTCTTGCATCCCCCACATCACAGCTGGGTGGACAACAGAGTGCCACTTTCATGCCTCTGCTTCCCAGAGCATCCACAGGATCACAGCAGACCTTCACAAATGCGAAAATGTCTATTTGCAGTTTGATTTCCTTGTTTTAATTGAGCGTATTAAAACAGGAAAAAATACGTCCGCCTAAATTCAAGGCTTATTCAAAAGCAGTGTGTCAAGAGCTCTGTCTGCTCCATGTTTAGCTAAGCAGGGTACATAATTCTTCACTCAAATTCACAACGGTGTGCTCAAACGAAGCACAAGTCACATTTGCATTGCCAGGATTTGTACTACTCAATATGCGGCAAAATCCTCCCTCAGCGAGAGCTCCCCAAACTGTACAGCAAATGCTTTTTAATGCTCTTTTGAGATGACCTTGGGTTGCCATCGAGGTTGAGTCCAATCTCCCACCTGCTCTGGCACAGGGAACTGGCATGTTCCCGAGGCTGCTGTGACGCAGAGGGCAGCCGGAATAATAGCATCCTACAGGTTGCTTTTACGACATCCACAATTTCCTGGCTAGAAGGGGTCAGCCACTCGCACCAAGAAACGTCAGACAAAAATTTAAAGCCTCCTGCTGGCAGGGAGTACCCAAAAACTTCGCAAAAGGAGTCTCTGGCTTTCAGGGACTTCTCCATAGAAAACCAAGCAGGGGGAGGAAGAAAAGCCAGCGGGAAACACAGAGCGGATCAGCACGGGGCGGGGGCCGGAACGTACACAGGTCTGGGGACCCCCTCCCTTATCCCTAACACAAAGCCCCAGGCGGCCAATGCTCCATCATAGCAGGGCTGAATTAATTACAGAGGAGAAGGCGTTCTCTTTTTGAGTCTTAACAATAATATTTTCTGGGTTTTTTTTTGTTGCATGTATTTTTAGGTTTACACTGAAAAAACCCCCACCAGCTCCAACAGCCCAAACGACTTTGACCCCGCAGCCTTCCATTCAGGTTGTTGATCCACTACCAGTGTTTTTTTAAATGATATCTCGATCGACTAGAATGTGAAATCGCCTTTGTCCTTTAAAGCAATTTTGAACAAAGCATACCTGCTGTGATTACTCATCTGCAGACTTTCAAATACAAATATCGGAGCCAATTTCAAACATTTTTAGCTTTTTAAGTGGTAAAAGAACCTAATTCACAAGCAGCCCTTCAGTTTTTAAATGAAGCCGTTTTAAAACATCTATGCTGTGGATAATCACTCCTTTGTAACTCAAAAATATAAAAAAGAAAAAAACACTTTGCAATTCTCAGTCCAGCCATCTGGATTGTTTTGTTTGTTTGGCTAAACTACTAAAATAACTACAAGCATCCTGTGAAACTTCAGGGCAATCTCACTGGAAATAGCTGGTTTACAGAAGCTGGAGTACGGGGACCAAAATGTGGAGCTTTATTCAGCCCTCGGGGAAATGTCAAGAACTGTCTGAAAACTTTCTGATTTAAAAAGAAACAAAGTTTGAACTTTAAATAGTGCTCTCACTTTAAGATATGAAAGGTCTGAACACTGAACAAACGATGAACTCTGTTTCATATTTGGGTTGCAAATGGAAGTGTGTTTCTCAAGCAAAACCCCCTCTAGTTAAATTAGAGCTGCGACTGCAAATACACAGACATTTTGCGAGAAATAGGGGAAAAGTTCTTCAGAGGGACAGTTGCTTTTCCAAACAATAACTCCTTCAAAAAGCCTGAATCATCTCTATTTAGGAGTTGAAGAGGGGAACAGAGAAAGGGGAACACAACCGTGGAAATAATGAATATGTGAATTACATTAATTCAAGACAGCATTAATCAACTTTCACATCACCAAATGAGGTTTGGGGCCAAGTTTCTTTTCATGTGCTGTAGCAGCTTCAGCACGTCACCATCACCAGGACCCCGCTCTCCTGCCGCGGGGACTGCCCAGATGAAGACATTTGTGCCTTGGGGCAAAGGTGGAAAAGCCTTGGGGCTTTCTCAAGAGAGATGAGCTGACCATAGGCCAATGAAAGGATGGCTTCTCCATCTCCTGCCTCGTTCCTAGCTTTGGGGGTGATCCTCCTGGGTTTGGATCTGGCTGTCCGGCTCGCTCAGCTCACACACGGGCAGGAAATCAGGGCCAGAGGAGCACAGGGCTGCTGGGGAGAGAGTGCTGCAGAGCGGGCAGTTCGGACCTCACCCAGAGATGCTGATCATAGTTTTCAGTGCAAAGCGGAGCAGATCAGCTGAAGCACGTTGACTTCTGACAGCAGCTACAAAAGCGTGGGGCACTGAACCACCCAAGTCAGCAAGAGCACCCCTGCCCCCCCAGAGTCGATTGATAAGCATAAATAGCTTGCCAGAAAGACTCTTGACCAAAAATGACTAGAAATCAAGACTACGATGACTACCTTGAGTCCATTTAGGCAGACTGCACACTTAAACACAGGCGATGGGAAAAAACAATCACCTTGGTACTGTCTTACAGCCATGACAAAATAAACATGTGGAAGTTTGGAGCTTCTCATGCCCTACCCAAGCCTCAGGTCTGAGATGAATGGTCTGCACCAGCTTCCCTACGCCTTTGCTGAAACTTTGTAGTGCTCATCCTGCAAATCATAAGATAAAGAAAACGTACCATTGGGAATAAAGTCTTTCCTAGCTGCCCTTTCCCCACTGGCTGAGGTTAACAGGAATGACAATGTGCCTGGGTTTCTGAGTGCATCTGTGGGGGCCATTGCTGCAGGACAGTGGGCAGCAGTGGTCAGGGTTTGGGCATACATCAGCCTTCCAGGATTTCTTCCCCCCACTGTGCAATCCCATTTCAGCCACGGGCACTCCATTTGCCGAACTGAAAGGCAGCTTCTCCCTGAGCAGAGAGGTTGAGTGAGCGCACACTGAGCGCTCCATCATCCTCTGATTACAGGGAGGGAAGAAAACAGCAAAGGTGACAGGAGCCGGGGAGCTTGAAGCTGTTGTGTTTCAAAAGGAGACAGAAGGAAAACTGCTTGCAGAAGCCTCTAAGTGCCTGGAAAATGCTACAGATACCCACCTAGCAGAGACCAGTTTGTCACTCGTGCTAAATGAAAGAGTAATTAGATGTTACTTTGTACAGTGACTGCTAAAACGACCGAGGCCCGTGACACAGCTGAGAGGTGGCTGCAGGCAGAGATGGGACACTAATTATTAGCAGCAGTTGTGTATGTCTGTGTCAGGGAGAGAGAAACCCGCAGCAGAAGAGGGGATGGTGGCAGGGAGCGTGTCCTGCGGCATGAACGGACACCAAAGCTTTTTGGCACGGGATTCTCCAGGCATAAAACTGCAAGAGGGAAGGGTTGCTGTGGTTTCCTCCCACTGCATTTTAGATGGGGTGAAAAAAATGGTGTCTGAATGAAGAGGGATTTGTTGTACAAACCCTCGTGCTGTGGAACCAATTTCTCCTCCTGACAAATACAGGACATCAGCAGAGCCCCAAGTGCTGCCTATCCACCCGAAACACAGGGCAAGTCTCTTGTCAGGGACAGGCTGTGCATCGGAATTGCATTTTTGGCCACAATTCAGCTACGCTGACAATGTATGTATTTACACCCAAAAGAAAAATCAGATTTTTGGAAGAGCTTAGCACTTTCTTCCCCCGGCAGTGATCCTGTCTTCTGACGATCTAGCTGCAGATTTTGTGCTCTAGAGCATTTTGGAGAAGCTGGTCCTGGCAGCGACAGCAAACCGAGCTGGAAATGGGAATCTTTGCCCCCTTGTGGAGTATGTTGATGCAAGCAACAAGGAAAAAAAAAAAAAAGAAAAAAAAAGTTTGTTTTCCTCCATGTTATACCAGGATAACTGCAGGAGAAATTGCTATACTAGAGAACTTTCACACTGAAAATGTATATCCCCAGATGTTCAATACAAAAATATTACCCATTTTCATCTAAAGAAGAATCAATGGGAAACGGAAAACAAACAAGCAGCACAGAGAGCTGCCGCGAGCATGTCCTTGGTGGGGGGAAGGGGGAAGAAAGGACTTGGAAGTGCCCAGTCCCACGTACAGCTGCAAACTGTTCTTTAAACTAATTTGGCTCTTTCACTATGGTTGAAAAACTCTCCTTAAAAACTGAGATAAAGAGCAAACCCCATCAGAAGTTACACACTGGCTGAAAAATACAGCCCAGGAAAATGGAGTTCAATGCAGAAAAATATCCCCAGACCGTGCCGCAGCCCCAGCACTAACAAACCTCCCCACGGGGCTAAAACACCTCCTGCCAGCCGGGAGGTATCCAACAGCCTTTCGGGAATAGGGGATTGGGGCTGATAGCTAAAAATAGGGCACATTTGAGAAAGAGACAGCTGTTGGCAGCAAGTCAGGAGTGTGTCCAGGCTTTGGGAAAGGATGGGAAGTAACAGGAGAGGAGGGCTCGTCACTGCACTGAGCGACGCAGAAGAGGATGGAGACCTGAGCTCGTGTCTTCCCTGGTGCGGCAGAAGAAACAAAGAATGAGCGCAAGTTAAGAATGGGCCAACTGCTCCTGGCCTGGATGTACACTGTCCTCTAACTGCAGCAAATTTATTAATAAGGGAATGCTGGAAAACATTCCCCCAGTGTAGGGCAAAGGGAGCTGGGGAAACAGGCAGCACATTCAACCCAAGCCCCACAGCCAGCTGTGTGGCAATGGGGACAGCCGGCAGGGACACAGCTTAGCCGGCAGCACCCACCTTCACCCAAAAGCTGCAAGTGCAGCAAACCATCCCCGGGAAATGCCCGGGCAGGGGGCAGCGAGACGGCACCCCAGCCAGGGAACATGCCAGCAGGGCAGGCCTGGTTTCCCCCAGCCAGGACACGAGCAAGCAGGAATCTTCATGGCCAAGAGGGCCGGGCTCCCCTCGCCCGGCAGCAGCCCTGAAACTAAACCGAGGAAGGTGTTTAGCAATATCCCTGCTTTTATGTGTTTGACCATCGCCTTGGCTGCAGGAGCTCTGATGCTGGTGTAAATCCATCCCAGACAGCCCCAAGGACAGTTGTCTCCTCTGCACAGGGGTGCCCCAGGGCGCTTTGCTCCAGGTTTCCATGCTCCACTCGTGCATGTCACCAATGCCTAGGAAAAAAGAAGCGGCTGTGCCGGCTCCGACATGCTCTGCTTTGCCCCACCGAGTAGCAGTCGGTTATTAAAGCTGCTGCACAATGCGGCAGTGTAAAACATCACTGCTAATTGCCGATGCAAATGATCCGGTGTGCAGGCAGGGGGAACAGAAGGCTCTGCTTTTTGTGAATCCTGCGCTTTAGAGGCAATAGCACCGCCTAGGGCCATAGTAAAACTTACTGGAGAGACCCCTAAAGCAAGGCGAGGGGTCTGGGAGAGGCACACGAGGGAATGGCACTGCTTTCCCAGGGCTGACTGCCTCGTCAGAGAAAATAGTAGGGAGAAATCTGCCATTGCAGGGCTACACCTGTTTGCAAACAGCCTCTTTGTTCACCGAGGCAGGATGATCCCGACACGGACTGAGATGCTGCTCAGATTTTCACGGTGCATCGCTGCGGACCAGAGCGGTGTCTGACACGGCAGGGTCCTGCTTTACCTGATGCCGAATGTGCGCGCGGCAAAGCAGGAGCCTCCTGGCTTTGAAGAGACCGAGACTCATTCAGGACTAGTTTAATGACAAGAGCCAGAGTCCGGATCGAGTGCAGCCGCTCCTGCTCCGACCGGGGAAAAAAGTGCAGGCAGAGAAAAGAAACGTGCCAGACGCGTATGTATTTTACACACTCGCTTCTGTTTTACCGAAGGCTGCAATAACCTCCGCGTATGACAGGAGGGAGCGTGCAGGGTCTGACATGCCTGTGATCTGCGAGGGAGCACACCCCGCACTTCTGCCTCTCAACGTTAATGCGAGCTGACAATGGTAGAGGCCCGGGCTCACGTGACTTTAATCAGCGCTGCCCTAAGCCATCAGAATCACATTAATTATTTCAGGGCTTTCTTTTCGGATGAACAGAGAGCTCATATTAAAAGCAGGAGCCTTCTGCTCAGTCCCTTCATAAACCTTTTGCCAGGGTTTGCAGCGAGGTGGGCTGTGCCCGGCTGCAGGTTTTGGCACCCATCGGGGACTGTCCGTGAAGTTTCGCACCAGCTCACAACACGGCAAGGACCTCACTCGTTTTGCTTCCCCAAAGCCACTGGGAGAGAATTCCCTTTTTTCCCTCCCCTCCCTTTGAACAGATAACTGGAAACTTTCAGGCTTCAAGTATTCCCTTTCCTTTAAAAATAAAACATTTCTTTTTGTTGCATACAAATAGCACGTTAATTTCTTCCGCAATATCATGCACAGAGCTTTAATGGTACTTTAGATCACGGCTTCCATGCTATTAGCTGCCATGTCATCCAGGTAACAGCTTTACATGGAAATAAGATCAGAAGGCACAAGAAACACTGTTCTGTTTGTGGTTTTTTTGGTTGGTTGGTTTGTTAGGGTTTTTTTTGCTTTTTGTTTGTTTTTTTAAATATAAGGAATCTCACACCTGCAGCACAATCCTGCTCAGTATGAAAATGCCTCCGGAGCAAGCACTCGGACAGCTAACTGTATTCCCTGGGAACTGAAATCATGCTCCGTCCATGCTTTGTCTCTCTCGACAAGCTGCATGCTTTCCCGTTCTGTTAATAATTCAGCCGAGGGTACTCGAGAAAACTCAGGGACTTAATGGAAAAGGTTGGTGCCTATGAGCACCCGACAGGAATTGCTATCTGGCAAGAAGGTGGAGCCTCCCATCTTTCCAAAAGGAAACAATAGCTTTTTTTTTTTTGGTAAGTTAAACAACAGGGAAGCTCATCTGTCAGGGAAGAGGCTCTGTAAACCTAAGGCTTTATTTGCAAACAAGTCCCCCTTCCGTACTGCATTCCTCTTTCATCTCCCCATGCAGCAGGAGCCGTGCAAGGTAATCATGGTTGCAAAAGAAAGACAACTTAAAACAATCGAAACCCACAAAGAAAACAAAGCGAACTCATGCCTTACTCCTTCAAACCAGACAAACACACAAAAATAGTAGCTGAAAAGTGCTTACCGACTTTGGGCTCTTCTTTGGGACCGGCAGTCCTGAAAAATGGCAACAAGGGAAAAATAAACATTAGCATCAACGTTACCTTCCCTTAAAGAAAAATCCCTAGGTGTATCATCCGAACGTAGCCATCTGCAGAGTTATGTCAGCTTTCCCTCTCGCATCGGAGTTACCAGTCTGTTCATATCGAATCAAAGCACGGGGAGAGGGAGCGAGAGACGGGAGCGGGGAAGCGGGAGCTGGGGGGAGAGCTCTATCTGCATTAGCTCTGCTGACTTGTGCCGCAGCAGCCGGGAGGCTGGGAGAGAAAACCCACAGCCCTCAGCGGCCGCCGAAACCCAGCGCTTGGGCAGAATCACAAATGCCCCCCTGGATTACGGGAGACTTAGCTTACAATTAAGCCCAGGCTATTTCCTTTTGACGCGATCGGCTCGGCGATTTTATCGGACCAATCGCGGTGGCGCAGGGGAAACAGGTTGATTTTTTAAAAAAGTATTTCTCTAGAAATTGATTTTTGAAAGGAAATTCTGCATCGGCTTGAGCCGGGAGGCACGGGCTGGGCAAAGGAAAACAAAACAATGCAGAGGAGTAAGCTTTTATCCCTAAAAACGTGAATGTTACTCAGAAAACACACATTGTCCTCCCTGTCCATCCTAATCTTTGAAGCCAGAGATTTTATCTGTTGGTTATAATTTCAGAGAGCTGAAGCTTGAAAACAGCACTGCAAATGTCCTGACCCTTGCGGGGGATGCTAGGGAGCTTGGAGAAGGGGGGCTTACACAGGTTGCAGTCGATGCAAAGGAAGAACCAACTGGGAGGGCACGGGAGAAGGTTTTTTCAAGGACAATTTTGCATTTTGGAGCAGCCTCTTACTCGCTCTGTGATGAGCAAGAGACTCAGGTGGGATTTCTATCGACTACTTCTGCACATAGCCCAATTCCCAGCAGGAAAGGAGACGCTCGTCTGGGGAATCTACCTACAACACAGGAAAAGCCCTTTCCTGGGCATTTTGCAAATCACCTTAATTTTCCTCCACTGTTGGAGGAGAGGGAAATCCCCACATCTTGCTCTGTGTGACACTCCAGAAAACAAACATAAGCCAAAACACAGATTACACTCCACATTAAATGCTCAGTAATTCAGATGTTTGAAATCTGCTTTTGTCTTTAGGATGTGATTTATGTGGCATTTATGCCGCATTATGTTTTCTACTTTATGCATTTTGTTTGTGCGAAAACCCATGCCCTTGTCTAACTTTTACAGAGAGAATAAAATAAGTGATGCAAGCAAATTACAAATCTGTCTAGGAAGAAGCTCATTTTAAGGTAATTTGGGAGATGTTAGCTCCGAATAGGGAAGGATCCACAATTAAAAATGATAAACAGAGCTCACTTTGCCGCCTGTTCACAGACTGGGATGCAAACTGTAATGAGTATTTTAAATGGAATATTTTCAGCTTTTGAGGAATATCTGTGCTCTGCATGTCAGTCTGATGCGTTCCCAGTCAATAGCTGATACCCCTCCAGGCGCTGATTGATCCAGGGACAATGAAACATCAAAACTGTTTGAACTAAACAATCAAGACCGCAGCTTCATTTCTGCTGACGGTGACTGTGTTTGTGAAACACCCTTAAAGAGGAAAGCACTGATAACGTTCATGGCAAGTCACATTTTTAACAGGCATCATTTATCACAGAGATAAACACATAGATAAGAGATTCTCCCCCCTCTCTCTCTCCCCTTCCACATGCATGCACACACGTTTACTCTCCCTTTCCAAGAGATGCTCTTTCCTATTAAATCAATAGGTAGAACAGATCCCCACGCACGCATGCACCCTTAACAGACCAACAGCAATTTAAATGTTCCCCGCAAAAAATAAAGCTAGGATGCAGCTGGGCTGTTGGTTCAAACTGCAGCAGAATCCAGTTCATTGCATTACAAGCATTAAACGTTAACATTCACTAAGTATGAACTACTGAACAAACCTTTCCTTCAGAGTTTGTCATTAATTTTGGCTGTTCCAATACAAAAGAGAGAGAAAACACATACAAGGCCATTGTTTGTTGGGTCCTTCAGAGGCTGATGAATCTTACAGTGTCACCGCTCTGTGCCAGCCTTTGCTGGAGAACAAGCAGTAATTGACTTTTTACCAAAATAAGTGATGCAGAACACGTTAACAAATGTTGGTAGTTTTTCATGGGATGAGCTTATTGTCAGGGGAATAACCCGCCTGTACATTTTCCTGTAAAGAAGTTATTTATTCATCTGATTAGGGTCTCATTTTAAAACCCCAGTTCTTGACACAGCAGGCCAAATGAGCAAACGACAGGTATAACACGTAGTTTTCATGCTCAGGTGATGGAAGGGATGGAGTATCTAACAGCGATGAACACGAAGTGCTTGAATAACCCTCAAATCCTGGGAGCATCACTAGCAAGAAAATGCTGAGCTTTATCGAAAAGTTTCTGGCATAAACAACTGCCCATGCCTATGAGTTTGGGATGGTGACAACTATAAATTACCGCATTCGGATTTTGATTACATTAACTGTGTCCCACCACTGCCCAGGCCACTGCTCATGCCGTGTCTTGCTTGGTATGCTCATCCTCCCAGCTGCCCTCTTCTCTCCTGAAACCTCGCTGCAAGTTTTCCAGAGGTAAACGGGCCCAGCACGGGCTTAACAGCCAGTCTGCATCTCTTTGGTGTTGTCCCATTTTTCAGTGGTGGAAGTAACGCCACTCACATCCCTCGCTAAGAGAAGCCGAAAGGCTTCTTGAGGGCAGAACGCTGCTCTGCCCTCAAATCCGATAATGCAATAGTAATGGTTTATATTAACACTGTTTGCAACATAATTCCTCTGTGATTTAATGCCTACGGACACCTCTCACAAGTACTTGAAATGCATCTTCTAATTTTGGGGGTTTTTTGGAGGTGCAGATTGGGAACGGTGTCATGCGACTGAACAGGGCTGTTGTCATCACAGAGTTAACAGTGTTTTAAAACAAACGAGCACATCTGGTAAACAATGTCAATATGACCTAAAACCCCTTGAATGGGCTCACTGTAGCTACTTACTAAATGTGCCTGGAATTAAATTAATTAGAAAACACAAATTACTCCCCTCTAAATAACAATGTAATAAAGCAACTGCTTAATGAAAAATATCAGTGATCAGTGAGCAATCCACAAGCACAAAAAAAGGGATTGTAATCAAACTAAATTCACAGGCTCGTCAGCAAGGCAAGAAAGGCTTCATACAAGGTTAGTCAAAAATGAGTCAGATGCAGGCATCTAAATTAAACTAATTATCACAGAGATTATTACATTTATCTTAACAAAAACCTCTCTCTTTTCTCCCCAGTACTCCCTAAAGCTCTATGTACAGCTGGCTGCATCCATCTGCTCAACTACGTTTTGTAACATTGGGGAAAAAATACAAATCATTAAGCAAGTTTTGTACCATGACTTCAGCACTCTTAACGCCATTACCCATCAGGAGCAGCGTTTCTGTTGTGTGACACCGTATGACGTTGTGAGGGATGAGGTCCAGGAACCAAGGCCACAACCCAGGTTATTTCAAACTATTTGGCATGTGTTAATTTTGTATCTTGTTGTAGTTAAACTTTTGGAGCTGGGAAGCTGTAAGTTCCCTAACTCTACCTATGACAAGTTCATGGAATAACCCATGGGACAAAACCATGGCCCCAAGCGTTGCTGTTTCTAACATGCAGTGGTCCTCAATTTTTACAGGAACATTTCCTCAAATCTTTTGTCTTTATGCAACCAAAGTAACATGGGAACACCATGATGCACGGAAAAGTCTGCTTTGCTGAGCATATACAGAATGCAACCTGCGACTACAAATCCATACCACAGCCTGGACCTGACTCTGGCGTGAGCTCTGAAGGCCACAAATCCTCAAAAATTACCTAGACGGACATCAGACACATCATGCCCTGTTCCACAGGCCTGTGCTTTAGAGACAGTGGATCAAAATGATCAGAAGTTGAGTGTTAAGGAAGACCCATCTCTAGGCACCACAGAAATCATCCAGTCAACTCATCTGAACAGCCGGGTTATGTGAAGGCCAGCTGGCGTGAACATTTCTCCCTCCACAAAAAAAAAAGAAAAAAAGTATATATTTCAATGGGATTTCAGCTGAAGTGGGAACAATTCAATACCGGTTTGCACAATCCACCCCTACTACAAAGGCGTTTGAAATTTCTAAGAGCCAAACTAAAAGCCAGATGTATCACCTTATTTATTACTTACAATGTCTGTGGCTACTGTGACATTTTTCAGTTTTGGGGTGCTTTTGCACATGAAAGGAAAGAACAACTGTGCCTAGATCTTCACTTCTCATGATTGCTTAACACTCCCAATCAGGACACCCTGTGGACCATCCCTATCCAACAGCAAAAAAAGCCACAGGTGAACCTGGGTGAAAAGGTCACCATTTGGTTTTGCCATTATACGGTCTGCAACCCAGAATGCTCAAGCGCTGAAAATTAGCAGGAGATGAATAAAAACGCAAGAAAAGAACCATTTCAGAATGTGTCACAAGGTTAACGTTTACAGGGGAACATATTTCCTGCCTGGAAAAAAAAAAAATTAACAAGCTTTCTAAATAGTGCTGCTTACACCACGCCAAATAAAAACCAAAGAAAACAGACACTTTGTAAGATGAGGGGTAAAGTACTGGAGTCAGGGGGTACACAACCATATACCTGGCACTGCACATTGATCACTGTTTCTGTGTGCAAAACAAGGAACTCTAAATAATTAACGCTAATGGCCATTAGTGCTGCCAGGAGACAGGGGAGGGGAGGTTGGTGGTGACAAAGCAATCCCCTTGATTCTGTATAATCCATCGTGAAAGAATTTCTAATAAGCGACAAATACTACCTAAAAAAAATAGATGGAACTTGATCTTTTCCAGACTGGAGAAAGAACAAGAAAACATACCAGAATAATTTGCAGCACGAGAGGCGAGCCTCCACACAGGCAGAAGGGGCACCATCAAGAAGAAAACCCCTACCTTGTCCCTGGACCAACCTTTCTGCCCATCATTGCGGTTTGCATAACAAGAGTGTCACTGCACTAGCAAAAAAATTAGCTATGCGATACAAGTTTTAAGCGAGAGAATAATTTACACTGCAGGAATATAGCCCTGCCATAAATCAAGTTTGGTAACTAGCAAATACAGTGAAAAATGCCACGTTTCTAATGCTAATGTTAAGAAAGCGGTGTTGTCAAGAGACCATCTCAGGCATTATTAACCCACTGGCACTAGCAAAAAACATAATGAGCCATACTATATTATTGCCATTAACAAGAATTTCAGTTCTAGATGCTCTAAAGATGTTAAATTGTATTAGTCTCAATTAGTCATTCTTAGGATGCTAAACAATTCCTCGTAATTGAAGTCTCAGTCATGTTTTCAGCATCTCAAACCAGAATGGCTTTTAAAAATGATAAAGAAGATATAGGCTAATAAAATATTATTTAATTACTACAAAAATATAAATTTAACTATGTACTAAGATACATATGGTAATGCCAAAACAGTAAGATAATAAAGAGATTGAGAATTAGTGTGACAGTTACCCACCTAACTGATGATTGAAAGTATGTCAGCAGTCCTTTTATTTATTTTGAAACTCATTAAATGAAGAGTTTTTCCTAAAGCTTGAGTTGTTGGAGTCTTATGCTTAGATGAAAATCTCTGTTAATATTTAAACAAAATAGAACCATAGAATAGTGTAGGTTGGAAAGGACCGTTAAGATCATTGAGTCCAACCATCAACCTAACGCCGCCAAAACCACCACTAACCCATGTCCCTCAGCACCATGTCTACTTTTAAATACCTCCAGGGATGGTGATTCTACCGCTTCCCTGGGCAGCCTGTTCCAATGCTTGATAACCCTTTCAGTGAAGAAATTTTTCCTAAGATGTAAATAGACATTAAATTTCTGAAACCTCATGAATTTGAAAAGGTAAACACCAGAACTGGAAAGTCATTAGAAACCCCCATGTTCTTTTTATAGAAATATGTGCGTGTGCGTACACATGTATTACTTATCTTTTTTTTTCATATACATAAGCACACACGTGTGGATATGCATGAAGGTACCTACCCTTTTCCACAAGCCGACAAAATCCATGACTTGCAAACTTTATTTCTAGAGCACATCTCACAAGTTTTTGGGCATGCTGCAATTTTGAAGATGTCCAATCCCAAAGCCCCCTCTCCTCGGCTGGCTGTCCTGTGGCACGGCCGTGTGGGTACCGAAGGGCAGGAGCATCTCAAGGCCAACCTCATGTGCTGCTCCGAGCTCAGCACGGAGGACACTGGTAGAGGAGAAACCGTATTTTGCTATTGTCACATCTGTATGTATCCTGCTGAGGGAGAGGGTGTTTGTCTTCAGACTTATCACAGCACTGATGATAAAAGGTGTAAATCCACACGCTCAAACCTGTGTGGCTTATGGCAGATTCTTGGATTTCATATGTGGAGAGCAGCCTGCACAAATGGGATGCCTACAAATAGGGCCCTCTTGGCATTCGTCTGATGTTGCTATTAATAAGTAACATCCCTTAATAATAAGCTAATATTTATAGAATGTTTAGCCAGATTCAGCCCTGGGGCACGCACATGCACACATGGCAGGCTAAGGCAGAAAATCTTTACTAGACGACAATGGATTTGCAGATGTTTTCACAAAACATGACTTTATTTGATTTAAAATACAGTTTTATATAAAAATAAATCAGTAACTCAATATACTTACAAGGTGTGTAACTGTACATCTCAGAAATTAACCCTTAATGATAAGGATGGAGTCAAACCTCCTGGAGACTGATATTCACCTGCCACATCCCTACTAACATTACACCTTCATGTGCCCCCAACCACACGGCCCTGACCTACCCCAGCATCCTCATCCAGATGTGTCATCTCCCCGAAGCTCATCCTCCTCTACCAAATCTCTCTGGTCTACAAGTCCTGCCAACTTCTCAAGTCCAACTCGTGGTACATTGCAAGTCGTCTGGCACAAAAGACACTGCTCCAGCAAAGTCTTAACGCTGGTATAGTCCTAATTACTATCACCATCACAAAAATAAGTCCACCTGACCAAGCAAAAAAAACCCAACCAAAACACAAAAATGAATTAACATAAAATCCCAGTGCAGAAGGGGAAAAAAATTAAATTCAGTATAGACTTAGAGACATGAGGATACATATTTAAAACCAATCTGCCTTGGAACAAAACCATTGACTAGTCCATTACAAAGCCATCCTTCTCCCTCAGTTTTACCCACCTGCTATTGCTGTTAACGACTCTCCAAATGTATTTAATTACAGCACTAAACAAAGACCTTTATTGGATTTCTGATACCTCATTAAATCTGTTATGACTGGTTATTATAATGCCAAATCAGGGCAGCAGCCACTGCACCTACCTGCAACGTGGCTGATAAAAACTTGTTATTTACAAGTACACGCACAGCAAAATGCTCCACAGGCAGTATGTAAGGGTCGGAGGAAAAACTGGGTGGAATAACGTCCCCCTTGCCGCGCAGCTCCAAGTCTGCTCCATTTCCTGCCCTGCAAATCCCGATGAAGGTGTGGGAGGCACATCCCTAGCTAAATCTGCCTTATCTAATGCATAGTATTAGGTTCTGCTGTGCCACCTTGTGTTACAACACATCACATTTGATATAAAACAACACCGTGTGGGTTTGAGTTGCTCCACTTATACCACTCCAGCATTTAATACCAAAACTAAATCAAAACATAAGGGCGGAAAAAAAAGCCGACTTTCAAAACCTCAAGCTAGGGAGGAAAAAAAGCCTTTAGGAAGAATTTCAGCACTCTCATCTTTCATTTGCTAAGCAACCTCCTGTTTTGTTCTCATCTAAGAGCCTACTGCTTTCTGCAAGATAAGGTGGTTCGTGCAATAAAACATCCTGATGGGAAGATTTCAGACATTTTTTTCTTCCAGCATTCAGCAAATGCTTCGGTCTTCTTGCTGATTTTAAAGCAGATCTAGATTCCCTGCCACAGAAAGGCAGCCACGTGCGTAACGTGCACACCACCACTATTGTGCTGCCAGTGTGCAAGATTACGCAGAGGTGAAATTATTTTGTTATCCCAAATATGTTAATTGTTCACCTCCATAATAATTAAAGTACAAGTTTCCTCCTGGAGTTAAAGCACGCTTCGTGAAATAGCTTAAAACTTTAGGACGGTATCTCAGCCCTTAAAATTAATGCAAAATGTGTAATAAAATGCCAAGCAATGAATCAGCAACCCTTCGATTCTATTTCACCCTTCCAAGTGACTCTGGAGCTCAGATGACACACGTATCTGGGGGACACAAGCTATAGCATAGATAGGCCATGCTGCCACAAAAATGCGGGGCAATTGATGTAAAACTAATGCTGACCCAAAAAGCAGATTTCACAGGCATCTCTTTATTTGCTTACTCATTTTTAGAAGAGAACCAGCGCAAATGCAGTTAATGAAGGGTAGCTGAGGGGAAAACACTTGTGCCTCAAATGACTAACAGATTAGCGTCAGCACTTTGCACGCATCGCACCAGCAAGAGCTGGAAATTCTGCAGGCAATTAAAATGTCCACATACCAGCGACGCCGACTCTCCTTTAATATCAGAACTGTAATACTACAAAGCTGTTGGTTTTGGAGTCAGGTGCTCGTATGACAATATGCTTTGTTTGGAGTTTCTTAGCCTCCCAGGGTTTAGAAAAGGCAATTGAATATGAATACTAGAGGCTTGAAATAAAAAGAACTCCGATGTGGTGTTTTTATATCTGAAATTTTGGGAGCTTAACGCAGGATTTTTAAGCACTTGGGCTTTTTGAGGTTGATATTTAAATTTGTTGCTTACTATTGCAACTGGATGCCTTGCATTGAGAAACTACAGCACGACCTGTAATGCTAATTAATTAGTTCCCGCAAATGCACTATTTGTATGAACATTAGTAACGCACATCAAACTATTTGGTGTCTGAACAAGCTACCGACAATTACTCTTTGTGGCTGCAGGCATTTGTAGGCATCCCAAACCTCGGTGAAACCCTGCTGCCTCCTGGAGTCTAATGGGAGCCTCGCCACGGACTTCGGCAGCATCAAAATTTCCCCCTTCATGTTTTTGGGAAGCACAGTTATCCCAAGCCTTGCAAATTCAGACCATCAAAACCAAACAGCTAATGTCACCAAGATTAACACCTGTAAAGCACTTTGAAGGAGAAAAACACTGTGTAATCCCGAAATATTACATTATTCATAAGACGACCTGATTTTAAATGTTAAGTTTGGCTTATTTTTATCACAAAGAGAAAACAAGTTCCTGCTAGCTTGCTTTACAAAACCAATTACCAGTGATCAGTGTAAGGTGCTGCATAACAATACACGGCGTTGCCCCAAAAAGGCATATCTAAGGCTCCGGAGCTGTTTTGAGGAAAATTAACTTGCACAGGGGATTGAAATACATGCACATAAGCAATTCTAATCAGGGGTATGAACTTCAAACTTCGTATTAAAAATATCAAAATGAGTAACATTTCCTTTATTTCATCTTTTCCTGCCTTCAACTGATTTTTCTGTCTGCTCCTTGATATACTAGTCCCTAATCAGAATAAAGCTGTAAGAGAATAGTAAATGTGACATCAAACTTGCTTTAAACTTGCTTTAAAGTCTCATCAACTTTTTTTGGCAGTGTTAGAATATAATTCCACTTAACAGAGAGAAGAGAATAACGAAGAGTGACTTGGCGGTTTGGAAAAAAAGGTGCAACTACTCCCAACCAAAGGTTCCCCCAAACCTGCTCCTTCCCTGCACATAACTCATGGAAATGAGGCAGCTTGTGTTAAAATTGTATGGAAAAAGTGTTTCAGCAATGTATTTTTATTAGGATTGCCTATTTTCAGAAAATGGAAAGGTAACTTTGCAAAACATTCAAAAAACTTTGATTTCATTTTTAATGCAGTTTGTAGACCAACTTAAAAACTTTACTAGTGTGATTCCCTTATTCCCAGGCAAGGCGAAACACTTGAAGACAGATTTTTAAATGCCCAATGAGATTCCCAATTTAATGAGGAAATCCGTAAATCTGGAATTACAAAGTAATAACCCTGGAATACAAACTAATGAATTTGAAAAAGAAATCTTGGCATTACACATGGACATGTATTTTTTTAAGCATATTATGATTCTAATTTTTTACAAAAAATGTATTAACTAATGAGGGGTGCCTATGAGCTATCAAAAATATCCCCCGTTATTTCTGCATGGTATTATTTGCACTACAATATCAAGTATTTTTCAGTGTACACCTCAAAATAACTTACACTGAGTGACAAATTGCTGAGATTCAACGAGCAGGTTTGATGGGAGATACCTGAGCAGCAGCTACTGGGAGCTTTGGTAGCTGGTGGTCACCGACAGAAGGTAAGAGGTGAATTGAAATTTGATTTCCAAAAACCGTAGAGGTCAGTTGAGCACACCGCACAGCAGAGAGGAATTACATCTGCTCCTGCTTCGGGTCAGGGAAGAAGCTGCCACAATGTGGTGGGCTGGGGAGCAGGTAAGAAAACCAACCATAAAGGTGGCATGCAAGACGATACCAGCAGCTCTGTGCTCAGCAAGAGGGATTTCCACAGGAGTTCCTACGGATCCAAGCACGGGACAAAGACCCCAGTATAATGCTCTGCCCTCTGTACTAGGAACCAAAAACACTGCTGGAAATGATGAACTTTTCTTCCCTTTCCAGAAGCTTTGGCACTGCCAAACAGGCTCTGTGGTAACGGTCAGATGATTCCCAGGTTGTGATTTTTGTCCTAAATGCAGTTTGGACTCACTTTTTCTCTAATTTAGCAGTGGCTGAGACAGTTTGAATTTTTCTGGCAACGAGATGCTTAAGTGGCATAACTTTCAACTCACTCTTCACTGCAAGCCTAAAGGGCAAACAGAAGTGAGTGGTTTGTTCAAAAGAGCTCAAGTCTGCACTGAATAGCTGATTGCAGCTCTAATTACCATGGCTTTACATCATTAGGGATAGCAACTGAAAAGGAGCTCTAATTCCAACACTCTGAGATACTGCTTTTTTTTTTTTTCTTTTTGTTGGGCTCTTACCACTAAATGATCCATTTCCAACACTTCTGTTAAGGACAGGAAAGAAAAAATTCATTTCCATGCAGGGTGAGGATCACAATAAACAACTACAAAGACAGTATTTTAGCTTCTAAGATTCAGACTGACAGGTGTTTGTGGTGGGGCGGAAAGAATGGAGTAGTGAGGAGAAACCAGCAGCAGTAACGGATTTCACTCAGCTCAGATATTTAATACTCAGTGCCACTGCTCATTTATGCCTGAGCATTGTATTTTGACACTCCAGACCTTAACGAGCAATCTGATACCAACCATACTGTTATAATGTGCTTGCAATTATAAGTTGTTATGATATATTGTTTGTAAAGTTTTCCCACTGTGTCTAAAGGATCTTGTAACTCTCTCTCCCCTGGCTGGGGGGAGCCTGAAGCTGCAGCAAGAGGCGTAAAGAGAAAGACACCTATCTTTTACACTACTACGCAATATTTCAATGGCACAGACACAAGATAAATAGAGAGAAAAAAACGTCCTTCCATTTTAGGCTACAGAAAGAGCCTCCAAGTCCAGAGCAGTTGACTCTAGCACGCATTTACAGCACAAGGAGTTAACTCCTCTCTGTGAGAAGAGGTGGAGGTTAATTACCCTCACATGCCAAGAGCATCACTGGAACAGCAAGGGGGGGGTCCATCTAGCTAAGGAGACTTAATAGGTTTATTGCTTTAGAGCTCTGCAATTTTGTTGCATTGCTGCAAATCTTTGTTGTAGTTATAGGTATCCCAACGATCTTCTTAAGACCACTGAATCAAGGACCAAACGAGCAGGACTATTTGCACTGGCATCTCTCCACTTCCACCCACCTCATCTCTCCCCACAAACACCTTCCATTCAACTGAACCATGAACAGGGGATTTGCTACGGACTTTGCTTTTACATGGAGGTAAGCATGGAGATAATGCCCACCGATGGGCATTTAGACAGGTAGATGGTTGCATAGGTTCTTCTTCCTATAAAATACATTTAGTTTTGAAACTCCAGCATATCTATCGTGTATTTCTCAAAAGACTGGTTTCCATTCCCCAGTTTAATGTGAATTCGGCACTAGGGAAAGCTATTAGAAACTCCACTGATTTGCACGTGGCATGTGAATGACACTTCACCTGCGTGCTTTTACTTTGATCTGGAGCTGAGTGGGAACACATCTTCGAGGGGATTACGTAGATCAAGCTCAAGGTTTATGCTATTTTCGACCTTCCAGCGAATAAAGATGCTGGCGAGCACTAACTGTGAAGGCTTTGAAGGGAAACTGTCCATTCAAACCTGCCTGAAAACTGCCCAGCTTAATTCTTGTAACTGAACGCAAACCAATCATAGTATTTTTGGATGACCTGCACTGAAGACTGACCTTAAAAAAAAAAAAGGGTGGGGAAAAAGGGAGAAAAATAATTCCCTCTAATCTGAGGTAATTCACAAAATACATCAATATGACGCCACGAAACACAATTATTCTCATTGAAACAGATGTTAGATCTTAGTGACTCCCCCAAAAACACAGCACAGTACTTTTGCAGAATAACTTGTTCTGAAACAGCCCTCCACCTGTCCCAGCATAGACACAAACAAAAGTCACTTGGGAAGCAGGGAAATTATTCTGACAAAATGTTGCTTTTATTATGAATAGAATCTGTGCAGAATGGAGAGGTATTTGAGAATTGCTTATTTCAGTCGATTACTGTGCGTAGACAAGACTTCAGTGACAAATGGATTTCAAGTGGCAAATATTATTACCTTCTTTCTGTGCTATTTTTATTTTTTTGGGGGGGAGAAAAGTACTTTATGTACTTTGTAGGTACAAGGTTAAAAGAACCTTTTCAGCTACGAATATTCAAGATAAAGGTGTGCCTTTTGCAGCCTCATTAACAATAATTCTTTAAAATAACTGAAATGTGTAATCACATTGTGCAGTGCAGGGACAAAACCATATGCTTAATTCTGCATTTTGTAACCAGTAGTGCTGGTTTGCTTTCAGGTAGCCGGCCCTTGAATGGTCCCTGCTGAGTTACCGAGCTTCTCCGCTGCTGTTGCAGGGACCGTGTCATATCCCCTTCAAACATGCTGACTTCACCTTCAGGCAGCAAAGGCTTTACACCTCCTCCAGCTTGACTTACAGGCTCTAATGGCTTGGCGCACTCTTCTCATTTACAGTTTAAATTACCCACAACCAAACAACACCCAGTTGTTCTTCAGCCAAGATCTCTCTTAGGCTTAAGCATCTCCTGTCTCTCCTACCTAAAAATTAGAGACAATAATTATGTCCTCTCTGTCCGTTCATTTTGCTAAGCAAAAGTAGCTTTTCCAATCTGGTCTCGCGTACAGCCCAATCAGCTCCTTCGCATCCTGCCTCTGCTCAGAGTTCATCCTTCCTGAACCTCTCAAGTGCTGAAGCCCAAACCATGAGACATGCTTGGTGAGTTTTATCCAGCACTATGTATAGGCAAAACAGGAAAACAACAGCAGTAATAGAATTAAGGCCTACAGAGGGGAGGAGGAAGGGGAAAATAAAAGATTAAATCAGAACATAGATAAGGCAAGTTTTCCATGGGGCCTCTGGAAAGCTTAACTTCGGTGACCTGACGTTGTCCCTCTCTTACGTATCTATCCCCCTGCCCCAATCTTGTATGAGTCCTGCAAATGATTTTCAGATGACACGTGAGCAGCCAAGCACACGGAAGGGGCACTTCAGCTTCATCCTTCCTGAAATCCCCCCTCTGCTCCCCACTCAAAGGCAAGGGCAGGACTCGCCCGCTCCCGTAAGCCAGTGCTTCAGCTCAATACACTTCACAGTAAATATTTTAAAGGCGGCTCTCAGCGGCTGTGGGTTTGCATTTTAACAATTAAACCTGATTGTTGGGAGTGCACCGGTAGCTTGGAGCAGGCAGAGCTTTTCCCATATATTACACATCTCTTTCTGATATTTTTCTGCCTGGTTAGTAATCACTTCTGACAAATCCTTTTGACAGTTCTGAACACCAGCCTTAGTGTTGCAGGGATGCTTGATGCAAAGCCTGACTGAATGCAAATGTTAGGCTAATGCAAGCACGTCTGACAGCATCGGAGCGTTTTCCTCACTGGACACCAGAGGGAGGAGGAGGAAAGGACAACTGACAGTGAAGCTACAGAAGAACTGCTTCAAGAGCCCTCAAGGAGTTTATCAGACACCAGAGCCAAATGGATTTCTGTCATCGGACCAAAATAAATAGCAGCACCTTATCTGGGGATGATACTTCTGATAAAAGTTTTGGCAGGGGTAACACGAGGTAAAGTTACGGGAGAAAGGACCCATGTGCAGCAGCACTGAGCGCTGGGTGCATTTTAGCAAGCTCCATCTCACAAGCTTTAAACAAACCTGACTGGGGTTGATTCTGGGGCTACTATTGCTGCCCGTATTCTGCTTGGCTCCTGTGCCACAACCTGAGTGCCTTTCGGGCCAGTTTTCTTCCGGATGTGAAAAACCCCCATGTTTCAATGATTAACTGTGGATCCAGGGCCACCACAGTTCCTGACTCCCATACCATGAGAGCGTGAAATTTGGAACTGCAAGTTCTCTACGCTCAGATGGAAATGTCAGCACCTTGAAGGAGGGAGGGCGGCAGTTCAAGGAGATTGATACGGTATCTATCGAGGAATGTGATAGCAAATGCTCAACGTGTGGTTAGTATCTTGATTAAATAAAAGAAGAGAGAGATTCAGCAAGATTTCCAAGGGAACTATTTACTATCTTATTAAAACTATGCTTTTATTTCCTCATCAAATCTTTTCATTATGCCTTCAAGGCATAAGGAGGATTATTAAATGCCAGCCACAATTCAAATAATTAATGTATGGTGTTACCAGATATATATGCGCTCTCCAGGAGGATTAATAATAGCTGCTATTTTTCTTCCAACCATATTTTCTCTATAGTACATATATTAATCATGAGGATACAGGGCATTTTTTAAACCTCTCTAGTATTGAAAGTCTTTAAGGAACTCACACTTTGAAAAGTGGAGGATTCTTAATATATTCTGTTCTCTACTTTTTAATTTACTATCAAAATACAAAAACACAGTAAGCGCTTGGAAAGGAAGGAGTATAAGAAAGGCGGTGCTTTCTTCAGAATTGCTATTAACTGCAGAATCAACGTCCTCAATTCCTTGAAATAGGTCTTTAAAAACAACAAACCAGAGCTGCAGATTCAGAAAGCAGCTTGTCCCCCATTAAAATGGACTGGCTTTTGTTGCTACCTTACTACAATCAAAACGCTTGAGAAAAGGCGTCAGAAAAGTACTTTTATACCAACCAGTCATCCCAGGGCTGGCTGGGCCCGTGTTCAGCACCTGTTTGTCAGCTTAACTCTGTCCCTGCAGCAGGCTTGTCCCTGCAAGGTGCTGGGCACCAGCACGTGCTGCCCGTAAAACCCACTGCGTGGGAAAGGAGACACCTCTCGGATCCGCAGTGCCGACGCCAGAGCAGAGAGAGGGAGAGCTGACCCCTCTGCTCTCAACTTCACACTCTACAGCCCACAGGGACTTTCCCTGTGAGCTTGACACGAACTCAACCAGTAATCTTACTGCACAGACTAAAAGTGTGAGGTGGGACGCACTACCTCCAATTACTTTCCATTTACTCTGTGCAGGGAGAGAGTTCCTGTGGATGGACTGACCCCACTGACCGGCTCCCTGCCATCCATGCTCCCACGTGGGCTGCAGACATACTGCCTGGAGGGTGTTTTTTGTACCTGCTGGTGGCCTCTCAGCAACGCAACCAAAAATGATTTCCTGATTGCGCAGGAAATAAACACGTCCAGAAGTAACATTTCAATTGCTTACAACTTGGAGAAGTTTAAATTCTCTCCTCCACTCCCAACGGTATCCCAGGCATAACCCTTCCACAGTGAAGGATATCTGATTTTGAACACTGCACATTTCAGAATGTATTACCAGCCTCTCCCATCTCCCAAAACAGCTCAAGAAATGTCCGTGTTCTATTTAAAATTAAGTTTTATGAGCATGAGATCAGGGTTTGTTATGTAAGTAAAGCTGTAACCGTACCACGCTTTAGTGCACTACCAGAAGAGGTGTGCCCTCAGTGCAGCGTCAAACAATAAATCATTTTAACCATCTGTGTGATCTGACAACTGCCAACCTGGGGTAGTTCCTACACATCAAGACATAAACCATGTCTACAAGAAGCTTAAGAGAGCAGATCTTTCATGACATACATTTTTTTAAAAATTTCCAGAAGAAATATTTTAAATCAGTTTTGAAGACTTACCTCCTCGCTGCACCAGCAATGTGACTTCGCTTCCCTTGGGACATTCAATCAGCATATCCACCACCTGGTTGTGAGTGAGGCTCTGCACATTCTTCTTGTTGACTTCGACTATAAGATCGCCCTCCTTCAGGCCGCGGCACCGCGGGCTGTCCACAATTTGTTTCACTCTTTGGCCGCCCCCACCGGGACTGTCTGCTATAGTAAACCCAAAGCCCATAGGCCCTTTCACTATATGCACAGTTATGAGTTCGGGTTGTGTTGCTATTGAAGATGCCAAAGAGACTGTGTCATTGGGGTAACCATGGGGTCCGTTGGAGGAGACCTCAGCCGGGCTGCTGGGTCTCGCTTCCTTTGTGCCATTTACTTTCCCTGTTTTACTACTGTGGCTCGTGGGGGAGTCGTAATTTTCCTGCCCGTTCACAATGATCGGTTCTTTGTCCAAAATTGCCACGGACGTAACCAGGCTTGTGTTGGGATCATCGGGATCGAAGGGCAGGGGGTAGCCTCGGCACAGCTCAAGGTCCACGCTGGCACCGATGGGGATGGACTGAAAGATCTTCACAACTTGAGCGTGAGTGTGCCCCAGCACACAGGTATCGTTCACGCTGACTATGACGTCCCCTGCAGAGACACAGACAGATATACCAAACACATACGTTTTGTGCACCCCGGGAAGGTGAGGACTAGAGCCTGCGAGCTGATCCGCAGCATCCACAGGTACCACTTACAGGTAAATAGTAGCATTTAAGTACCTTTGCAAGGAAAAGGAGTGGTGACACTTGGGCAAGCAAGAACTATTGTACACAATGGATTCTCTGCATAAAGCCCTTATGTACATATATGTTTTTGTAAGTGAAAATGGAATTGGCTTCTGCAAAAAATTAATAAATTCAAATCATGGTATACAGCCCATTTAACAGTTATTTTGAAGCCCTGCTCTCACTGTTATACACTGTGCTACATTGGCACACGATAGAAACAAAACTGAGAGCACGTGAGAGCTATAACAGAAGGCTCTCAAATACCAACTGCTCAAATACGGTGCCACGTGTCATGTCTCAGACATACTTCGGCCTGAAATCTAGGTATTGATTAAATTACGATTCAGTTTTTGAAACTGAGGTTGCAACACAGGGACGTTGAATGTTCTGATGCTCCACCTGCAAGTGGGGTGTTATGACCTCAGGTGAATCCTAACAGGATTTCATCATGTTGGGCCTGCTCCCTGGAAAAATAAATTGGCTCTTGGTGCCTCCAAGCAGGGAAAGGCAAACTAGACAACACCTTTGCCCATTCCCTGGGAGTAGCTCGGGAGACGAGGTGAGTGGCACAGCAGATACACAAACACACAGTGATGCAGCCCTAAAACACCACAGCCATTGCCACAGCAGGGAGCAGTAACGCGCAGCCTGATGGGGGACTCCGAAACTGCTGGCTCCTCTCCACAGGTCAGCGTGGGGAAGAACTGGCAGAGCCCCAGCTGGATATTTTGACACCTGAGGTGAAATTCCAGCACATTTTTTATTCAAAAATAAGATTTTTGAACACGTTCCTCAATGTATCTCACTTCCCTGCTTGCTGATAGGGATGCTTTTCCCCAAAATGGGTATGAGGACTACAGTCCTTTATGAATTGCACATAAAAACAGCTGCAAAAACATAAACCAAAGTGCTGGTGGTGATTTTGATTTAAAGCATCGGTACCTGTTTCCATTTTGCCATCCAGCGCTGCGGGGCCATCAAGCACCAAACTTTTGATTTGAAGAAATTCATCCGGCTCATCCCCTCCGACGACAGTGAAGCCAAAACCCCTGCTGCTTTTCCTTAGCTTGGTGTGGATGAACTTCCCTTTCAACTCAGAAGGGTTTCGTGTAAAAAAAGGTTTTCCTGTGTAGGAAGTTTGGAAAATCTATAAACAGGCAGGCAAGAGCGTTTGATCAGTTTTTCCTCTGCCCCTCCCTGCTCTAACAAGTACACGGACAAACACAGCGGTGTGCTGGGACAGGACTGAACTTCACTCCAGCATCCTCTCACCTCATCGCACTCCACCCGTCTCCTTGGATCCAATCACAGAGTAAAAAGAGTGAGCAAAACCCCTAGTACCTGCTGCTTTGTTAGCTGTGGTTGTGCACACCAAAGCCTCGAGGCTACAAAGGGGAGAACATGCTGGTTTAAGGAATGGAATATATTAAAGCCGGCAGTGCTGGCTTAGATGTACGTGTCTTATCGCCGTCCTGAGGTGGTGATATCCATCCCAGGAAGGATGGGACAGGGGTAGCACAAATGCCACCTACGGGAGGAGTCTGCAGCGAGAGTTTCTGCAGAAAGGAGTATCACTATGTTTTTCACCACTTGGCCTTCTCCCAACCCACCAAGCAAAAAGCAACTTCTGAGCTCTGGCAAAACACTGCATAACCCTTTAGCATAACCCCCCCGCCCCACCATCACCACCACCCTGTAACCTCCTCCGGTGAAAAAGGAGGGCACTGATGTTCTTCAGACCCTGTTTGAAGTCTTTTCTCTTTCCTTTCTGCTCCATGCCTGTTGTGGATGAAACACTGCCGTTGTGAAGTATGGATCAAAGAGCGGCCTGGGACCACAGCGGCTGTGCTGGAGGGCTGTTAATGCTCTCTGGAAGCACGATTATGAGGGAACAAGGTGCTCCAAAGACAAAAGCGCATCCTTGCAAAGCATGTTGCACAGGCTCGGAAAAGGAGTCACGGTTGCTGTACTTCACAGTGCCAACACTAAACACCTTTGCACTTTTAATTGTTTTTAATGCTTAGAGGGGAAAAGACCGTGCCACTAAGCCCTCTGGTGACAGCTCCAGGATCAGCAGTGTGTATCGCAGCCAGGAGAGCTGGCGTGCTTTCAAAAACTTCGGCAGCATTGCCGTGGGCCTGTTTAGAAAGGAGACCTTGAGGGAGGCTGAGGGGATTTGAGACTTGTACGCCTTTGACTGCGAAAAAAAAGAAGTATATTTGAAGATTATTCATGAGGGGGCAGTGTGAGGACTTGCAGTCTTCTGCCTTTGAAGGGTAGGACAGGAACACGGCAATCCTGTGGGCAGATGCTCTGCTCAGACCCCAAGCTGCAGAAATGCCCTGACTATCAAAGTGCAACCCAACATCTCAGGTAACAAACACGGCTGAGAGGCGGCGTGCGGTGGGGCTTGGTCCTGTGCTCATTTCTGGCTCAAAAGACAAGCAGAACAAGCACAGCGTGGTGGCGTCTGCCTACAAATACAGGGTGAACTTGCCCTGTAGTAATGGGGTAGCGGCACCACAGGCTATGTCCCACCTACAGCATTTGGGAGGGGATTGCATTTTAACTGAGTGTATCTACAAAATCCCAGCTGGGAGAGCAGTGCCAGGGGCACAAGGAAGGGTCCTTGTGCCCATGTCCCCACCAGCAGTGCCATCAGTGGGAGAGACAGAAACCCCTGGGCATGGGGCAGGGGGAAAGGAAAGCTGGAAAGAGCTGCTGCAAATGGGGAGTGGGAGAAGAGGGAGCAGCACTGAGAAAGGAAGAGAAAGGAATGAAAGAGAGAAGGAGCCATCAGTGGGTACTAGGACAAATCACTCAGAGTGGTGCTGAGACAGGCTAATGCTCTCCTGTAATGTTACTGCAAAATTTCGTGGCTGGCAGTCGGGAGCGGGTGGAGAGCTGAGTGAGGCTGTGAACATCATCCCCTGCGTGACAGGTCCTTCGCATTGCCATGCATGGATGCTTGGGCAGCCCTTGCTTCAGCCTGGCAGTGTAAAAGGCAGAGGTGGTATTCACAGATGTCTCCCCGAGGAAGACCAACTGTTTTGGGGCACACTGATGAGATGCCTAACCCCAGCTGCCTGGTGGTCAGGGTACCATCCCCAGAACTCCCATGTTTTTCCTTGCTGCAAGTCTGGATTACTCTAATGTACTCTCCAATACCCCTCAGGAATGTACTTTGGATACTGTTAAATTTCACGTATCTGTTTTGGAAGGGCTCTTCATGGCAGGAAAGGCAGCCCGGGACAGCAGCACCCTTGCCAGGCTCACCTTTGGAGACCATGGCTGACCTGCGGAGCATTGGAGTACTTCCCAGCTTCTGGGGCCAGCCTCCCCATGGCTGCTCCCAGCTCTGTCAGGATGACGTGGCTCCAGCAGATTCCCCCGCTCTCACCTGCCCCAGCCTCTGGTCCCTACAGGCCGGGCAATGCCGTGCTCTTGCTGTGCAATTTAGATGTTGCCGAAGATGAAGCCTGCTTACAACCACTTGTAACCAAAGAGCACTTGTACTGCAACAGGTAAAAGTGGAACTCTCTGTCCTTGATGACAACCTGATCTGGCAATGTTTCAGCTCATGCTGCAAATTCAGGAACGATTCATGTCCTGTCTGGTTAGTTATTTAAGAGAAGCAACTGGTCTGTGAGCAGTTGGCTATACACAGACCATTGACACTGATAAATAAGGCTGTAATAGCTCAAAGTACTTGTACACATGTACAACTTCAAAGTAGGTCTGCATTATTTGGACCTATTATCATTGCCTCCTTGTGCAGAGCTTTCCAGAGAAGCTTCAACTCAGATTTTTCAGAAACGTGATGTAAATTTGCCCCTAACATGTGGCCAAGGTGCTTGAGCCTCTTCGCCCTCAGTTACTACAGAAAGTCAGATTCAGAGGCCTGGTAGCTCTGCAAAGCTCTCCAAATGGCAGATGATTTCCCTCTTCTGGTGTTCCTCCCAGCTCCTACCCCTCCCCCTCAAATTTTCATTTGGACTCAAAGCACATAAAAAAGAAAATCCACAAAGTTGCAAACTAGACTTATCCGTGGGCAATACCAGAACCCAGCTGCTCAGATGTCACAAATGCAATGAAAACACCCAAGCTCTCCAAAACCAAGGTCCTGCCAAACAGTGCTGACAACCTACAGCTCCCCGACAAGCTGCCAGTTTCCAGGGCTCTTACACTACTTTAACTTGAAACTCTACCTGCCCAGGAATGCAGACATGGGGTGCCATTGGCTTTGGACCCGAAACATGTTTTAATTACAGTGCAACATGGTGAGATCTCGTGCTGCTTTTTGGGAGGGAACATTGAACTATGAGAACAGAAAGAAATCTCTGCACTAGATCTTATGACAATAGCCACATACTAAACTCAGTAGAGTTTAGAAGGTGTAAAAGCCTAATCCTTGCATATCCATACAGCTCTGTATGGATAAAAGAAAAGGGTCTCCTCCTACTTGCACTTGCATCCACTGCAGTTGCTGCTAAATCCCACCGATGTTGTAACTCATGTTTTCACAATGCCTTTTTAAAGACTTGGAACGCTAGACAGAGAATAGCCACAATCCTTTTTTTATGCAGGCAATCTCATTTGCCTCTTGCATTTGTCAACAAATGTAGTCTCGAAACAACTAGTCTCAAAATCTATAAGAATTCAGATAAGCAGGCACGTGCTGTCATGGAGACACTCCCTGTGCTGGTGGCTGAGGGAATTTCATTCGCAGGAAAAAAACCTTGTTACGCTTCTACAACTGGTTTAACAAGGTTGTTACCTTGCACTGGTGCTTCCCGAACTGCCTCTTGGTTGTTTGAAACATGGTTTGGAGCAGCGGGTGGTGGGAGAGATGGACACTCCTCTGTCCATTCTAGAGAGGGCAGAGAGGGAAATGTTACTCGTTTCACAACAGCACTATGAGCTCCTGCACGTACACACACTGGGAGCGTGGGGTTCAAGCAGAGGAGGCGTGAGAAGCATGCCAAGAGAGGGAACAGAGTCACGGAGAAAGGGAATATAATGAACGGGATGTCCAAAAACCAGTCCTGGAGGACTCCCTACATCCAGGTCAACTGATCCGTCTGCTGGGACACCCTACCTCACACTCAAACTTTGGGACTTGATTTGCATCTAAATGGTCTCAACATTTATATGAAATCTATTCCCCATGGCATCTAAGTAAAAGAGCTGATGTTGAGGGAAATGGGGCTGCAAGAGAAATGTTGAAGCCTAAATTATTTTCCTCTTGGATAATAACCGTTGTGAAATAACTTGGTGTGAAAGCTACGAAGGTACCAAAGCAAACTGAAATGCCACAAGCCCCTCGCTGCAGCTGGGCTGCATTTACAGGAAAAAAAAAAAAGATAGAAAAAAAGGCTGGGAAAAAAGAAAAGAAAAAAAAGTGGTTTAAAATAATGAAATTAATTCAGATGTTAGAGCTTGACAACATCTAAAGGTCTTGGGTTAAGAAGTCTCTCAATGAAGAGGGGTTTCTCTAACGCACATGTAAATGCCCACTCCTCATCCCCCTCAATAACCTATGAGTCCCAGTGCAGACTGGAACAACACCAGCTACAATGAGTAACTTGATGGAGCAGATTAAAGAGGAAAAAGTGTGCTTTAATTGTTTCTGGAAAGCCTAGAAACTTTCCAGAAATAAAGGACATTACAAAAAATAAACCTCCCCTTTAACAGGGATGAAAGCTCCTACGTTTAAGTGGTTATATGGTTTAGATTTTCTCCTTTGCTACCTCTTATGTGAAGGGCATATGCAACCATTCCTAGGTGTGTCATTTTGCCTTTAAACGCTAAGGCCACAGAAGGAAGGACAAACACATTGGCATGGTGTTGCCATGGCGAGGGAGGGTAAGTTCCCTCAGGAAAACCCCAACCATCACACCCTTGCTGGTGCCAACCTTCTGGTGGCTGTTGCTGTTGCTCAAGCTGTTTCTTCCTCTTCGCTTCAAGAACTGGGTTTTCATATTGTGTCTTCCGGTTGATGTGGCTGGAGATAAAAAGAGAGCACTAAATTAGAAAACCCTTTATGTGATAAGCAGGAATGATGGCCAGGCATGAAATTCCTCTGAGGAAAGGGGTAAAATACCAAACAAACCCAACAGCAGTGTACTGTGGAGCAAGGCTCACCTAGTCGTGCCAAAAAGTATATTTAGGAAAACAAACTGATTCCAGTATTGATACGAAGTCTTGAGTAGGAGTGGCTAATTCCTTCAAATACATTAAAGTAGTGATCTATCTGTGAAAAATGAGATTAAAGCAGAAAAGGTGCTCTGTCTAATTGCATTTTAAAAGACAGGACTAAGTCATCCCTGCTTTAATAAGATTCCCAGAGGTGCAGTCGCTCCCTGGCTCACTGAAGTTAAAAAACAAAACAAAACAAAACCCAACACTTGGTAACATCTGTCAGCTATCTGATCGATGCACACTATTACCAGGGTGTGTTTTTAAAATGCCTGCGGGGGTGCAGGCTATGAGCTGAAAAGCCGGGCCCCAAATGGATCAAAAATACATTCAGAATTAGCCCCGGCAAACACTCCCAGTGGAAACCAGCATTTGGTGAAACTTCGGCTGTCCTCTTTGCAGGCCTATTAGGCAGCTTTTGACCCATAGGAGATGTTTAGAGCTAATATTTCTTACCAATCTCAGGAAAAAGAACAAAAAAAGGCAGGCCAGCCCCAGACATTGCAGACAAGCAATGCCCTCCACAGAAGATTAACCATTTTATGAAACCAAATGACAAACAGCAGCCACAGATGCCAGGATGGTGGGGACAGGTCTGGGGACCCTGCAGCTGATGGCTACAGCTGAGATGAGCTGCTCATCAACTGTTCAATAGGAATTTTTCAACAGTGATTTGGCTACAGCAGAGGAGCAGGAGATCTTAGAAAATTATATTGGCTTAAAGCCTATCTTTGTCTCCAAAGCAAAGTTTACCATTAAGAACTTGCTTGTGCAATGTGTCTCTATCAAAAAAACCCAAAACCCTGAAACAACAACCAACCAACCAATTCTTCAAGTAATTACAGTACAAGCACTCCAGATAGTTATGTTCAGAATTTTTCTGCTAAAGATCAATATTAAATCACTCGAAAAATATTTAACTAATCAAATAAAAGCAAGTTCATAAGTTCTGTAAAAGATTTCCAATTTCAAGATATCTTCAGAAAGTTAAGAAAAAATTATAACTACTTTAATATGATGTAAACTTTTTCATGATACAGTTGTTTCTCAATAAAAACTATTATGTGATAATAGAGTGCCTGAATTGGAGGGGACAGAGATGAATGCTCAAATTGTAATCTTATAGATATAGCTTATAGATAGTAAGTAAAATAAACTTATGCCTCGTTGCTGTTACTTTTCTATTTAATTTCATCACTAAGGAGTGCCACAAAACTAACAGGCATGTATATATAAAGTGACAGGAAAAAAATGCTGGAAAAACCTCTCGGCATGGCATTTAATAGCCGAAAAATATTCTTGATGTCTTTGGTAAATAAATGTCAAGCCTTAATTACACAGTTTGCTAACCTCGTTTCCCTAGGCACAGATGGTAGGGTCAGAAATGAGCCAAAGCAGACAGAAGCTGTATTCCATGTCTATTCTGAGGGCTATCATAAGCCATCCTACTAGACAGGAGCGTACACATAATTAAAAATTCATTTTATGGGGTCAGCGATGAAACAAAACTCAGATCTTCAGTTTCCCAAGGGAGCGATCTGACATCTAGATAAAGAGGAAGCTGTTCTAATTCCGGAGAGAGTTCTATTCACAACAACACAGCCCGATGCAAGAACCTCTGCGTGGCTGTTTGGTCACACAGGCTCGTCCTTTCCTCCTTTTGAGTGTCTTCTGACTTATAACTGAATTGGTGGTTTGCTTCGCACACTCGTATTTCAATCGCAGCACTCTATGAAGGGGACTGAGCTCAGTTAATTGCACGCTTATTGATGTTCTCTGGATAAAAGTATTTTGTGAGGTGCTGGGGCTCCTGCATGCCCTGACCCAGGGGTGCTCCTGTCTCCCCTGAGCTCACCCCAGGGTGCTGCTGCCAGAGCCTACCAGAGGATGGGGAATGACAAGGCAGGGATCCCTCTTCCCAGCCCCTACGGCATGTCCCAGGGGCCACAGGGTCTCCTCCTTGGTATGAGATGCTACCAACAAAGCACACAGACTGCTGTGGAGGGAAGCCTTCCTCCGCCCAACAGCAACACCAGAACCAGAGAGCAGCACTTACTCTACATAGTAGACACCATATACGGGATCCTCAATTTTCTCCCAACCAGCAGGCAACTCTGGAAATAGAAAAAGCATTACTGAAGCCTCCAGTGCAGTTCCTTCTGACAGTTTTGCTCAGTGTGCAAAACTCATCGGCAGCTCAGACTTTGCTTTGAACGCTTTTCAGAACAACCGCAGCCCCTTTAAGGGCTGGCACAGCATGGCACCAACACCATGGCCTGTCCTACCTGCGCTGGGTTAGCAAATCAGTGGGAAGACACCCATGTCAGTCAACTTTACATTTGCTTTTTGCATTAAATGAACAAATGATCAATATGTTTCCTTTCTGGGAGTGCTTCAAGTACCCTCCTGGTTTCACCACCATGGGCGGAGTGGCCCTGGATGGAGCACTGCAGTGGAAGTCCATGCAGGTAACAGCCCAGAGGCATTTTAACACCAGCATGTGAAGATGGGTGAGATTACGGCGAGCAATTGTAGCACACTAATGGAGACTCCTTTCTCTGGGATTTACACTGCGTTGCTCAGCCCTGAGCCCAACGCAAAAGCGCATGTTGAAAGAGGACAAAGTGAGTTTAACGTAACTGCCCCGCATATGGAATCCACCCAAGTGGGGCCGGCACGCACAGATGTATTTCACTGCATAGCACTTAATGTAAAAACACATACTGCCATAATCCCATGTAACAGAGATTTCCTTTTTTAATTAGCATAATTAACAAAAAACAGTTCTGAAAATGAAATGAACATTTGGAAATGTATCCACTTTTGTTCCCGTTGATTTTCTAGACTGCACATAGTACTTTAACGATAATTAGTGAATGTAATAAAATCACTTCAGCATCCAACTGAGGGTTATTAAAGCCGTATGTATTACTTAAGGGCCTGATCCTTGTCCCACTCATTTAAACGCAATATTCCCGTCGGCTGTGGGTACTGAAATAATCATCCCATTAACAAAACAGAGTGGTGTGTTTGTGTAATACTGTGAATCAACTCAAAAGAAGGTTGCACCACGCTACAGACTGTGCAAGTGTGGTCCCACAGAGTCTGCACATTCATTTAAATAAAAATAATAATAATAATTTAAAAAAAACAAAACATTGTCAGATAACACAAGGTCAAATACTCCATGCAAAATAATACCTCAAAATTTATCACTAAATTGGCAGGATCGAGAGCAAATAATCTACGTTTGTTTATTATCAAATGCAAAGATTTATTTTCATTAACGGCATCAATTGCTGAGCCAATACAATCAACAATGCCCCATTAATTAGAATAAATGTACCAAACTAGATCTGCATTTATAGACTTCAGCTATGTTGCCATAAGGATAGCAATATCTCCAGACTGGAGATGTACAGAATCTATACAAACACACATGGACTAATTATTCAAAGTTTATGTTTGTGTTCAGAATTGGCTGGAGATCAGATGAGATCTATTTTCATGGTTTTTGCTCCACATGTCCTTTATTTGCAGATGCAAGGTACGGTTTCCATTCTTATCATTATTTTATCCTTATTGGGTTTAATATCTTTGGATTCCTTGAGACATAAGCGATTAAATGCAAGCCAGTGCTAACTTTTGGGCATGAAAATACTTGACAATTTTATCAGCAGATTGACCTGAAATGAACGCTTCAGAAACAGATATTCCTTTACACTGTGCAAGTGTATGTGAGAAAAAGGTAGAAAGCTAAAGGCCAATCTTGAAAGTCCTGTCGCAAAGGGAACTCTGAGGTTCACAAAGGAGTCCCATATGGTGAAAACACTGTGGGACTGGCTTAAAGAGTTTCAGTGCAATTAAATTAAGAGCTAGGATGCAATCAGGAAAATTACAGGTTGCGGCAGCCATTTAATTCTTTGCACTACGGTGAAAGCAGAATGGTAAAGAGACCAAGCTGGAGGTGGAAGAAAAATAAAAAGTGAATGAGGGAAGGGAGAAGTAATGAACAAATACCTTAAAATGACATTTCCACAATTTTTCCTGCTAAATATCTTTTGTCTATTTTAGACTATTATGTGTTTTTCATTTTTAAAGTTAAAATATTTTTTTTTTTTACTTTTCTTCTGCTCACAAAAGGTTTTGGTATTAAATTTTGTTCTTTCTTTTCTTTTAAAAATTTTTCACAGGTCAGAAACCCAGCACTTCCCTAACCCCAAAAATGGTATTGTGCCAAAAGCTTTCCAGTTTTCTATCTCTGCAGCTTTCTATTTAAGGAACACATTTCTATGTTTTGGGAAGTAACAATACACAAAACTGTAAGCTTTCAACGTGTTACTTGTTGATTACGTAGATGCGCTTTCAGACTTCTGAAAGCCTCTGAAATTTCCCTAAAGGAAAAGGCAATATTCTCCATGGCCTTGTTGCACAGTCTAGCTTCTTAGTGGCTTTAAATTATCTCCCTTCTCTACCTCTCCTGCCAAACTGAAGATGACCCAGAGCATCAGATTTTATCACAAATATAAGATTTCCAAAAACAGTTTACATCATTAGGAGCCTGAGTGAGCCATATGGTTTTTATTTTGGTACATTCATCCAGCACTCTGCGGTCTCACGAGCATTTGTCAGCAGGTTAATTCAATGGACAAATATCCAATTTTACACTTTTAAGCCTGGGGTAAACACATGGATTCCTACTGAGATGCTCTTACTTAGTATCCACCCTACAGAGGGGAAAAGAGAACTTCTCCAGCCACCAGTTATTTCAGTCATGCCCGTGCATCACCATAAAGCAGCTGGAGACGACTTCAGTACGCTCAGCTCTTGCTGCTCCCTGTGAGGCCAGGAGGATCTGCCCAACTATGTCAAATTCTACTCCAAAGGTTAAATTTTTGTGTCTTTCGTATAACCTTCTGTTAAAAGAGAGCCGATCTATTACTCCATAGTCAATTCACCTCTTTGGAAAACAAGAAGCTGCGCGAATGCTTCAAGTTTTCATTTTTTTATATTTAGAAAAGAAACTGTTGACAAGCTAAGGAGCTAAATATCTGGCAACAACCCGTTTATACTAATCATGACTACGGTTAGTGAATAGGCCGTATGTTTTCATGCCCCCTCCCTAATGTCGCTGTAACCAACTGAGCCATTTGAAAATGTCTTTCTTTGCACTGCAACATTTGCAAATCTCAACACTGTATCAATGGGCTGTATCCATTAAAACAAAGGTGACATCTCATGATGTTCCAGCAAAACACTTGTGTATGTAGGTGCCTGCAGATCTGGGGTCAGGCTTATCAATTAATGAGTTTCTCTACATCTGTTTTTTCAGCTTTTCTTCTCTTGCACTAGATCCTGATATCAGACGGAAAGAAGGGAACATTTCCATTTCATTATTGCCTCTGAATTTGCTCTGAATTTTTTAATCTCTCTCTTATTTTAAGTCACTGTTTGTGAAGACCTTCATGAGAAATCTCTGCAGCTTGTTGGTATGCATCCACCTACTTCTGATGTTTCTTGGTCTGCTGCTGATTGTGTGAGCTGTGCACAATGCTAATGTGCCGCTAAAGTGACTGCATTCTTCTTTAAATTGTTTAGTTTCTTTCATTTCTTTCAAATTCTTGCAGTAAAAGAAGTTAGGCATCCAACATTATTCCAAGCGTGTTATCCAGAAGAACAGTTCCTGGAGTAGTGCTAAAAGTCCACGGAATAGCTGCTGATGCTGTATCAATCACACAGAAGCGAGAAGCAGAATACACTTACTTGCAAGTCATTACAGAAACCAGAGGTTAATCCTCTGGTAATACAATCCTCCAGCACACAGAACTATAAACTGTAAATACAGTCCTCTTTAAAAGCAATAATAGACCTAGTGGAAATAAAATCCTACGCAACCTCTTATGCCTTTAAGCTTTCCAAGTGCACTAGAGCATAGCTGAACAGAAATAACGAGTACCTCCGCCATCAGTGTAAACAGAATGAGCACCGCTGAGATTAGATATCAAGACAAAAAGATGCAGCAAATAAAAGTGTACCACATCATCGAAAATCATCTGTTTATAAAATCACCTACTGAAGCAAAATTTCCAGCTGTTTCATTCACAAGGTCAGCAGAAGCACTGTATGTAATACTCAGACTTTCTAAATCACACTTTGCTTCTCTTATCTGTGAAATGTATTCGGCCCCAATGAAAAAACATCATCAGCTACTTGATTTCAACTTTGGCACCTATAAGCTTTTTCCTGGAGCCAGTGATGCCAGTGGAAATCCCCTGACTTCTGCACGGTCCAGGAGGAAGCAACTTCAACAGACTTTTCAAGATCAAGGCCCTCCAGCTTTCATCAAACTCTGAATCAGTAAGAAAAACACCGTAGATCTGAAGCTAAGGGAAGATTAATGCTTTATGTGCTAGGGAAGTTTTGCTGATAAATCAGGCTTGTTGAAATAAAAAAACAGAAAGATGCAAAATGATACAAAGGAGAAAGTAAGTAATTAAAGGCTTAAAACAGTGCAGTTGAAGTCAAACATCAAAACGAGAGATGGATGATTTACCTAGTTCACTGTCCAGTTCCTCCGTGTGTACCCCTTCTTCTCCAAGGGAAGAGCAGTAAATGAGACAGAAAAAATTAAAAGAAAATTTCAGATACCAGCACCAAGCAAGAAATTCCCTACAGCAAACAGCAGAGCCGGCACTAATTTTCTACAGACCGAGCCCAAGCTTTCCATTTATCACACTTTAGTGCTCAGAATATTGATGGATCTGATGTAGATAATGAAAGAACTGGTTCTTGCGTTCTCAAAATATCTGTATCAATTGACTACTTCCATGCCGCAGTTTGATATGGCACAGTAATACATCTGTGTGGCTCTCACTGTAGTGAAGCTTCTCCACCAGATCTGAACGGTCTGACCTTCGCAACCCGTCCTGTGGACACAGGGATCTGTCAGCAGGCCAGACCTGAATACTAACGAAGAAATCTGAGAGGAAAACCTTGCATCTAACTGAGAACTAATGTAGCAAGGTTTTCAAGAAAGTACCTAAATTTATGTGCATACAAGGTCCAATTGACTTCACTGTAACTTCTCAGATGATTTAAGACAAACACAGAGCGACGCGCCTGGTTTAACTGGAGGCACAGGCCCGCACCGAACTCCAGATGCCCTGGTGAGGCACACACAGGAACGCACCGCTTTTATCGGGGCACCTGGGACAAAGATCACTTGATTTTTCAAACACACAAAGCCATCAATATTCACTGTTGCTCCATTTATCATTATCTGCTCCATATTCATAAGTTAACAGTGACACAGATGATTAAAGTATTGCTTAGCCTATAAATAATAATCAGTCTGAAAATGAAAGATGATGACAAAACCAGACAAAAAGATGGTAAAAACAATCTTGGACCTAGTGCAGTGAAGTATAAGCCACATCAATGAATGACAGAAGCAAACAGAAGATGCAGTCACAGCATTGCTTTTGAAAATTTGGACACCTGAAAATACACTTCCGTGACCTGTTTGCTATTTATTCTACCAAAAACGGTTGTTTAGGACCATTAGCATGAAATATGAATTGCAATTTCCTTTGATAACCTAAACAACTGGAAACAACTAAAAACCTGTTAGGGACATGTATCCTGACGAAGAAAAAACACAAGGCAACTGCAACCAAACAAATCTGAAATGACATCTAACATTTATAAAAACCACAAAACAGGATGGGATCGAGCCTGAAAACTCACACACATGACACAAACAAAACAGAGGAGGAATCCCACTGACTTCAGTGGAAATACTCCCAACAGTGACCCTTGCCAAAAATGTCCAGCTTCTACAATGCAGTAAAAATAACCTTCTCCCTTCTTTGTGCTCACATTGTTTTCTGAAATATAATTATTCTTATGTGCAAACTAAGATCAGAGCAGCCAAGCAAAACAGCGCAGCACACTGCTATATTTATGGAGCAACTGGTTTAACTACTGAATGTTAAAAGTATTCGTTAATGAGAAACTTAGTGAATGAAGTGAAGGGGTGTCGGGGAAGATGAAATTTGCTAATTTGCTAATTTTAAGGACCTGATACACAAAAATGCCACTATTCTGCAAAACCATGAACTTAATTAAATACAAAAAATTACCCAGCTGTATGTTTTTAATCCCAAGTAAATAAATTATCCCAATGCTTGTTTTATAATTACAAAGCAGACAAGAGGTTTGAAAGACCTTCCCTTCTGCAAGGAGACTTAAAACAGTTTAACAGAGGAGCTCAGCCACCCGCCGTGGACTTATGCTACCGGCTGCTCCTTGCCCCAGCTCAGAGCACGGCACGGGACATGGTGACCGACAGCGGCATTGCTGCTGGTTGCCATCACCAGGGCTATCAACGTAGTGGGCGTCTTGCTGGTAGAGAAAGCCAGGACAGAAATTGTGCTTCAGGGAAAACTACCCTCTGAAAGAGTAAAGCTTATGCCGAGACTTTGCAACCTCCTCTTTAAATTGTCAGCAATGCTTAACTGCAAGGAGGAGGGAACTTTGCCTGCATACGCTACCATTTAATTTTGTTTCAGTTCTGAGTACCCACTGACATATCCTTTTTTAGGTGCAGAGCAAGGCCTTCATTAATCCAGCTCCCTCCGCTTGCTCCTTACAGACGATGCCAGTTGCCAAGGATCTGAAGCAGGCACATCAGGCAACATTGGGTTTCGCATATCTTGTGGTTTGGGGGTATGCTGGATTGTGGACTAGGAAGTTGGGGGCCTGCTCCATCACAGCAGCGAAGGCTGCACAGGAAAATTCTCACATCCTGCAAAATCTCACATGTGAAAGGAAGTAGAGGCTGAAAAACTGCATGTGCAAAAATAGTAACAGTAGTTCTGGAGGCCGGGTTTGAACCTACCAGTAAAAAGGGATTGAGTTGATTCTTTTCCGAAATAAAATCGTAATTCTTATTAAGCTGACTCACACCAGTAGGAGGTTAATCATATTATGAAAACTAATTTTACAAGGACAGCACCAACACTGACAAAGTAAACCCTTTCAATTTTAAGATACGTCTACCATGATAGCATTGTGCTAGCCAAAACTACGCGTTAGAATACCATGACCTTTCCTGGTCAGTAGACCAAAATTTCCACACAGATCTTCCCAAACATTTAAGTTATTTTCATCATGATTCCCTTTTTCTTCCAGCATCTCCTAAAGGACGCAAGGAAAGAACCTCCTTTAACAGTCCTGCATTTGGCTGCTCTAAATTGGACAGTGGCTTGCATTTCCAACATCTCAAGGAATACAAAATTACATCGGTGTAAATTTTCAGTGGCAAAAATCTACACTTCCAAATGGAATTTGTTTTCAGCAATCATAACACTAAGCAGACTGTCAGAATTTAACAGCAGAAGTGAAGCAATTGAGTTATTTCTGCTCAAACAAAGAAATAATAACATAACACTTTCAATTCATGTAAAGCAGGTGGTTGAAGTGGAACACAATGGAGCACGCAGAGACTCAGTCGCTTTCCTCCTACACAGCGATCCAAGGAGCAAACACGTTAGAAAACTTTGAGTCTTGTTCAGCATCAGCGACTATTCAAACGCCTTTGCAAAAACAGAGGCCTCTCACTTCTAGCACTTCTTTGATTTTTATTAAATGATCTGCCATCTCAACAGCTATCTTACATACACAGACAGCGATCTCACAACAACATTATGGAGATTGTTTCTATGCACTTACTGATAAACCTCTTTTTTGTTTTTTTAAGTATTTCTGAACGCAGGTTATTGGAAAGAGGAAAAGGAAAAGAAGAAACCCACCTAGAAAGGACCAAACACGTTATTATTTCACTACTTTCAGTCTCTTACCATCATCTTCACATTCTTCTAGAGGCTTCTGCTGTTTGTTCAGGCACCGTGGATCTAGCCAAGATGTTGTTTTTGTGTTATGGCTGGAAACCAAAAATGGAAATATGACCTTTGTTAATAAAGCAGAGCTGAAGTATCAGTGGCATAAAAGTATATACCCTCTTTACTATTCAACAGACACGAAGGCATACTTTTGCTTCAGAAGAAATGGTGTTACGATTTGATGTCTTGCAAACTAGTCTGACAAATCACAAGAAACTTGGCATTGAAAACACAAAAGTGCAAAGTGAAAATATACAAATCAAGATTCCTGACTGGAAGGATGCATGTGAAAGCTGCAATATTATAATATTAATTTCCAAACTTTTGTCTTTGGTGGTTTATTTCTTAATTGCAGGAGCTGTCCCGGAGCCATTTGCCTCCTAATACAAAGACAGAAGTTTCCCTTCCTCCCTAAACCATGCAGAAGCCTTTGGTCGTGCAAAAGACCTTTGACATTTGTCTAGATTTGACCCAAGCCATTAGTCAAAAACAAAATTTCCAGTGAAAACTTTTTAATTACACAAATAAATATGTTCTGTCAAAGCCTTTGATGGAGGTTGAACAGCTTTACTTTCAACTCTTCCTTTCTGCGAGTCCCCTGACAGTATCGCGATGCCAGTCCCAGCAGTGGGGGCTGCATAGTAAACAGGCTTAAAATACATTTTCTAGAAATTATTTTCTCCCATCTTTTCATTTGCATACGGAGACAATCTTGTAATGTAATGCCTCTTCTACAACCTGATGTCATCTTAGACATAACATGCAAAGATAGCCCTCCAGTCCCTGAGGTATCATTTATCTAGCTTAGCCTTTAACACTGCTTAACAGTTTTAAGTTTCAATACCAGAGTAATGCTATTTACTTCTCCTTCAAGGTCTCAGAGAGGTTTACAAACTTAACCTTTGCCTCCCAACAGTCTCATGATGCTGGAAATGCTGTAATGAGGGTTATGATCCCTGAGGAACTAACAACAGACCAGGAAACATATTTTATTGCAAGAAGAGGGGACTGCCCTGCCCCTAGGATCCGACTGTATAAATAAAAAGTCCTTGTTTTACATATCCTACTACCCAGCCCTCCCAAGGCAGGATGAGCAAATGCATTTAATCCTTTTGTAGGCTTCAGAGCAATTAATCGCCAACTAGAAAACTGAATGGCAGAAATTCAGCAAGTAAGGCAAATGAACAGCAATAAAGCAGAGGGGTTCTGCCAACCTATAAATAAGAAAGTCTGTAGTCTAGCTGAGAAAGGGGGTGATGGGAGGAGTGCAATGAAATATTTGCATATTTCTTGCAACTTTGTCTCGCTCACCAAAGGCTCACAAAGCGTTGTTTGCTGAGGCACAGAAAATTTAGCTAAACACCTTTCAGATCATACACTCAGAGGGACAGAATTGTGTTAGATGTGTAACATGCGTAGATCTACATGCTGGGTAATGAGGGACTGGGATACCATGGGTAATGAAAATCCCAATTAAAGTACCGGAGAAACATATCTCAAGAGCCAAATTGCTTCAGCTACAAGCCATCAGGATTGGTTACCCGACATGCAGCTCTGGCCCCACTGGACCTGTGCTGGTTCTTTGCAAGTGGCTCAGATGTTCCCATACTGTTCCCTTCAGCACCTTGCCTTGATAACCCAAAGTGCTGTAGATGACGGTACAGACATCTGAGCCAGCTTGGGTCCACACAGCTCATTAGCTTGCTCTCTTAATTTGATACAAATCAGACTAAATTGTTTCTAGGCTCAGGGTGTCCTTAGAATTAATAGAACTGCAGTCATTCAGTGCTGCATCCCCACTAACACACTCTGGTACAAAATCACCCCCTATGTGTATGCATCCTCAAAATGGTCAATCTGCACTGCAGGGAAGGAAGCAGTTGGTGTGCTACCAGATTTTTGAGTCAGACAGACAGCAGTGTATGCAGGCTACATTTTCCCACCGCATACATGATTCTCCTGCAAAAGGTCTAACAAATTACTTAAGGTGCTACGGTCCTGCACTGCTAAGAGAACACACGCGCGTAGAGAATGCTGCAACAACGGGGATGGTTTTTGGGGAAACTGGTGGCAGCAGCAGAACCTTTTGCTGAAGCACCTGTAAGGAAGGACAGCAGGGGCCCATGTGGGGACGAAAGGGAGCAAGTGGCTGCTTGGGCGGCATTTAGTGCTCATCTGTCCTCCTCCAGGGAGGAAAATGGCAGGCTGGATGGGCTATTATTCAGGCTGTCTTATATACGTTAAAGCCAGAAAGCACGTCAAAGAATGAGGCACCCTGAGGACATAATGAGGGGCAGAATACTGTGTTCAGGATAATGAACACATTTCAGTTTCATCTGATACTCAACTAATGAGAATTTGCATTGTGCCTTCTAGACTGTGGCTTACACCAGGGGGTTGGTGGAGCCTCTTCAGGTAATTGAAAGTGCCCTGGAAAATGGCCTTTTTTGCAGCAGCCGTCTCCCAGCGGGTGAAGAGCTGCTGTGGTGCTCCCCGTCCTCCCAGCTCCTGAGACCTTCTGGCACTCTTCTGTGATGTGCTCCCCGCTGCCATTGCAGCCAAGGGAAAACCTGCTCTGATGAACCTTTCCTTGGCCGTGACCAAATGTTCCTTCTCCTGATGACGGAGCAGGCGGCTCCCCTTGCTTCCCTAATCCACCATAATTCTCCGGAGCACCAGAAGGGGCATTAGCAGAGGAGGTTCTTCTGTACTAACTGGCCACCGGCTTCTGGTACACAGACAGAGGATTTCAGTTTCCAAGACCACATTAAACAGACCATCAAATCCAAAATCAATTCCTCACCCCCCTCCTCTACTTAGGGCTCGAGTTTCAAAAGCTAATTGAATTTTAATGTCTAGCTAACCTCTGTGCAAGAAATCTCTTCCACTAACAGGTCCCATTTTATAAGTTACTCCTATCTCAATAAATCTAGACAAGTATAATTAGAGACTATTATTTATGGCATGAAAAAATCAATATCATCATAAAACTGCTGACAGTACTCAGCTCTTAGGCAAAGACTGCAGAGCATGAATGGTACTTCTTTTCCAAACTTACTGTGCCTTCTCTGCACTGAGCTATGCCTTCTGCAAACCTCTGGAGCATGTCAACACGTTTGGGCGATTTGCTCTGACGAGAGGACAACACACAAAGTCCATTCCCTGGCTCTGCTACCACCTCAGCACACGACTGGAGGAACTCTCTCTGCTGCGTTATGCACAGAGGCAGGCTCCAGAAATGAAGTCTCAGCCCTTTCAATTAGGAGCTTTCATTCCACCCGTGAAAACAACTGGCCCATATTTTATAAGTGTCTGTTGCTTTTGTAACCACCCTCATAAAACAAGCAATTCCCTCTGCCTTTGAACTCAGGAGTAATTTGGATGTTAATCCAATCAGGAAATGCAGAACCCCTTCAGAAACAGTAAGGAACTTACAGCTCTGCAACGTAACTGTATATACTAAATATTTAATACACACACACACACAAAATGCATCCATGGAGGTTTACTAATGCCCAGAGAGAGAGGGAGAGAGATGGAATTAGAACAACAAAAATGTGCTTTACTCTATAAAATAGACTTCTCCATTCTCGGTGTAGGCCATCTCCCAGTTTTCCGGCAGAGGACCTAGGTTATCCTCGGCAGAAGGAGGTAGGTATTGAGGGAGGTTCTGAGATGGTTCCGTGGTGGGAACGTTGGTGTGGCTATCAATCGCGGACGGTGGGGCTGTCTCTCTTACGATATGCGTATTATGCTCGTCTTGGTCACCAGACTCTGCTGTAGAAAAAACAAGCACAAATAAAATTGAAAATCAGTCGTCTTCTCCTCCCGTTTGCTTCTCCAGGTTTATCCTTACGGTTTTCCTCTCCTTGCCTTTTAATTCGCAAGACACAGCAACAGACGAAGCGAGGGCAGAGACTCTGCAGTCTTTTTGCCAGCAGGGATGAGACTGCTTTGCCCACACACACTCTGGCAGCCAGCCCCTCGCCAGCGCAAATCAGAAGCTGTGATCAACTACTGTCTTCACGCTAATAGGCCCTGCTGAGGTACCAAAGTCTTCCAGGCTGAGGCCAGGGCTCACTGATGGAGATCAGTTCAATGGGCTTCTGAACAGGCTTACAGATTCACTCCCGCAGTGCCAAATGTGGGACAGGGATTAGGAGCATAAAATTTCCTATTTGAAGAATGATCAAAAGGGGCAATTTTTACAAGTGCAGAAGGTAGCCAGAAACTCAAGCTAATGGTGCACGTCTTTAGTGCAGTGCATTTTTTTAAATTAAAAATTAAATTGAATGTCAGCACTATACCATGTGTCCACACTAGTGCCTGTTCTCGCTGTCTGAGGTGGTTTATTCCATGGCTCATCACTGTATCCTTCCAGTCAAAGTCACTCAGGAATGCTTCATTACGTATCTGTCCCTTCTCCCTCTAAGGAAACCTTTCTGATGCTTATATCCATGAAGTTGTGAGCTGTATCCATAAAAAAGTGCTGCTCATTCCCTCCACTTCTAATCACAGAAAACGCTCTCCACAAAACAGGTCTGTGCCCCCAACTCCTTCACAGAGAGCTTTTGGCAACAACTACCAAATTCTAAAATTACCTCCATGTCTACCAAAGGGATTTTCTCTGTTTGGTTCTTGAAGGTGTTGAAAATGTATGGCAATACTTCCAAATCACCTGAGACCACCAATCTCCAGCACACGTGGCAGGCAACACACTGAGCAAAGCATAGAGAGACTGGTGTCACACTCTGCCGAGTCCCCAAGCAGCGGGACTGAAAGGGTTTCACAGCCAAGACCTCGCTTCCACTCTCCAAACTGGAGACAGTGGACCTCATCAAGTCACAGGCCACAGCCTTGGGTTTTGGGGGGGTCCGTTAACTGCAGCTCCTGTGCCATTTCTAATCTGTGTTCTGCCATTACAAAAAGACAAGATACTGAAAATAATAAGCTGGGAGAAGAGGGAAGAAAAAAATCTAGACTATACCAGTACCCTCAGCTGTCTGCTTTCTAGCCTTCCTGGCAGTCGGTATTTTTAGGTAGAAGATGACAAGATAAAAGGAGCATGAATGAATCATTGCCAGCTTAAGACTGTGAGTGTAAACATGCCAAAGTCTGGAAGACACAGGTCACCGAGAGGTCTCCTAAGGAAGCAGGAGCATTTTAACATGGCTAACACACTTACATGTGAAATAAGCATAAGGAATCACTTGGTATATGAGAAATAACTCTTTTCTTGATTCTGTGCCCATTTAATGGAGGCAAGGGGCCAGGGTGTGATAACGTTGTGACAAATGAGCTACATCTTTCAGTATTTCATCTTGTGGAGGAAAACAAGGAAGGGAAATGATGCTCGAGTTAGTTCAGGGGCACCAAACTGAGACGAGCAGGAAGGAGGTCAAACAGCATCTCCCACCACCTTCCTCCTGGAATCAGAACCTGCGACAAGGCCTGAGGTTGCTGCCATGTCACAACATGTGAGAAACTACCCGCAGTGCAAAACTTTGTAAAGGAGAGACAGAAACTCCAGCCTGGGAGGGATTAGGCCAGCCAGGAGTGATTTGGGTTGGAAATACGTAACAGGAGGCAGCCAAACAGAGCACAACCCTCAAAGTCAAAGACAGTTTGACCCAGAGAGGTCCAAAACTAAATCTCAGCTTAAATCCTTTCCAAGCTCTACACAGATGTTAGAGCCAGGACTTTGGCAGGTAGGAACTGGCATGACAGCTCCTATGACTCTGATCAGAGTTATGGTGGTAGGAAGTGACCAGAGGACAAATGACCTAGGGCCTGTGATGGCTTTGAGCACCAACAGCAAGCAGCTGTGAAAGGCTTGAAGATGTGGAGAATGTTGCTAGCTAAGCACCTACCTCAAAGGGAGCTAGGAAGATTAATTCAGTGCTTGAAACCAAGCTGAGGAAGTAATCCTCTAAGCGCTAACAAACACTAGGATTGCAGGCATCGGGAAGAGCTCTTGCTCCTCAGAGCTTCACAAACTTCCAGTGGATTTCTGTGGAAACTCAACTGATCTCCAATAGTGTTTTGCTCTGAATCTGCCTGACAGCACTTAACTTCAGATTGCAAAAGTTTCCCTTGATCTTTCAGCCAATGCTCGATGGTAGCCACGGCGGGACTGAGATCTGTGTTCAGCAGAAGACAAGGCCTTCACAAAATAAAGAGCTTGCATCCATACTTCAGACCTCATTCCTGGGGCAAGCAGCCCTCAATTTGTTGGAAAGTACCTTGGAGAAGAGGACCTAGTAATTGTATGCGATGGATATCTCTAGTTGCAAGGAAAGGGAAAGGATAGCAAAGTATTTAGGAAGGAGCAATAACTAATTTCAAATGGAATCCTGGCTGAGCCATTTCATACTGTTTAAAACTGTCAACTATAGCTCAAGTCTTCTTAAACCCTGTGCAACTAACAGATTTAAACTTTTCCCCATTTTTTTCTCATCCAGCTCAACCCCTCAAGGCCTTTTTAGAAGACACAGCTGTGCATGTGAGTGCCTACACCTGGACATCTGCCACAGAGGTGTTGTTGGCCACTTCTGTCCAGGACTGACAGTTTTGGAGGAAACCTATTAAAAACAAAAACCCCCCAAAATCTTCCCCTTGTATCCTAACTCACAGACCGCAATATTTTTGTTTTACCTGTGAAGCTACTGCTCATTTCAGGTACATCATCCTCTTCCTCATTCTCTGTATGCACTATGCCAGCATTTTGCATATCATTGTAAGACTTGGTTCGCTTTGGAGTCGACTGCTTGGAGCCAGACTGCAGGTTTTGCAAAGCATCGGTGGAAGTCACTTTCCCACTGAGGGGCTGGCTGGGAGGCTTGGGCGTTCCATAATAGTTACCTAGGCAATAGAAACACATTTGCATCTTTAAAAGGGAACAGTTTATAGCAGCAAGATTTCTTTTTTATTTTCTTTTCAGTTCCATTAAAAGCTCTGTCTCTCCCCACAAGTAAGTAAATACATAAACTAACACATGCCATTCCCGTTTTTGGGGGTGCATATTACATCTCTAGAGCAGACACGGAGATATTTCTTGCCTTTTAAGCTATTCCTGTTGAATCTAAAAGGAGAAGCAATGGTTGCATTGTTTTGGTGCACTGAGCGTACAAGGGCTAAAACAAAAGGCAGTCATGGTGAATAGCAAAACTTCATCTCGTTACATCTGAATTTCAATTAGTAGTCTTTTTACATGTGTGCACCCACACAATGCTGTGGCAGATCTGGAGTGAACCCTGCAGAAGATAAAAAATTCATGACTGCTATCACCCGGAGAAGTGATGAAAGGCTCGATGGCCTGCTTTAATACACAGGTTCTTTTAGGGTGGATGTTGCGTTTAAAAAGCAAGAACTATTCTCTCTCTAAAAGAAAACTTTGCCAAAGGAGAGAAAAGGAAAGGTACCACGTGGCACTGCTTTCTTCAGAGAGGAAACTCAGCAGTTGGGTCAACTTGGGTAGAAGTGAACAACCAGACCTTGAAGCAAAACTTGAAGGGACAAAGACGCACCCACAGTTACACAAACGCACAGCTCTTGGCAGCTGTCACCAGATGTGATGCAAACAGTGCAAAGTGCTTGGGATGCTTCACTGTTATTTTAAGTGACCACAGAAGAAATACAGAATAAGTGCGGGTTCATTGATGCCAGAACCTCTTGAGGTATTTCACTGTTCCTGTCTCACTTCACCTCAAACACCATAATAGTGCTTGACTTGCCCTGAAATGCTCCACAGGAACCTCAGGTCTGGAACCGGTTCCCGCAGCACTGGGCGTTATCGGACTCAGGCCTATTGCAAGGCGTATCTTTTACTTTTTATACAATGATCTGTGATATACAACACTTTTACATAAAACTCCCCAAATTTTACTTTTCAAGAATTATTATTCATTTTCATTTGCCACCTTCATATTCCCAGGGTGAACTTAAAAATTCTCCCTATATTCTCTGGCATGACAAAATGTAACGGATGCTCTCCCATAAAGCTTTGTATAAACACACGTGAGGGTGCATGCATACAGCTTTAACTGCGGCAGCAGCACAAAATTCTTCTTTAAAATATACATGTACATTTGATTACATTCTTTGTCTATCTCCATAGGCTATGCATAATCTGAAAGCCTTATTTTTCAATTTTTCAGTACATAATTATATTATATATTTAATATCCATGCCCAGAAAGTTTACATGCCCCTTTATTGCCCCTGTTACACTAGAGGGGAACCACACGCCACAGGCAGATTATGCAAAGGCACTTTAAAACCTAAAGAAGATTTTTTTGTCATTTATTTTTATACATACGCATGTGTTTTTTTGTTGCAGAAGTCAACAACATCATTCATACACTGAGATATGACACTGAGTTTGAAGTTAGCCAAGCAGCTCTGCACTGACCTGCCCCACCGCTGCACACAGTAGTTCCAGCCCACCCAACGCTTTTCATACTGCTCAGTCATCACACACTTCACATTCCAAACGACATATCCTTATTTCAGTTTGGAAGCACTAGGTGTTTATCTCAACTCCTGCTTAGCTGACCAAAATGCCTTTCCCACTGGGTCATCTAAGTCCCTTACAACCCTGAAGCTGTGGGGGTCGTCAGCTTTAGGGTAAGGCCACAGGGATCGTCCATATCGTAAGACTCACAGATCTCAACCTGCCACTCTGGAAGGTCTGCGGACACAACAGGAGCAAGGGAAACAAGGAATTGCCCTGGCTCAGGCTGGCAGAGTCCATTCGGGAAGATCACTTTGGAGACACATTGCGATCTTTGCCGCTCACTGCCTTTCAAGAGGAGAAAAAGTCTTTCTTACAGAGCTGAGGCTGGAGAAGTCGGATGAGCTCCCATCTCCACGCTTTTACAGCTGGAGTACGAGGACAGCAACACGTGCAGGTTTGTCTTAACAAGGTGTGTTGGAGCCTGTATACAACGTCGTGGATTCAGCTCCATAGAAGCAGCAACACTCTGCAACGCTTTCATCTTCTGTTCATCATTTCAGAATCTTAAATGTACATTGATGCATAATTTATAGGGAGAAGGAAATTACTTCTTCTGGAAAGAGCCACTAATGGGGATGGAGGCTCCTCAAGCAGGTTGCAGTCTCTGCTAGAGAAATTATTCTTATGCTCTATATACTGCAGCACTATTTTATACAAAAAGAGGAGGAATGGGGGAGAGAGAGTGCAGAGGGAAAATACAAAGGTAGGTGGGCAGAAAAAGGATAATCTACCCTGCTGCCATCCTATCCTTTTTGGCATTTCTCCCAAAGAATGCTGCTACATTGAGGGATTGGGGGTTTTTTGTTTGTTTTTCCAGACAAAATGTGTTTTCTAAAGATGTTAACTGCTAAGCAGAGAGATCCATGTGTGCGCCATATATGTGAGAACAGCTTTTATTTATAGCACTGCACATCACTATTTTGTGCTAAATTCATTTCAGGTCTATTGAAAACAGTTAAACCTTTTTGCGATGGATGCAACAAAGTGAATGAAGGGGATATATAGATGTTGCTAGTGGGGATTTTAATTTCTCCTGGACAAGAACACAGCACAGATGTTACCAGCCGTCCTCCAATTACAGAGAAATATATGATTATATCTTTAAGTTTTGTTCCTTTTAAGTTCATCTAGAAACAAGGAAAGCTGGAGCTCCTGACGGTTCACGGAGAGCTGCACCTCAGCAGGAAAACAGGCTTCTCCAAAATATTTCAGATTTGCTTACACTGAAATCATTAGTCACTTTTCAAACCAGCCATGGTTGGTGGCACTACTATTAGCGAATAATTATTTTCTGCCAACACGGTGTGCTGTCTTTAGAGGATCCCTACAAGTATATATGAACACACACAAAGAGAAAATATGAATTTGAAACTGAGCAGGGCTCTGCATGTGTGGGTTTTGTTTTGCAGAATATGGAAAATGCAGCCACTGGGGCTGAACTTTTCTTTTTCCTCCACAGGAGGCAGATTCAGCCTGAGTCAATATTCAGAAAAATCACAGCTCTTCCTTCAGATTCACACAAGGACACACAGGTTTGGGAAACAACCCAGCTCCTGATGAAAAACTGCAAACGAGAGCTCCAACCCAGGTTCCAGGTGACACGGACAATGAGAGAAAATGGCAATACTCTCTTTTCCTCATGTTGCTGGATGCAGTCAGACCTATTTCTCTTCTCTAAGCAGTTCTTTTTGAAGAAGTGGCACGTGGGGCTGGGCGTGGGGGCAGACACACCATTAGGAGGGACTGGCACTTAAAATTATCATTGAAACTCATGTTTAGTCCTAGAAATTAGAAAGAGAAAATATTTACTCTGTGACTCAGAAATCCAAACGTGCACCATAAACAACTGACAGTGAACAGCCCAGCAAGAGTTTTAAAACACTCAGACTCGACATTATTTGTTCAAATTAAATCTGTCAATGTTTATGAAAAAACATACATTTAAAAATATGCTTTAACAGTGTTTTGTGAGCCACTTGTAAGCCTAAAGAAGGGGCTAACTTCATAGCCAGTGTAATTTGTACTGAATATCCAATCAGCTCTAATTATTAACAGCATGTTACATGTGCATACACAAGCATCTGTCATCCCAGAGGATCCCAAAACATTTTCTAAAGTCAGCACAGTAGTTATGGCAGGACTCCCCGGGGTGCTGAGCTCCCCCAGCAGCTCAGGTGAGGCTCTCCAAAACTTCTGAGGACTGTGTCCCTAAACGTGGTATCTCAAAGCTAGAAAAGAGCAGCCTGTCTCTCAGGCAAAGGAGATTTCTTGATCGAGACAGCAGGAAAAAAATCTCCTTTTCTGTGGAAATGCCAGTTCTGAAGCAGCCAGAATGACAGAACCAGCACTTTCCCATGTCTGATTCCTATGGGAACCGGGCTTCTAAACTTCACCCTCTTCTCAATCACACTTGGATCCTGCCTACAGCAACTGAATTAATAGCTAATAACAATGCATTCACTCAGCAGATGCACATACCCTTAAGTGAACTCCTTGTCATCACCTCTCACTAACCCTGATTTTATTCAGTCCCTTGGTGCTTAAAACTTATTTAACCACAACCAAAGTTTGATGGCAGCTTTTGCAGCCAAAGCCAGGACTTAATCCATGCATTCTGAAACGCCACTCAGGAGAGTGCACAAAAATAACAAGAATAATGAAAAAACCCACAATAACTACTTGGAATGAATTGATTTCTTTTCATCTCCTTATCTCTAAGTGTCGGCAGCTTACACATTTTAGCATCATGCACAGTAATTAGACTTTGGTAACAGCTAATCACAACAATAAGATAAGTTCTCATCATCATAACACTTCTTCCTCTGCCAATTCAAGCAGTGATCCTAATCGATGAAAGCAATCCACAGCAGCTTCTACCCTGTCCTGCAGCTTATGAATTAAAGCAACGCTGTCAGCCAAGGGAACTTTCTTCTTAAGTTTTAGAAACCTAGTGGTAATGGAAACTTTGTCTGATATTTCAAAATAACAAAACATTCTTACTAAGTATTGCCCTGATTGGCAGTAAATTCACAGAGAACCTTAGGTTGTTTATGTGACCTGGAATTTGAAATGTAGTTCACAAAAATACACCAATTAGCTAGCCTTGTGTAAACAACTATGAATCTAATCCATAAAAACTTTTGTCAATGACCATTCAATTCAACTACAGTTGAAAGGACCCCATCCATCCAAAACGCTGTCTCTGGAATGGGTAGAAACGCAGAAGAACAGAGACTCTAAAAGAGTCTAAAGTGGAACGGGTATCAAAGTAGGCGTTTCACCTTGCAGAGAGGGAAGATGTGACCACAGAGGCTGTTGGGGTGGGGACAGGGTGGCAGAGTGACAGAAGGCGGGGGAGCTGTGTGCAAGGTCAAAGCACGAGCTTGGGCATTAATCCTAATGGTACAACATCAATTGAAAAATGTGGTCCCAAACTGTATATTTCAGTTACCTTAATCTGTAGGTGTTGGCTTTGCTGTAGCTATTCTCTTGTTCTGGGGAGGAGAATTTGTCTTTCTTTTCTGGTGTCAAGAGATTTAGGCCTGGGACTGGGAGTGCATTTGTCTCTCAGGAAAGGACAGAGCAGAGTTCTTGCAGTTCTGAATTTACTGGCGCCTACTGTGAGGCGTAATTTTGCAATTACAAAAAAACCCCAAGGAACTCAAAAGCCTCTGTGTAGCACAGAGGACCCCGCGTCCATGAGAAGTGCATCTGATCTTCAAAGCTACCACTCTGTGTTAACAAGGACTCCATTAACAGCTCATGTTTTAAAAAAGCAGTTCATAGTGTTGATGCAAATGGGTGTTTTGGGAAAGAGACTTGGAGATAAGCAGCAAAATTAAGCAGGGCCTTGACACGAAGACTTTAAATGTAATTATTAATGTAATTGTTTTCTTTTCTGAGATGCAGCCCTTCTTCTCTGCACTGTACCAGAACCAAAACAATTGACCCTTAATTTTAGCAGAAGAGCTTCTGCTCGTCTAATCCAGCAAGAGTGCTTGTGTCTGATTAGCACAGGATGAATTGGTTCCTGGGAGCCGAGCTCCTGCTACGGTGTTTTGTCTGTTCTCTTCCCAGATCACATTCTGCTACAGATTTCTACATTTAGATGACAGGTCTGGCTGCTGTCTGTGGGATTCACCTAGCTGCAACTGCACATTGATTAGCAATTGCCTTGAGGAAATTCAGAGTATCCAGGCAACCGGCAGGCGGCCGCAGACACAGCATCTGGATCGGAAGCAAAACATAGGCATGGAAAGAGATCTCAGAGACATTAACCTACAATATATGCAAATCCAATTTACTTTAAATAGTAGATTCTCTGTCAATTTTTGCAGATGTTAATGGTGAGGTTAATTGAAAGATCAGTCTGGGTTTCTTGCTAAATTAGTCAAAATGTTACAATTTGCACATTTCAATTTATGTCTGAAATTTAACATATACTCCAATTAGTGTCCTTACAGGCAATGACAGCATAGCAGAAAGTCACCTATGATCAGATAATTTATTCTGATTTTTCCCACATTGAGATATCGCTAGGTATTGCCACATGCTATTGTTAACACTCCTGTACAGCTGTGTCCAAGCACATTTTATACATGGAAAATTTCTAACAAGCCAAAACAAACCAAAGATACTTAAAGTAACACATAAGCAGTAAGATTTCGGTAGTATAGGGTGTGAGCTGGCTATGGAAGCCCAATGTGTTTCCTGAACTCAGTTATATTAGAGCAACTGTTACATCCACATGCAAATAGATTTAAAAAAGAATAAAATCATAGGCAACATAAACAAGCACGTGCTTGTGCATGGTATCTACAGAGAGCACAGGAGAAGCAGCTGGAACACACCCTACCTAGCATAAGGCTGTAGGAATCAAGAACATGTGACGTTAAGCCATAGCAATATGCAATTCTTCTTGCAAATACTGAAATATTTATATATCTACTCCCAGCATGAGGATTCACCCCATTAATACCTTGCCCCTCCGGAAGGCGCTGGCGTGTGTGTCGCAGCTCGCAGCGCAGGGTGAGCTCTGCAGCGGCAGGGAAATGCCAAGGTTTGCGGAGGCTGGGATGCCTCCTGGGGCAGAAGGGCTGCCCAGCTGCGAAGGAGCTGGGTATCACCAGCGATGATACCAATGTGTAGCCAATCCTAGAGACAGTCCCGAGAACATCCAGTACCAAGAAACGATGCTGAAATGTGCCAGGCTGCCATCTATCAACGGACTACTACGAACAGCCTTCAACACATCGGATTGCGGTTAGAAAGTAAATAAATCCTTACAATAACCTGAAATCTAACTTAGGAAAAACCCAGCCAACTTGCCATTTTTTGGTCCGAGGTGTTTGGGAACAACCTCTTCCCTCAAGGTTTGTGTTTTAGGATGCATCAAGAAACAGCGAAAAGCAGGACTGCTAATGAACAATTTCAGACAGAGCTGACACTGGAAAACTTCTTATTGGAAGTGCACCAAGAGAAGCCAATCAGGAATCCCAAAGGAAATTCAAAGCCACTCTGAAACCCTATCAGATGTTTGAATATTGGCTTTTAGAGAAAGATTTACTCCGCTACCACTTTAGCTGTTTGTAGAATGAAGCATTATCATCAGATGACACTTCAGTATAGCAGCACTCACACTTAACACTCATAGTCATGCACCTACACAAGAACTTCTTTTTGTTGTGTTACTAGTGGTTTAAAAAATAATAATAATAAAAAAAGCAAAGTACAACAGCAAAAGATAGAAGAGAAATCTTTCTGCAATGCACAGATGTTAATAAGTGGCTATTCGACAAGGATACATTGTAACGGTGGTAAAGGAGCCATTATGATTTATTGAGTCAATCTGTAGTATGGAGACATTAATAAGCGGATCTTATCTTATTAAGCGGAACATGTTGTTCCGCTGCATGGGCATCCCCCAGCATCTGCCACCCTTACTCGCCCAACCTTCCTGACATGTTTTGCATGCCACAGACACAGCTCTCACTTCAAGGTTATACCAAGTTGGCGAGACCCACAGGCTGCGAAGACACCAGAAAGAAAGAAGAAAAATCCAGCCATTTTGCTAAAGCAGCTGAGGGAGTGGGGCTGCTGCACAGAAACCCAAGGAGAGCCAGCACATCAGATAAATTAGGCTAAAGGCATCTTGATTTGAAGCATGTTGCTGAATACACCTCTCTACTTCAGCTGAAATTCTAACTGCACTATTAAGGTAATTTATTACACTCATTAAGTACCACAATCAGAGACCCTGTCTACAGTAGCTAGTTTTATACACTTTAAAAATGTTAGCAAGTCACCCCATTACATCTTAGTCATGAGACTAATGCAGATTACTTATTACTTCTCTTGGCAATCACATAACACTTGTCCTGAGAATGAAAGATGATGCCTTGACAATAATACGCTATAATGTAATAACCCTTCACATGTTATAAAGTGCAGCACTTTTTCTTTTGAGGATCACTAAGTGCCGGGCAGGCATTCATTAATACAGCCGCGCCGGGCCCCGGCGACACAGCCATCCCCATGCAAAATTCAGCCACCATGTTAATGTGCACACGCGTGCTGGAGTGCATGGCGGATAACTTCTTAAACCAGGTAATAGACAGCCCCACTAGAGGGGATGCAACACTGGACCACCAGTATCATTGGACTGGTCACCAACGCAAGTGAGCTAATTGATGATGTCAACGTTGGAGGCAGCCTGGGCTGCAGTGATCATGCACTGGTGGAGTTTGCAATCCTGAGGGATACGGGTCAGGCAAAGAGTAAAATCAGGACATTGAATTTTAGGAAAGCAAACTTCCAGCTCTTCAAGGAATTAGTCAATAGGACCCCCTGGGAAACTGCCCTCAGGGGCAAAGGAGCAGAACGGAGCTGGCAGATCTTTAAGGACCCGTTCCATGGACCACAAGAGCTCTCGATCCCTACGTGTAAGAAATCAGGAAAGGAGGAAAAGAGACTGGCATGGCTCAGTTGAGACCTGCTGGTCAAACTAAAGGGCAAGAAAGAGATGCACAGGCAGTGGAAGCAGGCACAGGTATCCTGGAAAGATACAGGAACACTGCCCAGTTGTGTAGAGATGGCGTCAGGAAGGCCAAGGCACAGCTGGAGCTGAACTTGGCAACGGACACAATGAATAGTAAGAAGGGCTTCTACAGGTTCATCAGCCAGAAAAGGAAGGTCAAAGAAAGCATACCCTCCCTGATGAGCAAGACTGACAAACTGCTAATAACAGATGAGGAGAAAGCCGAGGTACTCAACAACTTCTTTGCCTCAGTCTTCACTGGCAACCTCTCCTCCCACAGTTCTCGAGTGGAAGAAGCACAAGGCAGGGACTGGGGGAGAAAAGTCCGTCCCACTGTAAGAGAAGATGAGGTTTGTGACAGAACCTCATGTTCCTCATGACAGAGGAACAAACAGAGATCTATGGGACCTGATGAGATGCATCGCAGAGTCCTGAGGAACTGGCTGATGCAGTTGCCAAGCCACCCTCCATGATATTTGAAAAGTTACGGCAGTCAGGTGAAGTCTTCAGCCAACTGTACTTTGCATTGGGGGTATCACACCTGGCCTGAATATCTTTGCATTCTGCATACTCAATCTTTTGTTCCTGCTTGAATTTTCACCAGCTTTGCCCCTGTGCTCTGGGCACCTGGAGTCCCACTGAGATACTGGCCAGCAGGTTGAGGGAAGCAATTCTGCCCCTCTGCTCTGCTCTGGTGAGACCCCACCTGGAGTCCTGCGTCCAGCTCTGGAGTCCCCAACATAAGAAGGGCAAAGACCTGTTGGAACAGGTCCAGAGGAGGGCCATGAACATGATCAGAGGGCTGGAGCATCTCTCCTATGAGGACAGGCTGAGAGAGTTGGGGTTGTTCAGCCTGGAGAAGAGAAGGCTCCAGGGAGAGCTTCTTGGGGCCTTTCAATTCTTAAAGGGGACCTACAAGAAAGACGGGGACAAACAGTTTAGCAGGGCCTGCTGTGATAGGACAAGGAGTAATGGCTTTAAATTAAAAGAGGGAAGATTTAGACTAGTTATAAAGAAGAAAGCTTTTAACTGAGGGTGGTGAAACACTGGTCCAGGTTGCCCAGAGAGGTGGGAGATGCCTCACCCCTGGAAACATTCAAGGTCAGGTTGGACAGGGCTCTGAGCAACCTGATCTAGTTGAAGATGTTTCTGCTCATGGCAGGGGAGGTTGGACTAGATAGCCTCTAAAGGTCCCTTCCAACCCAAACTATTCTATGATTCCATGATTCTAATGTCCCCGTGCGCCTCTGCACAGTGCCCATCTCCACTGCTGCATTCAGCACAGCCCTCTGAAATACCATTGCTTCCACTCTCTCCTTCCTACTTGCAATAGGAGATAACTGCAGGTACAGGATATCTGCTGAAATATTAATGAATAGAGAAGTAAGTGTTGTTTTAATATTCTCCAGGCCAATAACCTGAAGTATAAAGCAGTTACCTGGTTTGATTTCTATGATTTGCCCAGGGCCATTTAGCAGCTGGAGAAGAAATGAGAATAAAATCTAGAAGTTGTGGTTCTGCTCAAAACAGCCCTCCCTTGGGGTCCCTGTGAGAGCCCACAATTCAAATGCAGAAGTAATTGCTAAATAATTAGTAACCTACACAATTACTTCCATGCATCCATCAGTATTTTATGCCCTGAAGGATCAGTCAATAAATGCCTGAGATTATAATTATGATGGTTTCCTATCCACCAGAAGGACTAGCTAATGCACAGACTAAAAAGATTTTTCCTTCCTAATGAGTATTGTCAATGGGAATTACTAACTGGCTTGAGCGTGTCGCGTGCAGCTTTACCAGCATGCACGTGTTGCAAAACCCACCAGTACTGGTGAAAACATCACAGCTTTGGGCAGGTCTTCAAGGACTTCAGCTCCGGATCCTGAATTCACGTGGCCAACATGTAGCTTTCATTAGGGGGAAAAAGAAGTTTCTAGGCTTTGTGGTTAAAAAGTAGCATGTTAAAACGGGAACTGAAAACCCCAGGAATTAAGGCTTTCAAACATCCCCTCCCACCCGATCACAATTTTTGGAGCATTTTGGGTGCAGAACACACCAGGGAGGTGACAGGTGACCAGAAAAACAGCTGCCATGCCTGCTCTGCAGTCACTGGGATGTGAATCACAAACTGCCCGGAGGAACCTATTTGCAGCACACCAGAAGAAATAACAATGACATTACGCAGCCCAGTAGGTAGGCAACACCTTTTTTGTCCTATTCAGCTTGAGGTTTCTCTCTTTGCAATTAGAGCACTTTCAAAACCTGATACACTCTCCTGCTCTTTTATGGTTTCCAACTGTTCTCTTCTGCTTGTTCTTTATTGTTTCCAAATCAATAGTATCCTTATCAGCAAAGTCCTCTGTATTATCCTTCTTCTGATGGCTCCCCGTTTTCTAATCTTTCTCCCCAGAAGTTCTCTTCAGTAACTGTTACCAAACAAAGGTTTTTTCCCGATTGTGCCACTATCTGCGTGGCTTTATGCCTTCAAAAGGCAAACAAATGTCACCCAGTAATGCCAAAACTTTATCTTGATTGATCGGGTCAGACTTTCTCTCTAGCTGCTGAAATACAGCACAGAAACAAAGCGCATACATCCATCCCCCCCATCACCACATGCAGACTCTTAGAAATTTAGGGCCAGAAGGGACCTTGGGACCACCCTGACCCCAAACCACCATCTTGCTTGAGCCACATGAGCTTGTGGCTGCCAGGCCCATGAAAACTTCCCCATTCATCATCACTACTCTCCATTTCATAGCATTCCCCTTCCTTCATCTCTAAATCACCGAATTACATTGTAACCAAAAGCAACCCTATCTTTGCAATTGTTTGATTCCGACCCAGTAAAATAGGTAGCATTATTAGTAATAAAAGCCATGCATTAAAGGTATTGTTTTATTGTTCTCCAGAGAGAAATAGAAGATTATTCCCTTTTGTTGGGAATTCCATCACTCTGTTTTGGATTAAGCCATCACTGGCAGGGTCAAAAATACAATCAACTTCATTATGGTGGTACATTTAAAAAAGAAAAAAAAGAGGCAGCAAAATGTAGCACATAAAATGATAATTAAAGTAATCTAAAACTATAAAGCTGAGCAGTAACAAAGACTTGGACATTAGAAGTCTAACTAACTGTGATCTATTTTTTTTTGGCAGGTTTGTTTTTTTTTTTTTTTACAAAATTGCTGGTGATTGCAGCGTTGGGTCTGAATCATACCATCTTTCAAGATCTAATCAAGATCAACACTGTCTTGATCAATACAGTTGTAAAATAAGATTTCCCAAAAAAGTACAATAAAGCCATTAAAGAAATCTCGGAAGGCAGCAAAATCATTTCTTGACGCTGTAAGTGAGAAATGAACTTTATTTATTTCACATTACAATCAAATAGTAATGTGTCTTGAAGCATATGTGCACACATGCATCATCATTATTTGCTTTATTCTTATTGATTTTTCCTTCCATGGGCCAGCTCTCCAGAACCACTATACACCAGCATCACTGATGTCAACGTGGAAAGAGGCTTCTCAGCACTTCTGACAAATTATTCCTTTAAAGTTCAGACCCTTCTATCGCTCACAGAAATGAAATACGCATTAGATTTATGAGAAACCAACCTCATCTTCAGCAACTCAAAAGAGCAACCCACGAAATCTAAACAGTTTAGCTGCTGCTGCTGCATATAATCACATCAGCAATGAAACGACCAGGTTATAACTGTCCCAGATGTGTACAGCATTTCCTGAAAACTAATTCCCAGCAAGTCCCAGGAGCCAGCTTACAGACAGTTACCCATTTTGTCTTTCCAAGTGGAAAGGTCACCAGAACAAATACGATCAGGAAGTAATGGTGAGGCAGTTCAGCTGATCTATTTCGAGCACCATGACAAAGAAAACTAATTTAGTGTTATAATTAGAAACATGGAGAGGAAAAAGCTCATTTTGGAGAAGTGCTGCTGCTGGAACGTTAGGATTGGTGCTGATGGAGCTAATCAGCTCAGAGAGGTGGAAGAGTGAAACCAAATTATACAATTTAGCATCTTCATGCAAACCGGATTTGACACTGCAATTGTCTACAGTTGGGAATAAGTGCAAGGTTTAAAGGTGACCTTAACCAGAGAGTTTTTAAAGAAGTAGACTAAACAAATAGTGTTTCAGGACTTTTTTTTTAGAGCTTGAAAACCAAAATCACGTGTCACAATCTCTTTTGTTCATATTCGATGACTACTTTTCAAAGACTATCAGCTATTTGTGTGTAGTTCACATTTTTAAACGTATTTCATGTTTCTTATTAACAGCTGCAAGAATAAGGCTTTTTCAACTTCTCATAATTATGACAAGACCCATTTAACTTCTTGCAAATGGAAATATGATATGAATGAGCTGAAGTGCAACAGAAGGACTTTCAAACCTGTAATGTATTTCATTTCATTGCCTTCTCAAGAGGTATGTTTGAATGTGCTCAGGGGCCAAGACCCCACCCCAAAAGGAGTTTTCAATTTAAAAGAGATAGAGATTGCAGGTTTAGTTACACAAATCCTACTGTGTACCTAAATATGACCAATTTGCCTTGCATTTTCTCGAAGTCAAAGCTATCTTTTTCCTGCTCTCACCCTAGTGACATTGCAGTGCCCTTTGGCAGTCTCAGTGCTGTTGTTTGTAAAGCCATGCTGTAAAAAGGATCAACACAATGACCCAAGTTAGAAATAATTATCCAAGAATAAAGAAAAAAAAAAAGGGCAAAAGCAGTGCACCATGTAGCTGCATAGTGCGACACAATTGGGTGATGAAGGATGTGTACTTAGGGAAGATGAAGGGGAAGAGAGACAGCAGGAGGGAAGAAAAAGTGAAATGGGCTATAGCAGATCCACAGAAAAGATGCATTTTCATCCACTACTAAGTTGTCTTCCCTCAGTATTTCTTTACTGGATTTCATATTGGATTTTCCTGGCCTACTGATGTTAATCTTTTGAGGTGGTTAACTTGAGGAAAAAGACAAAAGCACACAATATTGTAATTCCCTCTCTCAGGGTGCACAGAGAAAAGGGAAGTCGAGCACTAGGATGGAAAGTGAGGTCCTAACTCAGGCTGGTTAACACGAGTGAGGGTGTTGAAAGTCTACTGTCCTACCACAGTTACTTGAAGTGCTTTTTCACTGCCCGTGGCTCCATACCTTCGTAAGTTCCTACTTCCAGAAGAGTCCCACTTCTCTCCAACTCCAGAAACTCCTCCACAGTCAGAAAGTTATAGTCCACACCAGGCACTTCTCCTTCTCTTGGAGGGCGGGTTGTGCCTGAAAGGAAAAATTAGCACGTTAATATGTTTGTTGTCTTAGCAAGAATTAAAAGGGACAATAAAAAACCATCACAAAGATCCAACAGTATCTGTAAAATACAATTCTGTGAGCTACACAGAGAGCAGTGTCAAGAGTTCAGTCGGAAGTTAAGAGCCCACATAAAAACAAGCCAAGACACAGATCACGGGTTCAGCTGGCAGTACCAGTTGTTCCACCCAACGACAATGTTTCTGATATTCCCAGAAAGACTCTCTGGCAAAAACACCTCTCATACCACATGCAGAAACACAGCTGGAAGAGTTTGGCATCTGGGAATATGCCAGCAATCACCTTCCTGCCATTAGAACAGTCTCTCGTACTTCAGCTTCACTAAAATTGCAATCGGTATTCTCAGATAAGGCAACTTCTTTCTAGCTTCCATTATTGCTGTATCACTTTATCTCGCAAAAAATTCTTTCACATCATAAAGATCTTTTCTTCCTTATTTGTTCTTCATATTTTATCTCTATTTATGCTATTTTCTTAATTCAACATTAAAAAGGACCATGAGACAGTTTTGATGCACTGTTCACACATGCTCGCTAAAGAGACAACCTGCAAAAAAGAGTTTCACCCAGAAGCTCATTCCAGTTCAAGAAATACTTTTTCTTTTGAGTAATAATTCACACTGAATCTCGCTCTAGCACTCGACAATTTAAACACTACCCATGGAGAACGGGGCTCTGATGACTGCTACTCTGCCAGCTCTGAAACTCTTCTGCCTTCCGACCAATTTACAGCCCTTTGAAGCATGGTGTAAGGTGAGTCATTTCATGACTTTTTGCTAAGATGGCTTGGGCCACTGCATTTAGGTCACTGAGCACCGCCTAATTGATTAGGATTAATTTCTGTTCAATAACCTTTATTTTCCATGACTCCGGAGGCTACGAGGTGGCTGGATTCTGTACATCTGAGATTAAATATAAACGACAGATTTGCAAATAGTACAGAAAACTGAACTTTAGAAGAAAGAGCAGCATTAGAGAGTTGGAGGTGTCCGAGTGCCGTGGCCACAACCAATCTGCTGGCTTGGGAATAACTTTGAGCCGTGGAAACCATACCTGACATTTAATGAACCATGATTTCTCACCTCTGTGCGACTCTTCCGGCCCCTGGGCAGTGCCTTCCCAGTGCATACAAATTCTTCAACCCTCTATAAAAGGACTGAAGAAAGTATAAAGAAGCAGGCTTCTGGAAACTAGTTGGGAAGATTCCAGCTCTCAGAAGTTGAAAGAGCATAAATTCACCATGCCTGCATCTGGCAAATGTTTTCCTCAAGTGCCAGGGAAGCGGAAAGTCTGCTTATGCCTATTCATCTGAGAGACTGTTCAAGAGGTCAGTCTTGACAGAGTGACACCCTTGAAAGACTATCACCAGGATTAATATCCTTGATAGACATCCACTTCCTCTCACATCCCCCGTTTCTTGTTTCAAAATAGAAACTCTCTCTCTTTTTGTATTATTTACCATCAGCCTTCAGATAGTCTATAAATTCCTGTGCTTTTTCTATCGTTCCTTCTCTTGGAGCTGTGTGAATGGGTGAAGGCAGGAGGAGGAAAAGCAAAAATAGGGATGGAAATGGTGATGGATATCTTCACCCTACTAGCAGAATTATTCTTTCCTATTTGTATTCTTTGTATTCTTAAATCCTTACAGTAAGACTACAATGATTTTTACCGAGTAGTTTGTAACAGGAGAGATGTCTTTCACAGATTTAGACCAGAGAAATCCTGGAACCGGACCATATGCCCCTTTCTGTCCGAGTCCCCGCATTTCCATCTAAAGGCAGGCAGGGAGGCTGAGTGGGCAATGCCCACACACGTCCCTCCCTGCTACGCAAGGAGCGTGCACACAGCCAGCAGCTGGGATGAAGGGTCACAGCCCAGATGCAACATCTCCTCCCTCAGCACAGACACTGCTGTAGATGTTCAGGCTGTGAGGACCTGGAGTACTGTGTCCAGTTCTGGGCTCCCTGGTTCAAGAAGGACAGGGAACTCCTGGAGAGGGTGCAGCAAAGGGCTACGAAGATGATGAGGGGACTGGAACACCTCTCTCACGAAGAAAGGCTGAGGGACTTGGGTCTCTTCAGTCTGGAAAAAAGAAGATTGAGGGGGGATCTTATCAATGCTTGTAAATACTGAAAGGGTGGGTGTCAGGAGGATGGGGCCAGGCTCTTTTCAGTGGTGCCCAGCGACAGGACAAGAGGTAACGGGCACAAATTTGAGCACAGGAAGTTCCACCTAAACATGTGGAGGAGCTTCTTTACTTTGAGGGTGGCAGAGCACTGGCACAGGCTGCCCAGAGAGGTGGTGGAGTCTCCAACTCTGGAGACATTCAAAACCCGCCTGGACGCGTTCCTGTGCCACCTGCTCTGGGTGACCCTGCTCTGGCAGGGGGTTGGACTAGGTGATCTCCAGAGGTCCCTTCCAACCCTACGATTCTGTGATTCTGTGACCTTCACCGGAGCATCGTAGCTGTTGATCATTGCCAGGCTGCCCTAAACCAGGTCAGTGACAGGGAAGGAAGAAGAATTAAAAGCCTCAGCAATAAGTACGACCAAGGCAGCGCTGTAGCTGTCCCATGCCTGGAGCACAATGAAAGTGAGAATTAGACTCTGTAGTGCTCCTCATCCAATGCATCAGTCAAATGTCACCCCGAGCCATGCGGCATGCAAGCCACATGACAAAGATCGGGACATACTTTTTCCCAGCAACTGACAACACACATTTGTGAGACACAAAGATCAGGGAACTTCAGAATTCATTTTACTTTATCTTTTAAAGCCCCTTCTTCTTTTCTTTATCTGTATCTTCCCACAGAGAGTATTTATTAATCATTTTTTTTCCTTCTGAATTTTTATAGCGGTGAAATTGCAGTCAGCGGTTTACTGGTGCTGGCTGCCTATTTGACATGACAATTATATCTCTGCCATAATTCCTCTGAGCCATTTTAATGGATCTATTTGTTTCATCTCAGTGTTCTTAATTTCCTGAATATGTTCAAGTCGAAAAATCGCAGATGTGCTTGCTATCAGCGCGATTGCCTGCAACACACGCTGAATGCATTAGAAACGCCAAGTCGCCGCGTAAAAGAAACACATTACATCACAGAGATAACATTTGTCACCTCGCGTTGGTCTCCAGCAACAAACAGAGGGAAAATAAAAACTACACTGGTTAGGATATCTTATCTGGGCGAAGGCAAAAAACCCAACAACTTTCCATGTTGCTGTCTCAAGCAAAGATTGCTTGCAGATGCTTGGGCTGTTATCCCGCTTCACATCTGAGCAAGTGTTACTGACTGCAATTCAGAAAGGCAGGGGGAAGGGAAAACCCGCCTCCGTTTTTCTTGTAGCAGAATGACAGGCTGCCGGCTGGACACACGCCTGGCAGATGGCATTTCAAAGAGTTTTCATGAACCATCTGGGATGTGTACAATGATTACAAACCACACTTACAACAAAGCCAGAAGGGTTGCTTCACAAGGGGGATGGGGGGAGAGGGCGGGCGGAAAGAAAGGGTGAAAGAAAAGAAAACCAAGAGGCACGTAAGCAAACTCGATGGCTTTTCTCAGGAACAGGACGCTAAGAATAATGGGCACCTTCCCCCCCCCAGCCCTTCCACAGGCTGAAGCAACTGCTCAACTACTGTGCTGCACGTGTGTGCACAGCCCAACACCGTCGCAGGATACAAGCTGCCTTTGGAGCCTTCTGCTGATAAACTCCAAATTGTAATTTGTCTACCACCATTAATGTGACTTAACTATGTACAAAGCACAGTGTGCGAGTTCTTCCCTCCCCCTTTAAACTGCATTTCAGCATCTTTACCGCAGGATGGTCATCACTGAAGGAGAGGGCTATGGAGACGACTGTACATTTTATCAGAGCTAACAGCAGATCAGACCACTGATAGAATTAGTTGCGCCCAGTGAGTGATGTAGACGGCCCAAACAGGAGTTAAGATACTCCATAGAAAAGGTGAGCCAATCATATTTAAATACGTTAACCTGCCTGCCATGTTTGCACTGAAATATTAAGTGGCATCAAATCTTATTGCCATTAGGTAGCAATTTAGCTAATTAATTTGAGCTATGTCCCACTGTGTGACGAGCTCAGAATTGCTAATGCTACAATGAGAAGGAACTGGAGGAGCAACTGAATGGTTACTGACTCCTGCACATTTAATGGTTCATAAACTTTCACTCTTATTTGGCTAGAATGTCCCACAACATATAAAACTAGTTAGAGACATTAAATTCACAGGGGAATTGCTCAGATCTTCTGCAAGCACGGCAGACTTAAAAAATAAAAAATAAGGCTACTGGTTAGCATTGCAGCTTTTACCTTCTCTCTTGGTTTGGGGAGGTAAAACTGCATAAAAGGTGTACATTGAGGTGGTCGATGCCCCATCTCCGGAAACATTCAAAGTCAGGCTGGACGGGGCTCTGAGCAACCTGATCTAGTTGAAGGCGTTGCTGCTCATTGTAGGAGGGGTTGGACTAGATGACCTTTAAAGGTCCCTTCCAACCCGAACTAGCCTATAATTCTATGATAACATGGGTGGCTCAGATGCCAGGTGAAATATTTGCCCAGCTGTTGGTTTACTTATCACACCCAAGCTAGCTGCGTCCTAGTTTATTCATGCACCACTAAATGCCACAGAAGAGGGATCTCATCATGGGCTGGAGACCCCACCTGAGAAATTGTTTATAGACACAAGCGAGTTTGCACATGCAGAGCCCAATGCTGTACTTAAGCTAACTAAATTAAAGCTCGTCATCCATGCCTAGAATAACTGGACTGTGGCTCAGACATACTGATGACTATCAAATATTATTCTGAATAATTTAAGTGTCCATTTAGAAGACAAATAGCAGCTACTGTTGTGTTGCCTATCATCCATGCTGACAACTACCCAACATGAGCCTCAATTATAGTATGACCAGATTGTTAATATGTGATCCAGGGCTGTTTAGCTCCGTATCAATCTTACCAGGGCCTCATGTTAAGCTGTTAATAGCCACTGATGCCCTGCTGCTAAATTAATCAGAATCTTTGCTTATTGTAATCTAAAAATAAGACTTCAAAGGGGCCGTAGTCACTTCAATTACTTTCTTGTTAAAACAAAAACAGTTCTTGAGCAGTAATTCTGTTAACTATGTACCAAAACAGCCCCTAGCAAGTCATTTAGAAGTTTACTTCTGAAGTGCAGAACACCTATAATGCCCATTTGCAAAGCAATGATTTCTGCAAACTCCTTATCCGATTACACTGGCTGGCAATGACAATTTAGTGAGCCACCAAAATATCGCTGAACAAACCATAAATCATTTGCTTCTCATATCCACTGACCAGCTTCCTCTTAAAATGACAGATAATGTGGGAGTTGTACACTCAGAGCGATAATGTAGTTGCTACAACCATATTTTATACAAACTCAAGTCACTGATGGTTACCACAGGTGAATGGAACTGTAGTAAATAAGGTTTTAAAGTGAAGTGTAGAGGGATGCTACTGACTCCTGAAGCTGCAGCACCAAGCGCTGTTGTGGGGGTTTGCTAAGAGGCTGTTTGCAGGCAGGTTAGAAGGAAGGATGCTGTTCTTGCCGTTGCTCTTGAAGACTGATATTTTTCTTCGTTCAGCAAGAAGGGACGGCTCTCATCACCTACACTGAAAAAATCTTCAGGTGCTAAGGAAGAAACATATTAAGGAAAACAGCCCCTCTTCCCTCTGCACAGTGTTTAGAGGTCACCTTCCCCAACGTCACAGGATAATGTGGAGAGCCTGCCTCGGCGCTCCTGCAGCTGTCACCAATGGTGCCAGATAACTGGAAGGCGGGACAAACTCCACAGACAGCTAATGGCAAGCGGAGAAGGGAAAACACAGAGACAACCCGGTCTGTCTCCTGAAGAGGCCACCTGATTACCAGCCATGCTTAAGGCAGAACTTATCTGCAGCACAGTATCAGAAATAGCCTTATCTACATTAACAAAAAATAAAACGTAACCTATCTGTAAGAAAACATTGTACGCAGAAGTACTTCAGCTTATTGACTTCTGGCATTATCCAAACTAAGACTACTGATGGGTTTTCTTCAACAGCAGTAGAAGGAATTGTATTTGGACACTGTTATGCTATCCATTATACACATGTGTGACCCCACTTACCTATGGTAAGGCGTAAGGGTAATTTATCGTATTAACTACATGAAAATACAGAAGTTTCAGAGACCTAGTCTGTTACAAACCAAACATGTTTGACTTATAAATACAATTTTTTCCTAAAACTTGGATCTCAGGAAGCTCATTCCGGGATTTTAAGTGTTGTCTGTCCCTTCTCTAGCCAGTGACGTGATACGTATAACCCACAAGAACGTGACAAGCATTCAGAGTGTCTCGGTGGCGGAGCAGAAATTCAGTCCAAAGGAGAATGCGGTCTGTCGCTAGAAATTACTTCACAGCTCTGTTAATGATGCACGCGCAGGAACAGATGCTGATTGACTCTTCCTGGCCACACAGACAACTGCAGTACTCAAAGCAAAATTCCTGTCACTGTGGTCAGCAGGAATGACTGATTAAACCCAGAAAACAGCTGACCAAGACAAACCTGTCTTTCTACAGACACATTTCAGAGAGAAATGCATTTCGTCGCTGTGGTCTAAAGTAATTTTTCTTCTACAGGGGGAGATGGAAGGGATTGTATAAAGAGCTTGGTATCTCCTTCTGTTCCCACCAGCCTTTCCAGCAACACTTAGTGTCCAAAGCTGGATCCCACAGCAGCGGCTTGTGAGGTTCCCCTCTTGCTGTAAGGACTGTGCTGGCCACGCACACAAGCAATGGCAGGTTGATCCTCGGTGCACGTAAAAGCCGCTCTCCCTCCTTCTGGGGCACTGTGTTCAGTCGCATCCCTTGGGTGCCCTCTCTCAAAGCTGTACTGACTGCCCGGAGCCTCCCTGGAGGAACGATTCAGCCAAGCCGCACAGCAACAGCTCAGAGTTTGTACAGACCCTCCAGGCAGCAAGTTATTTTTGTCCCTTTTAAATCTATTTTTGGTATTTCTGTGGCCTTCACTGCCACCAAATAAGAACATTGATAATCTTCAACACATTTATCCTTATAGCGTTTTGAGGTAGAGAAAGTGGGTTTGTTTCTGTTTTATAGCACAAGATCAGCAATATCCAGGCTCTCGAAGGACTCTAGGAGCCTAATTCTAGAGAAATCAATGGGATTTAGGAAACCCTACAGATCAGGATCAGGGCCTAACAGATTAAAAGGGACAAAAATAACTTGCTGCTGTGCTGGGGCTTTGCAAGCCCGTTTGTATGCGTTGTGAAACACCACACCATGGCTACACAAAGCCAATTCAGCATGAGGGGGTTCACTCTCGACTCTAATATCAATTTAAAAGAAACCGATAATTACCTGATGACTAGAAGCAAGGCTACAAAACCTGCCACACTCCCCAAGAAAGCCACTTAAAAAAGCCCTGTTTAAGAATCTATGCCAAATTTTGAATATTTGGCATACAGCAGCACCTCTCTGACCTGGGAAAGCAGGTCAGAGATGGTACTACTGCAGTGTGGTAGCTGCCAGTGCAGTTACAACCTCTTTGTGTGTCCTGCAGAGAATTCACTTCCTTTCTCCTAAGGAAAAACAAGTATTCTGGCATTGAATAAAACATAAATAATACATTTCTTGGGTTTGCAATAGCAGCAGCTTGCCTTCTGGATCTCTCTCTTTGAGTGATTGCTGTTACCTCACCAGACACCTGCAGCCAAATCCCTCTCATTTCCCACGAGGTGGGACACCCACCAAGAAGATTAAACTTCATGAACTAATGAGTTTGCCATTAATCCTGTGTTCATGGAGTCCAACAGCATGACATCCACTAATTTAAACTGTGAACTACTGAAGAAAAAGCAAACTATGTACCCTCCTCGGCGAGAAGACCTGAGCCGTAACTATGCACAATTTTATTCTTTCTAATATATGGATTAGTGTAATAAAGTGTAATTTTAAAAATCAATAAAGCTGTAGTAATGAGATTGCACTGTAATGTTCTGCTTTTAAATATTGGCACAGAAATGAATGAAAATTGCCATTTGTGTAAATGTGTATGTGACTTATGGGAAGTGAAATTAGCTGAAAGTAAATTAACCGGGTGATTATATATTTGCGTTTATATTCAGGTTCTCTTGTATGTACATTTTCAGAAGTCTAGATAATGCTACAACCATGACACACACCTTTACTTCAAAAGGATCACGTTTCTTCTATGTAAAAATTGTCAAGTAGAAATTTTGTCTGTCTTGGAAAAGACTACAGCTGAAGATGGTAAATTAAATACATACACTGGATAATTACCGAGCACCCTTATTAGCTGGTTATTTTTAAACCCGTAGATCATTCACTCCAGACTTTCTCAATTCAAGCCCAACCTGATTCCTTGCCGCGTTTGCTCAGAGCAGCTATGGAAATGCACAACGTGGATTAAAAGGACTCTTCCATACGAATGTACGCATCTGTATTAAATACAACAGGCCAAAGGTGTGGGGGAGTAAGTGCTTAAAATGTACTTTGAAATAAGTCACAGGAGACCCAGGATGTCAGGTCGCTCCCACGCAAACAGCACTTTTAAACAAATACCTCATTGTCTTATTTATACTTTCACAAGGAAGTAGTTCACCTGGAGGTACAACCTCTCTTGCATTTTTCAGCTTTTTCCATGGTTATTTCCAAAGCTATCCGATTTCTGCAAGTTGCCTAAGGGAAGGTGTACCCCAGTCTGAGAGTTTCCCAAGTCAAGGGCTAGCATCAAGCCAAGCTCTGAGCTGGTGAGCGGAGGCTCTGAGCTGCTGAGAAACACAACCCCCACCAGCTCCCTCTCACGTTTGGCTGAGTGGTTGAGCTTATGACAGTGCAGTATGAAAAACCGGTTTCCATTAACTATTGGATCTTGACAAGGCTTGGTACAAGTCTTGAGTAGGTCATATTTGAGTAGAATTATCGAACAGGTAAGAAAAAAACTACCCTTCAAATTTTTGCTTAATGTTACAGAGAAAAGACTGGGAGGAGAGAGCTTTGGGAAAGCTGGGGGACACCGCACTGGGACTGGGCGTACTGCAAACTCTTGCAAGATGAATCACCAAGTCACAAAGCAGAGAGAGACACAAAACCATGCAACTCAGATAAGCAGAGTTCACTGTCTTTCCAGGGATAATTACGGGTTTTGTAAACACTGCACAATCCTTTTCACCCGCCATGAAGTGCTGGAGGAATCTCTCAATTTAGTGGAAGATACGCAGTAGATTCTTGAAGGAGAAACAGTGAACAAGAACACAATGGCCAGTTTTACTTTGGAGTTTTAAATGGAAAAAAAAAACCCAAAACACAACAAAAAACCCCCAAAACACAAAAACAACCCAAAATATGTTTGGACAATATATGTGACTATTGAAACCAAAGGAAAAATAAGAAAAACACATCAAAAACTACTGTTAGCCATAACTTTGTAAACCTGTCTCACAGTGAGATTAGCGGTAGACGTTCCAGGGGCAAGGCTGCCTGTTTGTTCCCTACAACAGCACTGCTACACAAGCTGCCACAATTATTGGAAGGAAAAAACTTATCTCTTTTCTTCAAAACTCAGATACAAAAACATTTTAATCTCCCCGAAACAAGGTGTCCTATTTTCTATTCCACTTCAAGGCTTCAGAGGTGTCCTATGAACAGATATTGTAATTAAGCACATAATAAATGGAGTATCCAACCCAGACTGAACACCTGCAGTATTTCAATTCAGTTTCTATTCAAAAACAATGTTTGCTTTTGACACCTGCATACCTATGTGCTTAGAGATCCATGAAAAGATACTCTGCACTTTAAAGCCATAGTAATAAATAGGAGATTATTTGATGTCCAACAGCTCAGCTGCTTCAACCAAGATCGCTTACCTCCCTTGCTGTATTTCTTCCAGGGCTGTTTGTACTGCCAAGATAAGTACAAAACAATGTGGGTCCTCCCTGGTTGGGTGTGATATAAAACTCTTTCCGATGACTTTAATTGCCCTTCTAGCAGACCTTTAATTTGCAGTTAAAAGTCTTAATAAAACACCTCACCTAACGGCGTGTGCCTAAAACTAGATCAGTTCATTAGTCTAATCTCTGTAAAATTCCACCATAGAAAGGAAGAGTCATATAAAACGTACACATTTCTCTCTGAGGCATTTCCTGAAATTTGTTTCAGTGACCACATCCAGCGCACTGAAAAGAGACATTCAAAGAGAGAGGTTTTCTCCTTTTTTTTTTTTTTTTTTATAAAACAGAACACTACACTTCTACAGGACATCAATAAAGTTATTTAAACCAGTCTTTTTCTCTGAACAATGTACACTGGAGATGGTATACTTTCTCCCCTAGCCCAGAGCCGCAAAAGGCTATAAAACTAATGGACTTCCAACTGCGATAACCTCATCACACTCTTAGAAAGCCATGAGCCTCCTGTGGCTCTGCAATTTTTGGCTCTGCCCACTCACCAGCCCTTGGTTCAGATGGCTCTTGTTCCCTGACAAATCCTCCTTGACCTTTGCTTAGTAGTTTTCCAGCTTCATATTCAATACTGACCAATAAATGCAAATGTATCAGCTATAGCAAGAAGTATGCAGATTACAGAAACACGCACTTATGTAGCCATATGGATGCACTTGCTGTAAAACTCAAGGGAAGGACTAGAACAGACAGCAAATCTACCCAGCAATATGCGTGTTTAGGCACTATTCCCTACAGATCCTGTGCTTTAATTTTACCTGTTCTTAACTGCTACCAATTTCTGTCTTTTTTTTCAGTAGCTCTGTATGCACAGCATGCTTTAGTTCTTCATGATTGCTAACGCTTTAGCTGCTTGAAAACATTCTCATGGTTCACTTTCTGTAATGTTGAGATTAGGTAACTGCTCAGGATGCTGAAAAAACGCCAAACATTGAGAAGCTGATTGGTGTTTGAGTCTCAGATTCATCCCTATTAATAACTGGAAGCGTTAAAATGTAAAAGAAAACAAATACATTAATTTTAATTCTTTTCTTACCTCACTGAAATAAAAACTATTTGAATATTTTATTACTTACCGTTCCCTTACGGTAAATTCCACACCCCCAGCTCTAACACAGAAAAAGGTTATTAATCCTTATAGCTCTGTAAGTGCAATAAAATACTAAAGAAAACACAAGTTACAATACATTTTCCTTACTTTTAATTAAAACACTGCCAGGTACAGTAAGCCTGCTGGTTAGGTAGCGCATAACTCTGCATCTTTGCAGTCGAAGCTAACTGTCATGCTATTGATAATGTATAACAGGCTTCTCCATTTATTTTATTGCTTTTTCAGTTGTACACAAATAATAAAAACCTTGCCTCACAATCCCGTCATCACCTATGAATTTCACAGGATATACACCCACAGGTTACTTTACTCTGCCTTTCTGAAGCCAAGCACCAGCCCTATAAAATACTCCAGTGCTTAAACTGGGGACAATGACATAGTGTTTGGCTTAAATGGTCTTTGCTTCATTTCATCTGATTACTCCTAGTTATACCTTCTCTCTGTTAAATGTCCCTGCGCAGGCGTTTATAGCTCTGCATTCACACAAAACAATCATTCCATCACATTACACACTCCGTCATTTTAGTAGCTTCTTGCAAATCATTTTCTGCAAGTGTCCCAATTTTAAATGCCATTTTAAACTCATCTGCTGGTTTACCAGTGCCCTTCTGGGCAACAGACAGCACGAGATGCCACATGGAGCCACAGCGCCAGCAGCTCCCGCTTTCACTGTGGTGAGTAAAATTCCAGAGTATCTCCAGGTCCCCACCGTCACTGGTTTGAATGCAACATTAACAATCAGCACACAAAAATTATCCTCGTGCAACTGCCTGGCAGCCCAAACAAAATGAGCTGTTTCTTGTCTTGCCTCCAGTTCCCAACAAACAAAAACACCACCAGGTTTTAGCTTGTACCTGTCTCAGAATGACACCGAGGATAAGGCAGTAATCCCCAAAACCACAATTAGCTCCTCAGCTTAGACACAGTTGGTGGAGGACGTTGTGATCTGGGTGGTGAGAAGACAGTTTCCCCAGAAATCTGCCTTCTCATGCTACCAGATCAGTACATGCCTGGAAACCGAACGCTTGAAAACACACAATCAGATCCAGGCTTTAGAAAAACACCGAGACGAGATTCTCAAACGTACCTCAATGTTATTTGACTTAGAGGACAGTCAAGCGATTATCAGAAAGACAGAATGCTTTTCTTGAGGACAAGGATGTCACATAGCAGGTTAAGACCTTACCAAAAATATGAAGTTTAAACCTGAACTCCAGCACTTATTTACAAAGTGTGGAAGCGTTTATCCTTTGACAACTGCATTGAGTCCTTCAGACGACTGACGCAGGTGAAACCACCTTGCCAGACAGATGCTGGTACAGAACTGGTCACGGCACTTGTTGCCAATCACCTGCTTAGTTCAAAGCACACAAATACCCCAATTGCTTCAAGACCAATTTCCATGCTTCGTGTTAAACACACGGTCAAGTTTCTGCAGGACAGCAGCCTAGAGGCAATAAATGTTTTGTGGATCAAAAAAAAAAGAAACAAATTATTTTTTTGTTGTTGTTCTCAGCTGGGCTTTTGACTCAGGACAGGGGGTTGATTTAAGATGAAGCATGGCTCCCACTGCCCGTCGCGCTGGTGGAGTTGCGGCTGGCAGATGTTGGCAGGGCCTCACCGGACGCCCATGCTGACACTGGGCTGTGAAGAACAACGTGTTTTCTTCACATCTGCTCTCACAAAGGTGACAACCAGTGGCAGAGCAACATGGCGGTCAGAAAAGCTAGTGACATCTTACCCAGGAGACACGGTGAAGCAGAGCCTCGATCACCTGACTAGCCATTCATTAATCTGTTAGGAGCCTAAATTCCCAGTACGATGACATATACTTAGATGAAGTCATAAATGAGATATAGCAATAAAGCTCAAACATTCAGAGCATGATTGGTGATGTATTATTTTGTGGCACTGGAATCATTTTTTTTAAAGAAACATTTCTCTCACCCTGCTGAGGAAGCATTGCAGAAAGGCAAAAGAGAACCCGGAGGAATAGGAATCCCTGCTACCTCTGCAGCTGCAGGATGAGGGTGACCAGAGACCAATAGATGTGACATAATTTAATCACAGCCATTTAAAATATTTAAAATAACAATAAAACAGGATCACAGAACGACAGGGGTTGGAAAGGACCTCTCAAAATCATCTAGTCCAACCCCCTGCCAGAGTAGGTTCACCCAGAGCCGGTAACAACCAAAAAACCAAACACCCAATACTCCAACACCCATCAAAAAATCTGAGCAACTCCCACTTGTCAGTATATTCGCCTTCAAAATGCCTTCAGCAAGGTGAGAAGATGAAACTGTGTCCATTTTTCAGATGGGTTATGGAGGCACAGAGCAGCCAAGCTGGCAGCCCAAGCCCAGAGCCGATTAGGAAGCGAAAGAGCAGAAGGTCACTCATATCTCATGATTCTGTGGTTGGCAGACAACGTTTTGGGGCTAATAGCATTAGGTGCTCTGTGATGCTGATCTGTTGAGATAAACGTGACAGTCCTCGGTGATGGCTTCATCAGGGGGAACCGCTGACTCAATATTTAAGCACAGTGGCAAGAGCCGTTTACGTGCATACATTGAAAAACAACAGATGACTTCTGGAGCAAAACACATGGGCAAAATTCTCTCTGAAGGCAATACAAAGGAGCCAAAGTAGCTAAAGCACTTTCCCACAGTGACTGTGCAGTGAAGTAAATTAGAACTCCTTGTGGCAATCATCCATTATCCCATTTATTTTTAGCAATTCCGAGATTACTAACTGGAAAGCACCAGTAAAACAGTATTACAAGGAAATGCTTTTGATGAACTGCCACTCACTCCTTTCAGGTCACTTCATACCTCAACAGAAAATGTAAAGTTTTAAAGTTTGAAACATTCATTATAGCATTTTTCCTACCGCTACTGCCATTTGTTTAAGTTATGCTTTACACTTTCTAGATGAATCACATTAATTATTATTTTATTATTTTTTCCAAATTAGGCTATTTCTAGAGTTGAAGAGGAAAATGCAATTATTAGCCCTTCAAAACATCCGTTTGGCAAAAAAACATGGTGAAGGGAAAACATTGCCATGAGCTGTGAGAAAGTATTTTTTCTATTACATAAATATCATCCTCTCTTCTCGTTGTAGCTCTCTTCCACCTACAAGAACTTTTGAGATATGTCAAGACTGTAAGCAAGCATATTTGAAAGTCACGGCTCTGAGACATTCTTCAAAATACAGGAAAAGTCATTAACACTTGTTTCCTTGGAGCCAACTCTACCAGGTTAGAATTGCAAGACCTGCAGCTCAGAGAGACTCATCTCTCCTCCAACTCTATCGGTTCTTCCCAGCTCTCCATTAGAGGCCACACAACTGTTATTCGGAGAGTTGAAGCTGATTTCCTGGATCATTTTACTCAATGGGTATCTCATTTATTATTGAAAATAACAGAAACTTGACCTTCCCTGGAGACTTTTACAGAAGTTCAGAGTGTAGGTGAATTTATCCAACCTGCACAATGCAAGTCAATTCCTCCCAGGGTAAAGCAGCATTCAAAGCGAACAAGGCTGGCAGAATTGAACCTTTTGTGCATAATTAATGAAACCATCGATCAGCAAGAGCTTGGGTTCAGAATTTTTCTGCAAGATAAATGCACATGGATGAACTTACACACTTTTTAAAAAAGTCTAAGTTTGAGAAAGCTTCTTTGATTAATAAGAGTCTCTTGCTACCGCAAACCTAAGCAGACATTTTCCATGGAGGACACATGGGCATCATTCATCAGAAACGGTTCACAGCAAATGGTGCCAGTTGTGACTTGCTGGTCACAGATCTAGATACAGCCTCTCTCAAGGACAAGTACATGATTTCCTATTCTATTCCCCACCTGGTGTGTACAAGCAATTCCCATTAGCACCAGTGGGAGTTATTCATGTGGTCACGAGAAGACACCAACGAAAGCTCAAGTGCTGAAGATATATCTACAGGCACATCCGAGTACTATTTCATGATCTTTAGCTTACACTCATAATCTTTTTGGAAACCATGGTGACAAGTTACCACAACGTGTGAATTTAAAAATAATAATGAATTAATTCAGACTGGTATACATGCTAGTTGGGTAGCAATGGTCACCGTATCTATATAACTGGATTTATAAAGCAGCTCATTCTCAGCCATCCAGCACTTGCTGTCCCTCTTCCCAGGCCTAATGGCAGTGCAAAGAAAAATGAGTTGCTAGTATGAAGTTTATTTCGTATGCTCTGGATTACAGACACAGGTCAGTCACTTCATGGACTGGCTGATGGGACGCCTACTTGATGACATCCTATTTTCACATACACCGTTCCCATGCAAAAGACTTCAGATTCCTTGGGTGATATATGTAAATATTTAGGTAAAAACTAGATTTTCCAAAGCTTTACCCTCTCACGGGACACTTAAAGGTAGATTTTTAAGGGGGTTCAAGACCAAAAAATGCAAGCTTGGAGGAAGACTGGCTCTGCAGTACCAGACATTTGGGATAGCCCTAACCTACCTATTTGCTTTGCTGATGCCAAAACAGTGTAAAAGTGGTTCGTCTCTGGGGCTGGAGGACAGCAGAAGGTGAGATTACTCAGGAGAGAAAGTAGCCTCTTTAAAGGGCTGTCACAGGCCCATTGGTAGCATCAGTCCAAGCATCCAGCATAGCTTTCCTAACTACCTCATTCCTCCCCTTCCTAAAAGTCAAGACAGACTTAAAAAAAAAAAAAAAAAAAAAAAAAAAGAAAAGAAAAAAAGACCATCTTAAAAAGAATTCTGTGATGTTCAAGATACACAGTTACTCTGATCTTACAACTTTCAGAGCCACACCTTCCCCACTGTCCACCATCGCAAAGGCAAGTTTTGAACTAAACGGGTGGTCCACCAAAGGCACCTACCACCAGTGTTCAGGTACCGTCAGTGGAGAATCCCTACTGGCAGCTACAGTTGGTCCTAATGGTCAGTCTCTTTGCAACTACGAAGGACAGAAAAACAACTCTCCCTATCACATCTTTCAGCGATGATGCCTAGGCGTAGTCACTCTGGCCTTGAGGTAAAGGAATGGACTAAGTGACCTCCTTCAAGGTCTCCTCTTAAGCCTGCAAATCACAAGAGCTGGCAACACCGTAATCATGTAGTAGAAATTTCAGGAGGGCAGAGTCATTCTAAATTATGTCAGAGTTGTAGTAAAGTGTGCTGGTAGAATAGGTTGTTTGGTTTTTTTAAAAGGTATCAAAGCCAACTCATTCATCTATTTAGAGAATGCCTCTTTTAAATGAGTTTTTACATCTACACTGCAGTCACTCGAGGACAGAGCTCAGCAGCCAAGTATTTATGGATTTGTTAGGGCAGGTGCTGCAGCTTGCCAAGGGCAAGAGATTGTGCAACTGGATTATGAACAATACTCAACTTCAAATCCAGCCAAGGACCTTTACACACCTGTGATCAACACTTAACAGCGTAGACAGAGCAACACACTCACCTCCACATGCAGGCTTATGTAAATTCATGTTGCAGATTAAAGGTTTAAAAGTTTGTGAGATGTTGAGTTTCCATACAGATAAGCATGATGCCACATGCTCAGCCAGCTCCCACCCCCTCCTCACCTCCAAGCGCCCCTTGCCCTCCCGCTCCACTTCACCCCCTCCCACTGCTGGCTCATCCTCACAACATCCCTTCAGGCAGCACAGCGTGGCAGCCCTCAGTAGTTGTATTTGGATTTAAACAATACCAACTAATTTTAAATGATATTCTGTATAACCTTGGAAACAGCTGTGTATGGTACGCATGGTCCAGGCAGATAAATGCTGGTAACAGATGACTGAAAAAATATGTTTAGAGAGACAGAGAGAGAGATGGATGAACTAAAATGCCTGTACTCTTCAGCTCTCAGCTTTGTGCAGGGCTGCAGTTTTCTGGCTAAGCAGATCAGGAGGCTATACTAGAAAGGTTTATTATAATTATGTTTTTTCATACCAGTTCAAGGAATTCCCTCCTCCCTCACAAACACAGGGTTTCTGTCCCACTCTTGGACAGGACAGGTGAGATCAGAAGGAAAAAATTCCTGCTTTTTGTATAACTCCAGTTATGCTAGATTTGCTCCCAACACATACTAAAATTTTTGCAGCATGTTAGTTGTTAAACCTCTGCTAAACTAGATTTCTCCTCTCCTCATCCCCTTCTATCCCAGTGCAAAGGGCAGCGGACAACCTCCTTTCAGGAGGTTGAAACTGCATCTTGTTATAGGTGTTTCTGGGAGAAAAGTATCCTTCTCCCACATCTAACACATCCGTAAGCTAGTCTATCTTTCAAATGCATGACTTGAACCTTGGGATAAGGTCCCAGCCAATGAGGGATGAGAACTCCAGGTGGGGACACCCGTCCCACACAAGTTGCAGGAGCACTGGACTGTAATGCCACTTCTACCTACTTCTGCTAAAGTAGTAGCGGCTACAGAAGATGACAGTTCCTGCATCCTCATAGTCTGCTTAAGACATGCCTCTTGACACCACCAAAGCAAATGGAAGACCAAATCTGTCACATGGACTGTACTGACTTATCTACACTAAGAAGCAGGTCTACTTAAACTTCTCAGGTCATCCAGACACGAAGGTGTTCTTAGAGACTAAATCCTGGAAGGTTGTTTTTTTTCTCTCCTTAGAGAACCGAAAGGAAAAGCAAAAATGATGTTACGTCCCTTTCTGAGAGCTAGCTTGGTTCACATGCTAAGATCAAAGAGCAGAACGTGTCACGGTCTGCATAATGGGTTCACACCCCAGTTTGGAAAGCATAAGAGAACACCAGGGTTATGCTCATCACTCACCAAGAGCTTCCTGGGGCAAGTTTCTACCTCATCTTCGATGCCACCCCTCCCGTACTTTGCACACCTCTCCACATGCTCCGCACCCTGATTTTGTGAATGCTGAATTTGTGCAATATAAATAAGGCCATTTTACAGGGCTCGCTCACTTCCTACAGCCCAAGCTCAGAAGCAGCGAGTTTGTCATGGGACATCAGAACACTAAAGACCTGTCATCACTTTCTAGGCAATAAGTTTTTATGAAGGTCTCATACAAACACAGCCTCTTCCCCTTGCCTCTCTCCTCATGCATTTCCAAAGGAAACACAAACGGTTAATACTCAATTACCTTGATAAAATGGCACATCTCCTCCGCTCTGCATGTTTCACCTCTGAGCTCAATGAAAATAAGCAAGACATGATTGCTCGAGCCCAGGTCCCCACAAACATACAAATAAGGAACAGCGGTGCAGAACAGGAATGCATTTCCCCTTCAAAGCTCTGCTGACAGATGGGTCCAGGCTTCATTATCACCTCTGGAGTTTACACCACTATATGCTATAATTAGAAGTGTGTCAAAACTCAAGCCAGAGCACTGCAACCATCGCTGGTCGCTTTGCTGGCATGAATATGATAACCAGCAGAGCAGGAGACAGAACTCTTATCCGAGTTCTTAAACAGAGACCAAGTATCACCCTCTTCTTCTGTTTGAAAAAGACCATATTGAATGTTTTAAAGACCATCAGGCTGGTTCATATTGCAGAGACCCCAGGGACCCAGGTTAATGCCTCCTGCCCTGAATTCATGTTGCAAATGGGGCTGGGGGTAACAGGAGGAAGAGGGCAGGCTTTGCAGTGAGAAAGAGTTAAAAATGCCACTAAAAACTTAAAGAAAAACAACTGTGAAAAGCTGACCTTTGTAAAACAGACTCACATGTCAAGTACCATTTTCATAACTGATTAAATATATATAAAAGTTTTTATACAACTGTATTATTAGATTGTTAAATGTGTATACTCAAATGTTTCAAATAGCTCTGCAGGAGCCATTCCTCACTCTCAGTAAATATTCACGACATTTTGGCGCACTTACTAGATTTTAAATGCCGGAACTCACATCTATTTTTTTTTTTTCCATTTGTTGCACCAACCTGCAAATTCTCCTGCGTTTGTGCACTATGGATCTTTTCACAGCCATTCACTAACTTCAGATGCTTAATACTTTTGCAAAAATGTCATGGATTCCGGTTAGTAACAAGCTTTCTAAACAGGAGAGAAATGTTTATTGCTTTATGCCCCAAATCTGCAGACTGTTGCACACTCCCCAGCCTGACAGTGAGCAAAGCTCAGGTTAAACAACGCGTTTATACAACTGACATCCCAAAGAGGAATTTTTTGTTCTGAGTTTCTCTAACTGCTTTAAGGCTGATTGCACACACTTTATCTCTCACCACGGGAAAGACTATAAAGCTAAAGTGAGTTTTTATATCCACATTTCAGGATACTCAAAGTACAGGGCTGTAATAGAAATGCTGACATTATCCAGTTATAGTGGTGCAACCTCTCTACCGTAATTACGTACAGTTGGAGATAATAAGCACTGCTGATTCAGGAGGAATCTCTGATTGGGCTGGAAAATGGAGAAGTGTTGGATAATCTGCTTCCTAAGTGGCAACAGCAGGCCTAAAGAGCATAAACGGAGCAGCAGAGTTGGTAAGGAAACAACAACAAAGTCCAATCATGAATCCTTAGAGACACTTTTACTGCTTTTGTCGTTCATGTGATTGCAAGAGACCTAAAGGACTCATTCAGGACTTGGGCTAAAAGGACATCGCAAGTCACCTGGAGGAGCATGCAGCACGGATGGCAGGGAAAGGTTTGATTATGCGACTGAGGCAGTGGGCACCCAGTCAAGAGAGCACACAGCACTGATTTTCAAAAGAACTGTGTTCCTTCCCGACCTCTTGAAAATCAAACTCCTTTAAAGTATCTCAAATTCAGCACCAAAAATGAAGGCACACAGAAAAAAAAAATCACAACATGCATGTGATACTATATTAAAACTGCCTGAATAACCTGCAAAAATTGCCTTGAAATCTCTGATACTATATGGAAAAAAGCCTAATAAAACTGTTTCAACAAGTAACTTTTTGTTTAAAGAGGGACAGACTCTTTCCCTCCTTCCTCCTCTTTTTACTTTGCTCTGGGGGAAGGAGGGGAAAGAAAGAGACAAAACTTTTGGCGAAGACTGTTCATTAGGTTCAGTGTTTTCCTGTACCCCTTTTCTTTCCAGATCTCATTTTTTAAAATATATACATAATAAATTTCCCATAAAATGATAGTTTTCTCAAAAAATGCTTGTTTGATTGATACAAAAAGTTCTAAATGCGACAGTGACTGGTTCTAATTACTACTAATAAATGCATAATGAATGTTGATAAGATTAACAAACCATTCCAAAAATTTGTTACTATATTCACTCTATAGCATAAACTGTAAATTAGCAGTAATGCCAGCAGGCTATTTATATTCCCAGATTAACAAAATGCAAGCAGATCGTATAAGCATGAGCTCGAATTTTGCAAAACAGAACACCTGGGTAAATAGTAAGCATAAAAGAAAAAATGCAAGTTAATATTTGTCTAGCACTGGGTATTATGGAAACAGATACAGGGGCTTTGCAACATTTACCCTGAAGGAGAGAATGTATTAAGACGGTGAAGCACAACACCCTTACCCACAAAACAGACCAGAGGAGGTAAGTGGCTCGGCGGTCCCTCGATGCCGATAGCCTGCTTTCTAGGAGCGCGGCTCCACGCCGAGCCCCATCCCGGATTGCCGTGGTTAGAGGAGAGACAGGTGAGGATCCACAGAGTGAGGGCCCTCCTGGAGGGGGATAGGGCCCTAGGTAGGGATAAAATCTCCAGGGAGCTGGGCAAAGCCGATTGTCACAGGACCTGCTGGAGCGTCACCCCTCGCTCAGCGGACAACCCGGTCCCTTGCTGCCGTGTCACTAACAGGGCGGGGAGAGGGATGCTCCCCTTGGCACTTTTCCCAGTAAGATGCCAGAAATGGCAGCACCCTGCGCAGCCCTTCCCCTCCCTGGCGGCACAGAGCCCGCGGCAGCCCCGGTCCCTGGGTACAGAGCGGTGCCCCGGTTCCTTCCCACCCTCCTTGCCAAAACCATCCCAACTCCCCCCAGCGTAACCTGCAACCCCGGCAGCTCCGTCTGCTCAGCTACCCGGCATCACCTACTGCACCGCAGGAGAGGCCAGGGAGGGAATGCACACTTTCTGGTTGGCTTCCCATTCGCCTGATGCCCTAGGGCACTTCCAATTTCATATGTATTTCTTTTTAAAGTTAGTGGAATTGAAATAAATCCATACTGTTTGCCAATTTCCAGCTTACGTAATCAAAGTCAACTGTGCATTCACAAATTCCCCCCTTCTCTGCAAGTTAATCTGACAGTAGCGGGAGGGATATGTAGCGGGGGAAAAATAATCTCCTGTGGCACTGGCTTGATTTCCCCCGGAAAATAAAATGCCTTCAGTTTATAATGGCCTGGAAATGAATTAAACATTTTGAAATCCATAAAGGAACCTCAATAATAAGATCTTTAAAAACTGCAGACACAGTCAAAGCAAAGGAAAAAAAAAAGAAGCAGAAATATGCTTGAAATTAAGTGGAGACAAATCACTAAGACACAGATACGGTGAAGCAAAGCAATAGGCGCACCAGGGAGGGGGGAGAGAATCCATTCACCAGTTCGCATGTTCAGCATCCGCTTTCATCACATACGAAACAAAACAAAGTTACTGCAGCTACAGTGTTGTTCACTTATCAAAAAGACCTAATTGGAGTTTTAGTATACAGAAGTATCAGAGTTTTAGAACCTTTTGTTTGAAAGCTGATAGAGGCTCCCTGGCTAAATAAAAGCCCATCGCCCCTCTGTGCTGGGAGGTGCTGAGATCCAGGCATTTGCATGGCTTAAAATGGCTGCAGCGGTTCAAGGCTTCTGTAACTTATTGTACACAACACCACGGAGCACAGGAGAGGGGTCTCTTTCCTGGCTATACACTATTTTAAATTTAACAAAGCCAACATAATTAGTCCCATGAGAACCCCTTCAGTAACAGCTTCAGCTCCCAGCACTAGCGAGCTGTATGCTATGCAGTAATTATGCTACCAAGCTGTCAGAGCCTCCTTATCTGCATGCAAATTAGTTCATATGCTATACATCTGCTATAATGACAGTATTAAAACAAGAATTTTATAATGAAGCCATCCTCTTTATAGCAACATAGCACAATTACTTTATTAACATATTGCACGTCTATGTCTGTAACCGCTCCCAGTCAAATAGCCAAATTTTCCATTCCCCCATAGAGCAAGATCTTCTTTGCTTCTCTCCCCATATCTGTAAATAAATCCACAGAACAAGAACGGGAATTTCTAAACTACCTCCGTACAATACCACTCCTTCATTGTTCCTGGGGAAGTACTGCACCAAATGCCATTAAGTGTGACTAGGTGAATAAATATTCCCATAATGCTCCAAAAGGTTAGGAGATGAAACAGTAATAATCAAATCAGCAGCTGTTTGCTCCCAGCCGTGACATCAATCATCAGCTTCTGTCGACCAGCGACTGCCAGCATCGTGGCCAAACGGCAGCGGGAGGGGGAACACAGCCCCGCCGCAACCCCGCGTCCACCCCGAACGCACAGACGCCAAAAGAAATGTCAAGCAAAGAAGAAAGCGTAAGGCAAGAAAAACCTTCCCAAGTGAGGAGCGGGCAACGCAGACCTGGCACCTGAAAGGGCTTCCGCCTGGAAAAGGCATGCCGGCGGCAGCCTCCGCGCGACGAGGGTTTCGGAGGGATGCGAAGGCGAGATGGCAAAGCGTGGCTGCCGCCCGCACCCCTGCCTCCGCCCCTCGCAGCGCCTGCAGCACGGCGGTGCTCCGTACCGCCCGAGAAGCATCCTCGCCTCTCCAAAACACGCAGCAGCGCTTCACAACACATCAGCATCAGCTCCCGGCCCCAGCCCTCTTTCAAACACTAGTGTCAGGAAAGTTTGGTGGCTTCTCAGTCCCAGAGCTTTTTTCCAGTTTGGTTTTTGGAATTGTTATGCAATTCTCTACAAAGCTTAATTTACAGTAACTAACCTGAAAGAAATAAATCAATAGAGGACTTGAATAATTTCCTTCCAATTTCAGAGTTCTTCTCTTCATAACATTGAGAGCAACTGCTTGGTTCTTTTACAGTTAAAAAGAAAGAGAGAAAACACACAGAAAGCTATGTGATCAGCCCTAAACCTTCAATAAATCTTTACACCTATTTCTCAAGCAAACACTTCATTTTTAGGTCTATTTTTAACCTTCCAGCTTGTATTACCACAAGCCACTGATGCTCTGGGGGAGCTGCCAGGGATTTGCACTCGAGCCTTCTTGCAAGGACATACCCTGAACCCAGCTAGCCATCTCTCCAGGGTAATGAGGAAAGGTGATTTCTATTAACAGGGAATATCAATTCCGGTATCTTATTTCACTTATTTAATCTGATGCAGTTTGTTTGTACTTCTCACCAACTGGTTACGTTTCGAACGCCTGCTTGGGAATACAGCGGTTGAGCTTTATAGGCATCGTCCACAAGCGGGAACAAAGGCATGTGGAAGTGGAGGGGGAAAAAGAAACAAACAACAAACCAACAAAAAACCTTTTCCCCTTTTCATGTTAGATTTCCCCAAGCGTCAGAAAGGTGTGGATAGGTCTCATCCAAAGTTTCTGCGCTACTTTGTTCTTCATGCAAATCATGTCTTTCATCAATTATCTTAAAGCCATTTATAAACATGACTGCCGGTTCAAAGCCAGGAGGAGATAGGTGAGAATTGCCATGGACAGCACAAAGATGTTCAAATACTAAATAAATCCAAATCTTCTCTTAAAACCCATATTTACAGCTTCAGTAAAGCCCTGAGCACTGACACCACAGTGCATAAAACAACAAACAAAAGAGCTAGGAAAAGGCATAGAGCAATGCTTCTTTCTTCCCTACAAAAGCTTGTTTTATTTTTGTCAGCATAACCTGTAGTTTGCTAGGTTTCTGTGAGATCAAATATTTGATCAGCTTATGAAAGGAATGATATTATGTGTTTGCCTGGGGGAACAGGGTCACCGGATTTTGTGACCCTGGAGTTTATTCCAGCACTTGGTTCCCATGAGAAAAGTACTAAATTACCCTTTTCCTTTGGGAGAAGAGAAAACAGAATCAGAATATATCAGAGTCCTCCCGCAGCTACTAACAAGATCTTCTGTAGCCTTTGACACCACCTCATGAAATAATGCAACAAAAGCCATCTTATTAGCACTCAGTGTGCACCTAACCAAATGGACTGTATTTTCAGAGCAGTCAGTCGTGCAAAGAGCAGCTCAGTCTTATCTGCTGGAAACCTCTCCTACTGCTGCTCCGCCATTCAGATCTCTTACGCGCTGCTGCTGTTGAGGGTGAACTCTATTGTCCCTTAACATCCACCAAAAAACCTTGTCATTATCTGCAGCAGGGTTTGGTTTATGTCCTGGAGGTGGCATCTATCTCACCTAGCTTTTGAGGCTGACAAGGGAGACATCTCAAATTGAGCTAGTGCTTCAGACTCCCTTTGCTCTCAATGGCAAGACACAAACACACTCATCCAGAGCACCACTCAGGCCAACAACCACTTACAAGGAGCTGAGCTGCACTCCACGACCATCATTGGCCTTAAAGGGCTTCTAGAGCATTAGCTCAGATGTATGCATCTGCAGTCAGGTTTGATGAATCCTACCTCAGGAGCATAATCAACCCAGCACCATCAACCCAGAGTCACCAACGCGGCCTCCTCAGGGGCACCGAATTCTGGTGTCAACCCCTCCTTGCTGCTCTTATCACTCTTATAAGCCCCTCTGTACTTCATCTGGCACAGCCTCAGCTTCTTCATCCTGTCCCTGGGACTGTCCATCCACTCGCGTCTCCTTCTTCCATCTCCAGTGTCTTTGAGCACCCCTTCAAAACTGGACAGGTTTTTTCAGGTTTCCTGGTACATTCCCAGCACCTCCCTCCTCAGTGCTCCAGACATGCCAGCTACTTGCCATGGGGCAGACTCTCCCCAGTTGCATTTTCATGATATACTACGGGTCAGTTCTCCACCTAAGACAGAAGCAACATCTTCTGCCGCCTCTTCTAATCTCAAGGTTTCTTCCATCAACTAAATCGACCATGAACCTTTGGCTGCAGTTTGGCAGTTGAGTTACCGTTGCCTGCTCACATTTTTGTTGCATTATTAAAGAAGAAATTCTGCCATCAGCACAGTTAATCTGATGGAAAATAAAATCACATGGAAATCACCTGCAAGGTGTGCTATTTTAGATGGGACTGCTAATGTAGGTCAAGTTTTATTTTAAAAAATCCTAGCGATATAATTTGGAATGGGAAAGTTCTCTGGATTGCATACGCGTTTATTAAGAAACATCTTATGAATTCTGAATTTTGAATCTATCCACCATTGCCTTTTAAAGGAAAATCACATAAGCATATACAATTTGCATTCCCTGATTTCAACAAGCCAACTCCATGCTTGCAGTTCATACATTTTGAGAGATATTCATAAAAATGGAAATTACTCTTTCATACTTAAAAAAAAGAAGTCAAATTTGACAGTGAAAAAACACCCAAAGCATTTGAGAATCGGCTCAGGATCACTTCTTGATCCTGTTACAATTCTGGCTGCCCAATTCATTGAGATAAGTATTGTGTAGGCTCCTCGTATAAGTAAATCTTCCCAAAGCCCATTCTACTCTAGCAGCAATCCTTGAGGAATTTAAGAGTTTTCCATACAGCTTTGGCATTTTCTCTCCCTCACAGCAGCAGTATGGGCGCAGTTGGGAAATCGCAGTAGCACAACCAGACTGCAGAAATGCTGTAGAACCACCTTGAAATACTGAAATATTAAAGTGACCTTGTTTTTTAACATACTGTAATATACTTAGTGTGTACATGACCCACATTATAACTTCAGGGTTTGGGCTTTTTTTTTTTTGCTTAAACGATTGAGATTGCTATTGCTCCCGAGTAAAGTTTAATCATTATAATATTTTAATTTTGTAATTAAAAAGTATGGAAGCCAATCCCAAACTGGGAGTACCATGGCTGCACTTCACAAAGGAGAGATCTGATGAAAGATAAGAGTAATTTATTCACTCCTCTTTCCTTCACCTAGAAATTAAACACTTCACAAAAGACCATCAGCAAGGTACTCAATTTGTAGACACTAACAACCTTGGCAGTGTCCTTTGCAGAGCAGCACAGCTGTTTAGTTGATGGGCACCTTGTCCCAGTAGGGAAAGTTAGAGCCTTCTCCGCTGCAAATGTTGGCGTTTTCTGCTTTTCAAGCACTCTCGCTTTGTGCCTTGCTTGCAAGAGAACCCTGTACAGAAATATTGCCACCATCGCAAAGACTGGGAACCTGAAAAATTGCTCTGTTCTAGCATTTGTTCCGTCTTAAGTGTATTTAAATTCCAGCAAGCGTTTACATCGCAAGCAACCTTTGTTGCTTTCAAAAATTAAAGGACACAACAAAAGGTGAGCTTTTCTGAGATTTTTAAGTGTTCAGATCCAGCTCCCACCGTTTAGCACTGACCACAGCCCAGCTGTGCTGCAGCACCTCACTCCTTAGACCAACTACTCAAAGTATGGTGAAATTAGTGAGGAAAACTCATTTCACCTTACCTTTGCCCTGGGCTAAATGCATTCAAACGCTCATTTTCTGCAGTTCATCTGACTGTTTGCTTCTAACTATAACATCTTCTTGACAAAGATTTTACGTGGGTCTCCCATCCCTCAGCAGAAAAAGAAGAAAGTGCAACCTCTTCCTCTGGCACACGCTGGGGAACTCACCAGCCTACAACCTTTACACGGTGTCTCTAAAATCTTTGTTCCTGCAGTGCTTTCCCAGACTGATGTTTAGTAGTGTCAACCTCAAAAGACAAAACAACATGACTCTGAAAAACTGGTTTGGGTCTCTGATTTCCAAACTCCCTTTATCTGTTGCCATGTACATGCAATGCTTTGTACTGCTGGCAAAATAAGCAACATTGAGAAAAGGAATTTTGAAGGGCTTCTCACATCCCATCTCTAACCATCCCACATAGGTAATCCTAGCTTGGTTTTCCTTTTAATCTTGCTGGAGAAGAAAGGTAGCTTGTGCCTAGCAACATTTCACAAAAAGCCATATGGCTCATGATGCAAGCATAGCAAATTGGCTGTTCTTTTCCCTGAACCCAAATGAGATTTTACTAGGTACACGAGACACAAAGTTTCTCTAAAAGCCTTCTTCCAAACAAGACCACATTTCAGGAATTACACTGCAAATGAGATTTATTTTTGGCATCTCAAATGGGGCAAGGTTAAGCAGAAGACGGTAGGAAAGACAAGGACTGAAATCCAGTTTCAGGATCCCACTTCTAAGGTCTTCAGGAAGTTGGACTATTTAGTAGAAACCTGAGAAGTAAAAGCAACAGTTCTCCTATTGTTTATTACCTTGTATGAAGTGATTAATACAGCAGTTTATTGCCTCGGTTGCACAAAAGAACTATGTGCCAACTCTTCCGGCTGAGGAAAAAGCACCACATTGCTTTGCAATTAAAAACAACATGGAAAAGTGCCAAGGGTGAAAGGTGGAGAAAATCCTAATCTCCCTCAAGCAGAAAGAATGAAAAAGCAGAGCAATGGCACAAAATCGCTTTCTACCTTTGCTTCTGCTGCTTCAGAGATTATAGACAGTTGTGGCCAGTTTATTGGGAGTTCAAGTGATGGTGAGAAAACCAAAGCGGAATCCATTAACTCCTCTTTCCAAAACAGAGGGACCATTAAACACTAGTTAATACGAGACCTTACTAAGTCAATATAGCCTTTCTCTTTTACATATTGCTATTTCATCCGCTGACAATTTACCCCATCCATTTGCCTTTAGCAGTGTTTTCTCCATCCTCCTACACACTATTCTTTCCTGCTCACAATAACGCCAATGGGCATTCATGGTGAGAAGCCATCAGTACTACGCATTCCTTTCCCAGTCTTCTTTCTCTAAAACGCCCTAAAATCAAAAGACCCTCCTGACAGCGACTGGCTTGTCAGGGTGCCAGAACCACCGACTACTGTCCAAACAAGTTGTTTCACAGAGTCCCTTCCTTTCTACACCAGTCTTCATCATATGTTGTTGATAAGCTTGCATATTTGATTCTGTGCCAAGTGTCTACAGCATCCAGCACAGTTCTGGGCCACGACTAGGGTTCCCTTCCCAGGCTACTCCAGACTATACCAAGAACGAATCTGCTGTCCAGTATGCGCAAGTTTAAGCCATACTAAAACCAACACGAATGGGACTCATTAGCTGTTACAAGCATAAATAATCCTTATTCACTAAAGCCCATCTGGAGACACAGTGGTCATTCCCAGCAGTGGTCTCTGAAGCCCTCTGCAGATTTTCCTTCTTCTACAGTGGTGCACAGAAAAAGTCTCTGGTTTAATAAAAATACATGCACTGTACTGGAACATATTTTTGCATTGATATAGAAACTCAGCAGGAAATAATAAAACACTAAAAAAAAAAAAAAAAAGAGAGAGCTTTTAAGTGTGACAGCTTTCAAGTCTGATTGCATAGCTCTTTCTCAAGTCATAGAGGTGGGCCTCTCACAGGGCAGGTAAAAATTTCCATGCTCCAGTAACATACAGCTCTTGTTTCTCAAGCTCTCTAGGAAACCTTTTTAAACACCCAGCATCTTTGCATCTAGAAAAGCTGTGCATGGTGCAGGGTAAATCCACTCCATCCTGCCCTCAGCTCTGGCACATTGAATTATGTAAGGAAGAAGGTGGATTTCCCAGCTATCTGCGTGACATTAAAAATATGTCATGTAAAAGATTAATTTGTTGGTAGAGAGCTGGAAAGAAGAATTTGCTTTTGCCAGAGACAGATTTTTCTTCTTTTTAAGCAGATGTCAGAAGTTCAAAGTCCAGCTGAGATGGTGAATTCAAATATATATGATAAATGCATCTTAGTTATTACGACCACATACTTGCTACACAATTCACACACAAACACATATTTTACTCTACAAAAGCATATTTAATGCAGAAAGGCCAATCTTCCTCCGAAGCCTAAGACTAATTTACATAATGCACCTAAAGTCCCTTTTTTATGTTTTAATTCCCGTTAATAAAAAAAGAGATGTTGCAGGCATCAGCTTGGTACATGCTGCAGTGCTCCCCTAAAAAGACTGCAGCAGAACCCCCAATAAAATAACTATTTTGGAGCAGCATGGCTGTTCCTTTCTAATCTGGAGTCAATATGGAGAGATGGATCATGCATAATTCACTGTTCATGAAGACCAGGAGGAAAATAAAAAGATTTTATGACAAACCTGCAGCAAAGCCAGCTGTAGAGCAGGGCTTTGGAAGCCATCTCAAAGGATGCTCAAAGGATGCCCAAAGGTGCTCACTTCCCACTGTACCCAGCTGCTCCTGAAATTCAGTGACAGTCGGACACCACGGCAGAAACCTTGGCACTTTGTCCTCTGCTCTGACTTCTTCCACATATGTTCTCTTCAAAAGGCATTTTAAGACCAAAGGACGAGCCAAAAACCTGGGGGGACTTTTGATCATTCCCAGCATGGAAGGTCTTTCGTGGCATTCCAGTTTCTGCAATAGCAGCAAATACAGCAGTGGTGCTGCCACTGTATCTTTGGTATAACTAAAGAAATCTGTGGTCAGAATTCAAATGAGAGAATTTCCCCTATACATAGGCTGGGTTTTCTTTGATTTTTCGCTTCCTCCTGTCCTTTCTCCTCGAGGTTTAAAGGAATCCCTCCTTGAAGTGGTCTTGTACAGGACACAACTCTATTCTGAACTCTATTATACCGCATAACTTGATACATTAAAGTGCCTAAAACTCTGGAAAAGTTTTAGAAGAAACTGATGCTGCTGATGATCAAAGTTATAATCTACAATCTACACTCACCAGATAATAATTTATGGACTACAAAAAACTATTCTGTCTTCCATGTTTCTCAATTATCCCCAACACACAGTCTGCACAATGAGACTAACATAAAAACCATGCGACATCAGAAAACTATAAATTTTCACAATAAATCAGCCACTTCCCCTTCATTAGGCTTTGCACAGTTCATATTATTTCCTTTCTGGAGAAAATCATGACTAGTTACTGTCTGCCTTCAGAAACAAAACTATCATTAACATTTCCACAGGGATCATCTGAAATGGATTTCTAATAAAGTACAGGTTAAAAGGTTTTCTTGTCCTCCCCTTCTGCATCCAGCACTTAAACCTTATGGTCCCAATGACACTATGAAAGGCACATGCGCTTAATAACAGAACTTGTAAAGAAATATGTCTTAAAACATATAACTGCATGCTTAAATATAGAACAGCCATGAACTCGAGCAGTCACCTAACACAGAGGAACAGGTTCTATTTATTCCTCCAGCAGCCAGCCTTAGCATAGGAATAACTGACACGGCAGATAAAGGCTCTTATCCTTGGCTGGTTGTATATAGCACTTCAGCAGGACACTTAAAGGCACTTTACGAAAGCATGGATGTATTGTTATCCCTATTTTACAGAAAAGGAAAAGCTTCCCAAGGTTACAAAAGAAGGTCAGAAACCTGTATCTGCAACCACCACCTACGTACCTCAATTCCCGCCTCTGTCCGTTAGCCACACTCTAAGAGCTTCACAGATTGAGTTTTTATGTAAACATTTAACTCATTTCTCAACAAACCTACGTGCACTCACAGTATTTTATCTTCTAAGTTGGATTGAATGAGGCCAGCCTCTACTGTGGCCAAGTACACAACACTAATGGCCCGTGTCTCTGTCTCTGGAAATTCAAAGAGTGGTAGCATTACTTTTGCTTAAATTCTGGAGGAAATACGGATGGCCCTGATGGATCTCACTTAAATAGGAAGACCATGAAATATTTCGAGTCTTGACAATACAAATTTAGGTAATGCTTAGTAAATCTCAAGGTGGAAGTCACAAGAGACAGATTCCTCAGTTAATACATTCAACACAAGTTCAAATCCACTCTTCTGGAGGAATAGCACAAAACACCATGATACAAGTTAGGGTGACACATACAGCAAACCAGGCCCCGCGGCTGAGACTTCCTATTGTTCCCTGTGACGGAGATGACACCCAGAAGATGTCATCCTGTCTGGACCATAACTCCCCCCAGACCTCCACGCGCCACAAAATATGGTTTGCCAGTCACGTTGCCCACCGTCACATTAATTTTGGCCAGACCAGCTGCGGATGGCAGCCCCTTCTGACCTCCAAAGGCAAAGGGAAACCTCAGAGCATGTCTGATTATAAAAGTCCAGGTGAAATGTTCTTTTCAGTGACTGTTCTGTTTGGTTTCTGCTGGCAGGCAGCGGCACGCTTATCTTTGCTGCCTTCCCTGCTTCTTTAGCAGGGCAGCATCCTGGCAGAACAAGCTCAGCCCGGGCACATGAAGGGTCCAGAGTTTGGCAGCTGCCTGTCTGCTTGGCTATCCCTCCTCTGCTTCAGTTTGCTGTCTTGTTTTATACAGCAAAGACTAAAGAGCTCATTTTTATAAAGTGCTTGAACAGGCTATTTGATATAAGCCTCATTTTTCAGAGGTGTCAAATACCTTGGCTCCTGCCGAGAGCAAATGCATCCTCCCGGGGAAGCGGGACTCTGCACAGTCACGAAGTGGGAAGGGAGCCGGGCTGTCCCATGGCACGGGGCTGCTGTCAGGCAACACACGCTGCTTGTCCTGGGAAGTCTCACTGCATTTCTGGGAGGTAGGTTAAAACTAGCAATATGGGTTTTTAGATGAGGCAATTCTGACTGGTATAATCAGTGCCTTGCTAGAAGCGACAGACTGAGCGAAAATGCGGAAACATTTATAGAAGACTATAGTCCAAGGATAACTGCAGCCTTTATTTACAACCCTCTGTTTCACAGCTCCGTCACTGAGGTTAGCCTCGAAACTTAACACAATTATCACTTGGAGGTCTGTATTTTCTACGGCTTTTCTTCTGAAATACGGCAGAGAAACAAACGAAATGAATAAGCAACAGCTTTCGTGGAGAAAGTAACTGAGAATCAATTGCGCTAGACATTTCTGCCCAGGCTGCCGTGCCTGTTTTGGTTGTGACAACGTAGAAACAAAATATAACTGCATTCCGCACAAACTCACATCTTCGCATGCTAAACCTCAAGCTGACACCGCCGCGGCACTCAGAGGAAGTGGCTGAAATGTTAGCATTCACCAGGAATAATTCCAGAAATAATGGAGCTACTGTTCCCATACCCAATCAAGAGAAGTGCACGGCCCACAAGCACCTACGCCCAAAGGGGCTGCGCTAGCAAAGGCCGGTCCAGCACAGAAAGATTTTTAAGAGAGCTGCGCTGGGAAGTAGTGGGGAAATAGGACACTCTGGACTCTCCAGAGATCGGTTGCTATTTTCATGGCTATTTTTTACAAGCCAAGGGACTACAGAAAAGTATTTAAGCTACGACACCCGAGCAGTAACTAAGGTTTACGCAGTTACCGAGGTCAGAGAGCACTGTCTCACAAATTTTTACCTGTGAGCAACTCTACAATTTTTAAAATACCTGAGTAACTGTCAAGGCAGACAACCAAACACTAATATTGTTTCCTATACAAAATCATTTCTGACATACTCCACTTTGCCTAAGAGCTACAAAACTTCTTTCAAAAGCAAAATCGCTACATCTTGACAAAACACAATGAAAGCAAACACCTTGTGCAGTCACCCTCAGAGGATGGGGAGAGGTGGAACAACCCCTCCCCACCAAGCACGAGGAATTCCAAGTTGAAAAACCACGCTTTGGAGAAGGCTGGGAAAGAGCAGAAGGTCAGAACCTGCCTGCAATGAAAATCAGTTTGCCATCTTGATTACAAAGTTGCTGTTAAGATAACATAATAGGGTTTTTAAGCAGCTCATTACCAATTTATTAAAACATTAGGGCTTCTTTGAGACTGTTGGAGATTATTGCTTAAACCGCTATTTAAAAGTGTATTGGCTCACAGCATGGATAATTCATTCTTATACCAATACAGAGACACACAGAGTACGTGTGTATAGCTACATCACAGTTCATTTTTAAGAAGTGATTTTGCATGCAAGCTAAGTGTGTTTTTTCACATCTGGGCCGTGAGCTAGATAATTCATTTCCAAATAACAAACCATAACTTATTGGAGCACTAAATGTTACTTTTAAATAAACATAAATATTATTTTGACACTTGGATACCTTACACAGCAATAAATAAAGTCATTAATAAAGACAAGAAGGCATGTCTCCGTGCTCCAGGAGACACAAGACCGTCACCTTTTTGAAAGGGTCAGGCGGCTTTAGAGAGAGGTAACAACCTCATTAAAGCCTTTAGTCTGTCTGGAGATTTTCTTATTTGTTCAGGCTGAGAGACGGCTCGTGCTTTTTTTTTTTTCCCCAAAGGATTAACAAACAGAAGAGGAGCAGTGCTTCCTTGTCCAAGTTATTATTTTTAATAAGAAAAATAAATACTAATTAGAATACAAACCAAGAGCAGTCCTGATGAAGTGGAAAAGTTTTTCTCCCCCACCAATCAACAACTGGACCACAGAGACTGGATAAATGTACAGCACAAGGTCTCATTTAATTGACTGATAAAGCAGAAACCTTGGACAGAGAGTGGTCAGTTTGAACTCTGGGCTCAGTAATGAGCTCTCAAGTTCCCTCTCTGGCAGAATGGACCACGGCCGTGCTGCATGACTTCATGTAGCTTCGTTTTATAATTACGAGCCTGTTCTTTACTATTTTTCCCCAGCTTAAATACCACTTTTTCAAAGCGATGCTAGGGGAAAAAAAAAAAAAAAAAGAAATGAAACCAATTTTAATGAACTCATGCAAATATAAGCCTGGTGAAATGAAATCACAGACCTAAGCAGAATACTGCATTGAACACATTTGTATGTTTTATGCAAAGCTCATCTAAATTTGAGTAATTGGACCTAATTTGGCAATCTGCACAATCAGTTTGCAAACTTCAACCACTGAATTTTAAGTATGAGCCTGGAAAATCATTAACATTTGTATTTATCATGGTGGCCCCGATCCAGCACAGTATTAAAATCTGTGCTGAAGTGTTTTGAATGAGGTCTTAGTGTATGCACACCAACCAAGAGAGTATCAGGAGCTCTAATTACAGAGAAAAGTCATTGATATGTTCAGATTGCACAATTTTAATCTCAAATCAATCTCAAATCTCTGAAGCTTAAGGCTGGGAGCCTTCCTCCAAAAAGCCCGGCGTCTTTATCCCTCTGCCGCACCATACTATCTGGAAAATGTTCCCCAGATGATAACCATTGCTCTGTTGCTTTTCATCTCCACCCTCTCCTCTTCTCCAAGAGCCTCCCTTGCCTGCTGTTTGCCTCCTTGCGCAGATGTTAACCCAGTCCTTTTCCATTCCGTATGTACCCGTTCTCCACTAAGCAGTGCAGGAACTGGATGTGCTTTCCACGCTCCAGGAGTGCGGCGAGAGCACCAAACCGGTTTATTAAAGGGCAGTTCTCCCCTGCTCTCCCCAGCATGTGTTTTAGCTGCAATGAGGGTTATTTTTCATTTGTGTCTCATCTTTCTTCAACAAAAAATGCAATGGGTCTTGAACTTATAAAAATGTTCTTGCTCCAGATTGTAGGAAAGAAAAAAAGAAAACTGCTTCCCATTCAACTCTACTTATTGCTTTTTTTTTTTTTTTATTTTCTGAAGGCATCTCCTTAAAGAGAAGGCAAAGCACATTCTTCAAGGTGAAAACTGCCAGTCTGAACTTCAATAAAGTCTGAATCCATTTCAGTGGGAAGCTTCACAGCATCCCAGCAACTTACTCGAATACAGGATGGTAAGCAGGCTGCACTGGCATCATGACCCCGCTCCACATAACCAGAACAGCACCAGAGTTTAAATACGGTTGTGTGTCAGTAAAACAATTTTAAATCATAGGCATAGCCAAGATCTATTAAGGCAGAACTACGCTAGATCACATGCAAGTTCAGTTTCTCTCCATGTGTCCTTGGGAAATGTGTTAATTGCTCACAGCTCTAACGCAGATTTTCAATACATCTGCAAGACATGACACCACACGCTAGCTGGGGAGAAGGGGAAGATCTGATTCTTTCCAGTGTAGCATCTAGGGATATTTGGCACATTTCAGCATCATGGCTTTACTCCTTCTCAAGCCTCCTTCTACTATGCACCTTTTTTTTCCCATTGGCTGGTACAGCACTGCATCCTGGGTACCCACCCCCAACACCGATGTGGTGGGATGCAGCTCGCTCACACACTCGGCCACAAAGCTCCACCGCCCTCTGGACTCGTCATGGGGATTTCTGCACCAGGACAGGGTGGTGGAGAACAGGCGTAACTGCGCGTAGCGATGAGCAAACACTGCAACCCAGCACCTCGAATCCCAACAAGTCCTGCCTCCTCTTTCTATATCTCAAATCAGTTCCTTATACACTGGATCACAAATTGCCATCACAAATTAGATTTCATATTTTTGTAGGTCATCTTAAGAACTGCGACTTGATGCGATGTGATTTGGGCAAGAATTCAGAGGAGCATCTCCCCAGATCAGGACTGCTTTGCAAAGGATTCCTGTTGCTCCCGGGGCTTTCGCGGTGTAGCCTGTTACAGATACCTGCTTTCTCTTTCACCACTATCATGATATTGCTGTAGTCTAAAATCAGACCTTTTATTGTGCATCAGGAGAAAATTTCAAACTTATTCAGCTCCAAAACATTTTATGAAAATTGCTGCTTGGGTGGAGAGAAGTCTCTGGTGGAGAAAAGCGCAGGCCAGCTCCAGCTGTAAGCATGCAGGCCACGCACAGCAGACCTAAGTATCTTTATATGGAATAAACTAACCAGTCGAATCACACTGCGTGTTCTGGACATGCTGCTCTTTCCACCAGGAACTAGCAGGCCCCCGCTAGATCGGTGAGAAATTACCGGCTGCTCTGACAACACCAAATCTGAGAAAAAGCATATCTTCTAAAAGAAGACTTTCCCTGCGACTGCATGGCAAGCAAAGTTCTTACATCTCGACGACTCATTCATCCCAGCCTGTCAGCCTGCAGAGAAAGAGCTGTGGTGGTATTAAATTGGTTTGAAATGGGAGATGTCACCAGAACTGAAGTTTCAAAAGGCACCTGAGCAACATTGCTCTTTTCACTGCTGAAAGAGAGAAATGAGAAGGAGTAACAGGGTTTAAAGGAAAAAGGAACTGCTAAAAGATAACTGGGCAAAACCACTTTTCAAGTCACGGTGCAACACAGTCACATCCAAGGGAACTGAATTTCACCAGCTGGCATAAGCTTAAACCGAGTATGTTGCACTCCCTCCAGTACTCGGGGTAGACTTCTCCTTATCAAGCTCCAAAGTTTGATCGTTAATCCTGATTCAAAACACTGAGAGACTACTCCTGTCAACAAGGGCTCAGTCAGGTGTCTTTATTAATCACTAGTAACAAATATTTTAATTCTGGGACCTTCGGGAGGAAGGGGCAGAGTGGGACTATGTGCCTTGTTTCATATGAGGAGACGACAACTCAGATCTGCAGTGCCTGATTAATATTTTATCATTGCGATCCACTGGGTATGCGGTGTAATTCTGGTGGCTTATTTTGCTCTACGTTCGCTGCATCTCCAATGTTATTTGCAACAGCTTCGTGGAACAACAACGAAAAGAGATTTCATTCCCGCAGGACAGCATTGGCTGACCTCTCTCATTGCTTCATGTAATTCAGAGGGAGCAACCGTTAAACAGGAACTGAAAGTGCTTTTCAACTTTTAAAGGGAAAAAAATGGCACTACAGATTTACATATAGATAGCATTTCAGCGAAGAATGATGCTGATTTCTCCTGCCTTGCATTTATTTACCAAGTCGTCCTAATAGAGCGGTGGGAAGACAAGCCTGCAACAGGGCACTGCTGAATACACATCTCTGTGTCATCACCAAGACAAGCCTGCAACAGGGCACTGCTGAATACACATCTCTGTGTCATCACCAACGGTTCAGTGCGCTAGCATTAAAATGACGTTAAAACACAGCATGATCAATGAAAAGAGACAATGAAAGCAAAATGCATAACTTTAAGTACAACTCTACAACCGAGGTCCCTCCTGGGACTTTGCAGAGGTCCCTGATCTAACTTAAGCGAAAAGAGGACAGTTAACTTAAAAGTTGTCAGCCACTGAGGATGGGCATGGTGGGGTCTGTCCCATGTCCAGGCATTCGCTGCATCCCAGAGGCACCAGAGCAGATACCATGCCGACAGTGGCACACAGCAGACCTATTGCCTTCAGGGAATGCAATAGTAAAGACGGCTGTTCTGAATCAACAACATCTTAACACATCTCCAAAAGCTTTCTGGTTTCTTTGCAATGTATGGCTGGGGTGATTTTTTTTTTCCCCTGCTATTCAAAGACCTTTAATAGTATATTACTCAAAAACTCCCATTCTCTCCTAGAAATACGAGTGATGCTTGTAATGAACTCTGCCTTAAGAAGGTATGTGTCACTGAAAGACTGGGATATTTCTAGATCTCCCGTCTCTTTATGCAGCTTAATGCTAATGAAAGGAAACCATTTTTTGCACACAGTGAAAGGGAACAGATGGTGTCACAGCTCTGCTGTGGAATTTAAGCAGAGTGACAACCTATACAGCAGATCATCATCATGGGTGAAACTCGTTTTAGGCAGTAACATGGATTTATTTGTTTTTTATTTACTTATTACTATCCAATATTTTGAAAAGCTTTTTCTTTCCTTTTACAATGAAATCTAAGAAAATGGTAGGATAATCTCATCGTCCTACAAAACCTCAGAAGACACATGAAGACCATTATTTTAAATACACTGTGCAAGGACGGCTGAAAAACCGCACCTCATATTGCAAACCGTGCTTTTCCAATCATGTATCTATCCAGACACCAGTCGCTGGCAAGCAAACCAACGAGGGCTTAAAAGGGACACTGTCAAGTTGAAAATCACTCCTCTGTCTGAAATCTGGTCCCTAGTTCTAATTATGCCTGCAAGGCAGATGACAGGGGGGAAAAAGAGCTCTTTTTTCATTTTTAATAATTTTCTATTTTACACTTTTGGTTGGCAATATTTTATGTGCAGTTCACCTCATTGCTTCCTTTCTAGGCTCACCTGCTTTCATCCCGGAGAAAAGCAAAGGTAAAAAAAAAAGCAGATAAAAATCAAAGGTGGAAATTTACCCAGAAATAAAGAATTTAAAAGGGATTTCCTATCCCATAGATATGTTGCTGCTGCTGTTTACTAATTTGTTAGTTAAATTTTCCTGACCCTACTGACAGCTGAGTCAGACATATGCTTCATGTGCTGATCCTACTAGCGGCATCTGAATCCCCACAAAGCATCCCCCTCTGGTGAGACAGTCCATATGCAACTTGAAGTTTCACAATATTTATTTTTCATTCCTTCATATTTATCTTCATGCAGCTTATTTGAACTGCCTGTACGAGTATTTCATAGTGCAGACCACTAAAAGCAACAGATGATATGCTCATTCACTCCGTAATTCACATCAACAATAGCCAATCTCTGCTCAGCCCACATCCCACAAGAAAAGGGATTAATCAGGCAGCGACATCCTGGGAGAACAACAAAGCCCAGGCTGCTGGGTTAGGGTTGGGACCCCTCCAGGAAATGTCTGGACCCACTCCACTCTCTGTGAAACTTTGGAAAGCGTTTGCTTGATGACAGCCCCATTTTTGCACAGGAATGGATGATATGTGTCCAAAGATACCCAGTTGCAAGCCTTATTACAGTCTTTACAGAGAGACGGGGAAAATCAGGTCTTAGACACATCTATAAACTCAAACAGTCCATGGGCACATTGCTATCTACAACATGCTCAATTCTGACTGTGCAGGACAACAGCAATTAGCCTGTAAGATGCTGTGAAGCCGAATGTATATATTCAGGTATGAGTTTGCATAGATGAGGGGCTTGAGATCCAGGGAAAGCAGGGTAATACAAGCACCATTGTACTAAGCGCTCCAGTCTCCAGCGTGAGTGTGCTCACGGTACTGTGCTCCCCCAGGTCTGTAAAACAGCAAACTCTAAAATGAAGGTCTACTATTAAAGAGAAGCTCCACTCTACAATGCAAAGACCAGCTTTAAATCCCTCCCATTTAGCCAGGATATCTATCTATATGTATATGTGGGGATAAATTAACACTTTCTCATTGAGGCATTTCTTTGCAAAAGGGGATGCCAGGGCTTTTCAGAGACTTAGCACCTCCAGTAACAAAGACCACAGGAACCAGTACACCCACAACAGCAAACCATTGTTGACCCCCAAAGTGGCAATACGTACAGGAACCATTGCGCAAAGATACATTTGGGATGGGAGCACTTCAAGCATGGAAAAGTGGCAAAATATTCAGAGGGAGTGAATTCTAAACTCACAAGCAGGAGTTCACAAGATGTAACCTGCTGATTAACACGTCTTGCAGGGAGGGATGACATGACGCCTTCCAACACTTCCTTTGAGAAGTGAAACACTCAGGTTTTAAGGCATTTACAGGGCATTTCTTAAACGCATCAGGTAAAATCACTACTGTGCTCCAAAGCACCCAGGCTCTGGCTGCAGAAACTCAACAGCTATTACACAGCAAGTGTGAAGTGAAGAAGCAGAAAGAGAAGAGATTGTCAGTAAATAGGGTTAATCCCTGCAGGTAATACCCTTTCCGTTAAATTGTGCAGCATTTTCCAGTCTGCAGATTCTCAATCCCATTTAACATCTTTCTCACACTGCAAGCAGACACATCTGAGCTCCCACTCTCCCCCCGCCCCAAATTCTGCAAGGCTGTTTTTGCAGGCAGCAACCAGTTAAACTAAAGGCTGCTGGTACTACCCCGGGAAGCTGTAGGGGGGTGGGTGAGCCGCACAAAAGATCTCAACACAAAAGGCCACCCTTTTCATCCTTTTTCTTCTTCATTTTCTCCAGCTGAGCTATAGCTTTATTCAATCAACACTTAAAAAACAGATGAAAAGGTGGGAGGGGGTAGGGACTGGGGGGGGGGCGGGGAGGATAATACGTGGCAACACCTATTTTAATACAAACAATCAAATTTGGTGGGTGAGGGGATGTGGGGAGCCTTCAGCTCTCATCTTCTTGTTTCCAAATGAGCCCTTTAGTCTGCTCTCCCAGTGCTCACAAAAAATCCATGCAGCATGGTACAGCTATTTTCCGATTATTTTTTTTTTTCCAGGAGAAGATGTAAAGAGCCTGACATCGAAAGGACAGCGAACATCTTTGCATTCCCAGCAAGACCCGCACAGTGTACATAATCACATGAAAAACATGGCTGGCTGGTGCATCGACAGATGCAAACGAGAAATACCAGACTTAGCCTTATTTAGATCACAGCAAAATTAAATGGGGAGGAGAGGGGGAGGAAGGGAAATAATTGTGGCTGTGTAACATGGCTGCACAATTTTCAAAGCCTCACGACTGCCAGCTTGCAGGGAGCAGTGAAAATGTGTGTCTGCTGTAAAGGGAGCTGTTCCTGCCACCCCTGCAGCAGAGCCCCGTTCATTCCGCTATCCGTCCAGCGGGCAGGCACGCCGGCTGGCAAGCACGAAAGGCAGGGAAGAACTAAAATAGTTTACCTGATCAATGTAACTTCACAGGAGCCGGAGGTAGGGATTCCAGAAGAAATGCAGCAAGGAAGAAAAAAAATCTGCTTGGATCCTTCTGGCAGTCCACAGTCTCATCTACATGCATCTGAGCAAGCCCTTACCAGCAGCTGCTTCTTTTATCAAGCCCACAGGCACAGCAAATTAGTCCGGTTAGACAGTTCAGTCAATGTGGGCTATTCACAGCGTGGCTGCTGTGCGAGCCCGGCTTCTCCTGTCCCCCTGTCCCTGGGTAGGCACCCGCCCACCTCCACATGGCCCTGGATAAACACGGCTCTCACAGCACCCACGGCGCAAACCACATGATCCTGACAATCAACAGCGCGGGCAAACGCTGACTGGACCTCTCACTTCTCCCAAGCCAGGCGCCGAGATCCGGGTAAAAAGGCAAAGCCTAAGAATGGGTTTACTTTAAAAGGAAAAGCCTTCTTCCCCCCCACCCCGCCTTCCTTTTTTATCCCCCCCCCCCCCAAGAAGGAAAAAAAATTAATAAACCAAATGCAAAGATCTGAAGATGGGTAATATCTTCCAATTCAACTGAGTTCTGAAAATGAAGTGTCACTCTGAAATGAAGTGTCATTCAGACTTCTAATAAGCACAAAGCATCAGACAGAGACGCTGGATGAAGCCTGATACAGTCCTGAAGGAGAGATGCTGACCACAGCCAGCGCCTCCTTAGTCTGTACAAAGCCACGGATTCTCAATTTTGTTGTTTTAAAAAAGAAAATCAGCCAAGCCCTTTTTTTTCCCCCTCCTTTCCCCACCATGAACCATCTTAAAATATGCACATAGAAATAAACACACACTGAAATAAAGCTCTAATGAGGTGGCAGACGGCACGCACTGTCTGCCATCTTTGGGAGTGGGGAGCAAGCCTGGTGGGCACAGCACGCAAACGCCTCTTAAATACACTCATGAGTGGGATCCACAGGGCCAAACATGAAGAAGAAACATTTATAAAAGCCATTCTATTTTTTTATCATTGCACAAAGGAGAGAAGGAGTAAGCCCTTCTCTTTCTAGCCAGCTCCCCAATGTTTCTTTAGGGCTAACAGTGCCCTTTTTCCTCCACTCCAACATATGAAGCAAATACGTATATGGAGGGGTGCTATAAATACACACACACACACACACATATATATATCTCTCCTACAAACACAGTTCCTCTTGGTTATCTAAACTCTCCCTTCACAAAGTAGCACAGTTAATTGGAAGAGTTCTCCAAACAATCTGGCTGATCGGTGACGGCTGACTACTTCACGTCAGCATTTGCATTTAATTGGGAGTTAGAGTAAGCCACCCACATAAACCACAGGTAAACACTGATAAGGTATTTGATGCTCAAAAATATAACAGGTTAATCCAAAAATGGATTAACAGAAGCACATCGTGGCATAACATCCGGTTGTGTAGTTGGCTGAAAATCCTGGCTCCTAGAGCCATCACACACAAACACAAAACTCCATAAAACCTTCTTCCTTTTCTAAAAAGGGAAAGGAACTCAGTGTTTTTATGGCTCTGAAAGAAAAGTTTGAACTTACTCCTGAAATTCCTCAAAGGCTTAAGAAAAGAGAAAAAAGAATTAAAAGGGGGGGGGGGGAGAATAATAAAGAAAAGAAACAAACCGCATGCTTCCCATGCCAGTCCCAGCTTCATTATGTTGTAAGGCTGGCGATACCCAAAAGCAAATGAAGCTTTAATCAGTACCACTGTCCAAATGTGACTGCAGTCAGTAAAAACATCTCAACAAAGGTAAGACTGAAGCGTGAAAAGCTCTTGGAATTGGCTAGAAATTAATTTCAAACTTGGGGAAAGAAGCTAAGCACAAAATATGAACTGGAGGGGCAGGGAGGGAGCAGGGCCTTCGACAATCCTGAAGGGTAAAGCTGTTCCTGCGCCTGCCAGCAATTTCCAGTGGCAGCAATAAGCCGTTATCTTTAATTTGCTCCTGTCTGAGTGGGGAGGTTTGGTACTACCCCTTCGCTCATCTCTGCTCACTCATTACCTCTCTTGCCTGAAAGGTGAGAAGCAGCAGGAGACAGGATTGAGGTCACTTCGGGATTGCATTACAGAGTATTCAATAAGCTCGGCACATCGCTGTCCCTCATCCCATATGGAAGTATGATCCACAATCCAGCGTAAGGGCAGCCTATACTGCCATCAAACCTGCAGCTGCTGCACACATAGATAAGCAAGCAGCCAGGGCAGCAAGCTGTGGGCAGTACACGGCCTGGGTAGGGTCAAGCCAGCCATCTGAGAGCCGTGGGGGATGGCTTTAGTCCTGAGGAGAACGTGAAGCACTTCCCTTCTATTTTGCTTGGCAAATGCGAGCACAACCAACACGACTGTGGGAGAGGTGAAGGATGCTGCACCCCCAGTCCCTCTCCTGGTGGCCAGCTGGCATCTTGCAGGAATGAGCATCCTCATCTTCGCCCACCTTTTCAGCAAGACCCACTGCTCAGTATAGAATCACAGAATAGATCTTCTAGTGCAAACTCCCCTGCAATGAGCAGGGACGTCTTCAACTAGATCAGGTTGCTCAGAGCTCCCTCCAACCTGACCTTGAACGTTTCCAAGGACAGGGCATCTACCCCCTCTCTGGGAAACCTCTCTGGGAAACCTGAAAGTGTTTCATAACCCTCATCATAAAAAAATTCTTCCTTGTATCTGATCTAAATCTACCCTCTTTTAGTTTAAAGCCATTACCTCCTGTCCTATCGCAACAGGCCCTGCTAAAAAGTTCATCCTCATCTTTCTTGTAGGCCCCCTTTAGGTACTGGAAGGCTGCTCTAAGGTCTCTCCAGAGCCTTCTCTTCTCCAGGATGAACAACCCCAACTCTCTCAGCCTGTCCTCATAAGAGAGGTGCTCCAGCCCTCTGATCATCTTTGTGGCCTCCTCTGGACCTGCTCCAACAGGTCCATGTCCTTCTTACGTTGGGAGCCCCAGAGCTGGACGCAGGACTCCAGGTGGGGCTTCACCAGAGCAGAGCAGAGGGGCAGAATCACCTCCCTCGACCTGCTGGCCAGTATCTCAGTGGGACTCCAGGTGCCCAGAGCACAGGGGCAAAGCTGGTGAAAATTCAAGCAGGAACAAAAGACGGAATATGCAGAATGCAAAGATATTCAGGCCAGGTGTGATACCCCCAATGTAAAGTACAAACCCCTATTTTTTCAGCTTAATTAGAATTTACCTTGATAAAAGGCCAAACCATTCTCCCATTTTAGTCAATAGGAGTTTGTCATTGTCCTTGATGGCAGCAGGATGTGGGACATTAGGAAAAAAATGGGTCCAATTCATCACCTTAAATAGGTGAAAATGAAGGTCCATTCTTTAATGTCCCATTTGATTCCTAAAAGACAGCTTAGTACATTGCTAGGATTTAACTTAATATTTCTTAAAAATAATTTGAAGCAAGATAAAGTGAATTATAAGTCATTTCCCCCCCTGCATATTTGATCATTTGTTAAGGGAATGCAATCTAGTTCTCAAAAAATCCCTTGAGATCTTTCTCTCCGGGGATCTCAGAAGCCCTGATGCTCAGCATCCCTGAAGCATCCCCTCAAACCAGCGCCTGCAGTGCCACCCTGGTACAGATAACACACGTGCCTCTGCATTCACAGTCTCCTGCTGAAACACTAATGCTCACCATGTAGGCCTGGAGTTGGCCAAGATTCTGTAGAAAGGAACGAAGGGAGGAGAACACAGACGGAGCCTTAAAGCAGCCTGAAAATTTAACTTCAGAGAAAAACAGTTGGAGCCCATATCCACAAGAGTCTGTGTTGCAGAAGGAGGAAAAAAACAACCCCACCCTTTGAAGCTGGCTGGCCGCACAACTGGTTGGTTCCCAACTTCTCTCAGATTCTAATCTGACACTTACTTCACTATATTTAGTTCTTTCAGGCAGGACAGGAGAGGAAGGAAGTAGGTAAAAGCCTGATCAATGTAGTACAGACAAACATCTTGAAGAAGGGAAGTCCTCAGTTCATTGCTTCATCCGTAAACTGGTCCTTCACATCCCTACTCTTGCTAAACAAGGAATACATGTGTGCGTCCTCGGAGAGCAGATCTTGCTTTTTTCAGGATACTACACCAAAGGTACATGAATGAGGCACAGTTCTGAAAAGCAATATTCACTGTCATCTGGAAACTGTAATCAACTATGTGCACTGTTCCGCACTGCTTTTTTGCTTCATATTCATTGATTCTAGGGACAGATTATTTAATCTGCACTGTATAAACCAGGCCTAAAGTTTCAATGAGTTCTGCTGGTATCGAGCCCAGGCAGATAAAATTACAGAGCTATTATCAGCTTAAAAAAACACAAAACAAAACAACACACACCTCCCACTCACAATGTTTTGGTATTCCTTCTTGCTTTTACATAGAATGTCTGGAAGCATGTATTCTAGAGACTTTCTCTGCACAGCAGTATTTTTACTGATAAATAGAAGTATACTGAACCTTGAAAATGTCTAGTTTTGAAAAAGTCCAATATAACACTTTTACTTGAACATCTGGTACCTTTGTACATTTCAACGTGATTTTTTTGTTTGTTTTGCAAGAGCAGAAGCATAATAATTCTTTAAGTGTTACAAAATTGAAACTTCTCATTTTTAAACTTCTCCATCGATTTGTATAATAAAAATAATCTTTAAAAGATATCCCCCGTACCATAAAGTATCACAGTTAAGCAGATTCTAGTTGATAGATAGTAAGCGACACTTCGCAAATCACAAAACAGCAAGAAGACAGCCTTCCTACCAATTAAAACTTTCTATTAAAGGAAACAATGCTTGCTGTACTGAATTCACTCAAGTGGTCTATGACTAACATTCTACCACTATACAACCCACGAGCACATTAAGATATGCCATATTTACCTATACCTGAAAAATCCCTGTCTCACCCTTCCAAGGCACACAGCCCCCTGAAGAGCAGGAGCGTTCCCCCAGAGCACCACACAGACAGCATTTAGTTTTGATGTTTATAGATGTAAGTAGAATCAATGATGGATGCAAAAGGATCTTTTGCAGTTTCATCACGGCGTTTATTGCTGTATCCGAGCCCTGCTCAGACTGCAGAGATGCTCTGCAAAGTATCATTTCAGGCTTGTTTCCCTGCCACGGAGTGTCTCTCTTTCTCACATTAGGAATGAGCGAAAAAAAGGACTGATCAGTTTTCCAGTGCTTAATAGATTCTGGCACAACCTGGCCTCTGCTATAAACAAATAGCCTCGGCACATGAAACCCCCAAAGACTGATTAAAAGTAAGCCTGATTTCATCTGCACTGGTTGCGTGCAGCCATTAATATTGTTAACACAAAACCTTTTGTTCTGTGTAGCTGGAGGGCAGCTCACATTGCCTTCAGTTGAGGCACCTCTGAAGGTATGTTCGCTGCCAGTGACATGTGTGATTATGTTAATGGTGCTTAACGTTTCTTTAACATAAGGAAAACTGACACCAGTGATATAGAAATTGATACCTGGACGTAAAGTGATGCCATTAAGTTTGGGGGTGGAAGCGGCCTTGCTGTCAATGCAACCACGCAGTTATACAAGTGCAAGGGAAGAAAACACCTGGGCTGAGGTGGCCACAGGTGATGGACGATAAGTAGCCGGGTTTCCCTTCAAAAGAGCTGAGTCCTAAGCAGGTCAATGATGGGCTTGGACAGAAGATGGAAACACTGGGAATGTTAAGGAGAGCATGACAGCAAGGGGAACTGAGCCAGGAGACCATTCCCTGGAGTCCTTGTGACCCCAGGGGGACTCTACAAATGCCTGTGCTGGGAGGGAGGTTTGTACCTTCCTGTGCCTTATGTCATTTTTCTAGCATTGATTCAGTGTTCTAGGATTGGAAAATTATGTCTAGCTTTATAGTCTGGCAGGACATGGGTACGTGCGCACCATCCACACTAACAACCTAGCGCCTGGCTGCTCCCCGCCAAGGGAGCTGTACGCATTTACCGCAGCTGTAATTCTGGCCCTTGCTATCTCTTTACTGGCCTAAGAAAAGGATAATTTAAAAACAAAATTAGGTGATGCAAACTCTAGGGGAAACCCTGCAGACAAAATGATCAGGATACAATTTTTCCCACAATACCGAAACATTAAAATTTAAGTCTGACATTTTTAGAAAGAAATGAGCTGACAAACATAGGAGGAATACAAAGCTGTCCTCACTCCTCCCCCATCCTCGTGTCTTCTTGAAAAATAAACAAACAGAAGAATAAAACAAGCATTTTAGAAAGGTGCAGCCACAACTCACTTCATTACACACTACAAGCTCCTCCATCCACAGACCCATGGGAATGCCGCCTTCCTCAGGTCTGCTCCTCCTGACGCGAGCTGTTAACGTGAGCCAGGCTCAGACACGCGGCCGATTGACATCAAAGGATCCACTTGGTGCAATTCATTCCATTTCCAACTATTTCATTTTAATGACCACTGCGAAGTTGTGCTGTGGGAGGCTAGACTTAAACCTAAGCCAGTGCAATTCAGATCACAGCTTCCAGTCTGCCAAGACGAGCTGTCCATTCAGACCAGCTCTAAAATCTCATTAATTTTAGATAGACCGATGCTTCTTATAAGAAAAGGACACCTGGCAGCAATCTACTCATCTGTACAGGGCTCAATCAACAACAAAAAATAAAAAAAATAAAAAAGCTTGCAACCCTGGTGATCCAGCTGCAGCATACTCTGCCCTTCTGGACCTATGTGATGGCAAACCCTGGGAGCTTAGCTCACTCCTGCAAGGTGGCAGCCAGCTCTTTCCACGAACACTGCGGCCTCACAATCTGTGCTGCTGAAAGCCACATGAGTTTCCCCAGCCAGGGAGAACGTCTCCTTCTCAGTGGGATTTTGAGATCCTTCGTACATGAGTGAGGACGCTTCCCTGAGCCCAGATGAATCGGGGAGCTACTTTGCTTTCCCAGCTCCCTCCTCAGCTCCTTGTTTCCAACCTTGAACTTCTCACCTGGCTCACAAGGGCCACATAAAAGCCATCGTTTCTAATGCAGATTTATGCATTGCCTTGGTAAAATGCAACCAGACCTTTTATATGCCGCTGCCAATGAAGAAGCTTTGCAAACCTGGGAAGTATGAACCGCACGACATGTGCCACAGGACCCATCCCACCAGCAGTTCAGTGGCCTGATGTGTCCTACTGCTCCTTTGTGCCACAGAGCCAGCCTGAACCTGACCGTGGGCCCTGGCAGAGCTGCCACGCTCAGCATGCAGCCCCCCCTGCTCACTCCCCTCTCCTTGCTGGGGATTCGGATTACTCCCAGCATCCACGACCACCCAGCCCAACTGCAATCCAGGATGCTTGAACTGCTCAGGAGCTGCAAACAGCTCAGAGAGCACAGGCTGACCACCCACCCCTGTCACCCAGACTGAGTGATGACCCACCTGCAACCGGTTCTTTTAATTCTGTCTTAAAATAATATTCTGTAATAGAAACTATTCTTATTAATTGAAACATGGGAGAGATCAGGCTGAGGATTAGAAACCACATCTCTAATTTTTATTAGTTATGAACACGCAATGCACATTTATCCTTTCTTTTATTGTTTCAACCTAAAGGTAATTTTCCTCAATCCTGCTGCCAAACATCAAACACTAAAAAGCACATTCTTTTTGTTTACACTTTGGTGAAATAACAAGTAATAGCAAGCCTTTAAATAGAGCATTGACTCTTTGGAATTCAATACACCTTATACAAGAACCAAACAGCAGCATTCCTACTTATTAAAAAAAGACAAGCACAAAGGGACCCAGAGGAAGGGAGGTTATTTTCCTAAAATCAAGCAGCCAAACAAGGGCAGTGCTGAGATTTGGACCCACGGCCCCTGAATGCTCAATGTGCTGCCAGCCGGGACCGTGTCTCCGCTGGGAAGCCTCGGCTGCGCTCTCCGGGCTGGTGACCCCAGGGGCCAAGGAGAATGCAGAAGCGAGCTGCGGACGGAGGCACGCACGCACGGCCCACTGCTTGTGATGCCAGTTGAATCAGCCTGAAATCTCCCCCTGCACCTAGAAGTTCTCTGCCTGAATACAAATGCATGCCAGCTTCACTGCAGAAAACGGCAACGATTAATGTCACAGACCAGCCCGTTACAAGCCTCCCGTTACCATACCCAAAGACAGAAATGGATTGATTTTGAAGTTTATTTAAAAGTTAACCAAATAGCTGTGTACTTTTCAAGAAAATCATCTCCCTATCAAACACTAAACCCCACCCCGCACCAAAGAAACAACAAACCCCAATACTTTGTATCAGCAGCTATGCCCAAGACAGTTATTAGAAGCGAGAAAAAGAGAAGAGAAAGCTGGTGGCAGCTACGTGTGTCCAGCCAGATTAGATCACCAGCAAGTGTCCCAAGAAAGGCAGGGGACCATACTGTCAGCCATTTGTAAAGTGGAACACGTGATCGGTTCAAATAAATGTGAAGTTTCAAGAGACGCAAAAGAGGACGATTTCTGGCACCAAAGCCAGACTCTTCCCATCGTCTCATTTTCAAACCGAAAGCCTGTCTGTGCCTTTGTGTCTCCTCTGGTGCAGTTACAGCTCTGCAGCCAGTTGTGTATGACAGCGGAGGAAGGGAGTACAGAGCAGTAAGAGCCCGCAGTAGGATTTGTTTTATAGCCAAACTACAGACCAGGTCTCCTTTCTGGAAGATGCTGTACTAACAAAGAATAACGAGACTGATTCCTGCTCCAAGGCACCTACAGGTAAGTAATAACGATCCTTCGCCCATGACCCGTTCTGATACACTGTTGTCAGTCATTCGAGTCAGGGAAACGCGTGTTTGATGCATGCGGTAACTCACCCAGCTGTCGTGAATTACCAGGCAAGGTTTGTCTCACTGAGAGTGGAGCAGCAGAGTGCCAAGGGCTTCTCAGCAGAGAGAAAAGAGCTCACACTTCTGCAATGGGGGCAAAATAAAGCTCCTGCCACTGTTCCAAGGTGACTAAATTAGGCCAGATCTGTGCCCATTATATAGAATTCTGTGTCATATTTATAAATAGTTACCTAGCATTTACATTTAAAAACAAAACCCTAACAAGCCTTAACTAACAGTCTGAATACCAGAGATCCAGCAATGAACCCAGAGAAGTCCACACAATGTTCTAAATCCAAATGCTGTGGTCTTTTTAATGCACGCTATCTGGGAGCTAAACTAGTAAGCCTTGTATCTGGACTGAGAAAAAGCAACACAGCAACGTAAATTACACTCACAAATCCCGCCCAAACAGAGAAAAAATAGTATTTAGAATTTTAACTGTTATCAGTGCAAATAGAGGTAAATTATTTATCACTGCATGATTTTTAAGCTGACTCAACATCCTTCTGTAACTGTGTGCCTGCTTAAAATTGAAATGTCTTCATACTTGAGAGGCAAAATAGATGAAACACAGCGTGAGCACGTCCATGTGTGATGACTGTGGTGTGGCAGCTCCGTCCCCGGCCTGCTGGGGATTTGGGGGACTGCATCATTTTTCTGTGACTCAGTTTCCTTTTGAGACAACACCCACCTTATGGACTTCGTTTGGTATGGAGCATAGTTGGAAAACCACAATCTACTGGTGGAAAGCACCGATACAGTTTATTATTAATTTGTTTTACTTCTTCCTCCAGGTATCTCATTGCTGATTACAAGGCAGAGAAAGCTGTTTTCATACCTGTAAAAGCAGCTATCTCAGAGCTCTTGTCTTACCAGAGCTAAGATGAAACCACACACAACCAACCCACAGAGGAGAACCTGCAAGGAGGGTGGCTGGGAAAACAGTTGGCCCCTTCCCATCCCTGTGGCCACCCCAAGGGCCGGGCAGCCCAACCTGCCCTCGCTCCACAGCCAATCCTACCATTTTGGAAGACCTCGGGGGTGTTGGTACCCAGCTATTAGTACGTGAACCCTCATTCCCATAGACTTTAATGACAATCTCAGACTTAGTTAACTGCATCTTTTTGAAATATGGAAATGTGTGGGAAGAGGCAGTGAGAACTTTTAAAAATTGCAGTACTTTGATCCTAATTAAGAGAGTTGACTGAAAGCAAAATATGTAAAGCTAATTTTCACAATATTTTTCCACCATCCCTAGACAGAGCCTTTTTCCTGGCACTGTTTAAAATTAATGAAGTAAATATGTTTGCATATTTATCTTTTCATTACATGGAAACAACAACAAGGAAAACAGATTGAACTGATAGCAGCGTTCTTCCACTCCAAAGCAGTCTGGATGTGGTTTTTGTTTCAGTTCATACAATGCAACCCAAATCAAACAAGCGATGCAAGTTCACTGGCCATGTAAGTTACCCGTTTTATCCAACAGACCTACTATGAAATAACTGCTGTAGGAATTGACCCCTTCATTTTATTTTTTGTATCTACAGAGAGATACTGAAATGGTTTTCAAGGAAGACGACGTCCTTCTTAAAGTCTAGAAAACAAACTACTTCCCTGCTGCCCCACACCAGTAAAAATAAATGGCAAATCAAATGCTACCATATGGCTAATAGACATAGGCAATGGTAAAATGAGAAAGAACATACAGATACAGGTTCATTAGGACTCTTCTATTAATTCCCAAAGAGATCTTTTCATTTTTTGGAGCCTGTAGCCCAGAATCTGTGAAAAGAACTGCCTGAGAGGTCAGTAGCTAGTTTGCACAAGTCTTGCTCAAAGCTGCAGGCAGGTCCCAGGCACAGGCAGGTCCCAGAGTCGGGGGAGTGGGATGTATGTGATTAATATGTGCCAGATAAAGCAAGAGCCGGAGCTTGGCCTTGCAAGGATGATAAGCAGAGACAGAAGGTAAGGGGCCTTGAGTCTGAAAACTGACAGCTTGCCCCCGAGTCTGACCGGGCTCAACATCCCCCTGGCCAGGAAGATCCTACTCATTCCCATGGAATAGCACATGGAGAAGGGGAAACCCCACCAAGTCCCTTCAATTTAAATGTTCCCCATGAAATACCCATTACATTGCTGGCTAGGCATCCTCTGTGCTGCAAGAGAAGATTGCAACTGGCATCAGAAGTCATCCCTTCTTATCCACTTTTGCCTTAATTATCATGGATACAATAATTCAGTAAAAACCAGATTTTTTTCCCCCGAGGGTCACAAAGGCTAAGTAAATGTGATGGATTTTGCTCTACTCAATGATTCCTAGTTATGCCTTGATTATTGTATCGATTACCATTACAAATGCTGAGTACCCATGATTGAAGCGATAATTAAAAAGGCAAGTCGTACTCGGCAGTTGTTCTTCTATTATTACAGAGCTGTAGGTCTTAGACTAGGCTGCTTCCAGCATCAATTACACGTGCACATACACAAAACCCTATGGAAACTCAGATTTAAGAAACTACAGGAGAAAAAATAAAAAGAAAAGAACTATTATCTCCTCCCCATCACCACAGATTAGAGAATTAACCAGCACACAGAGTTACTAGCTTTTGGTCTACCTGGAAGAAAAGAACAGAGGACACTTTCAACCCCAGTGATGGCAGTTCAACCATGAAATTTTGCTCTGCTTTTAAGTCTGTGATGCTCTAGAAGAGGATCTTGCTTTTGTGAAACTTCATCTGCTGTAGAGCTTTCATTACAGCTTTGGCACTCGGAGATGAAACTACAGATAAACCATTTCTTACTTCCCTCCTCAATGGTGCCATGCAGATGTCAGCTACACCATCCTGCACAGAAGGAAAAAAACCAACACCTTCCGTGCTTCTCAGTTTGTTTCTGGTCCATCAGTTCAGAACTTTCAGCTGTTTCAGCAATGTAGTTTTCTTTTCTTTTTCAGAATATGAATGAGCAAGATCATTTAAGTGACACTGTGGTAAATGGCACGGTAACTACAAAATCCTTTGTTAATTTTTTGCCATAAAAGTTTAGGAAATAGCTATGGATATCAAAACTAAATGTTGTCTATGTGCATAAAAGGGTTTGCTCTTTGAACTTCACTGAGGTGACACAGTCATTACTACGTGAAAGTGGGAGCATTTTCTTGTATTTTGCAACAATTGTCAAGCAAGTGAAAGCTTTATTTGAATTTCATTCACATGTGAAGACAAGATTTAGTACTCCAGTGGAATAGACAGTGTCAAAAGGGTTTTAAATTGTAATGCTATCACTTTAACATCTTTAAGGCACTTTTTAGAAGATAAACTCATCTGCCTGTAATGACTAAATAACACAGTAATGGAGAAGAGCTAAAGATTTTCTTCTGGTAATAAAAGGGAATACTTCACCTGGAGAAAGAAAAGCAGAGAGCTACGCACTTCCTCGAAACGCTTTCAAGAACCTTTCAAAATACTGGAAAAATAAATACATATATTTATACATACACACACTAAGGCTGAACCAGGACTGATGTAGGTCTAGATTTCTGGCAGTAACTACCACTTCAGAGAGGCAAGAGGAAAAAAAAAATTAAAGCATTCAGTACAGTCCTTGATGTAGGAACACAATTCCAGGAAGGAACTGGCAGGTGATGGTCCAAGGATTGTCGAGAGCTCGTGGCCAATGCTAGCACTCCATCAACTTCCAAAACCACTTAAGTAATATCGCATAAGGATCACATATTTCTATTGCATAGAAAAAAGCTGTCTCAGCTGAAAGCCTTCAAAAAGTAACATGGAAAAAAACCCACCATTGTTTTCACTAATCCTCTGTGAAGCACCCCTGGCTCTATACAATCTATTTGTCCTACATATTTTATTCTCTCCTATATATCCATAAAGAGAAAGCATTGAACAAAGCTGCTCCACACTTTTGCAAACACGAATAGCATAACTCCAAACAAAAGCTTTTGTGGGTGCATAACCACAGTGATCTGCGGGTTTCCCTGGCTGCTGAATTTGTGAAACTATTGTCATTAGAAAAATTGCTCATCACAGTCCTATGTGGTACACCAAACACAGAATAAAATGTACTTCAAGGCATGATTTGCAACTGAAAGCCAATCAAAAAGCAATGAACACACTCCAACAAAGCTAAATGAAATAGCATGGCTGTGTCAGCCAGCACACAAACCAAAAGATTACACTTGACATCTGGCGGTAGGTAAAAACGCGCTCGGTGAACTACAACTCCCAAAGTACTGTGCAGAATATTGATACCAAATAAGTCAGAAAGTAGACTGCTGGACCAAAGGCAGCTGGACCACAAGGAGAACATGAAAGAAAAAGAAAACGTGTCCTTTTAGGTGAGACAGGATAGCAATCTCAATATAGAGTATATAAAATTTTCTTTGTCCTTTAATTAGATTGCTCATTTGTTTGCATTGTTCTGTTCAAATGCATTGCAGGAGCTGATCACTTAGGCAATACTTTCCAAAAGCAGAACTCTGTTTTGCATATGCACTGATGCCAAACAAATTTCTCCATTATAAAATAAGAGTTGCAATCTTTTCTTCCCAACTGGGTGCTAGAACATAAATATGCCCATTTAATGAGAATGCAGGATCATGAATGTTTATTGAAATCACACAAGACATCAAACCAACAGCAGAAGCCAAAATATACATTATGATTTTCGTCTTGTTGTCATTACTTGCATGCGCAAATAAGTAGAATTCATACTTTCCATTATTACCACTTAAAAATTGTCACAATCCCGTTTTTTCAGTTTGAAAATAATCATAGATCTTTTTCACAAAAGATTCAGTTATATTTTATATTACGTACAGGGTGATTCCTTTGATATTGTCATATGAAGTCACATGCATGAAAGCAACACTTCCAGACACAAAAGCACCATCTTAAACCAAACAAAAACTCAGGGGAAAAAAACCCCTATCTGTACATCTTGCAAAACACCTGCAGCTTTGCGGGACCAGAAGACACGCTCTTAAATTCCTGACTGTTGTAGGAGGCCGGTCGTTACGACTGTTCCCTTGCGCTGAGAACAGGCTTTTCATTCCTAGCTGTGAGGCAGTATCTTATAGTTTGGAGATAAGAAATCCCTGTCGGTGTCTGAGTTTTCTGGGGGAGAGGGAGGAAGAGAATAGCGGTGCTTTTTTTCTGGATTTCTTAAAAATGATCTGATACTGTCAAATGTTACTGGTACCTCAACATTTGTGGGCAGACACATTTGATAAAACAAAGCAGATGCATTGAATAAATGATGGGAATGGACAAGATGAATTTATCCCGGTATGATGGCTGATAAAACCTGCAAATATTAGGTTTTGGTAATGGAAAACCTGTGCTGAAAAAAGACTTCAAGGACAGGCATCAGGCTTCTCCCTGAATTCACTGCAAATTGGGATTTTTCAGCCCCAGTGGATGTTGGCCTTTCTGTTCACCCTGACACTAATAGTAAAACTCCTCTTTCTATTGACTGAAGGAGAATTAGCCCAAGGAATAGAGCTCAAAATTGTAAGTCTTGGTTTAAAGTTAAATAATAAACTGATGTTCCTTACTAAAAACTAAATTAACTGCCCCTGCAAGGGCATAAATTGCAGCAAGTGCAGCTGCAATACAGAAAGTTCTCAAATTTGACCATTCAGGAGGACACGGAAAATGCCATTTCCACATTTTTCTTCAAGAAGCACAAGGTCAAAATCGACAGTTGAGATACACTGAAGAGCATGGCTCAGTTTATGCCACCTCTCCCTCTTGTGCTTGCATGGTCCCCAAACCTGATTCTGAAAAGACCTTATTCCATGCAAATACAATCCATTATATCAGCGCAATTAAACTTAACGGTATCATAAAGTCAGCGAGCATCTGGAAGTATTGATAAGGTTTCAGTTTATGGACGCTTTGGTGGAGGAATTGCTGTTTTCTTTTACATAATGATGCAGCTATTATGGATTTAAGGAGGTTGGGCTTGGGGGCTTTTTGCCCCATTTTCAGTTTAACAGTTTGCTCTACCTTCATTCAAACATATATGTGAGATCAGTGGCACTGAATTTCTTCCAGTTTTAATCTTGAAATATGGTATATATATATATACATAAAGAAGCTTTCTCATCGGTTCAACAGCTTGTCTTATCCTGATGCATTGGAATAAAGAGACAGCTCACTTTGGCCATATGTTTCAGTTGTTCCTCTCACTCCCCCGCTGTCTTTCCACACGTACCATGACCGTGGACAACCTCTCCTTAAGTGGGCAAACAAATGGTTTAACTCAGATTTGCGCAGTGTCTGCTGACTTGTGTGGGCTCCAGGATCCAACTCAGCTTTATCATTTCAGGCAAACATATTTCTGACAGGCACCGTGGTAATTAGGGCAGCTCAATTTTATTAGATTGACGACAGATTAAAGGCCAGGATCTCAACTAGCAGAAATCGGTCTTGCCACCCTGAAATCCATGGTGCTATGCTGATCTATGCCAGCTGCAAGCGTGGCCCAAGTCTTTTACATTGTTTTGTGTCCCCTTATGTAACGAGATTTTTAAAATTAAATGTTTTCAAGCCTGAGTGTGTGGTCCGTAATCTACTTGCCCAGTATAGGGCTCAATGACATTCTTGCATTCAGCTTCCACTTCAAATTGTCTGCCCCACCAAATAGTTTGAACTCATGAGGAACAACATAACCGAATTTCAACTTAAGAGAACACTTTTCATCCCTAAACAATTAAAAGGAAAAAAAAAAAAAAAGTAACATCTCATCTTTAGGACCTCTGTAGGTGCCAATGGCTCTGGACAGTCTGTCCCTCATATTCATCTGAAACCATTCAGAATGTGTCTCCTTCATATCTTGCATCCCCACCACGTGAGCTACCTACAGTTTGATTTGATGCCAATTTCTATTAAGCAAAAAGCCATTAGCACAAGCCTTGTTTAAGAAGCATCCCGATACAGGCACCAAATTCTCAAGGACCTAAAGCCCAGACATGAGGATCCTCAAAACAACATGATCTCAGCAGACAAATGGCATGCCTAATGCTGTGAAAAAATCCTTAATTATAAGGGGAGCCTCATCTAAAAAGCTGTTCTAAACTAGGCCTTATGGCCCCTTGCTTAGTCTTTATTAGATGCTTTTCAACAGCTAATGGTTACCCACGTAACAAACCGTGCTTTTTATATAGTTGAGAGTAAGACTCCCACTATGTGTCAGAGTGTCCAGAGACTGTCCCAGACTGTCCCCACACGAGCAGGTGACCTGGATGTGCAGGGATGAGTGCAAAGGAGGCCTTTTACGTCAGGTGGGTCCGTGCCTGTTATTATAACCACAGGCATTAGCAAATCTCATCAAGCGCCCGTCTGGCCTCATACCAGAGGTGAGCTGCATTTGTTTCGATCAGGGAAAGAAAAGAGGATAAAAAACCATTAAAATGAACCAACTATAAGAGGCAATTGAGACTATCTCATTTATTTGAAGTAGACATTATATCACAAAACATTTCAAGAGCTTTCTGATGTTTGGTCTATTTTTAAAGACTTTCAGTTAGTCATAGATGAACCTCAAAACATTCAGTGGCTTGATATGAATAAATATGCTTATCCAAGCCTGTGACCTGACATAAAAAAAAGCTACAGTGATTTATGCCAGCTGAGGAGGTTAAACTAGGAGACGGGCCTCTCTTGTGATGCATGAGGATTTTTTGCTGTTACGAGTCAAGTTTAGAACAATCAAAAGAAAATCGTTTCCACAAGAAAACACCACTGTTATAATCTAGTCTGGTCTCCCAGGACAAGCAAAGAATGTTTCACCTTGTAATTCCTCCATCATAGCTATAACTTCAACAACGCAGTACCTTTAAAGATGATATTTAAAGCATTTGGATGTCTCCAAGTCTGGAAGAATCCAACTCACCGCTTCAGAAGTCAGTCAGGACCTTTTCCTTATATAGTAAAGCAACAAAACGAAGCCAAGATACCTAATCAGTTCAAGAGACAGGCAAGAGGACTCTTGTGCTTTTAATTCTTTAGCTAGTGTCATGCAGATTCCTTATTTATGAGGCTGAGGTACTTCCAGAGTGAGAAGTGCTGTCCTGAGAGGCCAGCGCTGTCAGCTACCAGGACCACAGCAGCAGTTCTTTATATGAATAACCACATGCATACATTAAAGAAATCTTTCCCATCAAATTAGTAACACAACAAATAAACAAACTAAAGCCCAACTGATGAGCATGCATTATAAATGAACTGATTGATTATCCCCCAAGTCAGAGGATGCTCATCTCCTGTAACAACTCACAAAATTGGGAGCAAGTGGCTTGAACCAAACTGTAACTCTGGTGAGTGGCCACCGTACAGCAGCGCTAGAGCTGAAGACCCTCCTCCTCCTCCCTCCAAACCCATCATCTATAGCCCCACAAACGTAACAAATCCCTGATCCGATGCTCACCTGACATCAGTGGGACCAGGTCAAGCACAAGTGCCCCGACTCTATCACACCCACAGAATGCAACTGTTCTGTCTGAAACTCCAAAAGCAGGTATGAGAAGGGAATTAAAACAGTTTATAGTTGGAAAACTCGTGCCTGGAATGCATCATGGCTGTAAAGGCAACATTTTCCCCTCAGCTCTCCACACAAAGTCATTTGTAAGCACACCAAAAAAATACTGAGTACTAAAATTGCAGTTTTATTCATTCCAAAACAAGTTTCCACAAGCTCTCCATAGCTATTCCATTTTCCAATATCTCTTGGCCAATAAAAGACAGATTTTTAAACACAAAAAAGACACCTGTCTGCATTAAAAATTAACTACCTGTAAAATTACATTTTTTTTAAATTAAGTATTTTTTTGGCAGAAGCATAGGACTTTTCTTTTGGCCACAGTTCTGTAGCTTGCAAATGTTTTAACTGATTGGGGTCATATTTAGTTGAGCATTTTCATCTGGGCTTACAAATAAATAACACAGATTTCACAGGAACTTCTAAACAGCTCCGTAGCAAAAGAATTCTGAAAAGTTTGGCAACTAGTAAGCTTGCAAAGTAACTTTTTTTTTTTTATTCTGTATTATAAAAAGAACAGCTTTATGATCATTTAAATCATTATCATGTGGGCTGACCATATGAATACTAGCTGAGCTGTATGTTGCAGTGCTTTATTTTTTTCCAGCTGGGTGATGGACAGAGTTGTTTGCTGTTTGATGTAGCCACATCTGATATCACAAAGAAAAAAAAATAAACGGTAAGCATGAACAACTTGGCCCAGTGCATGGGAAAGCAAACTTTTCCCCCAAAATGTTTTGCTTTTATTGATTTTGAGACTGAAAGAATTGACTTCCACAGCTTTTTCTTTCCATGATTTGGATGATCCCATTGTGGTGACAGTGTCACGAGTTTATCCTCATTTTCGAAAAATCTGCACGCAGGTAGGCTGTCACTGGAAATTAAGGTCTGAGTATTGACAACACCCTGTGGTGTTTTGAGCAAGAATTTCACCTTGCAGATTGGATGTTGCTACAAAAAATTACGTATGTTAGTTTTCATTACAGTTTTTGAGATTTTTTCAATTAATTAGTCAAATTCTTCAAACCTTCCAGCATTCTGGTGATCAACAAATCCATGTGCTCAGCAAGGCTGAGTGCACATGGGCAGACAAATGTGGCGTTATTTTTGGTCTTCTTTTTAACTTCAATCTTACAGTCTTAGAATCATAGAACTGTTAGGGTTGGAAGGGACCTTAAAGATCATCTAAGTTCCAACCCCCCTGCCATGGGCAGGGACACCTCCCACTAGGATCAGGTTGCTCCGAGTCCCGAGTCCCGTCCAGCCTGGCCTTAAAAACTTCCAGCGATGGGGCTTCCAGCACCTCTCTGGGCAACCTGTTCCAGTGTCTCACCACCCTCGTGGTGAAGAACTTCTTCCTAACGTCCAGTCTGAATCAACCCATCTCTAGTTTTGATCCATTCCCTCTAGTCCTACCATTACCCGAGATCCTAAAAAGTCCCTCCCCAGCTTTCTTGTAGGCCCCCTTAAGATACTGGTAGGCCACTATAAGGTCTCCTCCAACCCTTCTTTTCTCCAGACTGAAAACCCCAACCCTCTCAGTCTGTCCTCATAGGAGAGGTGCTCCAACCCTCTGATCATCCTCGTGGCCCTTCTCTGGACACATTCCAGCACATCCATATCTCTCTTGCAGCAGGGGCTCCAGAATTGGACGCGGTACTCCAGGTGGGGTCTCATGAGAGTGGAGTAGAGGGGGAGAATCACCTCCCTCGACCTGCTGGCCACGCTTCTCCTGACGCAGCCCAGGCTACGATTGGCTTTCTGGGCTGCTAGTGCACACTGACGGCTCACGTTGAGCCTCTCGTCCACCAGCACCCCCAAATCCTTTTCTTCAGGGCTGCTCTCAAGCCAGTCACTGCCCAGCCTGTATCAGTGCTTGGGATTGCCCTGACCCAGATGGAGGACCTTGCACTTGGTCTTGTTGAACTTCATGAGGTTGGCATGGGCCCACCTCTCCAGCCTGTCAAGGTCCCTCTGGATGACATCCCTTCCCTCCGGCGTGTCAGCTGCCCCACACAGCTTGGGGTCGTCAGCAAACTTGCTGAGGGTGCACTCTGTGCCATTGTCCATGTCGCTGACGAAGATGTTAAACAAGACCGGTCCCAGTTTTGACCCTTGAGGGACTCCACTTGTCACTGGTCTCCACTTGAACATGGACCCATTGACAGCCCCTCTTTGGGTGCGGCCGTCAAGCCAGTTCTCTATCCACTGAATTGTCAGTCCAGTCTTGACCCAATGCAGTATTGCTTTTGCTTCCCATTTTCCAAATAAACCATTAGACTACCTAACATGGCATGTTATTTAGGAAAGCCAATTTAGGTGATGATTTGCTACTGAAACTATTGTAAAAACACAAAAAGCACATAGGCATGATTTAAATGTGAAGTCCCATTTTGGTATTAAACCACTCAGCTTCCATTTGACAGTACAATATTCAGAGACACAAATTAGCCTTTATCTATAATTATATGCATGCATTTACAACAAAATAAATATTTTGAAAGATATTTTTTAGGAAAACAATCTTGAGACAAAACAATGAGGCATTCATATCAGCCTCTGCCTTGTTCAGAGTAGGTAAAAATGGTATTTTTGAGGTATAGTTCCCAGGCAAATTGCACGCGGCACAGCTGCTTCAGGATTTGCAGGCGGCTTTTTTTGAGAGAGCTCTCACTTCTTTCATCTCAGGAAACAGACAAGCATTTGAACTTAATGGCCATGAAAATGATGTGGCCAGAAGCGTATACACCACCAAGAACACAATGTTACATTGCCTAAGCATCTCTGAGTCCCAAAGACAGACAAGTGGCACTTGCAGTCATCACTGGCTTTACTTCATTTTATTTTTGACCAGCCCGTCAGCCCTTCTTTTGTTTCAGTTTGCTGCTCTTTTTTTTTTTTTTTTTTTTTTTTTTTAAAATACATTCCCATTGGCACAGAAAGCTTCTATGCAGTCCCAGCACAGGCCTGGTTTTGGTATGGGAATATACAGCAGAACTGTCCTTTTTAATTTTAGCTTTAACAATGAAAGTCAGATTTCCAAAGCTCCATCAAAACACAATGTTTTGCCAAGTGAATATATTTTTTCCCTTCCTTCTAAAGGCAGCACCATAAAAGCTGCACTTTAATAATTACATAGTGCTTTTCATCCACCGATCCCAAAGAGCTTTTAAAAAGGAGCATATCATTAGCCTCAACTTACAATGGGAGAAAACAAGGCAGAGAGGGATGAATTGTCACCGTTATTTGTATTTTGGAGGGGAGGCATGCGGAACTCTAATGCAACTAGGACCCTACAGTACCATGTCTTCTACATAATGCCAAATACCAGAGGTGTTTGCCCCAACGAGCAGTCAGTAAGGGTGCAGCTACACAGCAGCGCAAGCAAATCCAAGCCCCAGGCCCTCTCCCACCTCCTCGTTGTTCACTCTTGCTCTCTTTTCTTGCGGCCACTGAGCCATTCTGGCAAAAAAGCTAACAAAAAAGCAGGGAGCTGGTGCTGCAGCCAGTTTAGCAGCAGCTGCGAGTGCCCTGTACGGGACAGGGGTAAGAGCACAGCACCCAGCACCCAGCGCACCCACTGCAGGTGCTCTCAGGGCATCTCCACCACAGTCAGACACGGGTTTTGTGGGCTGGCCTGCCACCCTGCGCCCTTCCCATTGCCCAGGGGACACAGCTGCCTTGCTGGTCGTGACGGCCTGATGCACTGGTAACTCAAAAAGTCTACTAGAAAATGGACTGATGGGAGCTGGGCAAAAACCAGTTAAATGTAGCGCTGCCTTTCTGCCCCTTCGCTCCTCCTGTCTTTTGAGGAAGATAACAGATCAGCAATTAAAGGAACCAAGCAGAGCCTGTGCAGTAGGCACCGTCTATACATAACTTGCCATGGCATTGTTACCATGGGTCAGCTGCAGAATGCTGAAAAAGTTAGAATGATAAATTTAATATCAGGTGACATTTAAGCTGCTGACAGCTATTAAGCCCACTGCGCTGTAGGATGCTGGTACTTAATTACTGAGATGGTATCAGACCCCACAGTCAGCATAGGGTGGTATGTATTGGCTTGTAAGCAGATCCCAACGAACCTTTTTTAATAAAATTTTAAGCTACAGAAGCTTTGAATACAGGAGCTGTTTTAGTTCTACTGCTGCAGAGAGTCTGGGCAGGCTGCAGGCCGTGTCAAACAGCAGCAGAGACGAAAGGAGCAGCCACACCAGCTCCTACAGCATTTTTCCAGAAAGCAGGATTATTCCTTGCTGTTGCTTCATGTAATATTTTGAAATTATTTCCCCACCACCACCACCCTTTTTCTTGAAACACAGCTGACACCTAACAAAATAGCTCTTCAGGGGGCAAAAATAATTCTCAGGATTGAGATAAACTGCGGAAGGATATGTAAAAGATCAGTCACTGCACCCAGTCATAACGCTCTCCTATTAACAGAGCTTATGGTATCTTAGGCCATGTCATTTTCTCAATCCTCCTTATTTTTGGAGATAGATAAACCTGCAGCATGCAGACATGAAGGCGGTCAGTGGCAAAGACAGGAAGCTCCCAGAAAATACACAGCTAGGAGATATCCATCAGCCTACACCAAAACCTGTTGGCCAACTGCAAAGCTGTGGTCCAGACCACCAGCTCCCACCGCATGCAGCCAGCTCTCACTGCCACAAGTCTCAACAGGTAAAGACGGGATCTGGCAAACTTGACCGGTACAAATCACAGAACCAGAACTGGCAGTCTCTGAGAACCTCTGTTTCTTATTGACTAGATGCATCAGAATAAAACTAAACATAGTCAAACAGGGAGAAGACATATGAGTCAAGGGAGAAAAACCAGAAGGTTTTGAAGCAATCACATACTTTCTATTTCAGTGAGAAGGACAGACCACAGGATCTTGAGGTACACTGAAGACTCTCTGTAGGAAGAGTACCAAGGGGATGGTCAGCAATATAAAATAACTAGACTACAAAAATTATTAGTGTCAGGCTCATTTGAATGTGTATTTGTAAAATTCATTTGAAATAAGGAACTGCTGAGGGAAAGCTATCAAAAAATAATGTAATCAGATATGAGGTCAGTTAAGACATCAAAGGAGTTTAAGATTTCTTCCACTCCACCCAAGAATATCCAAGGAATGTAGTTTCAAAGCCCAAGGCACAAGTGCAATTGTTTGTTCAGGTGGTGGTCACATCCCCGTTATTTCTGTTGCTATAACAGTATTGCAAACCTCAAGCAGCACCAGCAAGAGCAGCTGCCTACCACCATATGGCAGATAGAAATATTTATTTGCTTTTCAAACACTCTTCTTACGTTATAGAATGATGACGAAAAGAAACCAAGTTATCACTGGCCATGCAACAGCATCAGAGCACCCTAGTACTCAAGCAGAGTATAAGCTTTTAAATAGCCAAAGTTTAAGATTTTAAACTAACTCATTTCATTTCGCGTTTTCTCAGAGCAAGGAGTGCATAGATGGCTAGCTACAGCAGCTCAGCTGATGAGCAGAAGCTCATTAAGCCATGCCAGCCCAAGCAATTGTGTTGTGCAAAGATACCCTTATTTTATGCCACCGTTTGTTCTGGTAAATTCATTCTGTATCAAAAGTGTTGTTGTTTGGAACCGAGGGGAAGTTAGAAGATCAAATTTGTTAAGCTCAATGAATATGGAGAGAAACTGAGTAAATTTGATACACTGGTAAAAGGAGAAAAGGGATCAGAGAACAGTTACCATAAAACCTCATTATGAAAGCACCCATGAGAGCCATCGGTTTGCACTATTACTATATAAAGACTTTTTGTTATAATGGGGATATCTGAAATAGTGCTTAGTGCAGTGGGACATGCTTTAACTTCACAAAGAATGTTACAACAGGCAACTATTTAATAAGGCTGCTAGAGGAGCAGGTCAGCAGGTAATTCACCAGGAGTGAGCCACTTTTAAATATTTTACTAAAAGAACACACTGAGATAATAACACCTCATTTACCAGCTTGCCCTTCAAGATGATTTAACCCTAGTATCTCCTTTACAGTGAAGCAGACCTTTTATTAGAGAAAGGTCCTTCAATTTAAAGATCTCCCCACGGTGACAGTGTGCCATTTTGCAGCTAGAGAGGCAAAGAATCCTACGCATAAAAGCAACATTTGGGGTGGCATTAAAATCTCCCCTTGCTTAAAAATTTAAGATTTGTGTGTCAGATATAGCCAGCAGCAACACCCAAAATCCCCGTTTCACACACTCTGTTATAAGCTTCTGCTTTCAGTCACTCCCATTTCAAAGCTTCCCAAACTTTGAACTGTGATTAAATAGTTGTTCTCTGCCTCTCCTTTACAGCTCGCTCTCAGTTGAAGGTAGGACTTTGAAATTTTGGGGTGTTCCTTTGCTCCCCCTTTGCCTTTTTAAAAAGCCTACAACATTACATAGAAAAAAATGCTTGCTAAAATACAGTCTCCCAAATGAAGTACTTCTGAGATACCAAAGCCCAGGTTGCTTGAACAGCTTTTGTTTCTCTTTGTGCATGCAGGTATTTCTCAAGAATTCTTCCATCCTGATGTTGGACACTCTTATTTCACTTATAAACCCACATCCCACTCCACTTAGCGTGCAGCAGAGAATAACAAACGACACAGAGGGTTACTAGAAGGAGAAAGCAAGAGCAAAGCTCTTATGCTACACGTCTGTTTGACAAGACTTGCCCAGATAACAGCAGAACATAATGTGTAAAATGCTCAAATTATGGCAGCCTCAATTCTGAGATTTCCTAACCTTGGAACCCCAAATTCTCCTCAGACTCATGTCTATTCAGCTCTGACCAAGAGGCAGAGTCCGAGTGAGGGACTCATAGATGGTGTCTGTCATGGTTTTGGCTGGGACAGAGTTAACTTTCTTAGTAGCAGCTGGTATGGTGCTGTGATTTGGATTTGGGATGAAAGTGATGTTGATAACACACTAATATTTTAGTTGTTTGTATACAGTCAAGGACTTTACATCTTCTCATACTGACCTGCCAACAAGAAGGCACCAGGAGCACCAGGAAGCTGGGAGGGGACACAGCCAGGACAGTTGACCCCAACTGGCCAAAGGGATATTCCATACCATAAAAAATCATGTTCAGCGTATAAAGCTAGGGGAAGAAGGAGGAAGAGAAACCTTCAAAGTTATGGCATTTGTCTTCCCAAGTACCTGTTACGTGTGATGGAGCCCTGCTTTCCTGGAGATGGCTGAGCACCTGCCTGCTGATGGGAAGCAGTGAATGAATTCCTTGTTTTGCTTTGCTTTGCTTTCATGCGCATCTTTTGCTTTACTTAAACTGTCTTTATCTCAACCCACGAGTTTTCTCACTTTTACTTTTCTGATTCTCTCCCCCATCGCACCGGGGGACTGAGCGAGAAGCTGTGTGGTCCTGGTTGCTGGTTAGGGTTAAATCATGACAGTGCCCAAGAAGGAATGCCCCAAAATGCAGGTCTATCAACACGAGGCTGAATTTTCCAAAAAGTCTTCTATTGGTATAACAAGCTCCCTAATGAAGCTGATGATAACTCTTCCATTTCCTCTTATATAATTTGGAAATTCAAGTCAATCGAGCTTAGCTTGTTAGTCTTTCTTAGGACTCTCCTGAATCCAACAATATACTTTTAATTGTGTCACGGTACATTTCTCTATTTTAGCAAGGCTGGCCAAGCTGCACAGGCTAGTTCCTCTCCACCTCTTTTGCAGGGATCCTATTTACCCCAAACACTGAAGCAGAAACTCAGCAATGTGATGTACTGAACAGATACCTTCATCTGCAGAGAAGAAATGGGGTTTGATTCACCATGCGATGAACTCGCTGATACCGTAGCACAGTGCAGCTCAAAATCAGACTGCATGTCTTCGAGAAGCACCAGGAAGATGAATAGAGGTCACTAATATCTAGTCACCAAGACCTTTATAAAAGTCAGAATACTTAGACTGCAATGACCCAAAAAGGCCACTGAACTAATAAAACAATAGAATACATGAAATATGAGAAAGAAAATGGAAAAAAATTGAAAATGATCCATCCAATCAAGCGATGACTAAAGGAGCTGATAAGGGGAATTAAATGCTTTGTGTTGTACCCTAATAACTCAAAGAAAATCTGAAACTTCAAATAATGAGAACAGCAGGGCTCAACCTTCATGTCCCCCAAATCACATATGACTAAAGCTGAGTTGTCTCTAAGGGTTAAGCAGCTGCTTAACAGAGTGATGATAAAACTAGCTCAAGTACTCAAATTCCAGCCTCTCTGTGGCTTTCTAGACCCTTTCCAGTTTCCCAGTGGTTTGGCACTGTGAGAATACTTCCTGGAGCATTCATCTCTTTCACAGAAACATCATCTCATCAGCAGGTAATGTGTGACATCCTTGCTGGCAGTCCCAGGAGCGACGGGAAGGATTTAATGAGCACAGACTCTGAATCACTTCCTGATTAGGACTCAAAATGAGTTGACTTCATCTTCACCAGGAAAAAAAATTTAAAAAAAATTAAAGTCTTTGTGTAGTAAAGGCAAAAGACACTTTTAGCTCATGCATTTGAATGTGGTAAACGCTTGATTTCCCTTAAGAGTTTAGGATGACAGATTATCACATGCTAAAATATTGCCTTGTCAACACCAGGACACCAGCACTTCTCAACTGAACTACATTCGAAACACACCTTTAACCAGGCATCTCTGTAGCACTGCGCAAGTAACTTGCACTGCTATAGCCCACTCCCAGCCTCTGCTAAAGAAAAGGGTTTGGGTTCCTCAGACAGCCCATGGCTTGGGGGATGTCTCAAGCCTCAGGCTCTTTTTGTGGTCCATGTAGTGAAGAGGAAGAGGAGCCTTTCTGTTCCCCAGCCACTTGCCCACCTTTATCAAGGGCTTGCATTCCGGTGCTGAATTGCTAGCGCGCCATCAAAGAAATGACACACTATTAATCACCCCCACAGTGCTGACAAAGCGTGCGTTTCCAATAGCACCTTCTACATAACTATTATTCAGCCTGCTCCTCATTCATTTTAATTAATGTAAAATATCGACACCAGAGCATTTTCAATGCTAGTAATAAACCTACTCAAGGCTTCTGCTAAAACCTGTATCCAGAGAGGGTGCCAACATGGGAAAAGAGAGGAGCAATATTACTTTATTTCCAATATATCATGATTTCAGTAACAGCAGTTTTTCAGAGCTTTTATTTTTTTGTGTGTGTGCCTGATTTTGTGTGCCTGATTCTCATCTTACCTTCAAATGCACTAAAAGGCAGTGTTGTATCCCAATGAAAACAAAGCACACACACACAAAACCCCAAAACAAATTAAAATTTCCAATCTACAATGGATCAAGAGTTTCCTCAGGCAAATGAAAAAAGTGATAACACTGCTGATTCCAGGTGGGACCCTACGTCTATTTGGGTAGGGAAATCAACAAGCTGCCTTTCAATACAGTAAGTAACACCCACAGCCATATTCCAATAGCTGGCAGGACTACATTATTCATCTAGCGATTTTTTTCCCCATTTCAATACTGAAAATTTTCAGAAAATATATAATGAAGTCATTCAGGTAGAGCTCACTTAAGGCTGACTTTACACATGATTTTGTTGGGAATTTTGCCTCATTGCCCTCAAACTGCTGGGTCACTATTTTTCTTCTTGGATTTCATTTTCTTAATGAATCCTTTGAAAGCCTACTTAAAAGAAAAAAAACTATTTCAAACTCTTCCAAGGATAGATGTGGGCAATTATGACATTTTACATCAACTAAAATAAATATTATGGAATTTTTAAGAAAGGGGTTTATTTAAGTTACTGTGGACTCCCCAGTTCATGACATTTTTATGTTAGCAGTTAAATACAAGTGTGAGCATTTATATTACACACACGCCAAATATATACATCCCATGTAAACATGTCAATACAGGGCACATTAATATATTTTATGCAAGTACGCTAATCTTACTATCAAGAGATACAATGCCTGTCCCATGGGTGAAATCAGTGGCGGGGGGCAGGGGGGCGTGGGGTGGGGTAGAATCAACCCAAGATTAAATTATCTCCCTTCCTTACATATGCTTTTCTGCTAAATCTGAAACATGGTCAAGTAGTGATTTTGAGGTGAATTTTGAACTGTCCCAAAGGAAAAGATTTTTCCACCAGAAGTGGGTGGATTTTGTCAAAGCACAACTCCCACAGGTAGGTCCAGTTTAAAAATAAATGAATAAATAAAATCACTGTTCCTCCCTGCATTTCACTGTGTGAGGAAAAACTAGAAAATCCAATAGCTTTATTTTAGGGGAACAATATTAACTATAGCCATCACTTATCAGCTTCATCTTTAATTAAGTTGCGATAGAAATTCTGACAAATTTATGTGAATTTGGAAATTTGCTTTAAACATGTCTTTCCTTCCAGATTTGCCTACAGCTGAGATTCCTGAAGACATCCTGCACAGAGTCAGAGCCAGTGCACGCCTTCAGATAGAGCACAACAGACCAAGGATATTTTCCCTACTTCTCCAGGCTTTGTTTTTTGGGTAGAAGAAACTCAACTCTCATACTTAAGGAGGAGAAAAAGGTAGAGCAGCACATTTGATCTGTTATCTTCTAGTAGTCCGCTGGAATTCTGCTGGGTATCAAGGGGAGGGGGGAAAGAATCTTACTCATGTATGCAGAGCAGCAACAACAGCTCAGGATTAGCTGCAGACAGAGAGACCATATAGGATTAACACAGTGAACCAGTCATCATGCTTACCAGAATATTCAAGAGCAAAATATTCAGAGGATTTCAGGGCAGGATTTATCAGAATTCGACTGAAAACAGCACCATATTTCGAATAAGCTTTATTGAGTACCAACAGCACCCAGCATCTCTTGACCAAAATGACTTAATGTGCATTAATTTCAGAAATATTTCTTGCGTAATGGTTTAAAGAAACAGTGTACTGGAAGGGATGGAAAGCTGTCAGAAAGGCGTCTATACACAAGCTTCAAAGTGCAGGCAAGAGCCTTACCTGCAGCACAGGAACTTTTAAATGACTGAAACGCAGGGTAAGTATTATTACTGTCAGATGCAAAGTCAAGAACCCAGCACCATTTAATCAGCTTCTGCCGCTGAATTAATGGCTTTCATTGCTGCTTTTTTCTTTCCGCAACACTTTAATGGCTATGACAGCCTTACTTGTGCTAGGGGTTGTCAATAACGGCAAAAAGGACACTCTAAGCTTCAAATTGCAGGTTGGATTACCTGCATTAGAAAGAGTACATGAAAAAGAAAGAAATTCAACTGGAAAAGGCTTATTACTGTTACGGCAAAACCTGGCCCTGCAGCACTTCAACAGCAAGGAGCTGAAGTGCTCCTGGAGCAGCTGCAGGTGCTCTTTCTCACCAGCTCTGTAACAGTTTCTCAGAAGGAAGTGAAGCATCACTCTTGGATCTACACGGATACATCATTGCCTCCATCTGACAGGAGCTAGCAGTAGGCAATGATGAGTGGAAACAAGCTGGCAAGGGGGAAAACACTCCCTGCTCTTCTGCACCACTGAGCGAATCCTCGCTCTCTCCAGAGCAAAGTTGCTCCTCGATATAATTTCCCACGTTGCAGGAGGAGCTACACATCAACAAGCAACAGGTTCACAATCTGGCCCTTTACTGAGCCAGACCCCCTAACAGAAAAGCCACTCACAGCAGACCGCAGCCTCCTGGGACTGAGCTAGACTTTGCATTTTGCCCATTTTTCCTTGTGCACCGCAGAGTAGAAAATAAGCATAATTAACAATGTAAAGCTCAAGCTGCTGAGCCTGGTAGTTCAATTTAAAAGCAAGCTCCATACATTTATGTGATGTGTGTTAGAAGAAGTCTTATTAATCATCTGTACAAGCATTGCCTTAAATTTGGATCCTTTTTGGCTACCAATTCCAGCCGCTACGCTTGTAAACCATTCCCATTTACATGCACACAGACTGACGCCCAAGTAGCTAGAGCATGAAAAGGACAGTAAGTCAATAGCAGTGATAACGCCGGCGATGTTAGGCGACACTGTAACCTAACCCAGCACACACTCGGCAGTGGTGGCTGGAAAGCGCTCTACAAGTGCTACCGCCATCCCCAAATAGTCACTCTCATATCTGGCCATTCAGTAACTGCCTTTATTAACCTGCGGTCTTGGCCAACCTTTGAATAGGCACACAAGCTTATCCATATTAGACTCGGTTTATTTTTCTAAACTCTTGTTGGCAGCTTATACAGCAGTAAGTGATGGAAGGTGCGCAAGGACTAAATCCTAGTTCGTGGTTGACTTGGCCATTCATCCACAGACCAGGGATACACCGAAAGGCAGCCGCAATATGTGAAGCTGCTGCAACCACTGGCCACGCTTTTTACCTGTCCTGTGGGCAAGTGAAGCTGATCACTCTTCATCACTATTAAGTCACTGATACGTGATAAAATAATACAAGCCTTGCCTGTAAATTCCTCTGAAACTCCTGGGAAAAAAAAGAAACCCTTAGCAGTGTAACAGCAGGCACAGATGACCAGCTAAGTTAGCTCTAAAGGCAAATATTCCATTTTCACTGAGAGACGCAGTGGGCTATAATACAAATAAGGAACAAAGACCCTTTTCATTCTGCTGACAAATACAGCGTAGTATGTCACAAACCACAAGAGGAGCAGACAACACAATGGCAGCAATTAAATGGGTGTCTTTTTATTAAGAAATACATATAATAATGACAGACTATGTACACTCCTCCCCCCCAAGCCTTCAAGAATTACACTGGCTAACATGGCTGTATTTAGGGATGTTACTTCTGTTAGATAGAAAACTATCTTAAGGAGGGATACATCCAGCCAGTGCAGCAGGATACGCACAAATGCAGAAACAGGTATCTTGTTTGGTTTTATACATGTTGTACACCCTCTTTATTGCAATCCACACACAGCTTCTGCAACTCATTCACAATTGATTTATTTTTGGAGAAGCTAAAAAAAATAATATATATGCCCTTTTTAACTCTCTCACTGCTGAATTTCACTGAGACACTATCTCTGCCTCCTCCCTCCTTGCCCTCTGCCCTGGTGACCCAGCCTGCTCTCGGGAGATTCGTTTCCCACCCTCACACCTGCTTAGTTTAGGGGATGTTTTGCACAAAAAAAAAAAAAAAAGGATGCTCCTGGTCGTGCTATACCTTTAAGATGTGACCAGCCTCTCTGAGCCTGTCCCCCCTTGCTTGCCAGAGCCAGCACAGGGGACCGCTGCCCAGCTCAGCTCGAAGTGGCCAGCACCTTGCCCCCAGCTACGACCCCAGGAGCAGAACCGTGCGCCAATTCTCGCCTCCTGCTTTACTCTCGGCATGCACGGCCGTCTGGGGAGCAGCTACATTTCTACCCCAGATGAGTGCATCCCTTGCGAGGTCTCCTTCCTGCCCCCTCCTCGGCTGAGCCGGCGGAGAACAATGCGGGGACAGACATTCAGCAACACCTGCTGTATCACATTAATATGCACAGGGATGTATTGATGGTTTTTCCCATCCAACACTAAGACTGCATTGTTCGGAGCGATCCATCAGTGGATCGCCCCCCCTTCACACGCCGGCCCCACAAGCCCCCTTCTGACATGTCCCCTTGTCTCTCAGCCCGGGCTGACGACCACGTTTAGGAATGCACTTCATTAAATCGGAGCTGCCCCATTCCAACCTGCAATGCGGAGGCAGTACAAAGCAAGCGCCACGCTTCCTCCTGCATTTCTTTCAAAAGCCCCATTGTTCAGCAGGCATCTGGTCCTGATCTCAGCCTATTCGTGCCCATTGACCCCGCTTTTCGCAGCGCACCCGCTCGCCAACGGGCCTCACGTAAAGCCTGCTTGATGAATTAAAAAGCAGCACTAGCCATCTGTCCTCCCAGGCTGGGCTAAGGCTGTGCAGCTCCGCTCCGCAGCTCCCTCCCCATCCCCACAGCCTCCCGTTATCACCCGCTCCCTCCTTCCACGCACAACCTGCAGCCGAGGAACCACTGGGTTCGCTCCGTAAACACAGACCGAGCTTATCGCATTTACTGCTTTTCATTTCTTACGGTAGCATCTAGGAAAGGAAAAAAAGAGAATACAACAGAACATTCTCACTTGCCTGAGTCCTTCGAAATTCAAGCACAAATACAAGATTAATCCTTCCTTTGTGAGGTCTTGTCTTTAAGTCGTGGTATGTAATGATCCTCAGCACTGCAGCAGAGGGGAATAAAAAATGCAGGGATCATAAGCAGGGGGAGGACAGGGCTTACTTACATCAGGGTTTCTGCCACATGACAATAGGTTTGAGAGGGAAGAATAAGCTGGCAGCAGCAGCTGACAGTGCAAAAGGGAGAATGCAGAAGCCTGCCTTTTATATTATTGGTGACATTTCTAACACATGACAACAATTTCCATCTGTATTTAAGCTGGGAGTGTGAGGAAAAGAGCATTACATCACGACTCCTCTATTCCTAGGGGCTGTGGAATATGTAGGCCAGAGGGATTAAAAAGCACCTGTGTATGCTGGAAATCTGAAATAGCACGAGGCAGATTTTTTGCTCCCTCTCTTCTTTCTCCCTCACCCTTTTTATTTCTCTATCACCTTCACTGAGCTGCTGTTTGAGAATATGCCCAGGGAAGCGCAAAATGGTATTGTCCTAGTTTGCAAGGCACGGGCATGGGGGAACTGTGAATATGTGTTTCTAGCTCTGTCTCTCTCTCCGTAGGAGATGCAACACTCATTTTTGCAAGCAATCAGACAGAATACAGAGCATCTTTCTGTTTTCTGCTGTGCTTGTCCCAAGGGCTTCGAGTTTCCCTTAAAGTACCAACTTTCATCTTCCTTTTAAATCTGCAGGGAATTTCAGTGACAGTAGCTATAACTTATTTATTTATTTTCTCCCCTTTCTTTTACAGCCAACACATGCCTGTATCTTTTTAAAAGTAAACATCAAGAACAGGGGCCAAAGATATTTTGGAAAAAGCACTTGACTGCTTCAGAGCCAGCAGGTGTCCGTCTTGGATGCTTTCCACATATCTCACAGGACAGGATTGCTTAGACGCAGTACTGAAATCCCAGGGGACTCCAGCCTCAGAAGGAAGCCTGCTCCCCCGCAGCTCAACGGCCGCTCCTCCGGGGCTTGCAGGGCTCTACCGAAGCAGGCAGGAATGCGTGGATCCCAAGGACCATGCGGAAGGTGCTGATGGGGTGGGCCCAAGGGTACTGCGGGGCCACCCCGTGTCCCTTGTTCTCACGGACCAGGGCTCAGGCACAGCAGTGAGAGCACCCACCACTGCTGCTCTAACAAGCAGAAGTTTTGAACCACAGCCATCGCTTGCAAAGCAGCTCGGTACAGGTGCGGACACGGGCGACGACTCACAAGTTTACAGCACGTGTGCATGAGGGCCAGTCAACGTAAGGAAAAAACATCATCTCTTTGTTCCACCACCAAACCCAACTGCACAAATACAGCGACTGCTCTTGCTGAAGTACCCGATCCCCAAAAATGCCACCGAGAGATAGCAAGCCTTATACTACCTTTGCAAGAGAAATAGCCACACACAAGCAGGAGAATGGCCTGATTATAAATACATAAAACAGTCTTAATTTTACAGGACAAATATTTTCATGAAAACACCATCTGGCCCAAGGTGCTAGCCCGTTATGTGCCTCTTCTTTAAAAAGAAATGATGAAAATTCTTTGCTCAAGATTCACCTTCCTGATCTTTCAACAACAGCCTCATTGAATCTTAGGCTGGTTTTTGGCTATGGGTCTGGTCAACTCACAGTGCCCATGGGAAGTCCAAAGCCTGTGATAATGATGGGTTCAGAATACCGGATACAATGAATTTCAAAAGTGCAATATTAAAATAAATAACTTTAATTCCTAAGCCCACCTCTTCACATCCACAAAATACAAAAATCTGTACCAGCCAGACTGAAACTCTCTCACCAGATGATACTTCAATGAGGCAGCACCTAAATGGGACATTCCAGAAAAAAAGCCTCTTTATTAAAAAAAGAAATGGTGCATTTTACTTTACATTTATTCAGAGATGCAGCTCCCCAATCGTTTATGAAACTTCTTTCATAAGATTTAGAAGGGGGGAAAAGGAAACAATGAAATGACTTATTTTTAATCTGGGGTTTAAAGGCTTTTTCTCTTTCCAAAAAAAAGTCCCACACACAAAGAAAGAAATTCAATGCAAACCTCTGTTTCTGTATCATGAAAGCCCCTTCAAGCACCAGAGTAATCAATTTCTCAGAGCTTGTGTGGTCTATAGCAAAAGCCAAAGAAGGTATTTAAGTTTATACAGCCTTCAGCATTTTGATGGATTGCTTTTGAAACACATGTTTAAATTTTATATCTTTTTTTACAGTTAGTTATGTCTTAAGAAAATGGTTACTGTCAGTAGAAAAAAACAGAAACAAAGGAGAATAAATGAAATTCAACCTGGTTTTGAGCTGCTTTCCCATTCTAAAATTCAAAGTTGCACCATGAAAACTGTTACAATCGTACTTACAGCACCCTACATTATATTATACCCAGTCTTATTTTAGCATCAAACACTTTGGCTCATTCTAACAAAAAAATACTAAATCAGAGCGGTGTTCCAATGCCAAGCACCACCTGAAAAGCATCCACACAAATTTACAGGAACAGTAAAGCAAATACTTTGTCAGATGTGAGAGAACTCTCCACCTTTTCTTGAGCAGAAAGTCAAAGGCAAACCATAAATCACAATGCGAAAGGAGTCTTTGTCCTTACGGTAACCCCAACTTCCCACCATGAAAGAAGACCATCTTGAGACAAGATTTTACAGCTGGGATTTAACTCACAGGGTGGAAGAAGTGTGAGATAGAGCACTCTTGTAGGTAGGAACAAACTTCTCCAACAGACTTCTCAATCTTTCATCAGTACATTTTGGATCCAATTCACTTACCATGTGGGAACAGCAAATGGGGAACAAACTGTGAATTCAAATAACTGTAAACTCAGCAAGATGTGGAAATAAAACACAGATGGTGCACTTCAGATTAAGGGTCAGCGTTTCAGCGTCGCTTTCCACTTTTACATTGTGATAGGTGATGTATAACAACCACCTCCTCCTCGAGACAGTGCTCTAATTAAACCATGACTCACTTAGGAAAACAAGGAGCCAAGTGATACCTCCACAGAAGCCTCCCTGCCAGTCGAGAGGAGCTAAGGTTACTTTATTAAGCTGCGGCTCATAGTTTTGCTGCTTGAGGATTAACATTTGGGAGTGGAAGTTGTCTCTGCTGGACAGACACAGCTGAAAAAAGTTTCTTCAGCTTTTCCAGCTCCCAGGCGCGCAGTGGCAGGGCTGCTCTGCCTGGCAGGGCTGTGCCCAACACCCATCATAGCCCCTGCCACAGCACCCGCTTGGTCCCCTCTTCACCATCTACACCTGCAGCAAGATTTTGCAGAGGCTGCTCTGATTCCTGTTTGCAAAAGCCAAGAACACAACCACTGTTACCAGCATTACCCTGTACCAACCCTTACAAAGCGCCCAGTACTAAAACACCTTTGGAGGGCTGCATTGTGCTTGCCTGAACGTCCGGTTCATTTTATTCTCTAAAACCAATTTTGTCCTAAATCTCAGGAATGGAATTTAGGATGACTTGATTCTCACTGTGAAGTGTTAATTGCATGCCCAGGGCCTTCTAGGAAAGGGTCTGCTTGTAAGCACAAGTTCAAAGCAAAAATGAAGGAGTAAGTACAGATCAGATGACAGAAGAACTATAAATCTATAGGAGCTTGAAATGCGAGACAGAGAGGAGCAGTAGTGATTGTAAGGTGACTATTACCTTCAAAATATGCCAGAGGTTGTTTATCAGATCAGAGTTAATGAGGGAGAAATCTAATAGTACTATAATATTAAATTTACCATTTTAATGGTATCATCAATGTTCTGTAATGTAGGCAATTTACAGAATGTCTGTCAATGTGATTCTCCGGTGAGGTTAGTTACACAGGAGCAGAACTATCGCATCTCATCAGCTGTTCCCTTCTAGAAAACACTGGGTGTTTTGCAGAGGACTGCAGAAGGCTAAGTGAGATAGCAAAATATACGTTTAAAATTATGGGAATGCAAAAATGGGAAAGCTATTTATGAACATTATAGGATGTTTACATTCCTGAAAGAACTGGGTCCAGCTCTGCCCCACTGTCGAGTCCAGCCTTCCTACTTCGGCACTGCCATTTAGTGTCCTGCTGGGTTTTCCTCAACTCTCTTGCACATCTTGCAACACTTGTTCCTTTTCCCAAGATCTTACATACCTGGATTTAGAAAGAGCTGAAAATAACCTCACTATTCAAGTACATTTTCAGCTCTCATGTATTAGCCTCCTCTGAACAAAACAAAACACAAAAAAACCCCTCACCCCAGAAAAACATAAAAGATGGCAGCAGTAACGTCTTAGAAACCATCAGGCAAATGAGAGTCAAAAAATCCAGTTTCAAGTTTTTGATTACTAATTCAAGACCTGTGAACACTAGGAGATGGTAATGCTGCATTTATAAATATCCATCTCCTCATGTATTCAAGGAAGAGTTTGCTAAACGCAGGAGCTTCTTAATTTGGAGTTCCTCTTTCCTCCATCACCTGCCCCAGCCCCTCAGTTCCGAGGTACGCCAGTTCAAATTCCTAATACGGCAAAGATTGCCTGCACATTTTTAGCATATGACAGTCTCCCATTAAGTAGATTTAAATTTGGCAGAAAAATCCATACTGTAGTGGCAGTACTTGAGTTGCCATGATGGTCTGAGATAAAAATGAAGTATCATCAATTTATCTAATAAGCAATATTGCTTCTTCCTACAGACCTCCTTTTATCAACATTGTTAACCGTTCTTTCCCCAGGTAAATGAAGTGTTAAACCTGAAGTTTAAAGAAGAAGCACAGGCAGTGAATGAATGATGAAGTCTATAATATAATTCAATGGCAGATGATACTTCCAAGGGCCTTTGGTGCTTTTGTCCATCTTCAGCAGCCACAAGACCCTGCAAGTAAAACTGCTAGATCGCTATCCACCTGATTACTCTGTGATACACGTCTCATTTTGAAGATACATTAGTCTTTCAAAGAGCCATTTATTAAAAATTTCCATTTAAATAATAATTTTCACAATGCTCAGAGAAACAGATGTATTCCCTCTTAAAACGCTAATTAAGAGTGGCCTGGGACATTACAAAGCCCTTTAAAAGGAATTCAGGGAACTAGTATCCCCCTTAAACAAATCTGTTCTGGCAATGACCCAGGTAATCTTGACTTCATAACTCAAAGCTCTAATTATTCAAGAGGACATTATAAAAAAAGGATACATTGAGACCTTTATGACTAATAGGAAAGATTTATTGCTCCTTCAATAGAGGCAGAACCAGGAATATTTGTTCTATTTTTTTCTGCCACCTTATTCACTGCGGGTGGGGGGGAAGGAAATCAATGAGGATTAATTTACAGAGTTATTCCTAGTAAAGGTACTGGGAATGACTCTCCCCAAAGAAAACCAGCTAGCAGCATCTAAACAGCTTTATAAATGATTACACGGCTAATCTCTGCTGAAATAAAGAGAGAAAGGATTTAGAGGACAAATACAGCACGCTTTATGTGAAGAAGCATGGTAACATTAAAAAAAAAGATAGTTGTTTGAAGATGAAACGTAGCAAGTCTGCAACCCCATCAAACCATCAGGAGCTTGCATCTGCCATTGCCCTCCTGGGCTCAGAGACTGTCATGGTAGTAATATCTGTAACTGGGAATCACGCAGGCATTTCCTCCTCTGTAATGCCACTGGTTTCGCCCACACTACAGTGCGAGTACCGCACTGGACCAGAATAACATCATATAAATAGGATTTTCAGGTGTTCTCTGTTAAATACTGAGATCTTTGATGAAAGAAGCATGGGACTTCTGCAACTGTGAAATCACCACGCAAATCAACACATCCAAGCACAAACATACCTATACAGAGCGATCGGTGCTTACTAGAGAGTTAATCATGAAATATCAAATGTGAATCCCAAACACAGATGCGAGTAGAAGAACAGGTTAAAAAATGGCTACATATTTGATTTTTCCTCATTTTAAACTGTTCCTTTTGCCTGGAACACTCATTCTGTTGGCTTGTAGCATAATCAATACGCTGTAAACCTTGAACAGATACACGGCGGCGGTTGAAAAGAAATCAAATTGCCTCGATGAAATCAAAAACTGGGACACTGCAGCCTTCACAAAAGATCTAATCAGGACCCTAGGACACCGTATGAAAAATTTGGATGTAAGGACACCTATCACCTTTAACAACACACTCTTCAGCAGATTTTCATTCTATTACTTTGGGGATACTGTCGTTTGCCTCTTCTATAGATTAAATTGTGATGGTGAATAAAACTATGGCAGGATAGAGCCAGTTCTGAAGTAAACCATGTGGGGTAATTCATCTCCACCCCTTCAACCTCCAAACAGCAGTACCTGCGCTCAGCTCTCTTTTACTCTCTGCTTTCCAAGAGACCCACAACCTTAGAAACCTTTACGTTTTAAAACATGTGCACAGACTTTGTTTGTACTACCTAAATACCCACTCGCAGATGCTTTGGGGTAGTACAAAGCAACCGCAATGAAAAAACGCAAAATTAAGTACACTGGGGACTAACAAAGAAAACAAAGAAAACTAGCCATGTAATCTCTTCCCACACTTCTTACCCAAATCTCCTTTGGCAAGTGGCATGGGAGAGCCTATAAGGCTGAGCTCTTCTGCTTTGTACTGTTCTCTGGTGCCTCGTGCAATTTCAACTGGGTGTACAGTGAAATACAAAAAAGCTATTCCTCACAAATGGGTAAGCAGATGGAGCAATATTTGCTATCATAAGTGCTTTTATTTCCAAATGTAAAAAAAACCCACACCAAAAAAACCAACCACACCAATAGTTCCACTGGCACAAAATGCACTATTGATCTGAAAGGACAGACCAGACGGAAAAAAGGTCTGAAGTCTCCTGGATTAAACAGAAATGACTGTGTACAGAAAGGAACTGAACTACAGCGATGTTGGTCCTGTTGCTAAAAACAGGGTGTTTTTCTCTCTCAAAAGTGAAAACACATCTGGTTCACTAATATGTGAAATAATTATATCCCTGAAAACTGCAGGGGACTCTGCTACAATTCGGCACTCCCTGGAACACAGCTACAAGGCTTTTCTAAAGCTACTGGTGGTACTCAGGATACAATCCCTGCTGAAAATACCCGAAAAAGTAAACGTGTGTACATTAGCTGGCATGGAAAATATGCCTCATATTCTTCAGTTAGATTAACTAACAAGAAAACGTTCTTGAGAAAAATTATCTTTACATACTGCTGGTACCTGCATGCTGCACCCTAGTGATAAGGACACTATTTTAGAAATATTTAAAACTTTTTCCTAACATAAATCTTGTAAAACAATAATTATTTTTCGTGTGTTAGAAAAAAAGATCAGTTTGCTGTTCATCACCTTATCAGTGGGGGCCTTCAAATGAATATTTCAGGGACGCTGCAACTTTTTCTCATTACAAAAGCAGAATTACACCTTTAGGAAGGGAACTGCAACAAAAGGTACTTGGATAATAAATACGGTTGCAGGTCTGGAAAGCTTTTGAGAATTCAAAGAACATTTGTGTACATAAACTGATGATTTATTGCCTGTGAAGAAAAATAATGTGCACTGTCAGTGATTCTGTTTATCCTTAATAAAAATTAGCAACTAAAAATAACTTCGAAATTGTGACCCAAAGATCCCCACATGTAAAACCACATGCATTTGTAACATAAAGGTCTTTCTGCTTCACTTCAACAATTTTTGCTAGTATTCTGATACACTATTATAGTCAATAGTCTAAAAAAGATATATCCCTTCTATCAATTCATTTTGAAGTTCAGAATTGCTAAAGGGGAACCCATTACTACAGGACTTTAAAAGCTATCCTGGGAAATCACCTAAGTCTGTGTGTTTGACAGCAGTTTCATCACATCCCAGCCCATTTAGGCTCTCTAGTCTCCAGTAGCTGCAGATGATGGTGGTTACACATATAGCAGCTTATCCAACTCCTGGAGCAACTGAACTACCCTTTGATAGTTCAATTATCCATGAAAACATTTAATCCAGATAATAAGGTTCAATGTACTCTTCTACATCTACTTGCTGAAGTTTGTCCTATAAATACTGTGTGAAGTTTCCTTATTTGATATTGTTCGTTTTCCTTAGAAAGGAGACTTTTCCTTTACACCAGCAAATTGTTTGGAATAAAGAAACTTATTCTCAGATTTCCCAGTGAAATGTGAGAGCGCTCAGGCCAGCCAGGTGCCTGGGTGTCACTGTCTTTTTCTAAGCCTCCTTACAGATCACTCGACACTTATGTTATTGATTTTTATCCATTTCTTTCCATTTTGCTCCACTCTCCCCTATAAGACTAACCACAACAGTTGGAGCTACTGTTCTGTAATTGAAGACAGAGGAACAGATCAAGCTCTGGGAAGGTGAGAGAACAGACAGCAGAAATGAAAGTGGTAAATCTCTAACGTTAAAATCTCCAGCCAATTAATCCCAGGGCATGTACTTGTTTTGAGAAAGTGAATCAGCTGTTGAATGATGACCTCCTGAGGTTTTAAAAGCCAATTTTAGGAAGAAGAGGTTAAAAAAAAAAAAAAAAAAAGTGAGATTGCCAACATAGCGTCTAGGCTGACATCCAAGACTTAACTCTAGGCTAGCCATCACATTGTCCCTGTTTCATCTACCATCAAAATGACCTTGCACTTTCCGGAATTTTCCTTCTGAAGACCACAGCCTGGCAAAGAATGGAACTGCACAGTACTGAAATAAGATAAATGCAGAAAATACATGAATGGGCGGGGGGTGGGGGGGAGCGGACCACTGATCTGTTATTTCAGTCATGCCTGCAACAGCTATATTGTTTTGTCAAGTAAAGGTATAGATGCCAGACCCACCATCACTGCCTCTGCACGTCACATGGGACTGAAACAAATGGAGAATCAAGTACACGTGCTCAGAAGGAAAAAAAAAACATGCTGAGATAAGCTTTTATGGAAATAATATCATCTCCTTGACTCTTCTCAATACACTTTGAAAAGAAAATGGTGTCAGGTTGTTGAGAATAAGCACCTAGGACAAATGGCCAGTACTGCTTGTTTATTTTAAACAGATGCCCTCTACCATCATTTCAAAGTGAGGAAGATAATCCTGTCTGTTCAGCCTACCGTGAACAGTGGTTTAAACACGCTGCTGCACTATAATGTTGAAGTAAGTTGCTATCACATATCTTTCTCAATTAACACCATTGTACAGATATCCCAAGGCAAGGCTACTTGGAAACACCTATTTAATGGATATATTCTTACACATACTTCCAACTAATCACATTTTCCACTAAGTAAATCTTCACATACACCAATCCTGTTTGGGGGAGTTCTGCTCCTAGAAACACTCAGCCAGGATGTCAACACACTCTGCATCACGGACGCTCAGCCTCCCACCCCCAAATCAGGTGTAATGCACATCACACCAACTTCTGTTAGCACAGGTAGACTCAGGGATGCCACAAGGTGCCCCAGCAAGATGCCTCACACAGTTGGTAAACCCGCCCTTTTTGCTCTTAAGCGTTTAGGCTGCCAGAATTGAGCCGGAATAAGTGAAATCCACACTAGAAATAAACTGTGGGCAAAGTCTCTGCATCAAAGCACTTCTGGTAGAGTCATGGCCAATCAGTAATGATGAAATTGTTGCCAATTCGCAGTCTACTCCAAGCTCAATGGAGCCATTAACTAGCCCACAAACAGAGCATTATTTCTGGTGATCTTCATTAGGCACATCAGAAAACAGGAAAAATACGGTGCTTCAAAACAAAACGAGGCAAAGGGGATAGCTTGAGACTGGACCAACATCTTGCTAATCTGGATGATGTATTTGAGGTTTCTTTCCAGTTTTGACAATAGATTCTACATGCTAGGAATGAGAATAGTTCTTTATCTGAACACATAAACTTCAGCAAAGTTATTCTCCTTAAGTTGCTGATTTTTCTTAAGCAGGAGACAAAAATACTCAAAAAAAAAAAAAAAGACTGACCCAGCCTGTGAATTTAACAGTGAAATGAGAACATCAGGAAAAAAGTAAAGGAAATAACACACAGTTGGTTTAGCTGAAATAAAAGCCAGTTCACTGGCTGAACTGCCCTAACTCTTTCAAAGATTTGTACATTATAAATGCATGGCTTCATTAGCACTTATGCACCATCCAAATACATAAATAAGGTGTCCTGCCTCTCTTCCTTACTCTGTCTCGGTCTAGATTAGGATGCTGAAGTTGTAAATTCCAGAGGAGAATGTTTTGGGTCTGTAAATAAACCCGTGGGTTTGGTGTGATAGTAACAGCAGAGCACTCACGACAGCACGAAAACCAAACTTGGAGGCCACCTGGAAGCTTGTCACAGTTGTTGTTTACTACAGATCTTTGCAGAGAAAATCAACTCAGTGGGGAGCAGGGAGCTGAGGGTACAACGACTCAGAGGAGGCTTGCTGGAGGGGCAGAGGGCACTGAGGAGCGGGGGAAGACTTCAGCTTGCAAAACCGTGTTGTTCATCCACTTATTTCAATAATCCTTCACTTTTAGGTCCGTTTTAAGGTCTCTTTTCTTTATGACAGCTCCCACGTTTAGGGATGAAGTCCTCTGGTCTCTCAGAAAACTGTCCCTGTGTGACCCATTTAGGCAATGTCACATCCCCTTCCGGAGCTGGTATCATCCCACTCTCTTACCCTTGATTGTTTACCAGAAAATAAAGCAAATTCTTAACCAACTCTCCTAAAGTAAAAATCTAAATGATGCTTAATCAGCGTGTCATTGTCACATGTAACAATGAGGTCAAGTCAAACTTTATACATCTTTCCTCCCCTCTGCTTGACCTCTGTCTTCTACAAAACTGTAGCCGTAACTGCACTCTGTTCCCGAGTCACCCAAGCACACAACAGAAGCCCTCTGGGTTTTCTCACCGCCTGTACCAAACTAGACAGAGCTGAACCACAAGGGATTCTTACTAGAATTTCCGGGAAAGAACTGGTTAACTTCACCTTTCCCCATTTTGCATTTACTAGTTATCACTTCATTCAGCCCTTATATTAGTGCAACAAAAAGCAGCTGTCAGGCCAAGCATGCTCAGTCCAAGTGACCTTGTGTTCTTGTTTGTGTTTACCACATAATCAGCAGGGAATTCCATTTTCAAAATACAAGACTTCATAATCCATTAGCACTAGAGATTGGTCCAGGGCTCTGGATTTACTGGTCACGTGTACCAAGGAATAAAAATATGAGTATACAGCTGGATTAATCTCCAGACCTGTAAAGCATCCCAACTCACCGTGTACGCAGCAGTCTCATTCAAATTCACAGATGAATATTAGCATCATTCTTAAAAGCTACCGCTAATACCAGCCCCACAGTACACGAAGAAAAAATTAAATGCTACCTGCTTTACAACTCAGAAGTATGGAGACACACAATAACTAACTCCACTTCTCAGATTTTCCATTTGTTTCATAAATGGAACATAAGAACTGATGTTCTTATTAATATACCAACAATCCATATCTCCCCCAGCTATTTCTAAAAGGCAGGAATCACTTTCACTGCTCTTAATTTTAAATCAAAAGTCTTTAGCGAGTCCAAGCAGTTTAGCTCACCATCAAGTTCAATAAATCAGAGAAAAGAATCAATGGAAAGCGTTTCAAAATGTAACCTTGGTAACGCGCAAAATACTTCCACAGAAATTACACCCATTTGCTTTATTTGCCGCTTTAGAAATTGGAATATAACACACAGGCAGAAGGGACATTAGCATCACAACATTGCATCTCCCGAGCCTAACATTGCATGTGCTCTCCTAGAAGGCACTTTCCGCAGTATGCTTTAAAAACCTGCAGCCTGGCAAGTTCGATGATTGAAAACTAATCATATTTCATGTTGACAAAATGGAAAATGGAAGTGTTCGACAGAAAATAATAATCCATATTTATTCTTTATGTCCATGCACAGCACTTTAAACGTAGTTTGGTCCATGCTGTCCACTGATAAAATGAGAATAAACTCAATGGTGATATACAGCATCTGCCATTTGAAGAATCAACATTTGTCAGTGTTACCACACAATTTTAACTGTGGTCCTACACAGTCCTCCTGCATCCAACACTTAGATTGAAAATGACTATTACTCTACATACCATTATGTGATATTTTGGGCAAATACCGATCTTGAGTGGCAACATCATTATTCATTATTTATATAAGTCTACCAGGATAAAGATCCTCTGATTCATGTTGAGGTGGAAAACTTCACAATATTTTGCTGCTCATCTCAGTGTGCTGTATCTAACATGTTTACTAGCTCTTATCCCAGCCTGATCTGAAAGGCATACCACTATCCCCACAGCCCGAGTTCAAGCAGAAAAACCTTTGCTTTATAATAGCCTCTCCTGGCAACTGGAGAATGCCAAACAGAGCAATGAAACTGGATCATTCTCCACTCTGTACATCTTCCCAAAATGCCACGGACAGTCTGATTTTGAGTAAAGATTCTGAACTTCTAAAGATTACACTCTAAAATTCTCAGGTTTTTTTCTCCTGGTTGTTTTCTGATTGAAAAAGAGCATTTCTTTCTCAGCTTAACTACCTCTCGCTGCTTATCTCCTACTTGAATCGAGGATGACCTTCCAAAAGTGGCAGTTGCCTGCTACAACGGCACCCAGCCATAAAATGCTGTTCAATTTCACAAGTTAAATAAGCATCAGACATAAAGCTCTGCTAAGGAAATAAAAGTAAAAGCAGTTTTTTTATTCATAGGTTTCAAACCAATAAAGGAATGTTCACCATAATGACACTAATGAAGATTATTTCTAAGGCAAATACTCATTTAATGGCTGCTTTTTAGTTTGTTTTTTTTCTTCACAGTAAGCATCACAGGCCTGCATCAAACCATCAAATGTTCCAAAAAGCTGAGTTCAAGGATGAACTGGTTTCCTTTTGAACCCTACCTGAACCCTATCTACTGTCACACATGGAAGTCTGCCCAAGCTGAAAACTGAGTCTCCCCTGGAGCCGTGCACACCACCATATGAAGGCTCTCTCCAATAAGAAAGAAAAAAAAAAAGAAAAAAAAAAAAAAAAGAAATTCTACTACATGTAATCCACCAGGTCAATGTTTTGTTACTTACAAGGCACAGCATGGCGATAAAGGTTATCTCTAATAGTCTGCTGCAGATCGTGATCCGGTGATCCTTTCTGAAACCTCTGGTTGAGATAATGTCTCAAGTCTTTGTTCAGTCTGCTTCCTGCAAAGAAAAAACAGCCATTTATTTATTTCTAAACGCACACAATTAACATTTCCAATTCAGGCAAATGTTAGACTTCCATTCAGAGTCCCCTAAATTATGGCATGCTGACTTTACGAGCGGAGGCTCATCTTCCTCTACAAATGGCTAATTACCAAAAATAACTCGCTGTAAACAAGAGGTCTCTCTTGTCTCATAATGCATCTTTCTTCCTGTGGTGTTAAACAGATCATCATTCCCTTTTATCACTTATTTGTCAGAGCAAATGGAGAAAGACAGATGATGTGAAAAAGAAGAAAAATAATAAAGGTAGAGTATTGCTTTTGCAACTCACTGGAGGGTGAGCTGGGCAGACAGACAGAAGGCAAAGGCTGCTCCCATTAGAGGTACTAATATAGCTGAACATGGCACAAAATCAAACAAGTGCTATACTTTGCACTGGTATCTACCCTAGCACACAGCAGGAGTTAGAAAAGAATTGATTGAAGGAATTAAGAGCATCCAAAGTCCTTAAAAACAACACAATAATATCCGACGCTTTTCACTTAAATCTATTTATTTCCCCATTCAGTTTTGAACACCTTCAGAAGCGTGCGAGAACAAAGATAAATTAGTTTAAAACAAAACAAAGTAAAAAAAAAAACCACCACAAAAACAAAGAAAAAGAAACATAGTTGTTAATGAACATTGCTAGTTGCTGAACACCAAAGACTTTCTTGTAGCAGAACATATGAACTGGAGCAACTTAATGAAGTCTTTTCTGAGAAATTAAAAGTTTCCAAGTTTGGAATAACATTGACATTAATTTGACTAAAGAGCAAAAACAACCCCAAGAGAACATAGAGAGAACAGGGATAGAAACTCTTCTGTTCTAAAAAAAAAAGAAAAAGAAAAAACAAACAAACCAAAACAAAACACTGGAGAAGCTTCAGAGAAACACAACAAGGATGATCAAAATCTGGAGCAGCTGCCATACAAGGACCAAGAAAGTAGGCTGGGATGGTGCAGCCTGTTGTGGACATCGGTCTCCAACATGCCCAGAGGGCGGGTGGGGACTGGCTGCTCCCTGTCTCTCCCAACACACGGACTAGGAGACAACAACCAAAGCTAACGGGAGCTTGGTTCAAAACCACACAAGAGTGGCAGTAGTTCACACGGGCTGCAGCAGACCTCCTTGCTGGAGAGCACAAGAAGCTTCTTGAGGAGCTTCGAGAGGAGACTGGAAAAGCACTTGAAGATGGACCTATTGGGGGTTGCAAAAGAGGGTACAGGAAATCCCTTGAGCTGAAAATGAATTGCTAGTGGCTGGTAGATCTGGGAACAGAAGTGAGGGTATATTAATATCTTGCTCTTTTCCTTTTTTTTGCTAGGCATCTTGTTTATGGCCACAGCTGGAGCCAGAATGCTGGGCTACATGGACCTTGGGCTGAACCACTGCAGATGTTTCTACAGTCTTTCATAATTTGCATTATGATTTTTTTCGATTGTGAATATGTAATGCAGAGGTCATCTCAATACTTGTTAATACTGAACGTAGCATCACAGTTGCAGATTCCTGGCTGGAGCCTTTCGGAATCCCTGCAGAACAAATCAAGAATAATAATACTGCAGCGGAGTGCAGTTGGACGGTGAGTCTGGGAGGCAGCAGCGGTACCAGACAAATGAGAAAAAGTGTGGACTATTAAATAACCATGGGCAGGAACAGCCTGTCTGCTTAACACAGTCCTGCAACATTTTAACATAAATGTTAGTTTAAAAACAAAACTAAACACAAAAGACCGTAGTCTGAAATACTAAGTCAAATTCTTAAAAATAAACAGGTGTTTTCTATTCAGGTTCTCCAGGCAGGTTTTTTTTTGTTTTGTTTTGTTTTGTTTTTTTTTTGTTTTTTTTTTTACAGATTAAATATCGTATTGAAGAAAGGAAGGCTTAAGGCAGCAGACTCAGCTATTGAAAGAAGGAAAAAATTTTGAAGACCAAGATGCTCATTACAGAACAGCTCAAACAACAAAACTGAAATTAAGGCAGATAAAACTGGCTCATCAGACTTTCCTGAGTTACCGCAGTGACACCCCTCACACCAAGAGTAGATTATCAACCCATTTTCTAACAAACGGTCTCCAGTTATTGCACTATAAAAATGGTTTCCCACGTAGGAGGCACTTGGAGGGCTTGGTAGATCCGTGGGCTACAGTTTTCCAATATCAGAGCTGACCTCCCAAACTCCAGATGTTTTATTTCATACCACAATGTTTTACTCCAGAGGGAGACGGGGCACAGAAAGAGCATCTGCTGAAATAGTAAAGCATTTCTTTATATTTTTAACTAAACAGTCAGTATTTTTCTTTGCACGAGGCAGTAAGACAAGGTGGTTTCTCATAGCAAAAGGAACAAATATGACAAACAGTTTGGACATAATGCAAGGGCTTGTTCCAGTGAAGAAATTAATGCACTGAACTGCATGCATCATATAACGTAGGCTTTCTCCTGAAATACTGTGTGATTCATGATTCAATGATTAATGTCACAATAATGTCTAGAGGTGAAAAAGCTCTGCTGAGCTAGGGGTTGTTTAACCACAGAAAATATGCAATTTACTGATGATATCTGCTTTTAGCTTCCCTCTGTGCCCATTCCATCTAGCATCTCAGTCTATTACGGCCCCCGCTGGAAAGTTTGGTTATTTGGTTTATGCAGTAGCTGGGATTTCCCAGCTGAGTCACTGATGCACTAGCCAAGATGGCAGTTGCAAAAATAGGGGCTATAGCAATGCTTACACTCACATGATTGTCCCCTCAGGGAGCTCACAGTGATGCTTATTTCTATTACATGTATTTTAAATGGGGAGAAGAAAAGAAAGAGAAAAAAAAAAAAACAACCCAAAATGATTGCTAAGCCACATTTTTGTTGCTAAAATCCAGAAAATTCTTGATGGAAATAAAGGCTTCATGCAGCCCTGATGATCTCAGCTCAGCAGCTGCTGAGACCACGGCTGTGGACAAAAGCAGGCTCACCCCATGCAACTCACTTCAGAGCATGGAAGAAGAAAATGAGCTAACACAGGAACTAACACCATGTTGAAAGCTGCCAAAAGGATCCACCCTGGAACACGTTGGATTCTTTACCATTTCAAATGTTTCAATCCACTCTGATTATCTTTTCCAAAAATCTCCTCAGACTTGAGAGGGCACATGCTTGATACTGGCATTATTTAGTATATTCTAGTGCTAAACACAAGTTTACGAACACTGATAAATTCTTTTTGAGCCTGAACTCTATGCACCCACAATTCTTGAGAATCTGAATGATATGCCAGTGACATTTCAGCAACCTCATGTGTACAAATTGTAGCAGTAAAATTCATCCTTATCCTCAGAGGCAGCCCTTGCTTGTGCACGGTCCCTCTGAAAATAGTCTCACCCTCTGATGTATTCTGTCCATACACCAACCACCACCAGGCTGGGTTGAAGGGCCGGTGCCGAAAACCACCTGTTTTTATGCAAAAGTCCTTCCTTTGTAAAGTCTAATTCCATGCATAAGTTGTGCTCAAGAAAATACCTGGCTGCAGTTTCCTTAGTGATAAGCTGTGTTAACCAGAAGTATACTATTGCCCTTCAAAATGTTCTCAAGGAGATTGCATCTTATGTTTACTCTTTGGTGATTCTTTCTTTTCTCCTCTGGTAAAAGCATGGAAAGAGGTCTTACAGTGATAACGGGGGAGGAACAAAAGATGCAAGCCACAAACATCGGTTTCCAAGCAGGAGGATACAAGTCTTACGTGTTAGCGGTCAGCTCTTCCTGCTGGCCAGGACAGGTTGGAAATGCATTTATTTGCACACAGAAAACTCACCTTGTTATTTCTGTAATCAAAATTAGGTTGATCCAGCTAGCTTTAGAAAATCAGACATAAAAAAATGCAAAAAGAAATTCTTGCCTACAAAACTAACCAAAATTCATATTTTTAAGCTTTAGAAGTAAAAGATGTTCAAAGATTGGTTTTTGTTGTTGCAACAGTTTCCTTCCTTTGTTCCCCCATGGTGAACGAAACCAGCGTCTGTCTTTATGTGAAGATACAGGCAGAGAACCAACCTTCCACTGCGTTGCTCCCCATTGTACTACTGCAAATCTGAGATGTTTCCATCTTATTATCTGAATCCTTCTTTACCTTTGAATAAAACAAAGGGCAACTCGCTGAATGGCTGGTTTTCTCAATGATTCTTAATTATTATACTGCATTTTAGAATACGTCAATCGTCATCCCAAACCATTACATCATAAAAATACCTTAATAGCAAGCACAATCCCCAAGGGGAAATAAAACCGTCTCTCATAGAAAAAAAAAATAATATTACTGAGGTACAGTTTTCTGAGAAGAAATATACTGTGCTTGTCAATTTTGTGGAGATAAATATGTAACATTGATGGTTTTGTGATTAATGAAAAGTATTGACTGTTTCTAAATACACTTCTTTCAAACCCTCAGTTCTCTGTCACACATCTCTCCTCCAACAGTTACCTAATATTAGAATCACTAGAGAAACTATGCTTTGCATTATGCTCTGATGGTTATTGCTACAATTTCCAGTTTCTGCAGGGGAGAAAGCTGTGTACCAGATCATGGAACGCTGTTGTTGCTGCATAAGAACATCCATCTCTTCAAAACGCACTACCACCAGCGAGCAGCAGTGCAGACCTGGGGGGCTGAAAGCCTCTTGCCTTATTGACATACAGGCTTCCAATAAGGAAAGCAGACTGCATAAATGACCAAGCAAAAACTGATTTTTTTTCAAGAAAATCCAAGCATGAACATCACAGGGCTGGCTGAGAGCACCTTCCTGCCAGCTGGCAGATAGTCTATGCCAGAACTGAGCAATATGTACATTCTGAAGATATATTTTGAACTCATGTTTTATGCATTTGGAAACTATCATTTTATAGTTTATGTTTATATTAATTACTGCAGCTGTTTTATCCCATTTATATTTTGAGATGGTCATAGATAATCCTGATAAACAGCTACACTCTGACAGAGCCTGTAGATGCTTGTGCAAAGATGGGTCAGGGTCAGACCCAGGACACGGTGGTCTCTGACCTATATTACACTTTTATAAGCAGGTTTAAACGAGTATATATTTTTCCTTTACTCTTCTTTGGGAAGACTACCAATTGCTGCATTCACAGTCACTGATAGCATCTGAACTGGAAAAATCCATTTTCTATCCTTGAATTGCAGCAGAATCCCCTTTCTCTTGTCGGGATCTCCATTTAAAGGCGTCTTTAGCAGAGGGATTCTCTGTGGGCAGACAAAGACCATTTCAAAACAACAGGGCCATGAAGCAATGAGAGGTTAAAGGCCTTGCTAAAGGGATAAAAGTGCAATAGAGTCATCTGGATTAAGACTCTCTCTCGCTGCCCTGATGTCTACATCATGAGGGAAGGATTCAATTTTTTAAAGACACAAAGATTGCACGTGTTGGATTTGCAATATAAACCCCTGATTATAACATACTGTCTTTCATCTGGAGATCTCTATCTGAAGGTATTTAACGAACATTAATAAGTTATCATGGTTGGCAGGGTTTTATTTCTGTGCTACAAGACACAGAACTGCAGATAAGGGTGGAAAAAAAATCCAAAACAAACAAAACAAAAACCAAACCCCTCACTCATTTAGAGGCACGAGCAGAGAACCTGCAGCTCACATTTTCTAAAGCAGTGAGAGGACTTGCAACCTCAGTTGACTGGCCTTACAGGCTGTGTGACTTCAGTTGTCCTCCTTTCTCCAAGGCTGCTGCTCTACCCAGATGACAGGACTCAACACAAACTCATCTATAATTAGAGGCAAAATAGCTGCCCTCAGTGGTAAAGTATTTTAAACCCATCATCTCCCTTACCAAAATCACATAGTTTTTTTAGAGAAATGTTAAAATATTAGTAAAGTAACTAAAGACAACTTCTACGTCTGTTGTTGAATTCTTACTAAAAAGAAGGGTGTAGACAGGGCTCCTGGGAAGCAGAAGCCACTTCTTGACACTTTTCTGTACAGCACTTGGCACACCAGTAGTGCCAAGGCATTGCCACTGTGTCTTACTAACGCTCACAATGGATCTTCCTCAAGTCCTCACATAAAGGTGGCCTTGATACTCACATATATATTTTATTAATCTCTGGAGAGACTCATATTCTATTTCTGGATCAATTAATATAATAATATTCATGGCAAAGTCCAGTAGGCAGCAGCCCATCTTCAAAGACAAAATGAAGGCTGAGTGGATTTTTATCATTTAGCAAGACCACAATGGTAACCACATCATCATCAAATATTCCTAATCCCAGCAGTTGTTACACAAATGACAATAGTTTGTGCTATATCATTTCATTCTGTCCCATCCTTGTCTTCCAGCTGCTGTCCAAAAGTGATTATAAATAATGGGGCTATAAAAGCCATTCAATAATTAGAAGATTCATTGGCCATATGCCAGCAGTGACAAAAGAGAGTGATTTATGTAAGATGAGTCTGTTACATCTGCCAAATCACAGTTTCATTACGCCTGTGGCTTTAAGGTCACAGTTTAACACTGTTCGAACAGCCATTTGTCAAGGGGGTGCTGGGGAGAAGAGATGAAATACGTCATGGTTTTGTTTGCTTTCTTGTTTTAACTACTAAAATAAATAAGTAAATAAAGTCCAGTACCTACGCTTGTTATTTCACGTCTCCTGCGAGGTCAAAGACACAAGGATAGAGAGTATGACACAAAGCACTCATCATGGTTGGCCAGAGTTCAAATAAGATCACAAAGCAAAGACATACAGTTTAAAAGCCTTAAGTATTCATGCGGCTTCTTAAATTCAATATAATCTAAGCATGTTCTATCTTCCAGTCACCCATGAAATGAAGGCACCTTGTAAACCCACAACATGTCGGTAAATTAATTGCTACTACATTTTCCTAACACAAGTAAACTTAAAAACCCTTTATGGCTCAGTGTGCTAAAAAGATATTTAAACATTGCCATGGGAGTTCAGCTTAACAATTAACATGGCTCAGCAGACACCTGATTTGATTCCAGCTCTATTTTCTTCTCTTTTTTCCTGTATTAAAAACAAACAAACAAAATCCTCCAATGAACTTTTATTGATGAGTACAAACCAGTCCCATAAAGTCCAGATGTTTGGATGTCCACATAAAAGCTTCAATAGCCTCGTCTATCATTGTCAACGATTGCTTTCATACCAATTATGAGAGTCTCTATTGACAAAAACTACTGGTCTGAGGGTAGAAACTGCATCTTTGTTGGAAATGCTACATCCAGTCCCAATCAGTATATTACTTGAATTCATATCAGCCTGCTACAGCCAGACTCCAGATAGATGAACTGCTCAGGTACGAGCCTAGACATTTCTGTTATTCTAACAGATCCATACCACCACCAAAGCAAAATGACTGCCCATCCTTTACCTACCTTCCTGAAGTAAAACATAAAACACTTTCCAATTTTTATGCTTTAAAACCCTCTCAGAACAACAAAGCCACATCCACTGCAAAATTCTTCCAGTGGAAGGAAATTATGATAAGCTGGAGGGTTGTGCTGTAAAGAATTGCACAAAGTTACAGGATGAACTACCTACACGGCAATAAAACTCAACTTTGATGGAGCATGGTTAAGACTTCTGCAGCAGCCTTGCTGCTGAATCAGCAGAAAGCACTTCAGTGCAGCTAGTAATTCCTGTCTGGAGAATGAATAACACTTGTTACTTTATTACTAACAGAACTTCTTAAAATATTATTTTAGGTGTAAGCTGTGAATCTGAAGGAGATGTATTCACTCAAAACTTTCAGGTCGTGTTCAGAATCAGGAGCAGGCAAGAGCTTTCTTGGCACAGTACCTTTTGGTATCGCTCTCAATCTGCATGGGTGAATGAACCAGCACTGAGGTGGTAATTCAGCATTTGCTGCTACAGTAATGCACTTAACAGATCATAAATCCACGGTGAAACTATTCTGCGAGCACCTAACCTAATCTACTGTATTCGTAGGGTGCTCCACCTTATTTTCTGTGCATTAATAGTGATTCATATTTCTAGTATAAATTTAAACAAATAGTCTTTCAGCTGAGAAGTGCCAAAAAAACCCATAGAGCTCAAGCTTGCAGGTTGAGAAGCAAAAACATTATCATTCATACACCAGGCCTGAAAATTTTGAACACTTGTGACAAATACACTTCCATTGCTCTTAGCTGAATTCAGATCAGCAACGCCAGCAAATGCAGCAGAATGACCAGCCTTTTTCCCCCTTTAGCCTTTTCAAGCTCCTGGTGCCCTCAGGTTTCAACCTTGAATTTCTTGAAGTTCCTGGAGAAGAAACCTTCCTTCACCCTCTGACATCCTTGCAGCCCAGGACAACCCTGACCTGGGAGAGAGGGAGGCCACACAGCCACAACTGTGGCTCCAGGAAGGGAAGCGTGGTTTGTAATGGATGGTGCCTGCAGGAAAGCTATTGATTACTAACATGTTCGACAGCAGGATGTTCTACAGCTCTGGATAACATTGACAATGCTCTCAAAGAACAAGAAAAAAATGGATAAAGTATGAGTCTCACAGCATCACTGCAGGCAAATACATCCTGAAGCTTTAAGCCACTACAATATTAGAACACTTGCCAATTCAAGTTCTTTTTTTGTGAGAATTCAAAGGAGAGCCTGGACAGGCATAGCTCAGTCATCCGAGAGATACTGCATGAACTATGGTAGAAATCCAATCTTTCTACCTCAAGAAGAAACTATTTTATTATTTTTTTAAGAGTGTTGTTTAACTACATCTACAGTCCTGGATCCCTTCTGTGTCTGAGCAGGTCAAGTTGCCCACAGTGTTGGTGGGTGACACAAACTGCTGAGGGTTGCTAAAGCTGCATCCACATGATGGAAAAACCTGATTCTGTTGATCTTTGTCACAGCTTTGCTGCAGGCTGCAGCAGATTTCTATGCAGAGGGGTCCTACCTTAAAGTAAAGGCATGAGGAAGAATATGAGGATATTTTCTGCTCCTCTCTTCTTAAAGCTTTTGTTATCTTTTGTGTCCATAGGGAGCCTATAGCACCATGACACTGAGTAAAAGATGACATTTCTCCAGAGAAAGTGGCAACTGTACCTGCCCCAGGAAAGCCCAGAAGGAGGGAAAATCTAATACACATTAGGCAAAAATATGTGTAACAAAGCATGGAGCTCAAGCAACAAGAACGTATGATAAATAGAAGAGGGGAAAGAAAGTTCAGCAGTATTAATGACTGTTGGCCAGGCATACCGCTAAACGTATTTGAACTGGTCAGGCACAGAGCTTCAGACACGTGGCTTTACTACATCCATATGATGCTGGCAGATGTAGAGCCAGCCAGGGTGCTTCTTGCCTGCAGCATAGTTAATCATGAACCCAACTAACTAAAAGCTGGAGATTAACCACTACTACTGTGCTGTTGACTCATAGGATTCACCAAGGGCAAATTGTGCTTGACAAACCTGATCATCTTCTACAACAAAACAACCTGCTCAGTTGACATGGGGCGAGCGGTGGACATTGTCTACCTGGATGGCTCCCAGAATTTTGACACGGATCCCCACAGCCTCCTCCTAGAGAAACTGATGCGTTACGGTCTAGGCAACTGGTCTGTGTGGTGGGTGGCGAACTGGCTGACAGGCCACACACAGAGGGTGGAGATAAATAGCTCTTTTTCAAACTGGCAACCTGTCACAAGTAGGATCCCACAGGGATTGATCTTGGGCCCAACACTGTTTAGTATCTTTATAAGTGATCTGGATGATGGGGTCAAGTGTCCCCTGATGAAGTTTGCTGATGACACCGAACTGAGTGGGGAAGTGGACATTTTGGAAAGAAGAGCTACCCTGCAGGAAGACCTGGATAGGCTGGAAGAGTGGGCTAACAAGAACCTTATGAAGTTCAACAAGGACAAGTGTAAGGTCCTGCGCCTGAGAAAACATAACCCAGGAGTGCAGCAGAGACTGGGATCTACCTGGCTAGGGAGCAGCTCTGTGGAAAGGGATCTGGTGGACAACATGCTCATTATGAGTGAACAGTATGCTGCTGAGACAAAGAAAGCTAAGAGGATGCTGGGTTGCATCAACAAGTGCATCACCAGAAGAGATAGAGATGTCATTATCCCACTCTACTCCGCACTTGTCAGGCCACACCTAGAATACTGTGTTCAGTTTTGGTCCCCACTATACAGAAAAGTATATTGGAATAATCTGCCTCAGGAAGTGTTGGATTCCCCAGTGTTGGATACTTATAATATTCGGCTGGACAGGGTGCTGGGCCATCTTGTCTAGACTATGCTTTTGCCAAGAAAAATTGGACCAGATGATCCTAGAGGTCCCTTCCAACCTGGTATTCTATGGATTCTATGAGTCTTCTTTTCTTTCCTCAAACTATTTTCAAGAAATGCTGCAAGCTTTTGTCTTAGCTTTTTGTTTTCCTTTTTCACTTTGAAGAATCCACAAACACAAGACAAGCGCAGACTCTCAGATGGTCCCTGGGAATGACAGCAGAGAGCAAGGTGAGAGAAGGGACCTGCTGGGATCAGAGATGCAGAATATTTTCCTACTAAAATAAAAAAATCTCCAAGATAAACCATAATACTAACTAACAGCCACACACGCTATAAGGTTTTCACAGGAAAGCTTGGGGAAGTAGGTGTGCAAAGAACAAAAGTAATACAACATCCTCTAGACTTGTTTTCAGTAAAATCTGGATAAGCATCACACTAAATACTTCAGACAGTTCTGTGGCCAGATCAGTGTTGAACTAGAGGCTTAAGTTAACTGGCTGACAATCAAGCTGTGACATTAAAGTCATGTCCATAAATGCTTCCTCTTGGTGGTGACCTTAAACCAAGCGCCCAGAGCAAAGCCTCAGCTCTGCAAAACTTTACAGAAAGCCAGACCCAGAGGTGAACTTAGGGAAGCAGAGACATTCCTCCAAGGAAGGCATTTTGTCTTGCACACAAAGATACTGCTGTATTAGGGCTTTTTGCACTGTGTGTTCCAGCAAGGAAAAGCTATGAGGAGTACGAAGCGGTCATCAGTGGCAAGAATCGTTGATGTTGCCACGTAGGCTTTTTAAAAAAAAAAAAGAAAGTAAGGAAGAAAAGAAAAAACCTCCTACACATCCGAAGTGAATGCAGAATGAAATCATTGTAAGAGAGTGGCATGGGATGCAGCCTCTTTCCATGAGCAGCTCTGAAAGATTCAGCCTGAGTGGCTCGTGCCCTGTCGCCACTAAGCCTTTCCATCAATGAACACAGACTGGGCTACGTGATCACTGCAATCTTCCGGTAATACTTCATCAGGAAAGTACAGCCTGCATGGGAGCCACGTAACAGCATTTGTCACTGACACATACTCTGTATAACTGTGTAGCATGAAGCAACCTGGATAAGGGAGCGTTGTTTCTTTTCCTTTGCTCAGACTCAAAGCTGCCAGTGAGTATTTTTCTGGGATGCAGGGAGGGCTTACAGGAGGCAGCAGAAGCAGAGTAGGGGGTGAAGAAGGAAGTGCAGATAGATTAGTAAGAACAGGAAAATCAAGATGAAAAGCACTTGCAGTTTTTCACTCAAAGGCAACGACCCGTTTCTGGAAATTACATGCATATCTCTCTGTGTCTCCTGAAAGGAGTTACCATATGTTCTAAAAGTAGGATATAATATTTGAGCTGTAAAAGCCAAATCAGCTTGAGAAACAGACGGCATTACAATGCTTTAGCAGAACAAGCCCCACATAACAATATGCCAACAAACTCATTTTCTAGAATGGCACTAGCAAAATATTTGCAAAATCTGAAACCCATTCCCTAAATACAGCATTTGATTCTTCCAGAAAAATGGGAAAAAATGACATATATGCCTGTATTCGGTAATTTTGAGTAGCTACTCATATTCTTTGGGGCTTTTTTCCTTGCTCTTCTCTAATTTAAGCATAGGTAGTAGGTTTTGGTGCTTATTTTTTTTAAACGTGACCTCAGACTCCTTCATCAGTCAAGCTAAGTCCCTTTTCATCCTTGTTCTTCCTTGATTGCTAGAGGGACAAACTCCCGTTGCCCAGCCAGGTCACCTCTGAATACTAATCACAGCTTTATAGTTTTCACTCAGCCCTCACTGGCTCCCGGGCATATGTCAATATTAACGGCCTGATTTCCAGAGGTCCCGAATGCATAAAATCTAATGCTGAGAACCTGTGATGGTCAGGCCATAAATGCACACCAAATGCAGACATTACCACAACACTAGAATTTTGATGCTGCTTTTTTTATTATTTTTTTCCTCACAAGTATCTCTATCAGACAGAAAATGGTGGCCTTTTTGGAAGAAACCAGCTACAAATCATAATGTGTCTGTTTGAAGCTCTGTTCAAAGCACGTGCTGACCAACAACCCATTCTCCGGCATGGCTGGATGATAGACACTCAGGTGCACTAGGTGTTTCACCAAAGAAAAATAAATATTTTTTTCTCTCTCCAAATATATTCATTTACACAGAAACAAGATCTGCCGAGAAACAAATCCAGAAAAAAGAATTACTGTGGTCTCGCAGTAGGAAGTAAAGGTCCTGTTGTTACAACGTTATTTTCAAGAAGAGTACAACTAAGCTTACCGTGTGATAGACCTGCTTTTTTTTTGTTAGTTTTTGTTTGTTTGGGTTTTTTAAGTATATAATTACACATTTGTGGATATATAGAAGAGACACCAAACCACTAACCTACAGTACATAAAGGAAGCACACAGGCAACAACACTTTGTGATTTAGAAAGTCAGGCCGTCAAAGCTGAAAATAATTATGAGCTAAATCTGTTGGGGAAAAAAACATTCAAACAGAAAAACGTGTATAACAGTTGGGAGCTGTTGAAGCACACTTTACAAGAGGCACAAGAAGCCACAAAAATCGAGTAAGAAGGTCACACTGGTTAAAAAACCAACCTGGCTTATAAGGAAAGTGACTGCAGCTTTTTTTAACTTCGTATTGTAGACAATAGAAAAACAAGATCTAAGAAACTGGACTAGCTCTGGTTAATTATTCTGACAAATATTTTTTTGTTTTATTTTTAGTCTACAATTGGAAGAGTTTTCTGATTGTTGGAGGATATCCTTCATCCCTGGAAAATGTTACACCAAGACTGAATGTTTTTCTCGAAAAAATATGTTCAAGTTTAAAGTGGAATTGATTCAAACTAGTCCTTATAATGTCCTGAGCTATTACTTGGAAATCTAATTTAGAAAGACAGTGCTGAACGGGTAGGTAAAGGATGTGGAAGAATGGGAGATCCAACAGCAATTTAGAAAGAGTTCAGGGTAAAATGATGCAATAAGCTAAATCTTTTCAATTGCTCAGTTGACCAAGAATCTACGCAAGTTCAAAAATCCCAGTGGTAAAAGGAAGGCATTAACGTGCCAATTCTGTAGTAAAAGCAATTCAATACGCAGCATTATGGGCCTTCCTTTTGTGCAGGAAATGGAAATGAAATTCTAAAATAAGATTTTAAAGCATTGACAGAATAAGTGAGTTGGCTGGAGCAAGCAAAAGGTATAGCAGGCCAGTTTGTTATGAGTTTTAATAAAGTACTACCATATCTTATTGGCAAAACTCAAATTGTCAGCTAAAGTGAACAAGGGCAATGTTGCTGTTTGCGATTCCACACACAGTCATGCAAAACAAAAAAGACCTTGATTCTCAGGATGGTCTCTTCCATGTAGAGCACCCTTCTCTTCTGTAACCGCCATGTTAAAGGCTGGTCAATGACAGCAGATAAAATATCAAAAAACTCACATTCAAAAACAAAAACCAAACGACCTTGAATAGCTTTTGTCTCTAACATAAATCTAATACCTCATATAAAGCAAGTTTGGCAATAAAAAAAAAAAAGTACATGAAAAAGCTTACTAGGCTCTGGAACAAACATCTTTTTTGCCTTGGTCACAAGGTCTTGTTTCCTTAATGTGTTTAGGAGCGCCTGTATCATGTTTCTGTCACCCTTACTTTTCCCCCCTAAGAAACAAATATGAATATTACAGATGGTAAAACCCACATTTTCTCAAACAGGAAATAAATGTTTATATGTGGCATATAGCAAAATATATATTTCCAGAGACAATAGCTGCAAGAGTTAGATTTATTAGTGCAGGGCAGGAATTTTTAATGGAAAACACATTTTTTGGGATAAGAATTTTAATTACAAAGAAACAGCACACAAATGGCTCCTTTAGATTTAAAGCAGAGCAGTTCTGCAACAAAATCAAAAGGACATGGTCTCTTTTGGTGAAAAATTGAATATTGGAATAAAGAGAGAAAAGCTCGACTCGAGGATACGGTGGGTTAGACATTTTCCATGGAATGCTTTTGATCACAAAATGGCATTTGTCAAAATGAAGACATTCTGCAGGAACGTGACATTTCTGCAGAAATCAGACATAGCTCTGATGGGGCCTTTTCAGATCACGCCGCAGCTTGCCAGGCTACCCACACCCTGGCCACAGGTTCCCAAGTTTCCAAGCTCAGTCCAGTTAAGCCCTTCTGCCCACATGCCGCATATCTCTCCCCTCTTATAATCCTTAGAAAATTCATGCTGCCGGAATAAGAATTAGCACACTGATCTGAAAGCAGTGGCTTATGAAAAGCCAACCGATACCCAGGTTAGATCTTCACATCTGCAAACAAAAAGGGAGCCAAAGCACCAGTTCAGTTCTGAAAACACCAAAAATTGGCACCTCCAGAATAAAGTTTCAGAGATTCTGGTTTGGTAGGGAAGGAAATATAGGCTTTTTTGGGAAGCGAGGCCTCCCTGGTGTGAGCACATCTATTTAGCTGCAGGCATCTCACACTAAAAACAATTAACTGGAAAATACAAGACCAGAAGTGGTCAAAATAACAGTTTCCCAGAATTCAAAATGGAAAGAAACACTCGTTTCATTCCCTTTACATTACTGCTTCCAGCAGCAGTCTTGGTACCTTTCTTGTATGTCCGCAATGAATGGCTTTTTTGAAAGATTAACAGGAGAAGCAGAGATGAAATGTTTAATCAGGCTTTGCTGCTGGCTTTGGCTTCAGGGGCTTCTTCCCGTTTTGCAGGATACAAGGACCTGACCATGGTTTATTCCCATTTTTCCCTGGTGTCGGCTCTCCAGACTTACATGGTTCTAACCAATTTGCAATTCTGCCAGGAAAGGAAATCTGCATGGTCAAGCATTAGCTTTACTATAATTGCCATTAAAACCACTAGCTACTTTATTTTTTAAATTATTTTGATAAGCGTTCTGATGACCCAGCTGCAGACAACAAGAGATGTAATGGAAAGCAATAAAAATCAGCATTAAGTGTCTAAACATTAATTCTTCCTCCTTAACTTTTTATTCTTACCATTCTTATTATCTTGGAGAGCTCTCCTTGTACTTTCTCAGTTGGTTTGCTATGAAACCTTTTTCAGCCCCACTTAATCAAATGCATTTGGATGGAGGTCTCTCACACTGATTCCGAAATGGAAAGCTCTAATCAGCTTAGCCTCAAATTCATTTTACGCTTCTCTCACTTTTGGGAGCGCACAGTCAAAGCTCTAGAAGTCCTCCAAAGCTGAAAGACTTTTTAAGCAACACCGGTACAGTGGAGCACCTTGTACTCCATCTACTAACTAGAGGGGACAATATTTTGGAGAGATCTAAAATGATCTAGGAAGAGATGCAAGGAAGCACAGTACTGGCCTTGAATTTCTGCTGAGTGAATGTCACTGGGGTTTCTGCTCTTATGTTACTTTGGGACTTTGGAAAGCCCTACCTCCACTCATTAAGTCATTGAGAATTTTTCTGCTGACTTAAAAGGACTTTGGGTCAGGACCTCCCAGCTTGGCAAGAAAAGGTGTCAGACAAATAGCATGCAAAAGGAATAGCTATTTATCAAAGGAGCAATCCAGAATAATGCACTGTTCTTACTTGAACACAGTCCCACTTTTAGAGTCTGAATCAGGGTAGATGAACAAAGGAGGAACTTCGGAAGACAGGGTTTTTTTGGAATAAAATCAATTTTAAGTATAATGCAGAAGAGGCATCCAGGAACCACAGATGAACAGTTCACACAGGGAACCCAGAATCCCCAGTCTCCTCCAGACAAGAGCTGCACTTCTGCCCACAGCTTTGTGCCAGTCACACTCGCCTGCCAACAGGCCCCATGGTGAGGTCCTCAGTTTCCTAGAAATAAAAACTCTGCTGCTGTTTCTGAGCAAGTCCAGCCAGGCTGGCCAGGTAAACCTACCGTCCTTGACATGTTGTGTTTTTGCACACTTCTATCCTGAGAGTTTTAAAATTATGTGCCTAAATATAAATTCATCGGTCTAATTTTACATTTCTTTGGTTTTGGTCTTTCCTTTAAGACACAGCCTGTTAAGCTCTTAAAAGAAGCTCAGGAGACTGGCCCTTTTATGATTCGATATTCCCCTGTTGCTGCCTTTCCACCTCTGCCCAGACCCAGAAGTTTCATTCAAACAAGGTACATCCGAAGTCGCCGTATAAGCAGCATGTACGCACAAGCCTTACACTGCCAGCACACAAATGGCAGATGCGTCTACACAGGCTGACAATTGATTTACTCGTAATTTGCAACCCCTTCCAAAGGAACTAGACTTCCTAGCAATCAATGAGAAACTAACCTTGTTAGCAAATAAGCCAAGGTTCTTCTAAATTAATCAGTTCTTTTTCATCCAAACAGTACAGATAATGAAAGAGAAGATGACATTTTACATGACCTATAAAGAGTAGAATTTCTATTTTAGGCTCTCCTTCGTAATGGTGCCAGGATGATTGCGTTTTGTTTACTGGACAGAATAATCTCTTATTTGTTAAGGCTTGAATGCAATTTTATACAGTACAAAATTTTATCTTCTATTGTCTTAATTATCATCTGGAGGGTTGAAACATGAGACGATGGCACAGAACGAAATGAATATTAATGTGTTCTATCTGCAATTTAAAGAGAAAGGGCTTGGAGCTTTCTTTTGCTCATGTGCTTAACATGCCGCATCAGACTAGTGAATTATATCCCATTTAGCTGTTATTGTTTCTCCAAGTAGCGTGAAGACAACAGACATCAACCTTTTGCAGACTCCCTGCATTTCTAGGGTTCAAATATGCAACCTTTTTCTCTAATTTCCTCTTACGTCATTTGGTAAAAAGTTTTAAAACATCTTCTGGTTAGAATGGTGCACAAGGCTACACCACTGTTTTTAAAGCTCTTTCTAAGACGCCTTTATCACCTGTAGCATGTTCTCATGCCAGTGTGAAGGCGCAGGCAGTGGGAGCCTGCCTTTTCTCTCTGCCTTTTCTCTCATTTAACTTCTCTGCATCCTAATAGTTAGCTAATTCAGTCCCCCGAGGAAAAAAGGTGCATGTATCCTGAGAGGAGGTGGGGAAAAAGAAAGCCTCAGATGGTGAATAGTGCACAGTGACATTAGGGGGTTTTCCACCTTCCTAGGGAAAAATCAAAGGGAGCTTAGTGTGCCGATTTTTAATTAAAACAAACATAATGCATGGTCTGACCAGTTCAGAGTGATTTTGAAAGTATCAATAGGGATTGAACAAGACAGTGCTTCTGTGTAATGCTCCACGGTTTAATTCTTTTGCAGTTTCATCCTGTTCTATCAATGCTGACCTTTCTGGGTCCGAAAAAAGGAAGAACTGAAAGCTTTATTCTCCCTTTTTGTGAAGAAGAGAAACTGGGTTGGGTTTTGTTTCAGGGGCTTTTTCAGCTCTATATACAGTGTTAGAAATTTAAAATAATTAACAAAAGTCAAGAGAGAAATATCAGCTAGCAGAAGGCCAATTTTTAATTTTGAACTGATATAACAGCCAAGCTATACTGACACACACACACAAAATAATCTGTATTTCAGGGAGAGAAATTTAAGTTGCCTGAAAACATAGAGACAAAGAGTTTGCATGACTTATCAAGATAATTCCTTTTTCATTTAGTTTTAAAGTAAAAGGAAAAATAGCTGCATTAAGGCCCCTGTGTCTCTATGGCATCCTGCACCCATTAAGAAAGTGAAGCAAAAGTCTCAGGTTTGACTTGGCTCTCGTGGACTCCAGGGGTAAGTACAAACACAGCAATGACAATATATAAAAGATCCTTTTCCTCTTATGCTGTTCCAGGCCGTGACTATTTTAAGGCCAAGCATTTGTGCATCTAAAAAACAACTGCATCATACATTTTTCTCTTTGGGGTTCTTTTTCCTTGTTTGTTTTTACTACTCTGCAAAATCCCCAAAATGCATAATTCTGCTTTAGCAGCTCCAAATTCGATCAAGTGGATTAACTTTATGCCCACCTAAGCAGTGCTCAGAATATGAAAACATTCATCATCAAGGCGTTTCTGCTGCAAGCCTAGATTTGCTGAAGGACAAGATAAAATGAAGACAGAACTGCACAGGCATTGTGTCACCATTAGGATAATCCACCTGGGGCAGGAACACTCACTGTCTGAAAGATAGCACATCCCCTAAAGCCAAGGCGCCACAACCTCATCTGACCGATTGACTACTCTCCAACATGTTCCCCATGCAGAATTGCAGAGATTTAGAGGTTTTAGAGGTACTAAAATTTTGAGGAACCACCCCAATAAACCGCAGAAGAGTGTGAATTAGGAGCTAATAATCACCACCATTTCACTCAAACTCAACAGGAGGCAAGTGGATGGGATCTGAGTTTCCTCAGAGCTCCCATTTTTGGGTGTGAAGGGATGGAGGTTGCTTAGGGTTTGCAACGGTCTGTCCCAGAACCAGCCACCTACCACGACACCAGCACTCCACTCGGGGGAAGCAGAGCCCGGAGCCTTTCCTTCCATGGCCACAGCTCCTCTGGCAAACTCTACGCTGCCCTTCTGCCCATCTCACAGAAGCTTAAAACTCCAGGTCACTGTCACCTGCGCAAAAGCTCATACACAAAAGTCCTCCTGCTATATTTCCAAGTTGTTTAAACACACAATGGCATATCTGGTGCTTATTGGATGATATAGGACATTCATACCTGAACACCTACAAATAACAATCAATACCTGCGTACGTGCAATGCCACTTGCTATAATCAAAGAATAATGCCACCCAAAAACATCCATCTAAAATTAAAAAAAAAAGAAAATAATGGAATTAACAAAAAAAATACAATTGAGAATGCAATTTAAGCTGAGGTAAACAGACAGTAAAACATATCTGATAAATGATCAAATCATACCGTCTAGCAGATTATTGTCTACTGAACAGAAGGGCTGAAGAACACAAACACTCCAGTACGATAGCTATAAATCAGAGTTTAATGAAATTATAAGATATTTATGCAAAGCATTCATGGCTATGACAATTCATTTGCACGAAGTGAAAATAGAGTAGAAATTTGTCAAAATGCAAATAGAACAGTGACCTATTGACACACAGTCAAAATGTGAAGGGGAGAATCAAGTTCAGGACACAAGGGCTACAATTACTGCAGTGTGCTTATAAGAACATTTCTCTCTTTACATTGTGATTTTCCATCAAAAGGCAGATCTAAGGAACTCATTAACACGAAGAAAAACGAATCAGACATTATTGAAAAGGAAGAAAGAAATATGCATCTTATAATGTGAATTAAGATTTCCTGCTAGAGAATGCCTTTATCTTTCCAGGCAAAGTAGCAAAGCAATTTTGCAGGAGAATTTAATTGAGAAATATGGCACACAAAAGGGCTGCTTATATGCAGACCTCAGTGGAAGATACAGAGCAGAAAATAAGTCCTCTGGACAAAAATGAGTATTGCACATCAAACAATGTTGCCAAGTGTCATTGCTTATCTAGGAAATATCATGTTTAAATCTGTTTCTGAGGAAAGTCATATTGCTTCCCCAATAAAAAAGCAGTTACTTTAAGTTACCACAGTTATGATACACTAAACATAAATATATCCATGCCAAAGAAAAAGGAAGCACTTGTATTACCTTTTGAAAGTCACTGATCTGGTTAAGACAGTGGTATTTCGACAACCAGGTTTAATTTTGAAAGGATTTGAGCAGCTTTACTGTCCAGCAGCCATGAACAATTCTATGCTTGAATTTATAGAAGTACATGAAGCAGAGCACCACTGCAACCCGCAAAGCACAGGCCATTACTCTCACTAGCTTAATTACATGTGCAAATTAATGCAAGCTAAACAAACTGTACACTTCTCAATGCACCTAACTGGCTTTTTTTTGCTATATATGTATATACACGCACATAATTTTTTTCTGAAACATTTCAGTTTCCATAAGCAACACAACAAATTGTTTTGATCATCTTATGAGCAGAAGACAACTGGATTAGGTATTCTCTCTGTGCCCAAGAGCATACATGCAATAGAAGCTTTTGAACACTTCTGCATCCCTTCAACAACGTGTTTCAATAAGAATTCACATTTTACTTCAGCCTGATTGCCCAAGAAAAACCTGTTCAATACTGCAAGCAATACAGTTCATACAACGGAAAGAACTGCTAATATCAGAAGAAGGTTGACTTGACTTGGACGATAACAAAGAACTAACCTGGGACTGCTAAATGCACACATGCAAACATACACAGAACTATTAACTCATTTACTGAGGAGCATGTTTTGTTCCCTCATTAAAGAACATAAAATGGGTGAGAGGACTACAGGTGTTCAAGGGGAAGCCAGAAAAAGATACCTGGCAGGTTTCAGTTCAGTTCTTCTATCAGCTATTCCAGGAACTTATTAATGTCAAAGGAGTTATGTCTGCATAAGCTAGAGGAGATTCAGAGCAGAAGTGTAAGCTGCCTGCATTAAAGACAGCAGCCTGCTGTGGTTGTCAGCACAAGAAAATCATACGTCTCTGGATGGTGTCTTCTACAACTTTTTTCCTCGTAATTCCTCACAATGGATCTTCTCCTTTTTTGCGTTTTACAGCTTAAAATTCTATAAAGCTTGCCAACTCCACCTTGGTTTTTCCTTCATGGTAAATCATTAGAAATGACTGAAATAGTTCTGTGCAAATGAACTCCCCGCCATCCCTTCAGCTCCCATTAAATGCCATTCTGAGTATTATGTGCCCTGAAAACAAAAATTGTACCTAATGCTTTCCTCTTCCAAGTCCTTTACCTAATGAAAGCAGCAGGCTTGAAATTAAGCAAATTCCTAATTTCACAATGGATTCTCAATTAAATGTCACAGGAAACATTTTTGCAGTTGTACTTCAAATATGGTATGTGTGACAGTGTTGTGGGGAATTGAAAAGAGAAAAGATGAAAACAGCGTGGCTTGTCATCACTTCCATAATTTCATTGAGAAAATATTTCTGAAATAGAAAACTGAATGGATGGGGTTTTAGGAAGACAAGAGTTGTTTTTTTATTCAGTATCTACAGTTTAGACAGAGCAGAGTGGCAAGAAATGCTAATGGATAAACTCCTTAACTACTTTAGATCCTTCAGTGGTTCAAGTTTGCTCTTTAGCCTGATGCTTTTTAGAAAGCTCCAGACTACACAGTGAGTGAGTGCTATTCTTATGGACCTTTCTGGGACCACAAAGTCTCCTTTTACTGGTATGCTTCAAATGTTATGTTCTTCTTGCTAAGGCATGATAAAATGGTCCACAACTCAGAAAAAATAGTTCTTGCTGTTTAAGTACCCAGTGAGCAGAGAAGTAAATGACAGAAGGTGTGAGAGAGAGACAAGTACATGATGATGAGGACAGACAATCTTTAAATGGAAAAGAACACTTTTTTTTACCACCCCACCCCTTTCTTCATTTTTTTGTCTAAAAGACACTGGATATTTTTCAAATGCCTCAACTTAAGTTATCCCACTTTTCAATTTATTGTGCCTTTCTTTTCTTTACCAAACCCTCCTGCCTGCTCAGATGAGAAGTTCAATGAACTACCAGCCATCATTCATACAGTATCACACGACCTGAAACTCATGTGATATGAGTAGCAACATCCACAATACAAATATACAGATACATGCATGTGACATGCACACAGTTGCACCCTTTGCTTCTACTTGACAATACAAACTTATTTTGGGGCCAGACTTGTATTTGTTCTAACTTCTCCAAAACATAACCAGACATTTCAGGAATAACAAGGATATTGAGAAACCCAAATAACCACTGCCATGCATCTTCATGTGACTGAGAAGAAACCATTTAATTGTTCCATTACAGGCCAGTACCAAACCAAATAGCCTGTTTGCTTTGCTGTACAGAACCTAAAATAACCACAAAGAGGAGCAAATATCAAGAATTACTGTTATTACCATATATAAGGTGCAGAAAAAAATTACTTCCCATCAGTTCTGCTATGAACAATAGTTTTTGTGCTGAATAGCATCACTGAAATTAAAAGCACTTCAAAGTAGAACCATCTAGTAAAACAATGAAGAGAAAGCAAAAAAGTCTGCTGTAGCAACACAAAACAGCAGAACATACAAACCAGCTGAGGAGAATGTGTTCTAGCCTTAATGTTAAATAAGGTGGTTACAATGGCTGAAAAGCTCATATCCTCTTCTTTGTAACTTATTTGAGATGTGAGAACATCTTGAGTTCCTTATTAGCTGCAGTAAAAATGCTGCTAATATAAGGACACAGAAAATTACTAACACGAGTTTGAAACTTTTTTCACATTTTAGGATTCAAGTCACATCTGTTATTTCATCGATCAAAAACCCCCCATAACACCGCTATGTTAAGCTCCCATTTTTTTTACTATGTATGCTTGTATATCTTAACATATACCATGGTTTTAACTTTTTATGCAGTCATATCTGTAATTGTAGACATTAACGCAACATATTCTTATATGCAGGGCAGGGAAGCACTCATCATTTTATATATGAAAAATTTTGATTCCGAAGGACATGCGGAACACATGCAGACAGAAGACGAGGAGAAGACAGCCCGCTTGAGGCCACTCGATTGCCTGACCCAAGTGCTCTTACCACTTACGGCCTTGGAAGAGACATTGCAGAGAGCAGCAGGGCTACCAGTGGTCATAGAGGGCACTCAGTTCGGAACTGTTGGAGACACGGATCAGTTCTAAAACATTTTGTGAACACATTCTTCCATTCGGATTTCATCCTCTTCCTTTTATCACACATCACTGTAACGATTCATTATGCTATAAATTATTTCAAGACCAAAGACTAGGACTGTGCATTGAAATGCACAGGGCAACCATGAAAATCTAAAAATCTGTCAACAAATGAAGCTCATTTAGAAGAAATTGAATACAAAGGGCAGCTATGAAACCACACGGTGTAGAGCAGCAGGGAATTGGTGCTATGGCATGAACTTGAAAGTAACTGTCAATTTAGCATTTCTCATGATTGAAAGCCACACAAACCCAGGGGTCTCGAGGCCAAACAGAACTGTCTGCCTGGGACAAGAATCCAACCCGACCACATTGTTACCAGGTTGAGTAACTGGGAAATGTTCAGAGAGGCACCAGCACGCTATGTCTGCTAAGGGAAGGGAATGAATTAAGGTACAGATTATGTCATCTCTTTCGCACAACCCCAGGTTTTGCTCAGCTAGATAGCCAACTAATAAAAGAAACCAGTGGCAAAGTCGAAAACTAGAAAATTAATCTTTCTAAGTGGAGCATACTAAAATACTCCCAAAACAGGCATCAAAACTGTCGTTTTTCCCCCTCTACATCTGCCTCTACGATTAAGAGGGGACGACGACACCATTCAGAAAATAGAGCCAGAGACATTCATCGCTATTGTAAAGTCAGTATTTCTGCCCATTTATCTTTCTTAGCACACAGATAGGAAGTTCTAGGTGGTCTGGCTGCCTGTTTTGGTCACCTAAAAAACCTTATAAAAGTTATCAAGAAGTCGTATTGCTAGCATTGCTATACTGCTGTTAACCGAAGTGATTGTGTAACTCAACATTATTGGAAGATTAACTAGCAGGAATGTATGGCGTTTTTCAAGCAAAGCCATCAGTCCCCTCTCCTTCGCTAGAACAAATTCGTTTGCTTCTCAAAGTAACAACAGGCCAAGACAGATCCAAACTCTGAAGGTATTGATTCATAGCCTACCGCCTCGAGGACTTTTTTCCTTGTAACAACCTTCAATAAAACTTGCACCAATTTTTTTTCTGTAATGCAAACTGTCAAGTGCTGGATTGCAAACGCTCAGTTTCCCACATTTCATTCACTTTATTGTAGGCAAGGGGCTTTGTCCTACTGAAGCACGGCTGGGAATGCTTTGGTTGTCATTCTAATTCACTACTAGTTGCCAGAGGAGAACCACTGTTTTTCCAAAACAAAAGGTAAAAACATACTTTATAGTTTCTGGGTAAGCAGGTTGAAGTTATACTATAAAAGTTTTACTGCAATGGCATCCATTTACACTAACAAAAGTATCACAGATTTGAATCTAGGCCACCATTACACATGCACTGGTATTCTATTTAATATTCTTTTCATGGCATTTCTAAGTACATTTGATCTCTTTGATAGCTTCTTGGCAATACTTTTTCATTAGTGTCCTTATCTAAAACTCTTTTGATTTTTGTTGTAATACACATAAACTGATTGTGAAGTCAACTTAAATATTGCTAAAGCCACTTGGAATAAGGAACTCAAATGTACTAATCTCCACAAATTCTACCTTCTGAATACAACTTTTTGAATTGCAGATTGGGTGAAATAAAGATGACTAGGAGCACGTAGGTATTCTTGGTCAGTAATGGAAAGTTACTTTTCCCTTTACCTCGTAAAGATTTCACCTTAAAAAAGCCAACAGGGATCTGCAGCCTGCATTTAATAATTAGGTTTGTTTAGATGTTCATTTTACAAAAGTATCACAGGCTGTGAATGAATAAGCTTCCAAGATGAGTTTATTGGCAGTGTTTTGTTCAACAGTGACTTTTCTGGATCTCAAATCCAGAATTTTCATCACATACCCATCATGTGATGAAATTCTGTAAAAGAAGCAAATCATAGTATGCCCCAGAAAATGCAAAGGCTTTAATGTGACAGATGCATTATCCAGAAGATCTACTTCTAAAAGATTTGTTCTTCTGCAACGAGGAAAAAGGCAAAGAAACCAAGTTCCTGGAAAAACAAGATTAGAGTCACATCCAAGTCACTGGACTATGATATGGCTCATTTTAAATTGCTTCCACTTAGCTTTACCCTTGGGTTTTGCTATGAGACACAACACTTTTTGATATTTGGTACCGATTGTCAATTCAAATTAGACTAAACCGTAACAACAAAGTCTGGGAGACCATGTCTAGGAAGACTTAGAAAAAACTATTACTTGATGTACTTGAAAAATAAATAATATTCTGCTGCTTTGGAGAAACCCAGGATGGGAAGAGCAGAGCTGTCATCTGCTAGAACAGAGATAAATTAACACGGCTCTGTCAGAGAGCCCAATATAGGACATTGTATTATGTACGGTCTCAGGATGTCTTAACAGCTTCTTGCTCTCCTAGAAGCTTATAGCTCAGCCCAAATTCCACACACATAATTCTTCATCCTTCATAACAAGGTGATTGTTGCATCATTGACAAATGCAGAATAAAAAATTCAGGCTTTAGTTATGAAATATGCTAACCAAGAATCAAAAATGATTAAACCCAAGCAATACGAGAGAACTGATTTACTTTGCATTCATGAAACGTTAAGTCATTTACATAGCAAGTGCAGAAACATCTCTCACAACTATGCTAACATCTTGCATTGAAAATCCCCAAACCTGCCCTTGGTCTCCCTACCCAGATGCTCTCATGTGAAAAGAATCAAGGCTGGAGTCTAAGTACTCGTAGAGAGAAAAAGTGAAGAATGTGAAGGAGAAAATAAGACCAGACATCACACAACATCAGTAGTTTAACTGACAAAGAACATCGTCATTGCATAGTGACCTATGGGTAATATCTGTCTACTAAACAAACTCAAGACTTAAAAAAATATCTCTTTGTTGATTTAATGATTTTCACTGTTGTGAAGAACTAGAGCTTAATGTCAGAGGATACTTGGATCTGACTATGCTGCTCGTAGGTTTTAAAGTTCCATAGAATTAAAATAACACTAGTATTCTTCAGAGTGTGACACGAAATCTTCCTTTCAGCAAAAGCAGCAATGTCATTCTGGGACACTCTCTGCAACAAAGCAACCCTATTTATACACTGCCTTAAAAGCACTGGAAAGTTAATTGAACAGCTGTACCTGTGACTCCAGCTGTGCCCAAACTTACAGCACAGCAGTGCCCAGGGATGCTCCTGTGCCCTGGGCCATGACTGTCTATAATATTAAGCTGTTAGAAGGGTCCCTGGCACAATTTTGGCTTGTGCCAACTATCATTTTCCCATGCAATCCCAGGCACAGTTTGAGAGCTGGCACCGTTTCCAGTCCTATGGGAATGTTTTGTAGGTTAAGAGACTTTTAATGGTATGGATGTGGGTCATCGTGTACCAGCTGGCCTTAGTACCCAAAACATTCACAGGCACGTTTACTAGCACAGAGGTTACCTCTAATACAATATTAATTGCAAACTAAACATTGTTTGTTGTGGGTTGGGTTTTTTTTTCCCCATAAGTTCTTGAGACACTTCAGAACACTGAAAACTAATAATTTTTTAAAAATAAATTCTGAGTTTGTTCAATGACAGCCGTTTCCAGTATTTATCTCTTGGAATGTCCTAGAAATTCAAGCTAAATAAACAAAAGCTTGTATCATTCAAAGTGCTCTGATAAATAGCTGCTGAAAACTTCAATGCTTCTGATTCGGAGAGCTTACAGAAGCAAAGGCGTTTATATTCTGAAGCTACATTTGTAAATTGTTCGAGCATCATACCATGACAACAATCTTATAGGATAAAATAATCTTTAATAGGAGGGAGAGTAAGTCTATATTCATGCTTCTTGCTTCTAACAAGCATCAAAGCTGACTGTCCATGTGACTCAATAACAGTCTCTAAGTACTAGATTTAGAGCCGTAATGCTGCAAACCCTTACATATGTGAGCACCTTGGTGCAGACAAGCTGCCTCACATAACTACTTCTTACTAGTTTCCTGTATCCCAGTCCTTCATGATACTCTTTATGGATGTATCTTACATCTTAATAGACCCTATTATTGTCAGCAGTGCTCCCTGCACAAACCTGCCCAGGAGCAATTTGCAGGATCACAGCATATTCAGCCACATTAAATTGAGTAAAATGATTCTAGACGGAAAAAATTTCCAAATCCTGAGTTCTCTGGATGGACTGTACTACAGCTCAAGAGAATAATGAAGGAATACCTCTGAGCATGCATGAGCAACACAAACAGACAACAGGTATGTGGACAAACACCACAAGAATGGTAAAAGTTATGAGGTTCGCTTTAGGCTGGTAAGCAGTCACAGAGGAGTGACGTGATGGCTTTGGCAGAAACTGAATCCCTAGGGAGTATCCTGTCCTGGGCCATGCTGCTCCCCAGGGCACTGTGTCTCCCTCCTTAGCACCCTCCTTCGGGACGCATCATCTCCTCTTGACTAAAGCCCAGATGTAAAACTGAGTTCAACCTTGTCTGAAATGGGACCTGCATTTCCCCTCAGCTAAATTTCAGAATCCGGGAACTGGGCTACTGCAGGGCTTTCAGTAGCACTGTTGTTCCTGGAGAACAGAAACATCTCTTTACAATAGAGGCAGCTACAGAAAAATCAAATGGCTTTTTTGCAGCCTACCCATGAAAAGAATCAAACCACAGCAACAAAGAGAAGAACTTATTACCATGGTTATTGCTGCTATTTCTAGACAACGTGAATGGGCTTTTTAGGCTTTCATGAGAGAATTTACAGACTCTGGGGCAAGCACACTGTTAGTAATTGCAGTTGCATTCTGCCACTTGAGTATTTTTGGCAATTGAACTGTCAGAAACCATTTGATAGAAAAATGTCTCCACATCATTAGTGCCAGCAAGGAGGATGTTATGTGCCAAAGTATGAAGTGAAAAGTACTTCTGCTTTTACAAGTTAATCTCTGCAGCTCACCAATTTCAAACCCCCAACCTTCTTTCTGCCCCTTTGCAGGACTAAACTTTGAGGTTGTCACATGTGCTACAAGGTCCTTCAAGGGGCTTTTTCATTTTACACAGCAAAGTATCAGTGTTCTTTATTCAAATCAAATTGATGTCTTACTTGTCCCCCACCAAGAAAGTACAATATTTCTTATATACCACAGCCTTTCTCGCCCAGATCACTGTAGTCTCTGGTCTCTCCTGTTTAGATCTCTTCCTATCTCTAACAAAATATTCCAGTTTTCTAAACTGTGGCTCTCAGCAAAGCCAATAGGAGCTGCAGGATGTTCAACACATTTGAAAATTGAATTACTAAAAAAAGAGGCTCTGGAAACGCTCTGGAAAATTCTGGTCTGCAAAATTAGAAGCTAAGTAAAATCAGATGAATTTTATAGTCCTCAAGGATTCTTTGCAGATTTCAGTGTTTGTCCTTTTTCTTATGATCTTTATTAAGACAAATTATTTACTATTTCTTTTTTAACTTAAACCGCAGTAATTCCAACTGTCTGAAGTTTCTTCAGCTTGAACATTCAAGATGTTCCTCAGCAGCTCAGTACCAGCTCTTTTCAGTTTAGAAGCTTCTAATTACACTGGAACCATAAGCACATTTGTCAGGATTTATGAATCAACAGATCTCCACTCTGAGTAACTGGTTCTAATTGCAAAGAAACTGCCCATCTTCATTTTACGTGCTGTTTGTTCAGTCCTTTCACCTCAGTCTTGCTTAGTTTCTCATCTGCTGTGTAGCTTGTGGACTAACAACAATTTTCTTTTAATGAGTGTGTGCATTCAGCAGTGAATTGTAGGAGTTGTAATCAACAAGAAACGCATCCATTTCCATGTTTAGTCCTGTAACATTGCAGATGGGGAAAATAGGTGTTTCAGTGGATTGCTTATGCTACCAACTACTCCTATTTTGTCTAATGAAAATCATGCAAGAGAAAAATAGCAATTTTGCCAACTAAAAGTGCATATATTATTAAATCAATTATACATTAAATAAAGTACCACTAAACCTTTGAATAATATAGACAAAACAATGTCTGATTTCGCACCTGCACACCCTAGGAATTTGGGAAAGCAAGTGATACTAATATAAAATGAAAAGATGTGCAAGATTTAAATGCTTCCAAGAAAGGAGATCTAGCCACTGGTGATTACACCTGCCACTGAATTGCAAGTTACAACTTCCATCCATTTTCTGCTGACAGAGACTGAACACAAGGTCTGTGGCAGTAACTTTCTAAGCCAAGGAACTTTAGGGGTTCATTTAAGTATATTTTAAACCAGAAAGGTTTTATACTGTCTTTATTGATCACTGAGGATAACACGCAGTTTTTCCAAGGGAAAGACGCTGTCTTACTGCCAGCGGGATGAACAACTCTACTGTTTTGCCTTATCAGAGGATAATTTTTGCTAGAAGAACAGGATAAATTAAGCAGGACACCTAGATTTGATAGTCAGTTCTGCCTCAGACTTCTCATATGCCATTAATCTTCAGCTTTAGTAAAATGGAGATAATGCTATTTCCTCCAGATTCTGCCTATCTGAGCTGGTGAGCTTTCGGAGGCAGATCCGTTCGCTACTGATGCACCGTGCGTTGGGCACAGTTGTGCTCCAGCCCTGCTGGGCAGAGAAGCTCAGCCCGGGCAGTCTGTGGTGCCTCCTCCACCACTAACAGCCAATTACCCGCAGCCTCACTCCTGCCTAAAATGAAGGTATATTTGCCCGAGAGCTCTGCTCCACCATCTCCTACAGATGCTTTCAACAAACGAAAAACCTCATCCACCAACTCCAGGGTAAGGAACGCTGCTGACTTTGCCTGGTCATCATTGAAGCATATGCCTGCATTCGTTAGCTTGTGTGGTTGGAGGGGCGTGCGGCACCTCACTGAAAGTTTAAAACAGCAGAGACTTAAGTGAAATCAAATACACAAATAAGCTACAAAGATGATTAAACATTTAAGGTTGTATACAAAAACATACAACACTGAGACATACAATCCATGTGTCCATGGATACAATCACATTTGGGTACTGGAAGACTAAAACAATAAAGTTAAAATGCACAGTGCTAACTGCAAACTCTACCAAGATTATATTTTAAGCAGCAGTGGATTGAATCAAAAAACATAATTCACAGTTTCTTTCTAATCCATTTCAAAGTGAAATATTAATCAGCAGAAATATTTCATTCCACCATTTATTTCTATTTCTCAGAAAAAAATACACTTTATTCCTCTCTCCTTTATTGCTTTGCAGAGCTGTAGGGCTCAAAAGCGCTCATTGCAAGCTTACAGACTTTGCTTAGGCCTATGCTAAGCACCTTTAAAACCATACTGTAAATCACACTGAGTTTGAAACTGGAATAGAAATGAATTTGCCTATAAAAGCAGGGTATCTTCTGTACATTTCAGACCTTAAACAGCAATTTAAGATGTTGCACTGGTATTTTTCAAACTCAGATGAGATTATGTCTTTGTTACGAAATTTGATTTTTTCCCAACTTCAATTTGTTAACTCAAAGGCCAACCTATGCAAATTAGTTCAGGCTAAGTTTTAGGCTTCTTCCTCATCCTTACAAACCTCTCAATTCATTTGTAAACAGCAGAGCGCAGCATCATCCTTAGTGTTTTATTTTGAGTTAGTTACCTTGGGAAATACACAGCCAAGGAGTGCTGAACATACAGAGGGCAGTATGTGACTTAAAATCAGGATTACCATGCCAGGAATTCCCACTGAAATTCTCTTCTTTAAGGACTATGTTTCTTACCTGACCATTTATAAACATTTTTTAAAGCATTCCCAACTTCCTAAGATCTTTGCAGAAATTCTTTATAAACCATCAAATGACAATTAAGCTCCTTTAAAATCCCCCCCAACTCTCTTTCATTGTACGCTCACCATAAGATGCATAGCGATCATCAAATTACATTTCACATAGTCCCGAGAGAAGAAAAAATTGCCAGATCTCTTCAATTATTTTATTGAGTTCTCCAGACTAATACACAGTCAAATTCTTTCCTTTATCAAAATAATATATGCTGTTTGCTGTTACCAACCTCCAGACAATGATGGGCAAGACAGAATTGCTACTGTTCTACCCTTGCAGATCGCATGCGGGCTAATGTTGTGCAACCCTAGGCATGCTTGAAAGATAAACTGCAATTTTTAATGTACTGCTGTCAGATTTTCACTGAATACCCTCCTCAGACTCCAGAAATAAATGACTCTTTGTTTGGGAGCCTTGTGACCAATTGGGATGGTTGTTCTATGGCTATTTCAACTCCGCTGGCTGTGTGCTTTGCTGAGTACATGGCTTTGAAGAAAAGACATCTGTAACTAAGGAGAAATAGCTGATTAAGTGCCCTCTCCCAAACTAGCATGCCATTATTTATCTTGATAAACAGCCTCTCCAAGGAGGGAGAAACAAGCCAGCCGTGCTTCCAGCGCACAGCTCCCACAGGCTGGGCTCAGCGCTGCGCCTGCACCTCTGCACCCCGCTCCTGGCTGCCATCTCATATTGCTCCTCACCCACAACCGATGACAACAAAGCCAAGAGTTGACACAGCCCATCATGTCAGACCACTGCTGTGCATCCTGTCACCATAGCTAGGTGTGAGAAGAGGACAAACTGCCCAAACTACATCAGCTTGTTTACCGGCTAAACACAATTAAGACAAAGTCCAAAATTGACGAAGAATGCATACAGCTTATGTGAAAATGTAATTTCTGCATCTCAGAGCTGTTTTCCTGGCCAGACACCTGGAAACTCTTCTCTAAGGGGTATGCAGCTGCCACCAGTGGGGCTGGCTAATGTTTCTGGCAGCGCTGGTGGGAGAGAAAACGAAACACAGGCAATGGTCCAAGAAACCTCTGCCAGCACTACCCTCCCTCACCAGTCTCGTGCTGGTTCTTTCGCCAACCTTGGGGCAAGACACAACCAAGCACACGTAAAGGGGTGCAGACCAGCACCACTGCCTCAGGCTCACGGCATCTCTATCGCTCCACTATCAGAAACGCTGTTAAAACAGAAGAGACCCCACTCAAAAGAAGATTGCTCAAGAGATATTGGATCTGCCTTTCTTACGCTGTTCAGGTCTCAGTTTCTGCCTCTTTCTGGCTCAGGTATCTTTGGAGAAACCATTTGTGCCCTGCTGCCCACAGGCATTACAGAGGGTCACGGCAATGCAGAGGGATGATCTGCACAAGCCAGGTCAGGATATGACCCTGGCATGAAGGACAGCAGTCACCAGGAAGATGTCTTCCATACCCTGACATGTCTAAACCACACTAATTAAGCAAAGGTGCAGCCTGCAGGGAGCACACCCCTAGGTATCCACTATGTGGGGCATAAACAGTATCTTTTGCCATTTTCCGCCATCAGTGAGGATGCGCTACAGCCCGTGCTCTGCTTAGGGACCACTGTGTCCAGCACAACAGAAGACTGCAAACGATACTTATTTAATGACATCTTCTTCTTCCTCTGAGTTATTTATCTTGTCAGACTTAAGGCCAATTACTAACAAAATCTTTGATGTGACAAATGTGCCATAGACTCTGTCAATCCTTCAAGTAGAGCTAAAAGTAGCAAACTAGCATGGGAGGACAGGGCATTCAGCAGGAAAAAGCAGCCCCTGCTCTTGGCTCTGTGCTGTCAAGAGCAGCAGCCAAACAGAGCAGGCTCACTCAGTAAAAATCACGTTACAGCAGTCGGTTTCCAGGCAGCTCACTAAAGCTAACTCGAGTTAATAGAGAAACTAACTCTTTTAATGACTAATTAACTTCTAAGCTGAACTGATGAGCAAAGAGTCCTGATTTGGTGCGTGTGAAACCACCAGAAAAAAAAACAGTAAGTCCCAATATATTCCAGTCCCTCAACTATAAACTGTGATGTCATGCCTTCAAGTCACAGAACAAGGTGTAAAAAGACAACTGTTAACAGAAGCAACTGGATTTAACACCCCACCTTGTCCACTGCAAGCAACAGTAAATGAAATTACCAAAAGCTGCATATCCAGAGAGCTACCGCAGCTCAGTTGCTGAGCCACGGTCACAAATTTAAGACTAGTATCAAGTCAGCCAGATGACACCCACCATTAAATGCTTAGCTCCTGGCATAGGAGAAAGCAAGCTATAGCACGTTTTGAAAATTGAGACTAATATTATTCCCAACAGAAGGCACACGGGGACAGAGGTGAGTGCTTTAGAGAAATCCCACACTTTATTTCTGGAAAACTATTTGCAAAACAATTTAAGTTTTTCCCTGCTTGCCTTCAGCATGAGCAAAGATGCCAGGGCACGGCTTCACACAACAGTCAAGTTGAACTGGCAGTGAGAGGTTCAGGTCTTGCTTTTCCTCCCTCCCTGTTGTGTGGAAACGCAGCATTACATCCAAGTTTTCAGTCCATACTCCATGTAGCCCCAAGGTATGGAAGAAAACCAGCTCACTGCTACTGAGCTCGTCTGCCGTGCAGGATTTATATTTCCACTCAAAAACTTTTAGGCACCCATAAATCAAGACAGATTGGAAGAAAAAAAATGCCTGAATTAGACCAATCTTCTAGTGTTTGTTAATTTAACTTCCCATTTCTCAGCCACTAGCCTAATTCAGAGACTGCCATCAAAAACACCATTTCATTTATCTGTGTCTTGCTTCAGATTTTCTTAATGTACTTAACTACAATCTCTCACACACAGAGTGTGGTTTGGATAAATCCTGTAATCTAATCAATCAGCTAATTCCATTGCAAACCAATGGGGGGGGCAGGGGGGAGGGAAAGAAAATCCTAAAAGTTTTCATTACATATTTCTCTCAAAAATAAATCACCACCTAATGGATTGCTAAATTCATGCACAAGTAAATTACCAGCAGATAATTAAGAATTAATAGCCTTCTGCGATCAGAGGTTGCTATTCATAATGAGCTGACTGAGAGATTATGAAAGAAGGCTTTTTCTATAAAATAAATTGAAATACAAATGCTTCTACACCACGCTGCGTATGAAAAACTAATAAAGAATATCAGAAATGAAATCACATTTACTCATTCTCTCCATGGTATATGAGAATTTTAAGTAAACTGTAGCCTTATTTCCATATTTGTTTGCACTGCAACATTACAACCTTGTTGTTGTTTGCCTCAGCCACCAACACTGAATGAATCTCTAATGCCAAAGAACGGCTTCACTGGTTTCTCATTATAAATCTCTCTTATCTCAGATATCCAAGATGAGTTTGTACAGGAAAAGAAGTGTAAAGCCTACCCATACACACCATGCAAAATCCCATCTAATAGGTTTAACGATAAACATGTAGATACACACAAAACATACAGCATAGCTAGTGCTATTTCATGTGAAAAGGATTACAAAGAAGGTCGCTAATGCACCTTTAAAGTTAGTTGTGTCAGGGGACCTCAGCAGGCCAGGATCATATGTCCAAGACCTTCCCACAGCAACGCTGGTTAAGGCCTCTGGTACCCAGGCAGCTGTTCTGCATCAGCAAATGCTGATAACGCTGCCAACACCTCTATGAACTGCTTTTGCTCATACAGGTCAAAGTATGTTCAGCAAGGTACTGCACCTCAAGAAGTTACAGGCTCTTGGAAAATGCAAAATAAATGAGCTTAGCTTAAACAATGTGACCTTTCCAACAGTTTGGTACTGTCCCACACAGCCAGTTACAGGGTCTGACCCGGAGATCAGTAACTCTTTTAAGAAGCACCAATTTTATCCTCTGTGAACACAGCCTAAGGGTGGAAATGTCAGCCTAAGCTGGTCTGGACAGCATGGCTGCCAAAAGCATCAGTCCCTTTCCTTGCCCCTTACAGCCTCCTGCGATCCTTCCTTGCCCCAGCACTTGCAACTGTGCGGGGTTGGCAGAGCAGTGGTGCGAGAGGCAACAGCAATAAACTAAAGAGATTAATTCTCAGTCAGATCAGGAAACTGAACCCATTTTCTCTGTGGCCAGAAGAGAGGCAGGACTACCCCTTTGAGAACCACACTCAAACATAGCAGCACAGTCATGCTTTCTGGTGCCAACCTTCTCCAATACAAGACTGATCTAAAACAGCCTTGAAGAAACTTTCAGACACTATACTATTGTATCGATTTACAATATACAGCAATGTTCTCAGAAACAGGCTCATTCTTTTCTCCATGAGGCTACAAGTCAGAAAACATTAACTTGCATTTACAAAAGACAGGGCATAGATCTTTAACGCTGTGTTTTATGCTACTAAAGCTTCAGACTTGTGACCTTTCAGACCAAGATCAGGGAACAAGAAGAGAAGTTAAAAATATGAGCTTTAAGAAATAGGATTTTTTTTTTTCCTCCTGATTTTACTGGAAGACCATCAATATTGGATGAACTCCTTTAGATCTACTGTGCCCAGAGCCACTGAATACCAAATGCTACAGTAGCTGTGCTTCAAAGAGAATATTCTGTCATAAGCTGAGTTTTAGCAAGGCCAGCTCCCGATCAGACTGCTGCCAAGAGTCTTGCCAAAAAAACATGTCAACGAAGGCCGTGCTTCATTGTTTTGTGACAAATACTGCTACTTCACAAGCCAGTGTTCATAAGGCAAAAGTACATGATAGTATTAAATGCCACAAGACATGGCAAAAACAAAAGCAGTAACAATCAGAGAAAGAAAACTTAATTTGTGTTGCCAGTAGTAAGGGGTGGTTTTTACCCATAATTTGGCATTCCTGTTAGAAGATGCTTGCATGTGGCTGTGGACAGCCTAGCAGCATAGTATACAAAGAAAAATAAATATATAATATTCATTCAGCTCTGTGTTGATATCCACTGGAGCATAAGCTTGTGGAGAAGTAGGAGACTGCATGCAGCACACACAACAATGCTCTCTCAATTTGGTAATTAGATTCAGAACCAAAATTAGAAAGGCAATCCTTATTAACAGACCAGTACAAAACTTCCTACCCTACAAAATTTTGGGGGGCAGCAGCAGAAGGAATTTCAAGAATTTCCCCTTTTCTGTGTAACCTGAGATTTCTGGTTTCTACCCTTGTAGAATAAGCTTGCTTATGTGTGCATCAATGCACTGTTGCTTTGGTAAATCAGCCTTAAAGGAAACTGTCTCCAAACAAAGAGCAGCAAAGAGAAAACACTACCCAGTCTCAGTAAGCACAAAGCCTGCTCAGTCTGCCCAGGCCCACCAAAATGTTAAGGACATTGAGAAAAAGATGTGTACTGCCCTAGACCTTTTTGCTCACCTCTACGTATTTACCTGAAACAGATTACTTTATTGATCCACTTTAGGACTGGTTCTTTAAATCACTATTTAAACCACAGAAATTAAGATTTGCTTTGTCTCTGCAATTTATCTCCAGTCCAGAGAACAGCTGCATTATTGCAGCCCACCACACCGACTGCCCAGACCAGCACGCTGTGGTGTGGCAAATCTTGCAGCTTGCCCTGGAAGTTTTCTCATTTCTTCAATAGCAAATGGCCAGAGACGTTCTTCCCCATGAAAACTCTGGGATTATTTTATAAGAAACTCGGTTGGTTCAAACAGCTTCACTATTCTTCCTGTATATTCATGTCTTCTGCTCTTCCCTAGCTAGATGAAGCAATCGATTGTTTGCATCCTCCTTCCCATCCATCTCCCACTACAATACAACAAAGCTGTCAAATAAGATTTATTGCCATAAAATTGTAAGAGCAATTATAACCAATGCTTACTATGGAAATGTTAAAAGAACAATTCCACTTTTCCCTTTTCTTTTGCTTGGTGGTCCAGTGAGCAGCATGTAAGAGTGGACCTCTGCAGAGCAGGCTTTGCTCCAAGCTCTGCCCTGGACACCTGGGTCACCCCCAGGAAGTTACTGTGTTTCTACATCTTTCAATGTCCTTGTCTGAAATAATGATACTCTCTCCTGAGCGCACTGAGATTTACTGATTATGCCCCGTGTTTATTTCCCTTTTCATTTAGTTATTTTAGAGGTGTCCATGATGAACCAAACACAAGGCATGCAGAATGAGTCAGAGAAACCTCTCTTCTTCCTCACCTCCTTCATGCCTCTGAATCCCTAAAACAAATGCCACCAAAGTTTCTGGGTTTTGGTTTTTTTTTGTTTGGTGGTTGGTTTTTTTTGGTGGGGGGTCGTGCAAACAGAATCTTGACACACCTGCACAAAAATTTTCAAATCAACTCATGAACTAGCATTTTAGTGGTGTTACAAGCTTTCTTCAGTTGCTTCAACTGACCTTGCTGCTATGCAACTGAATTACCTAGAAGACAGTTATGAATTAATTGCATATTAGACATCCTGTGGTATCTGCCTGTGCGTATACTTCTAACAGCTTCCTAACACGCCATAAATCTAAACTCCAGTTTTCTAGCAGTATTTTTAAGTATCTACTGGTACATAAAGATACTCTTAAATACTTTTGAAAAAGGATTAAAAGCTAACAACAACATACTAACATAAGTTTAATGTATTAGTATACTAAGGACTTCCACAAAGCTTTCCTAAGAACATATCTCATGCTGGTATCATGCCCTCCATCCCAGTGCCTTAAACACATAATCCCCTCGCTGGGAGGAGACGCATCCTACTGGTGAGATGGAAGATGGCCCATGAGCACGCAGCTGAACACACAGCAGAAGTGGAGAAATTTCAGGGATAAAACCACAGCATCAATGAAGGCTGTCTTGAGACCTTTATTAAAAAAACCCTGTCATGTCCATTTAACTTCTTGAATTTTCCAGAGTCTAAAGTAAACGATCAGTTGTATTTTCAAGGCATGCCGTTATGTTTCCCATGAGGTCACCACATGAGATAACCAGTAAGGGTAAAACACTTTCATGTCCTGGAGTTCCTCATAAGCTGTTTCTACGAATCCACCTCCAGAACAAAAAGTCAATATGCAGCTGGTTTTCTGCCCACTGCACCCCTCACTACTCGTTTGATATTTACTTTATTTTTAATTAAAAAGACATATAGTCCCTTCAAGGGCACTAAAACAGAGAAACTGTTTAGAAAAAATCAATATAGGCAGGGTTGTGGCTCCCTAAAGAAAGCTAAATTGTTGACAGCAGATCTGCAGCAAAACAGACAAGAGCATGAAGGGATCCCCAGTGCTTCAGCACGACCCACTCCAGGCATCCCAGCAATAACTGCATCAAGTTTCACCGTTTCCAACGGCCTTTGCCCCAGCCCTGTAATCTCTCCCATTGAAGAGCCCAGACCGAAGAAGTTATGAGAATTTGGTGGTCACTGTACAGTAATAAGAGGCTGAAACACCACTGTAAGAAGCTGGAAATGTGGAGAACCGCACCGATTATAAACCTGTCTGGCCAGAACCCCCAGTTGGAGATGGAAAGAGTAAGGAGGAGGGGAGCGATACCCTTACTAACATCACTGTTAGCTGACACTTCCCAGCCCTTTTACGTGAGCTCCTCTGAAGAGTGCCTTCTTGCTAGGAATGAAAATTTGGCCAGTTCAGGGGAAAAGGAGTGGGAGTCCCTGTTATTCATGATACAGATGTGAGACACTTATTTTGCTGGAATGGCTAGGTCAATCCATTTGGCTCAACATAAAGCTTTCGCTCCAAAATGAAGATGACTCCAGGGTTGTTTTTTGGTACCTGACATAAAGGAAAACATGTAGCTAAGCCTCAAAATTCAGTGCAAGGGTATTCACTTTTTGGTGATTCATGTTTAGACTCAGAGCAAGTCCTCTAACGTATGGTGTGGCTCAACAGCTGGTCTGGGTGGAAGGAGCAGTGCAATTGCAACATACCTGGTGGGACACACAGTCCCCAATTCTCACTCCTTTGGGTGGCTCTCATTAATTTGCAGTGATTAACTATTATGGCGGACGTGAACACAGTACTCCTGCAGTGCCCTCCCTCCCTCCCTCCAAAATCAAGACACCATGGTTTTGAACTTGTAGAACAAACTAACAGACTAATCAGATCCCTGATTGCCAGGGATTTGATAATCCAGTATTTCTCTTCTAGGACCCCTATCTTTATTTTTCCAAAATTATTTTAAGGAGTTCCTGGGATTAACGGGGTAAAAGCACATCTAGAAAGTAGATCTTGGAACACATTTGAAAATAAGCTGCACTACAATAAAATACATCCAACGCCATCAGAATTTGTTCTCACGGCTGTGATAAGTTACAAGACCCTGATTTTGTGTAGCTACTCACATTGAAAAAATTAACACTATATTTATTTTGGCGTTTTCCTCATTCACCTACATATTGAAAAAAGTAAGTCTCACATAACTGCAATGCAAGTATAACACTGAATTTTAAATTCAGACATTGGCATTGTCCTAAGAAATGAGAGAGACTTTGAGAAAAAACATTTAATTTGAACCCAAATGTATCCCTGCTGGAATCCAAAGTGATTCTAACTATATTTCCCTGGCTTATTCATTAGACAGTTAACTATACACGTACAAGTCTTGTCCCACATACTTTGTATGTCTGAGCGTATCTTCAAACATCTGAATACAAATTAAAGTTTTCTTTATTTTAATTAATTTTAAAGGTTGGAAGGGGTGTTCTGATTTCACGTGCCTGCAGGGGATGGAAGTATGGTATTTATGCCTTGAAAAATTACTAGTTAGAAAGGAAATAAATGGTGCATGCCATGAATATGGTAGATACATCCTTCCAAATACTGTCAACAGTTAAGCTCACCAGCACTAAAGATGAGTCTCTGAGATTATGCACATATCCAAAAGCACAAAAATACATGCAACAGGGTTGCATCATAATAGGTATTCTGACTCTACTGAACTATTTTAAATGACATAGCAAAATTAAATTTCATTGCAACTCACTTGATCAATCAAGCAGAAACAGCAATACTTTTAATGTTTGCAAAAGCCATCAGCAGACTGAAAGCAAAATGTCTTAGCATTTGCTTCGCCTACGTAAAGATTTTTTTTTTAAACTGCAAATATAGGAAGTCTTTATATGAAATATCCAAAATGTTTATTTCCTAAGACAGTATAAACCTTGTTTCTAGCAATTGCTGACCCCAATAGAAAGGCCTTCTAAGAATGCTAACAACTCAGATGGTCCACTGAAATACTGAAGAAAGCAAGTAATTTTTTCCAGACACGTAAAATGAAATAAACTGCCTCACTGAGATATGTTTGCTTAGGAAATAATGAGATACAGCAGCAAATCCTGCTGCAATCATAATTATATGGGCCACAAGAGAAAGAGGATGACCGTCAGCACACAGCAAGTGCAGTAGCCTTGGAAGGACTACAAGCAATGGCGAAGTTAAGTCCTTACAGCTCAACTCAACTTTCTCACCTAGATGAGACACAAAACCACTGTGTTGGCCCATACAACAGACCACGAAAGCCACCACAACCGCTGGTACGTGCTCTACGCAGCTGCCATCCCCAGTCCAGCCCTTCTGCACACAGCGTAAGACATTATGGAGAGGTGTCAGTGTTGGCTGGATAATTGCATTGACTAAGTATTCGGGAGAGTAAAGTTGTGATTTTGCCCTGTTAAATCCCGCACCCTGTATGGTGAGCGTAGAGCCATCCATGCTGGGTCCCACCATAAGCCCAGCAGGCCAAGGTGAGGAAAGCCACAAGGACATCACTCCTCTGGTACCTCTGGTTGGATGTGTGAGAGAAATTAAGGCTCGAGGAACTAAGTCACACTTGTACAGCGCCATGTCCATATGCCTTATATATTAATACATGATTAAAGTAATAAAAATAAGGTATAATTAAAACAGGGGAGAGCCCAGTAAAAGTTTTTAAAGCACAACAAACTTGCACTGTTTCTTGCCAAACCAAACTCTTGAGCTTCATCTATTTTTTTCTCCCTTCAAGCTGCCCTTCCTTTCACCTTGCCTTTTATGAGGCCCCATTTAGAAAGGTGATCCCTGAACTCACAGGCTTAGTCTTTCACAAAGCCCAGAGACAGAGCAGTTCACTCGAGTACAAGCCATCAATTCTGGAAAGAGACCTCTACGCCTGGATTTGAAAGGGAAGTTGCTAAACATCTTTCCAAAAACAACACACTTTAAAATGTGTGTTTAATATGTGGATTAAAGAGAGCTGGCCTGTGCTGCCAGCTCAAGGGGAAAATAAGAGCTCTGACTTAGCAGTTTAGAGCACATTAATGTAAAAGCCATGAGGAAATCTTTCGCTCGCATGTGTAGCCAGGACATGAACATAGGCATGGTTTGTGCTTTTTCACTTGCGGTTAGCAGGCTTCTGGGGCTAAAATAACCAGCTAAGAGGTTGCTTTACATAGCTGGTCTTCAGTACTGTTGCTGATCCATTGTTTGGGTGGCTTCAGGCTGATGCCACACAGAAAAAATATACGACTGATGCTTAGTTAATAATTTAAACATGCAGCCATCAAAGTGGCAGCATACCTCCCCGGAGGGAAACTTTTACTCAGACTACAAGAAGAGAAAATCCTTACGAACCAAGAGTTATTTGAATTTTTTCTTGCAGTCTTTAAACTGGTCAGAAAACTGGGAAACCTGCTCTGATGTGCATTTCATTTACATTTGCACATGCTTTTATTGCAGAAAATCAAGTAGATTCAATGTTGACATTTAGAGCTAACACAGATTTGCCCTTTTGAATTTTCTAAAAGTCATGGATAGGTCATTTTGGCTAAGTAGTCTGTGCCTAGGAGTTCTGCTTGAATTGCAAGTGACTGGAAAGGGTTGTATCCAAAACATGGAAGAATCTTGAAGTGACATTCAGAGATCTGAATCTGAGACTATGCAAATTAGCTGAACCCCATAAACTGGCATGTCCTGCAATACTGGACCACAATCTCCTATCATTTACATTCCTTATGAACCCCTGACTTGAGTGCCACTACACCTAATTAAGTCACATTTGAGTGAGAGGTGAACCATAAGCAGTTTTATAAGCCATTCTTAACTTGACTTTCAAGTTTCAGCCACTCACTCCTAGGATATGGTATGGTCATTATTTTCTTAAAGTCTTTCTATTATAATCACTACCTTGGCACAGGTCACAAAATAGCCCTAACCACAAGTCACAAAGACAGAAGATACTCCAAATGCATTTCATTTATTTTGAATATGTGATTTCAGACTGCAGACACAGAATATACCCAGGCAATTACAGAATTGATAGAAAATAACACTTGTGATCCCAGACCATCAACCGCAAATCAAGATGGTCGCATGTCCATGTCATCCCTTGAGGAACATCATGCTTAAGGCCATCATCTAAATCAAATCCAGTCTCCTGAAATTGCAGGTAACCATAAAATAAGGCATTTTGCCTGCAAAAGCCCACAAAATATATCTCCCCTCCACTATTACTCACCACAGCAAAACTTCTAACAAATGTCACGCATTTAGTGGCACAGTGCTAGCCACAAACTGTTCAATGTGCCAGATGAAGAACGTGGAAAGGCCAAAGGCAGCATCGGAATTGGGCTCCTACAATTTCAGGAAAGCTAAGTTAGTTAAATACCAAAATTTATTTTAAAGTTCCTAGAAAAGGCAAGCTCTCACCACCTGCTATAAAAACATGCATAGGGCAGTCTCAATTCAGGAAAAAAAATAATCAAGAAATGAGACAAGTTCTTAAATCTTAAAATATGCAAACTTAAGCTTATTCGTAATTCACTGCAGCCTTTTGAAAATCAAATATTTTCTATCATTTAATGCATATTCTTTTTCATGTGTTTGACTTACCAAAAATCTTACAGAAATCTTTCTTAACACTTCCCCTTGCACAGCATGTACGTGTTATGCAAAGCCCTGGTTTAGCTACAGGCAGCCAAACTCTACCACAGAGTGCCAAAAGCTGCACCGAACACCAATTGCTGGGCTATATTTTATTGCACAAATATACAACAAACAAGATAGGCCAAACAACCATAATATGAATTTCTTGTCCCCAGTTTGGAAACCTGATCATAAACCTGGACATCTGAGCTCTCCTTTATTACCAAATTGCTTGAACTTGTTGGACTCTCTTGGTATTTTTAATTTTAAGTTTTTATTGACTTAAGTGTTCCTTGCCAAGACTGAAAGAGAAGACTTCTTGTTGAAGCTGAGCATTTGAGATTGGTATGCATTTCTTAGGTTTATTTGACAGTCTTCAGCCTTCTGGGAAACATGGACCTCAGGAAGGGACAAACACTGCAAAACTGAAAGACTTTATTCAACTATTAACACTGCATTTTGAAAGCCAAGAGAGTAAGCATCATTAACTTGGCAGAACTCTAAATGCATTGTAGTAACCTGGAAATGGGATCATAGCACTAATAAAATGGTGAGAATTATTTTGATCTGCAAACACACACAAGGCAACAAAAAAGAAAGCTATGTTTAAGTTTCTAAGTGATGATCCCTTTAAAGGAAAAGTCAGTCGTTTAAAATTAAGGCTCAAATATAGTTCAGTAACCAGAGTGTCAGGATTTTGATTCTGCAGGGACAACATTGATGATGTTTTAATTAAGTCCTCTGCTAATCTTCAAGTCTCGAGTCTCAGTCTGTCTAATTCCTTTGGAGAAGGGTGATGTATTTCAACAAGGAAAGTCATGTACTAATTTTAGATACCGGTAGGGTTACATAGATTTAATTTTTGTTGAAAGCAGGTTATATTTTTGCTGACTTATATCTAGTTATTTCAGTAAGGATTGTTACCACATCCTGATAAACACAGAAAAACAGGTTTTGCCAAATTAACAGTATTTTTCTTCACTTTGTTGCTGAAAAAGCAATGAAATTACAAAGTTGCTATTAGAAGTTTGGCAGCTATGATCCTTGTCAGCTTTCCTTGGCTGCAATATATTTAGCATCCCCCAAACAGCCTGCGAGAACCTGTATAAGTCCAGAAAAAAAAAAAAAAAAAACAAACAAAAAACCCCCAACTCTGAGCGAGCTAATTTTCCACAATGACAATGAAGGCTTCATGCTCGTGAAGTCAATTTGATCAAGTCACCTCCCTGAAATGTAACTTAACTCTACAGAGGAAAAGCATCCTAAAATATGCTGTATTAAACACAGAGGGAAATGATATTTAATCTTGTCTGGCCACCCTTTGATATAAAGATCACTTGTTTAAGAGTCATAGTCAGCAATGCCCAAACATCCCCCATACAGAAGAGCTGCTTTGAGGACAGGGAGGCATACAACTAACGCAGCTGATCGTCTTTCATTAAAGAAGCATGCACATTGAGAATTAGAGAGATAGGCACATCCAGGGACAGAGCAGCCACAGAAAAGAAAAAGAAGATCCAGCAATCCCTTTGGTTAGTTTTTTTTTCATCTCTTGCTCAAACCTGCCGTTTACTGAGATTCTAGCATACCTCCTGTGCATGTACCCTGAGCTGCAGAAAGGCTGATTTTCCTCCTGTTTGATCCTTCAGAAAACCACACTGAACACCGAGAAACACTAACACACAGAGCAATTGCTGCGAAAAAGGTTTGTCATCCATGTTGCCCCTCTAGCAGTCTCTCAGAGAGCAACTCAAAGGCAACTGTCTCTCTTTCCCACAACAGTTTTGCAACTCCTACTACATGTATCTAAACCTCAAAACCCAATAATCAACACCAGACATGAGGCTTTAAATCCAACCACCACAGAAGTGAGGTATGCTCAAGCCTCCCCGCTGTACCACCTGAGGTTGCATATCGAGCGTGATTTGGAGGAAACGCAGACATGTTGCAGATCTGCTGTGGAAGGCAGGAGTCTGAAGCCGAGCTTGGCAATATCAGAAAAGAATCGCTTCAGGGGCTGGTGAGATCTCGGTGAGACAGGACCAAATTGGATGCAGGTAGACTTCTGCTAGTGTCTGGGAGTTGGTCAAGGAGCAGAGGAGGTGTGAGGGCAAGGGTGATGAGAAAGGATGGAGAGAGACAGAAAAACTGGGAAAGCATAAGACATCACCAATGATGGATTAGGGATGCAGTTTCAGTAAAAGCCTAGGGAAGCTTGGAGAAGGACCACCATGATCCTATATGCACACTCCCACAAGCAGCACTGTAAAGCATCCCTCCCCATTTTTTTTCTTCTTAAAAAAAAAATTAAACCAAAACTCTGACACACAGTTAAATTTCAAGCAAATAGCATGATTTCAGAGCTCCAGATGGTGCAGTGTGTGTTAGGACTTTAACTTCTTCCCCCTTGCAAGAACTGACAGACCCCTCTCCATCTGATAGACTCTGCTTAAGCTAAGTGGGACAAGCCGATCAAACTGAAGCAGCAAGGAAGAGGCAGGTCTTAGAAACAGACCTGTAGGGCTCCTTGATCAGCAGCTTTTACACAAAATAGACCTGGATCAATCTACGCTGATAAGCTGTAGATTGTGGGCATTAAATTCAGCCACGTCTCATAGCAGTCACAAACGTTTGCGGTGCAAAATCAACAGTATTGACAATTACTGCAGTGCATGAAGACCTCTGCTGTGTGATTTGGAGGTTACTGCTGCAGAGGAGGTGCAATGTCTGCAAAAGAGAATTTTAGATATAGTTTTAACAAATCCAAGTTTCAAGTCTGAACACTGTCTTTTTTAACAGAAAATAAAATTGATTGAATACAAAACTTGAATGAGTTCTTAAAAAACAATTCTTCTCTGACCTGGCATTTAAATCCACAATGTTATTTAAATGTATCACTTTAAACTACTGGCAGGAGAATCCATGTTCAATTTTACTGTTTATAGTTATTATTTTTATCACAACTTTACCCATACAATGCAAGAATCTAAAAACTCCAGCAGCGAGTCTAGTTCAGCTAATGTACATACATGACAAGTTTGCCTTGTTTTCCCCCCCCACTAAATTCTTCAGGTTTATTGCTGCCTTTAGACCACTCATCATAACATCATAACAGCTTGATGGAAGCTGCTCTTTGGGCATCCATGATTTCTCTATCTGCTACTTTCTTACTGGCAGAACTTGCTGTTTGCTGCAACCACCGCGACTTCCATGGGTTACTCAACTCCTAGTTTTATGCAATATCGCCCTCTTATTTCTCTTTCCCTCTCCACTTTTGCACAGGCATCAAAGCTGCAGTCATCACCATGGAAACTAGCTGGAGAATTAAAAAAAAAAAAAAAAACCCCAACAACACAAAAAAGCCCGAACATGCCTCATCCAAAGCTAGTACACTGCCACCCACTGGGTACTTGCATTAGAGAGCCTTGAAGTACAAAGCAGCCCTGCTCAATGTAAGCAAATAACCACTCATTGCAGCAGCCTGCATTCAGATCCAAATATATGCATTTTTTTGTGTCAATTATTCTCTCATCACATGGCAGTATTTGCTCTAGTGCCAAGATCACCCTGGTGAAATTGAAGCTTAATACACCCAGCCTCTCCTTGCTACTGGTACAACATAAGAATCTCTTGGTTTTGCACAAGTTTAATAAGGAATGTACTCATGCAGAATACATTGCTTCATCCTCTGCAATGGCTTACTTATTCCCAGAGTGCAGACATGGGCATCCTGTGAAAATAGACCCATGCAATTCCAGAGGGAGCTGCAGGGTTGGGTTTTATCAGGGATCAGGCCACGAACTTGCACCCTCTTTCTATGTGGTATGAAACACCCAAGAGCAGGGAGCTGGCTTTTGTTGATCCATAATTCTTCATTATTGGCCAATAGTAACTAATATCATGTTTTACTTTAGGAAGATCTCCATGGTGATCTGAGCTTGCTGACATCAGCTGGTTTTTTGGTGTGGGTGTAAGAACAAAAAAGATAGCCTAATTAAAGGGGAAAAGACCTCAAAAAATTGGACAAAGGATGAAGAACTCGTATACATGCTGTAGTTCAGTTCAGTTCAATCCTCCAGATACAAGCAAAACACTCTGAAGAAACCTCTCTGATGTATTTTATGTCATTAAAATCATTAAGAAAAACCTTGACTTTATGGCATGCTCTGTCATTTATTGAAAAACTAAAGGAAGTTAGCTGATGAAGAAAAAAAAAAAGCAAAAACAAAATGTAAGAGAAAAGAAAAAAATCCATAAATCCCTAAATCCAGAAGAATCACAGTAATTTTTACAGTGGTTTAAGAGAGATTTTTCAGACCTGCGGCAGTATTAGGCATCAGGTCTCCAGCACAAATCTCTAAAATAAGAAAGGAGAAAAAAGGGAAAGGTATTCAGACTGATTTGTTGTCTTTGCTATATGTTCCAACAACTTACAGTTCAAAACACCTTTTTAATCAAGTAAACTGCTGAGATTTTCACAAATTTGTAAGGGCAATTTTTAATTTCATCTCATGTTCCTAAAAACGACTAGATACTTCCTTCCTGCATGACTTTACTTTTTCCCCTCTCTTTCTTTTACGAGGTTTTACAAATACATCCACACACTTATTTCAAACTGACACTCCAGAAATGAATTAGATTTTGTATTTTTAACAGGCATGAGGCAAGCAAGAAAATAATTTAAAGCAGCAGGTAATTACACCAATGAAATATTTATGGAAACTGATTACACCAAAACACTCATTTTTATCTCAGCTTATTTGTCTTTTATGTAACTATGCAAAAAAGCAAGTTCAGGAGTTACACAAAGTTATAGTTCACGAAGTTTACAAATGAGAACACGGGCAATGTTTTACAGAAGGCTGACCAAGCGCAAGCCACTGCAGTCATACTTATACTGGGGAGGTATAGCTGTGAAAGAACCATCTTCATCAGTCTTGAGAAAGCCCTGGAGAAATAACAATATTGAAAGTCACCCCCTTCTCCAGGGTCAGCACAGAGTCCGTGCTGTGACAGACGATGCACCGACAGAGGCTGGGCTGGTGCTGAGGCATTGCTGGATGATGTGATGGCTCACTTTTCCCTACCAGGCGGAGCATGGTCTTGGATTTGTTGGCCCTCTTACTCTGTGACTAAACTGTGTGGGGGACGCATGGCCTTTTCATTGCCTGCTTCTACTGCACAGGGTACTGGACTCAAGAGAGCTCCCAGGCACTTTTACAATGCAAAAATTAACACTGAGAGCCCAGTGTGCTTCAGCTCCCACGTAACTGCAAACCCCTGGCCAGCTTGTGAGCTCCTTCCTGAAGGGGGGGACAGGAGAGAAGGGCGGGCACAGATCTCCCAGGAACAGCACTGGAAAGCCTCTCCCTGACACAAGTTTTACTCTAAATGCTACCAGATTAAATTACGCAATAATTTTGTCTGTGCACATTAACTTCAGAGTGAGCAATACAGACAAATGCTTCTCTATTGACACTTCCATAATGGCTGGCATCTGCCTTCCCGTTACTTCTAATCATGAGGCAGTTATCTAGATTGCTAGGTCATTCTGAACCTCCCCAAAGTGTTCAAAAGTATACTGGAAGATTAAAAAATTGGCCGGTAAGAGAATGAGTGCACTTTGTGTCAGAAGGCAGGTTTTCAGGATGCTGAATGTTGAGTTTTTTGTGGTGTTGTACTCCCCCTCCGTCTGTAAACGCGTCAGAAAACCTTGTGGGAAGAAGTTTCAGATCCTTATAAAGGCTACATATTTATATATAGCATGGATTTTCATATAGATGCTAAAAACGGAAAGCAATTCCCATATGGATCAACAAATAGTTCTCTATAAACACAATATTCAGGGGCTGGAGTGGAGTCATATTTAATCCATTCTAGACCTAAACCACCATTTATGTGACAAGCTGCAGTGTGGAAAAGCAATTTTCACGCCAAATACAGTCTCTGTGTTGGTGCCAAGGCCAAAAGAGCAAGAGCAAATGGAGAACTCGCAATTCTTCCCTTGGGGCCCTTTCACAACAGCCTGCAGACAGCAGATGGGAAAACACCACTGCGTCCAGGCACAGCTCATGTGCCCTCCTGCAACCCTAACAAACACTCAGGTGCTGCTGGTTGTACTACCAGGCTAATCCCACCCTTCCCGAACACATCTGGGGGATGAAGCGTGGCTGGCTTTGTCCCCTGTTGTCCTTCTGCTCTGGTCCCCAGCTAAGGTCACCTTGGACTACAGAGAAATTTGCCCAGCCATTGCCTCCGGATTCCTGAACCGTCTAAAGGGCCCCATATTTGCAGTAACTACAGGGTTCCCTTCTGAAAGTAAGAGGTATAATAAGTTATTGGAGTGGACATGCACAGAATACATATTTGGAGAGTAGGACAGATTATTAATAAGAAGTGGGAGAGCTTTAAAAATACCAAATGGCCTTGCATGGAATCAGCAAAATGAAGGCTGTGTGATTTCTGCCACCTTGATTTAGAGAAAAGAAATTGCCTTTTAAAGATCCCTGGAGAGAAAACTTCAGGCAGAAGGAAAGATGATTAGTTCACATATTTGCCAGCTTTCCACCAAACAACAGTTGATGACAAGCATTAGAGATAGGAAGAAGCAAGAAATTAAGGGATAAGAAGCAGAGCAAAAGTCACAGGATAAACTCTGCATGGAAGAAGACAGAAAACTTGAAGTCAAATTATATAAAGCTGTTTATCTTAGAGGCAGAGGCAAGAATACCAGCTCATATTGTAATGGCTAGCTCTCCAAAGAAACATTGCATATGTGTGCGTGGTTTTCTGAATATTTCCTTAGCCAATATGGGGAACAAAGGTAAGTACTCTTCTGAGCATCCTCTTCACTGCTGAGAGTCATTGCAGTTTCCCTTTAAGTATTGTGCAGATGTATCAGGATGAAAATAAATGTAAAATATATAGTCATTCTACAAAAGTACATGCAGTGAAAATTACACACAGGAATTAGAGCAGTCCCTCAATTCTATAGACTGCAGTGGTTATGGTAGTATTTCCCAGAAATATTGCTGAAACTAGTAAGATATCCAAAAGCTGAAATGAACTTTCCATACTATTGCCATATAGAAGGTGTGTTTCTAATTCAAATCAAATGAAAAATGAGTTCCAAACTAGGGCAAAATGAATAATGAAGGTATGGAAATCAAAGGATCTGAAACAGAATTTTTACGTTATAAGTTTCGAGGAAGGACAGATGCCAGTATACACATTAAACACGGTGACACTTCCCTAGAGAATTACAATAATACTTCACCCTTAAATAACACCCTCAAAGCGCTTCACAGACATTAACTAATTAATCTTCAATCCTCGTGTGGCTGTAAAAATTATACAGTAGGGAAATAAGGTCAGATATTCAGAGGAGATCAAGCTGAGATTAAACGGTCTGCCCCAAGGCTACATGCTGACTTGACAGCAAAGACAGAGTTACAGCTCCCATATCCAACAGCCACCCTACCACCAGAAAGCCTTTGGACAGAGACTGACAGGCCCAAATGTCTCCAACAGCTGCCCAAACACAGCAAAAGGCTTAGGCAGGGTCTCCCCATGCTCAAAAACAACCCACAAACACATGTCTCAAGGGACGAGGTGTTAACTGTGCACCCATGGATCTTCCCACCCCACTGCAGCTCTGCAAACCAGCAGGTACTGTGGGTCAGTGGGAGAGGCGGTGTCCGTAGCAGTATGCGCCTCTGTGCTGGCACCTCCCCAGGACTTCTTCCTCCCAGATCCAGATTTGCTGCATGCCAAGTAGCCATCATTAGCTTACAGGAAGCTTCAAATACCTGAGACACATTTTACAAATATTATACAGAACATGGTGCAAATTACACCTGGTCAAGTCCTATCTACCGGTGCCTTCACAGCCCTGAAGTATTTAAGATGAATGGAGAAAAAGTGACTTCCAGGAGTGCTGCAGGCACCTGGGCAGATCGCAGCAGACGATGCACTGGCACACTCAATATCCTATGAATCAAACAATTCCCAGCACACAAAGAACATGCCTCCAAGTGCAGGAGGATATCAACCCATGCATCCTGCAGCAAAATACTCTCTATGCACAGGAAGACTGAATGGTAACAGCTCCATGCTGTTGCCTACTGTGAACCAAAATGGGCTGTGATGCTCGCAGCAATGAAGTCAAACATCACCTATCTGAAGTGCTGCATAAGCCATTGGCCAGACTGAAATTAAGCTTTACCCTAATGAAGGCCATACTTAAAAGGGGCAGGATACTAGTGACATTCCCCCCTGTAAAATACCCCAAAGGAGGCACCAGGGCCAATCCCAAGCAATTGCCCTGTTCAGAGAGGCACTGTGATAAATACCCAAGGAGAGTGTGCTGGTGACCTGGCCAGAGGACCCTTCTTCCAAAAAAACCCCAACTTTTGCCATGTGTTGTGGCATTTGAACAGCTGCTGACAGACTAAGAGCTGCCAGTTTTGCCTACAGCCACAATGCCAAGCAGTATCGACTCTCAGCTTTTTTAGAAAGGGCTTTAGAGTACTTTGAAAGCAGTAAGGCACTATTTAAAAGGTTCAGTTCTCATTGCAGCACTGTCAGAAGATTAATCAATTAAAAGCTTGGCTGCTGCAAGCAGCAGTATGTCTGCCAGTCCTGGGCTGCCTTTGTGTGAAGATCTGGGGTTCAGTTTTGTGAAGTAAACCTGTGTCTAAACTTCTAGTTATGTTAAGAAAAGGTAAGTACTAGAAAACAGCTGGACCTCATAGCACTAGCAGAAAGTTATTTAAAAAGCCAAGGGTCTAAATGACACTTTTTTTTTTTCCCCTCCTTTGGATACTGCTTTAGGAGGGGAGGGATAATAGGATGCATTAGACTACACCAGTTTCAGCCCTTCTGCTGAGATGCCATACAAATGATCCGTTAAATGTTTACTTAGGAACTGAAAACAATGGCAATAATTCTATGTTGCCTCAGCAAAAAGGAAAAGGCTTAAAGAACTAAAGCTAGGGAAAAAGACATTGGGTAGCTGCCATATCACACGTGACAGGATGGCCAACAGAATATGTTTCCACGCACTGAATAATCTCAAGAAAAGTGTTCAACACCATGCAGACCAGAGAGAAAGTGCCACAGAGCCATACAACCAAATATCAACCACAGCAAAATAAAACACCAATTTAAAAAAGAAAGCAAAGAATGGGGATGAGAGAAAAGCATTATTTTGACCCCCAAACCCCTGTATTTTAAATATATTACTTGGAAATTGTACATTTGGACAATGAAGTTCAGCAGAACTATATGAATATGGCTTTTATTGTCCTTACGCTGTGGGTCAGTCAGGTTTGGGACTTTCTGACAGTTGCATGCACCAGGCGGCAGCTGGTCAGTGTGGAACTGCAAGATTCTTCCTTTCTTCTCTCATTCCCTACAGCAACTGTGCTCCAGCCTGAGCACCTGCAAGCCAGACGCAGGAACCTTTCTCAGTCAGACACGGAAACGCTGCTCTGTGGGACCCACTTGGGACTTCCCTGCAACCACTGCTCCAGTTGCACAGAGCCGGGCAATTCCTCACATGTCCGCAGCTGGGGATAGGACAGCAGAGAGGTCAGCCTGAGGATTAAAGCACCAGCTCTAACATGCAACAAAAACCAACCGGAACACTGAGCTAAAACGGAGAGGAGCACACATGATGGAAAGGGTGAGGGAAGCACAGAGATGAGAATGAAACCATGCCCAAACAGGACAGAGAGGTCGTGCCTGGGCTTCGAGGTCTGGCTTGGCAAGACAGGCTATGCAGGTGGGAACGGGAGAGGACAGAGGGAAGGGTCGCACCAACATGAGCAGTGGAAACTTGGTATTAACTGGGAAAGGTGACTTGAGAAAGTAACTTGCCAGCCAAAGATCGCAAGGAGCAGTGAGGAAGGGCATAGAAGCAGTGGGTTCTGCAAAGAAGAAAAAAGCACGCACACAAACATGTAAACAAGATTTTAGCTTGAAGGAACTGGCAGTTCCTCTCTGTCACTGGCATTTACATTGCATTTCCTCCAGCCTTTATAAAACCTGGCTCCTCTAATTCATTCTCTAATGCTTCCACACGGCTCTTTCAGTGCGTGTGCAAGCAGCCTAGAAAGCAGTAGTTGGACAGCTTTTGACTGAAAGGAAATGTTTCAGGCACAGCTCAAAGCCTGTGGGAGTCAAGAGAAAGGGTTGAATTTGGCCTTTTAAGAACGAGGATGCCAGGAGAGTCACATTAATGGCTAAAACAACTTCTCTGCTTAAACAGAAGATGCAAACACCCAAGTTCAGTCTTAGCCACTAGCTGGAGCAGGCTGTTTTTAATTAATAGCAGGTGGTGGTTCACTTTTTTGACAAGAGAGCAGACGTGAGTCAAAGTTTTAAGATATTAATGCAGTATTTGCCTTTCTTACTACAAACACAGCATTCTGCAAACCGTTGTCCAGAACGACATCTGTAAAAACGCTGCACAGGAACCTGGGATCTGCGTGGACAGTTGGCAACGCGTGAACCATAGCAGCAGTAACGGCTACCAGGAGCCAGGGCTGTAGTGACAAAGGCATAAGCCAGTAGAATCATGGGAAGCAATTAATCCCCTTTACTCAGCACTTGGTAGGCCACAGCTGGAATGCTGCCTCCAATTTTGGGGCCCCCTAATACAAGAAAGATGTTGATCAGCTTCAGCAAGTCCAGCCGAGACCACCAAGATGGTCAGGGCCTGGAGCATACAAGCTGTGGGAGAGGCTGAGCTAGTTTAACCTAGAAAGGAGAAGGCTCACAGGGACCTAGAGAAGCCAACAAGTACCTAGGCAGGGCTTACAGAGAATACAGTCATGCTCTTCATTGAGGTACACGGTGGAAGAATGAGATACAACAGCCTGGACTGGATATACGGATATAGTCACCCTGAGCATAATTAAAGACCGCAACAGGAGCCCAGAGAAGTTGAAGAATCTCTGTCCTTAGAGGTTTTCAAGGCCTGGCTAGACAAAGCCCTGAGCAATCTGGTCTGAATTCAGTGCTGTCCCAGCTTGGAGCAAAGGGTTGGACTACACAATCTCCCAGGAATCTTTCCAACCCAAACGATTTGATGATAGTCATCAAAAGCACAAGTAGTACACAGGGCATATGTTTATAAAGGCAATATGTTCCTAAAACACTGAATTACAATGCAATTGTTAAAAAAAAAAAAAACACCAAAAAAACCCCCCAAAAAAACCCCAAAAATCCCCCCAAAACAACAGCAAAACACCAAAACCTAAAACAACCCAACACAGTAACCCACAACAGTACAGACCAGAGCTACAAAAGCTCAAATCTTTTTCTCACAAACCTTTGCAAAACAGTAGTCACCATGGCAAGGACAACAGGCAAGAACTGTGTAAACCAGTGCCATCTATTGAGTTTACGAGACTTTATGGCCAGCAGAGTACTCATCCAATAGATTTGCAGCTGGACAAAAGTGCAACAAATGAACAAATTCAGGTACCTTGTGCAAGCCACCTCAGATGCCATGACTTGCTCCACAGAACACAAAACAATGAAAGAAAAGCCACTTTAAAATAAGACTGATCTGAAAACAAGTGAGATTAAGTTATTGATTGCAAAGTGTCCTACATTTCAAATAGAGATTACAGACTCTGCAGTAGTCTTCCACTTGGTTTAGATTTCCACTTCCATCTGATTTAGGTTTTATCACTGCAAGAATACTATCACTCTGCCTTTCACATTAAGGTGGGGTTTTGTTGGGGTTTTTTTTGTTTGGTTGGTTTTTTTGTTTGTTTGTTTTGTTTTGTTTGTTTTTTTACAATGTTTCTCAACTAGACATCCTACAGTTTAATTAAATTAAAATTGAAATAGCTTTGTAAGAATGTAGACCATTTAGTACCTGAGACACTAAACATTCATTCTACTTCATAAAGAAATTAATTATGTGAGAGTCATTAACAACAACTGTGATTCCTTACGGATTTAAATTATGTTTTGAATTGGAAGAATAAAGTTCCCAGCTGATTTAAATTCTTCAAGATGGTAAAAATGAATTAATGATGCTAATATTCCATATGTCTGAAAACTGATGCAGGAATTAACTTGTGTGAAATCTAAAGGCAGCAGTATGAACAGTAGAAAGCAGACTAACCTATTTCTATCCTACTTATTTTGTCATGCTGAAGCCTGGAGTATTTTTGGATGAGCTACAGTCCAAGAGTTCAAAGCGGGTGCTGGTAAAATCAATGGCGACCTTGGAACTGGCTTCAAGAAGAGCAGGATGAAGCTGTGGCTTCTCCAGATGACATAACTTCCACCTTTTCTGCAAGAAAACCTGAGGTCTGTCTGGGCCAAATTTTTCCCAGCCTGACAAAAAGTGAAAATGATAAAAAAAGAATTATAAAGAATGATAAATACAGCATTTCAAAACTGGGCACCCTGCTGTTAATTATCATCATTGCCTCCACAGTTTATGCATATTAAAATTATGCTGGCACTTCTCCTTCTGGGGAAATAGTTTGAAAGCGGATAGGCAAGAGGAATCTCTTCCGCACAGCACACAGTTTGAAAATTCACATACTGCATCAACTGGGTAGGACAGCCAATTTCCCAGATATATAAATCTAGGTTTAACTTCTGCAATAAAAACACCCACATCCATCCCCTTTATCATAGTAAAGGCACATCTCTGTGGGCTGACAGCATCACACAGGGTATCAAAATGAAGGTGCAGCACAAATTCCAAACCAGCATAACGCCCATATAACCTTCTTCAGTCAGGTCCAGGGCTGTATTTTGGAACTAAATGGTAAAATGTGAGCTCTGCTGAGGACATCGTTTTGCATTGTCAAAGCCAATGGAGTGCACAGGGTTCATTTTGTTTCCAGGAAAAAGATGCTGATTAATTAAAATGCAAAGGCATCTTCCTGCCAAATATTTTCCAGCCTTATGTTCAGCTAAGAATAATTAATGCTTGCCCATATCATCCAGAAGACTGGTAGCCATTCTCAACACACCATCATCTATCACCCAACAAAAGTCCATGTTTGCAGAGGAACAGATTGCAACCAAGTAGATGGGCAGCACATTAGTCAAGAGTTTTACTTGTGTCTAACTCTCACAGCTTTTCCAGTATAAAAAAGGCCAATAGCTGCTCTCTTTACTACAGCCATGCCTGGTTAGCCTATAAACACTACCACGGAGAGGGAAGGGGTTATTTTCAGTACAGTGGGATGGAGACCCGAATGCTGCCCAAGGGGCTCCCCACTGAGCCGTGGGAGCTTCTATCACACCAGCCCTAAATCCCATTTGACTTCCATGAGACCAGCCATGCTTTATTTAAGCATGTGCTCAAAGTGCTTTGCTGATGAAAATAATCATAACCATAGGATTAAAAAGCTGTATTAAAATAGGGGCGGGAGGAGGCTATGCAAGAAAGCAGAAACTCCCTTATAGGAGCGCACTGCAGCACCAGGGGCCCGCACTGCAATTTTAAGGCAAGTTTCTGCATATACTTCCAGAATTAAAATGGTGACCCCCTTCAAACAACCCTTTTGGCACTAAAAGGCCAGGAAATGTAGTCGTATTAGGATTAATGACTTGAATTAGCTCCCGTGCACCTGTGCCTCACTATATCCATGGCAAAGACAGACAGTGGCTTTGCCTTTATAAAATAATGCTTGAGGGGTTCTTTGGTTTGTCTAAGCAAAATCTTTTCTCTCCTTGTCTTACCAAATAAACTACTTAAGGAAGCAAAAATTCTCCCACTGTAAAAGTCTCTTGATATAAAAAATGCAAATCTCAAGCAGCTGTAATGAAGAAAATCAATTTTAGACTCCTGGTGGCTACCTTCCTGCAAAGCTTTATTATTTTTCATCAAGTATCTACAAGAACCAGATCACGTTTCTAGCTTTCCGTTCCTCTCCTGTGTGATGAGGGAGAATCACGTATATTGCTTTCATTTAATTTACCCTAGAAATTCAGAGTTATTGATTGTAGTTCATAGGCTTCCTAGGTGTAAGAGACTGGAAGCAATATTTTTATGCCTTTTGTATTGCTTAGCACGGAGATGGACAAAAAAAAAAAATAAGGGGAAGGGAGTAGCACGCAAAATGAAGCTTTGAGGCAGAGGGAGAACATACCACTGTGAAGATGACATACGGGGTGGCAATATTTAAATATACAAACAAATAGAACTGTAGACTGCCTTTTGTGACATTTATTCAAAGAAATATCCATGCAACTGCTTATCCGACAGATATCAGAAAGGTCTAGAGTAATCAGGCAAAATCTGTATACAAAATTCACTGAAAAACATGCAGGTCTATGGAAGGACCAGAAACTATTCTTTAATTTGGATAGTATTTAGGAAAGAGTTTTGCAAAGGGAAGGAAGGAAAGAAAAGAATTTGGAGAAAATGTTGTGTTTGGATATTTTAAAAGCAATAATTTAATGCAGAAAGCTGGCAAAATATCAATCAGGATTAAAAAGGAAAAACAGAATGATTCATTATGGCAAAATTATTCTTTTTGATTTTCATTATGCTGAGAAAACTGGGGTCACAATTAATAGTGACCAGGAACTATTTATCTTCTTCACTATTTTTCACTTGGGCCACTGAATGGGAAAAAAATATTATCATAGCACTAATCTGAGAGTATTTTCAGACAGCCATATTCCAAATGAAGAAATCTGTAATCAGTTCAACACTGTGCCCTGTGTTTCCCCTCAGTAACTGACAAATTCTGGAATTTGATAAATTTGAGGTCTGGAGTCATTCTGGCATTGAGAAGTCAATCCTTGTAAACATGCCAGCCAACCTGCCATTTCACTGATGTTTGTGATGGTGTAAGAAAACAACTGATAATTCAAGACTGTTATTCAGAAGTTTTTCCTTTCTTCAGCAGTCCTAATGACAACCCCAAGCAATCAAAATGCATGCAACTAGCTCCAAAAAAAAATAAAGGAAACAGATCTAAAGTACAGGATTCAGGAAAGGGAAATTTAAGCTGCCTGATGATTTCAGAAGCTGCCTCCTTCTAAAGGAAACTAAGGATGCTTATATAGCTGTACAATTTCAGAATCCAAACTGTTACATAAATATGCTAAAGGGAAAGAACCAGAAAGACTCACAGTTTGCCTCTGATTCCTAAAGGTAAGTTTAAAACTATTAGAAGATTTGTATTAGTCTTTTTTTAAAAAGTTTCAAGTTTTTAAATGAAGCCTTCTTTGTTAGTCCTGTTTCTCTGCTTTTAAAGTGTGATAGGATGAACATGACAGAGAAACCGGTATTAATCACCAATGAAACACTGATACAATGACACACAGACAGAGAGAAACAACTGACATCTTCATGGTTATTTTTCAAGGGAAATTTTAGAATATTTTCAAGGCTGGTATAGGATTCTTTGTTTTCAAAAATGCTACAAGAAGAAATACATTGTTTATTCACTTCTTGCTGTTTGTCGTCTATCAGAACAGGAATTTAATAAAGACACAAAGCACTGTAAATGCTTCTGTGATCACAAAGTTTTTTGCTGGAAGTCGTAGAACTATGTATTGCGTTGGCTTTTAACGGTAAATTTATAACCAAATACTTACTTTGCACTAGAAGAATTAAAGACTCGCTGTTCCTTTTGCTTCCAAAACCCATTCACATTATACCAGTGTAGTACCAACAGGGAAGCCAAGCTCTTATCCCTAAGCAGAGTAATAGCACTTGCAATAAAGGGAACAAACCTAGTCAAGCTGTCCTGGCTCATGTACATTTTCACTAAAATGCTTCTGTTCAGGCTCTCTCTCCCTTTTCCTTTCTTTGAACCACACTGCTATATTTCCACAAGTAAACTTAGAGAAAATTAGAAAAAAATAGAACGGTTTCATGTAACATCGCCCCATCCACTCTGAATTCAGTTCATTAGGGACTGGAATTTCACATTGACTGTTTAAAAGCAGTGGCTTCCACTTATGAAAAAAAGATATTGTTTTTTTGTGGTAAATATATGCAAGAATGGCATTCATTAACTTAGGAATTAAAATGCAAGTACTGGTCATTTATACCTGGATCATCACTTTCCAAATCTGTAACTGATCACATATTAAGCCAAAACAAGCAAATCAGACCATGGTCTTACCCGCCTCTGGTTTATTTTACATAAAGACTGGGGGTTTTGATGTGTATTCTTTGACAGGCATCTTGGCCCAACAGCAATGCCTTCACAAATCAGTTCAGCATTTTTTCTGCTTCTGCAGCTTGTTCAAACTGGAAATTTAAAATGCCCAGTCTGGAACAGCAGGCATGAAACACACGTCTCCAGCTGCAGTAGTGGTTCTCTGAGTGTTTTGAGAAATGCCAGCATAGCATATGGTCTCTCACCACCGCACTGGGACTTCTAGCTGTTCAGATACGGCAGGTCTTAAAAAGTTTGGCAAGATATGTTGCCAAATTAATCTTAACTCTCAGCTCCTCTTGAGAAGACACCTGATTGCCTATGCAATTCACATAGCACGCTAAGACACATTCACTGAGATCTCCCTCCTCACCTCTGCGGTCTTTTAAAAATTCTTCACCATGTTAAGAAGGGATAAAATACCTTACTTACAATCAGAGCTCCTAATTTCGCAGACTAGAATACTTTGCATGATTTGGTAGCTTACAAATGAATGCACAGAGCCAGCATCTGTCAACTCCCTTAGGCAGCCTTGCTTAACGGAATGCAATTTCTTACCTGAAAAACATAAATAAGAAACATACATTTACATTTTATTCTGCATAACTTAATATCTTATTTAGTACCCTAAATCACATGTGAAACCAGTTCTTCTTATTAAGCATGCAAAGACGCTGCATCACTTGTGTAGAATGTTTTTAAAATCAACAGTAGTTTCCAATTAAAACAGTTCAGATGTAAATATTTATACCAAATACAGAGACGTGATTAACATTCTTACCAGATACAAGCTCACTGGAGTACAACGCTTTCCATAATTACCCCCCACTTACGGACTGAAGTCATTTGATCCCCCCTGGCATCAGGAGAAAGGAGGGCTGCTCTGAGCAGCCCAGGGGCTTCCATCCGAACCACAACAGCCACACACCTCCTAAGGATCCTCCTTCCCACAAGGAGAGCCCTCTGGGAAATGAACCACAGCATGGCACACGTTCCTGGGAGCACCCTCCCCTGCTTTGGGGTTTCATGCACTGATCACAGCTGCCAGACGCAGCCCTGGCAGGAGGGGACAGGTAGGAGACATGGACAGGCAAGTCTCAAGCAGCACATGAAGCTTGGCATTGGTCCGAATCACAGACCAGCATTCAGGGGAAACTTCAGATAGCATTTTAATTTTCCCTCATGTCCTGCTCATATCCAATCTACAACTCCCTATATACCCGGATCAATTGGTATTGAATATGAACTGCACCCCTGAAGCTCTGCTCAGGTTGTATATGTTTTTGGTGCAAGTCTCAGCAGTAAATAGGAACAAACTTAGAAGCCTAGAATGATCTGAAATCCACAGGGGTCTAGACAGAATCCATACGGTTGCCACGAAGCCCTTGGCTGCAGTCATAGATTGATTATACTAATTTTAAAAAAGTATTAATGTATAAAGCTTCCACAAGGGACAAAACCTGCAACCCTAAAAAGAAAGCATCAATAAAACACTAGAGCTTTTCACTGACATCTTCAAGATGCAATGTAAGGCCAAAGTCAAACAGCCACAGTGCAAAAGCCTGGGAAACTACGAGAACAAGGAGCAGGCGTGGTGCCTCATCTCATGTGGGTACATAAAACTCTATCCCCCTTTTTCCCCTCTTCCTCCTCAAAATACCTTCCAATTATGCTATTGGAGGCAATGGAAGAAAACTTCAGTGAGTCTGAAGTCAGGCTTTTGGTGTACATAACAAGAAATCCTCAAAAAAACCAGGAAAAGATATCCGATTTTGTAGTAGTCGCAAACGAGCTATCCCAGCTCCCAGGGTTCCTCAGGTGGAACTGTGGGAAATATTTCTAACCCTCCCTCAACCCACATCAACACTATGCGGTTTCTTCTCCAGAAAGTTTTTAATTGCATTTTAATTCTGCAAACGTGCCATGGGCTTCCAGGGTGAAGCATTGGCTTAAGTTGAAAGGAGTATGTATCCATCAGTCTAACCAAAGTATCTGTAGAGCACTCGTTTCTGCAGTATTTATGCTCCTCTTTCTGTGAGGAAATCATCCCGTATTTATTAATTAAACTGACAAAAGCTTAACTTTACTACACAGGAAACTTGGACGAGCTCCCCGCACCCCATAACTTTAAATGTGAATTTCTGGAAGTACCTAAATCTGTATCTGCAAATGAGGTACTTCAAACACAAATTTCCCTGCTGTGTTTAAGAACGTAGCAAGAAGAGACCCAGGCCACGATATTTCAACAGATTTACTGACAAAGCTGTATTTGCAGGGCTCTCCAAAGTTTTTCCAAGTTCAAGGGACATTCTTGAGTATTGTTAGATCAGAGTTGATGCATTTTATTTTACCCATAGGTTGGCAGCATAAGACAATATCCAAGTATACCTCAAGTATTGGTATAGGTAAGGATGGGGACAGGGGGGATTTTTACATGCAGGCAGAGATTTGAAGCATGAACCAGAGGGGCCTGACCACAAGGACCTGCTCGCTGTCACTCAGAGCTATGTACCATAATGGCAGCACATTCAGGACGGAGACCAACTGCATTAGGGTTTCCTGAATGTACATGGCTTCTTCCCTCACCCATTAATCTCATAATTCCCAATTACTGTATTTGATATACAGAAATGCTGAGTGCTCCCCAGGAACTATCATAGGCCACTGTAGAAGAGTGGGCCTATGCCAGGCAGTCTTTGCGAGTAATTGCATCAAGAGCTGTTGATGTTCTTAATGCTGCAAAACGGAAAACGCAGACGGGCTCCCAAGTGTTTGCTGGCTGCCCCCAAATGCCTGCACGCCAGCCACTCTCTCCCAATTAGCAGGGCATCATGCAGCCCCACAGCAAGGAGCAAAGAGATTATCAGATATAGGTCCAGCACTGCCACAGAGCATGAGAAGCAGAATTTCTCCAGTGCATTTAAATATAATGACAGATCTTGCCACTCGCCTGGCTTGGTTAGGCTAAAATGCTGGTTTCCGTTACAGATGTTTTATGCAGGAGGGCTCAAAACTGACAGGTTTTAACAATATTTGATGGAAATTTGACAGAGACGTTGCTGGCTCGGCTCAACATTACATGGAAAGAAAAGCAAAATTTATTTCGACTTTACAGGCTCCAATACTGAGTTAAGAAATGTCCTGAGCCTAGTTGTTAATTCTCAGCATCACCTCTTGGTTCCCCTGCAGAGGGGAGATTCTGCCTCAGGTCTCCCCTCTTAAATATAGGGCATCGTTCCTTCCTGCAGAGCATTGCTAACCGACATGCTGAGCCGCTGCGTCTGAGGTCGACACATAGTGAGAGGTGTCATTAACACATGACAGTGACACGTGGCTCTGTTTGCACAGCACCATTTCAATGTCACAGGAAACCTGATATAGTTTGGGAACTTCTATCTAAAGTGTGACATTCCCATTTAAAATGCATACATTTGGGACATGGAACAGAGGGACTTATCTTCTTGATGTCAGGCTGGCAGAATTGCTTATAGCCATAGAGTAATTATCTAAACGGTTTTCCAGACAAAGCTACAAATAAACCTTGCACCAGCACTTCCTTCATATTTGCCACTAATTCTGCAAAGAGTCTATCAGAGAGATTTTTAAAGGTTGTATTTCTCCCTGGCCTTGCTAAGGGCACAGAAGCATGAAGAGACCTCCAGGGCCCATCCCCAAGAAGTGCCCAGGAGCTTGATGCAGACACAGAATCAGAGAATCATTTTGGTTGGAAGAGACCTTTAAAATCACCATGTCCGTGTCAGTCCTGGTAACACCAGCCCCACAAACTGCACTTTCCCAGACACCACGCTGCACCTGATGTACAACACTCTCACCCTCAGTACATCTGCAGAAAGGGAAATTGGTGAAAGCTCCCAACTTTGCCACCGAGCTGCCAGGTAGTCCTGGGCAACTCGCTTCACACCTCTGCCCTCCCTCTGTACCACCCTCAGTCTGCCCAGAGAGATCTGTCTGCGAGGGGGGGACTTGCAGTGCACAGCAGCAGACTCCCTATCCCACCTGAGGCACTTCCAGCATATAAAGTAGTGATAATAAAGCTGGCTTTGACTGCTAAATGGTGGGTCTTTAAAAAGATTTCCCTCTCCTGCTCATTTGAGAGTAAAACAAACGTTTAGACATTGAACACATGCACTCTGGCCTTGGTTATACTGCAAAATGTAAAGTAATTGAAAGGGACAGGTCTGAATATTTATAGCTGATCTTTCCCAGACACTTTTAATTTCTTTTGTGAGTTAATGCATGAGAACATCCTGGTGATGAATGCACCGTTTATACCAGAAATCTAGAAATAAAAACAATGTTCTTAAAACAAAAATGAAATTATTCTGATATGCCTTTATGATTATTACACAGGGACTTGGGGAAACAAACATCAGCAATTGAAATGGGATAGAAAACTAAAATATCAAACAATTAGGGCTTGCTTGCATGGAACTGTTTGGAGGACTACAGCTGCTGCAGGTTCTACGCTGCAGCTATGTTATCATAACAACCAGCTAGAAGGTTGTGGCCACAGCCAAACAGGTTCATAGGTCTCTCTGATTTCATGGTATGCAAGCAATAAAGGATGAAAAAGAACCTTTTTATTATTTCAAAACTTTAAAAGAACACCATATTGTGTATAACAGTATGAAGAACTTGTTTAAAAATTCAGTGATATTTTAGCAGCAATAGCTTTCACTAGCAGCTTTCTGAACACAGCTGTGCAGGGAGGAAATTATTTTCCTAACATTTACTTCTTCCAAAGGCTAAAAAATGTCATGGATAAAAAAAGTCATGACTGCAACCTTAGGTACAGGCTAACACTCATCTAAATACTAAGTCATAGCTAAGGGTGCCAAAACCTTAGGCAAGTTAGGGGTTTAGTGGTAGCAAATAAAGAAATGCCAAAGGGAAACGGCAAAAGTTAACATAACTGCAGTCAAATTAATATTCTAGCAGCCTGGAGAGCAAGTAGTTTCTCAGCTGTTTAAGTAAATATTGACAGCAAATGAGGCCAGTTAACCTGAATTTCCTATGTAATCTGGAAATGTTTGGCATTGAAACATTCTCATATTAAACAGTGCCAAACATTTTGTGAAACCATGACTTCCCCCCCTCCCCCACCTCAGCTGGTTGCAAAATTCCTGCCCTGGAGGAAGGGTCTTCAACCCTGCACATTGGGGAGGACTGGGCAGACAGACAGTGAAAGAGCACAGCTATGCACAGCAGGTAGCACTAATACAGCAACAGATACTGTTCTTCAGCATTCAAGGTAAGGTAGTGAGATGAATCAGATTTGGACCAAAGATTCGGCTCTGTGTTGCTACACTGAAGCTCAAGAGAGGACACAGAGAAATGTACTTAGGGAATTAATTATTACTCAGCTCACTGCAGTGCAGGCAGCGCAGACTCTCCCATTACTCATAGGTTGCTGCTAACAGAGCAATCGCTCTGCTGCGAAGGGCCCCCTGCTCCTGGCCTTACTACAACCAAATGAGACCTCAGACAAAGGTCATTTAACCTGAATAACTTACAATAAACCTAAACGTCCCCGGTAGGGAAAGTGACTAACTTGCCATATATCTTTCTACACAGGAGAGGAAGGAGATGGGAAACACTGCTCTGGTATATGTCTGGTTAAGCCATGCGGGGCTGCCATCTCCCTTTTGTGGGGAAAGTGCAGCCACACTAAGGTGGCAGGATGGGGTGACTCCCACACCTGCCAAAGTCTAATCTACGTTTTGGCAGGGAAAACATGACCAACCAGTAAGAAACCTCAGGCACCAACAATTGCAGCCCTAAGGCTTCAGGATGACTGGTCTCCAGCACAGCTCCGAGACCTCCAGCTGCTGAATTACTAACTGGCACCACTTGCAGCAACAAATTCTCAGGTATGGGCAAGAGACACCATGCCATTTTATTAATGAAACCTTCAGTCCCTTCTGAACTGATCTGAATTTTCACTACCAACTACAAACGTTTATGTTACCATCATCCTAAACCCCCAGAATTGCCATCCCTACATTCCAATGCTGTTAATAAATTACCCAAAGTTCAAGGCAATAAAACGAAATACAGACAAGCCGATGCCCAGAGATGCATTGCTAAGGAAATAAATTTTCCTTCACTGCAAAAAATCCTAGGAACGTGCTGTTAAAGTGATCAAAAGCTCAGTATTGGTGCCACTAAATCTCTAAGGGTTGCCATTTTGGGTGCCTATTAAGGGTTTATATTTATGTTATAAATCATTTTATTGCATTCCACGGAAAGTGATTTTAACACTAGGATCATACCCCTTAACTAGTTTTTATATGAAATTTAAAGGCTGAAGAACAGTAATGGTACTATTAAAGACACCTACTTTTTGCTTCCTGAAAATAATAGCATGCTACATAGCCATGAAAAGAGAAAATGATAGCAGTGCTAACCTGTAATAATTACACTAATAAAGAGAAAATAGCACTGAAGAAATTATGGGGGGGAAAGACACTAAAATTTCTGTGTCTAGCTAAAGCACCAGCATAACCTTTCAGAGAATATATTTGCAAAGTATATAAAAAGTTCCAGTTATTTCAAAGGTTACGATTATCACCTTCTCTTATTTAAATTGACACCAGTTATTACTATACTTTCTTGGTCCAGAGTCTAAAAAATACAAGGAACATAAATTGTATATATAAAATTACAGTGTTATTTGTTATTACACTGTTATTAAAGTGATATTTACCAAGTCCGGGCTGCTTTTTCCCTTCCCTAGTGTAAGATTCAGCAAGGAACAAGAAGAGCCTGACTTTATGACGGAATAAGCTAATGGATTTTAAACTGCCCACAATTTCAGTGAGATGGAGCAAACAGAAGAACTCCACAAGCACAGGCACCCAGACACCAAACTTTGGTGCCAAGACTATGACATCGGTCTTCCAGCCACCCCAGGAAAGCTGTGGGTCCTCCTGCCCCAGCAGCTCCTCAACATCTCCGCTTCCAGCTATGACCACCTCCCCGGCAGACCCTGGGCTTCTCCTCTGGACATGAGCTTCTCCCTGCACTGTGTATCTGCGTGGAGGTCCCCACCCTTTTAGATGGAGACAGACTGCATTAAATTTGCTCTGAGCCAGTAGCTCCTCCTGGGTAACATGGAGGGTTGAAAAGGCATCTCCGAGACTGCGAAAGGAAAGAGCTGCAGGCAGCAAAGAACAAGTTCTGAGTCTTCTTGCCAGACATCTCTCTAACACATGCATGACCATTAGGATATTCCGTGGCAGCAACAGAGAGGAAGATCAGCCACATACTCTTCTTTTTACCCAATCTTAGATAGCAGTGGGTACAGAAAAGGGGTGCTGGGGCAGATTTCCCAGCTTACTACCACACATACACAGTGCCCACAGGGCATTTCAACACCAGGGATATTTTTGTGTTTGTAACCACGGGTAACATGCATGAAATTATGCCAATGCTATTACTCCTAATCACTGTGTCTTGTAATGTAATACCAGAATTTTTTCTTTTTATATTGTCAAAAATAACTAAAATTGTTGATGGCTCACAGTTGTAATCCACTATTTCATGTCAATAACAACATAAGTTTCTACAAAACATCTATCATTTGGATGATTTGTTAAAATTTCAAAATAAAGGAGGAACAACATTATGGCATTTGTTCATAAATAAACAGCAAAAAAAAAAATTGTGACTCATTCTATTAATTGTAAAGATATGCAATGCTTGCATCTTCACTTCCTACTGACATCATCTTTACCAAGAGCTGTCAGCAAAATGCAAAAAAATAGAGGGGGAATAACAGACAATTTGATGAGCGCAACCAAATTTAAAGAGTTTACACTGTTGCCTTCAGCTATATATCACACATCATTATTCACCCTGAGAGGCATCAGTGGACGCATTAGCAGAAATCAGTTCCCCAAGACACAGCTGAACACGTGACAGATGAAAGAGCAAAGTTTTCCTGCACTTGCTTCAACTTATTTTTTAAAAGTTAAGAAGAATCTGAGCATAGCCTAACAATCCGTATGACTTACTCCCCCCTCAAGCAACAGCAAGCATGATTCACAAAAAACCCAGCACAAAAACATGTAATTAAATGCAAAAGAAAGGACCCATGGGTAAATGCAATGTTAGTTCAAACCAAAAATCTGAACAATACATAAAACAGGCACAATAAGGAGGGTATACAGTGTGCATCCTTAATTACATGGAAGAGCCAGCCCTCCTGTTAATATATCTAAAGAAAAGCAGCTTGGAGAGGTCAGTGCAGAGGTGTCTGAAACACCTTATGGGGCTACCTGTTCCCTCTTACTAATATGACGGAAAATCTTTTCATTTTTAAAAGGTCTAGCCCATTGAAAGTGTCAGTAAAATTAATCTTAAGCACCAGAGGAAAACCTGCAATCGCTAAGCTGCCAGCCATCACACCTCCTGGAAGACAGTGCCCATCGCCTATCTCTGCAACTGAATCTCTGTTGTCAAGAGCAACTGGTAGCGTTTGAGGGAAGAGATGAAAAACAAGAGGCAGATACTTCTTTGCAGCACTGGAAGGACCCACAAGATCCACAGCAGAGAAGATGCTGCTTCAAGAGGACTTATGCGACTCTGATGTCTCCAAAACTTACCTCATGTAACCACAAAGGGCTCCTGACTCACTGTGAGAAACTGTCTTTGCTGAGACACTAATTTCTCATGATCTCTCGGGTGCAAACTGCAGTTCCACCATATTAAGCAAAAGAAATGTTCCTTCAACAAGGCAAAAAAAAAAATAATCACCTCATCAGGCAGGAGTCCTCCTTGGTAGGTCATTCTCCAGGGACTGAAATTACTACAGAGCTACATTTTCTTCTGACTGTAATATTCACAATTAAGCAAACTAATTTTCAACCTCATGCTGCAAGTTAAGTTTAGCTAAAAGGAAGTACTGTAGGCTGGGTGAGGTTATTGAGCATTCCCAGATAGCAAAGGTCTTGTGCCACGCAGTCTTCTCAAAAAAAAAAAAAAAAAAAAAAAAAAAAAGGTAAAAGTGTTCCTCCGCACTAGCTAGCTGGGAATAAACAAAAATTACTCAAGGCACTGGCAACAGCTAAATCTACAAAACCTACAATTTCTTTTTACTTTTCCACTTATTTGGGGACGGGATGATCTTAATTATGCTCAGAAAGATAACAGTCCAGAACAGAGCAGGCACAAGCACCAACCCCTTGGTTGAACCAGACTAACAGCATATGGCCAGATCCATCTCAGGGATCAGATAGCTGTTCTGTTCCTGCAGCCTCTCTAAATTATTTTTTTTTTCCTTTTTTCTCTCTCTTTTTTTTTTTTATTAAATCCTTCCTCTTTAGATTTGAAATTCAAAATAGCTACTAAAGTCAAAACTATTCATCCACTTACAAATGACCCCTGTAACACTTATTTCATTCCCTGCTAACTAACTTCACTCATAAATCTCATTAGGGCTCCGATAAGTGGAAGGTCTGCACAAAAGACAGGTGAAAATGAGAATAAGGTAGATAAAAGTGCTGAAAGCCAGGGAAGAAACTGTCATTAAAAAAATATATACAAAAGCATTTTAATATCTAAACATAGGGTAAAAATTAAACTATTTCAAACACAACAAAGCCTGAAACATTCCAGCTTATTTTGTTTGCTTTTAATGCCATGGAGTGATAGTTAATAAAGGGTGCATTGGCCCAGTGGTCACAAGTCCAACAGCAAATATAGCAGATGGCCTCCTCCAAAATGAGAAGCCGCTTGACCTAAATGGAGACATCCGTTAGGTACAGGTTGCACAGCAAGTCTGACACCAAAAGGAAGTTCATTGCAATGAACCCAGTCTGGAGCAGTTCCTGACGGACTGCAGCCCGTGGGATGGACCCAGCCGGAGCAAGGGAAAAGCGTGTGGAGGAGGAGGGAGCAGAGAGAGGAGCTGTGATGGACTGACCACAGCCTGTGGCCGCTGTGGGATCAGGGCTTAGAGGAGTTGGGAACAATGGAGTGAGAGGTGTTTAAATTTGTCTTTGTTTCTCACGATCCAAGCCTGGTTTATTTGGCTGTAAATTAAAATTAATTTTTCACCAATTTTTTGCCTGTTTTGAACCTGTTTTGCCTGTGATAGTAATTGGTAAGCCATCTCCCTGCCTTTATCTCAACCCGCAAGTTTTTCCATCTTATTTTCTCCGCTTGTCCTATTGAGGAGGGGGAATGAGAGAGCAGCTGGACAAGGTCAACCCACCACAGAGGCCGCAGTGTGGATAGCTGCTCCAACACGGTCTCCTCACACCTCCTCCTCATCCTCCTCTGCCCTGGGTGCTCACAGGACTGTTTCTCACCCTTTTCTCCTCACTGACATGCAGCATTTTGCCCTCTCCTACACACACTACCGCAGAGGTGCTGCCAGCAGTGCTGAGGGGCCCAGTTGGGCCCTGTGAACCCCCATCCATGTCTGGCAAGGGACGGCCCCGGCTTCTCCTCACAGAGGCTGTCTCTGCAGCCCACACCTTGCCTCTAAAACCCAATACATAAATATACCATCAGGAATAAGAGCAACATCCCTGTCTCCCCCCGGAGCCACAGCGCTATCTTTCTGCAAACCCCGAATTTACCTCACAGGACTGTGGCATTCCAACAGGCCGTAAACTGTCAAACTCCTGCTACAGCCACTGCTGCAGCAAGGACAGACTCCGTTACCCTCGTGTGACTTCCTGTCACACAAGGCAGAAGTGAGAGCCGAGGTGACCTCCTCCTTGTGAAGGGAAACCTTTAAAACAAAGAACAAACTGTGGTCCCAGATGGCTGGGACCGTCCTCCCGCTGCCATGCCCACCACAGATTTTCCTTGTGTGGAGACAGAACAACCCCCACTGATCACCTGCACCCGCCTGAACAATCTCTGGAAACAACAACTCACACCTGGAGTTTTGAACAATGAAAGCCAGAAAGGGCTTTATTTTTCCCCCCCATAAAACATTACTGAGAGGTATGGCTCCCAATTCAGTGAGGAACAGGCCTAATTTTACATTTGTGAGCAATGCCGCAGAAGGCAATCACCTGCAGCATGTTCATGGCTGCTCCTGATTTAGAACTGAGAATGAAACAGAAATCCTCGTTTTTTGGTGCTTCTTTTGGGTTTTTTTCCAGGTTTTCCAGTTCTACTGCTGAAATTCAAGGAAAGCGTTCCTCTTCCTTCTCTGGGCGCTGCAACCATGGTGTGATTTGCTGAGTGCATTTATAAAACACAAACTCTCAAAGAAAAGAAAAAAAAATCATAGGCCAAAAAGTAAACAGCTGCTCACACATGTTAGTATATTCTTAGCCCTGTCTATTTGTGGGAGTTTGATGGATTTTCTATTTCCACTGAGCATTGGCAAAGAGATGAGACCTCCCATTCACGCATACAGGGCTACAGAATCAGCGAATACTACCAGCAAAATAAATAAACAAACATCAGTTCCCACTATTTTAAAGCTTTTCACTGGGACTTGTGACACTGCCATTATGGCCACTCCACTCACTGGGAGAAAGCTAAAATACTGCAATGCTCTCTGTAGCCTGGAGGGAGCAGATGTAAATGAATGGCATCTTCATGGCTTGCACCATTTTGTTGCTGAGTGAAGTGTCCAAAGAGGCATAGTGCATTATACACCACTTGTAAGCTCTTGTGCAGGCACTTGAGTTTTCCTTCTCTTTATGACCACTACAGCTTGCAACATATTAACCTGTTTTGACTCTTTCCCTCCTCACCAACTCAGCTCCTTTCAAGCATGTTGTCGCAAACAGAAACACAACTATGCCAAATATGATCTTTTGAGCCTCATCTTCTCAAGGTTTTCCCACTCCACATGACACACAACTTACACAAAGCAAAACCACACATGCGCAAAGGTAAAGTCGAGCACCGGTTCTCACTCCTGTGGGGAGGCACGTGCCCACTTAACCGAGTGTGCTACTGAAATATCTTAACAGAAGAGGCAAGATTAAAAGGGGGCACCGCAGGCATAGATAATGGCTACGTCCTTACTCTCACCATCGTGAAGAGGAAGAAAGCACACTCCTCTGCAAAGGCAGCCTTGCTCCTTGCCCAGGTAAAAGATCCTGCCCTTATTTTAACTCCAACGGGTGTAGAGGGAACAGGGTAGTGAGCAGATTTAATCATAGCCCAAAGGATGACAAACAGGCATCACACAGAAAATGATTACAAGCATGCCATCCTGTTTTGACAGCAGCAGTGTTGCCATCTTGAGTTTTTCTTCTTCGCTGTGAAAGCAATGGTTTTCACCCAGCTGGTCCTGTGGGGTTTCTCAACCTTCACAGCTTAAAAAGGAACAGCGGGATAAAGTTCATGCACAGAGCTAAAAAACCACAACACAGCTGTCCACTGAAGGGTTAAATCACAGCAGGCAAGGAAAAAAAAGTCCAAAACATAGATTCAGATTTCCCACAGCTGCTTTCAAGTTCTAGTCTCCTCCCCTGTTTAAGAGTCTATTACACTATTTTTTAATCAGAACAAAAGATCAAACACAACACTGTCTTAGTTTTAAGAATTACTTTGATTTAAAGGCTTCTGTAAACCAGTGCATAATTATACCAGAGGGAGGCGTAATTTTTAATTTTATCTTTTTAAAAATCAATACAATTACACTAGTTATAACCCCCTAAGGTAAACAGGGGGGAAAGTGGTAGGAAGGTGCCTTATACTGCTAATAGCCTATTCCTCTTCTCACATGAGAGCCGGACCGCTGTAAAGGCAGCATTACCACACTACAGCTACCCTGGTATTAGGGCCTTGCACGGCTATATTTATAACAACTGTACCATTAACTCAGACGGAGCCGAAGCCAGGCAACCCTCTAGTTTGCTTTTTACTCCTCATCAAGGCAGCAAACCCACTGCCAGCCCGACATTAGGAAAACCTCTGGTGTGACCGCAGCTCCGGGCTGGGGTCCAGGGCAGCAGGGTGGTGCCAGCCGAAGCCCTTTGCCCGGCCACAGCGGTGCTGGCCCGGCTCCACTCCTCTTATGGGCTTGTATTTCACCAGGGCCAAGGCACAAGGGATGAAAGGCCAGAGAAAACCCGTGCAGATAAACAGCTGGTTTGACAGCACCAGGAATGCTTAAGAGCAGAGTACACAGCACGGGCCTGTTGGCAAGGGGCTGCTTTTACACACCTGGCTTCTCACATCATGATGGATGCCCAAAATGGAAAACACAGATGGGCCTCGCAGCCTCCGTCCAGCGGCCCTTCCCTGTTCAGCAGGGCATTTCGCCATGTGGTTAACTTTAAGCTTGTACTTAAATCCCACCGATTTAGATAGGACTTAATTACATGCTTGAATGTTTTTCTCAGCTGGGAGAAGTGTAAATACATGGTTTGATGAACTGGCACACAAGACAAATAAGACCTATTTTGGTGAGCTAATACTGGGACTCCACCACATCAAGAAACACACCTCAGGGAAAGATTTCTACCATCACACGTAAAGGTTTTTTTCTTCAGCTGATATCTGCCTATTTCAAGTTTAACATGCAAATTTGTCCACTTTGTACTTTGTGTTGCACTTGAGTAGAAAATTGCAAAAACCTGAAAAACATGTTTCCAGGTGTCCCACAAGAGATGAGGGAAGATATGCATAAGACTGACTGTACAGCCAGGAAATCTCTGCACATTGCACTGAGCGGTGCCTGCAACACTGTGATCATCACTGGCCTTCAGCTGCACCCCCAGGACGCAAGAACCAACCAAAGATTTTAGCATCTGATCTGGCTGAGTACTCCATAGGATTCTGTTGTCCATTAAAATCAGGTGCTCCCTTCATTTGATTCTAAACAGTACTGCCAAAGCAAGAAGTCTGAGAACAAAAATACAGAACAAGCTATTACAGATGAAATTAGATCACTAGGACTAGGAAAGGAAATCAAAATATTATTTCGGTTTGTCATTTTATTCATGGGAGATCCAAATGAAAAGATAAAAAAATCCCAATACCATATGACAGAAATACACATTATTGCATTGCTCATATGATAATAATAAATGTAATAAAGACCATAAAGCTGAGAAATCTGCAGAATAGCTTTAAATATAACTGAGATTACCCATTTTATTGGCCAACATCATCTTCATTTAGAACTAATAAATATACCACACAAGAAACTGCAAATACAGCAGTTCTACAGAACTCAAATTTATCTTTTTTTTTTTTTTTTTTTTTAAGGAAAATAAGAAGGTATAAAATGAAGCTGTTTTAAAAAAATTAACCAGTAAATAAACCCCACATCTGCTGCAATTGTACCAGTTTGCAAGGAGATTTAGTTTTGTGGGGAGGGACATAAGAACTTTGGGCATGCATACCACTAAAATAATGAAATCCAGCTTCACCCACCAGACTTAAAAAAGAAAAAAAAAAAAAGAGGAAAAAAAAAAGATGATAACAATGAAAGCTGGTGCCCCTCAGTGGAACCACAGATTTAATAGAAACCATGTTTCTATGTTGCCTACAGACAGGAGCAGATGAAAGACACTTGTGCGATTAGTTAACAAGTGGTCATTTAATCTCCCCTGACAAACCCTCCTTTTCAATTTCAGGTTCTCCTGTTACCACTCGATGTTTGAATGCCTTGTTCAAATGTGGACCCAGCTCTGCACAGATCACACAAGTCTGCATTCCTAGGAAGAATGCAGATCTCTTTACTTTTGCCAGTAAAACTAGCAAGTACTTTACTGACTCTGAATGGTATTTTCTTCTATTCTTCAGGAATTTCATACAAGGATGATCTTAGATTCATGCTTTGCAAAAATGTCCTTATTACTGTATACACAAAACTTCCAGTACATGGGAGGTACACAATCCACCTCACTCAAATCTATTACCTGAGTGGCTCCAGGATACAAATGCTGGAAAGTGTTGTTATAAGATAAAAATTCACCACAAATCTGCTACTCCGTGTGACTTCCTCCATGCCCTTACTACACAGTAAATGTCAGGCAGCTCATCTTTTTTTCAAAGACCAAGAAGTTATTTTGATTTATCATCTATTTACCTGAAAGTAAGACCTTAAACATGGGCAGCTTCTCAAGAGAGCATGGCACACAGAATGTAAGTACATGCTTAAAATACATATAGGCTAAGAGAGGCAAAACCGAGTTCATCAAGTTGTACGTACGCTATGCAATATTCTCTTTGGTGCTTAAGGCTAGCATTAACCCAGGGTTTGCAATACAGGTTTTGACTTGCAAAGCATCCTTTATGATTACAGCCTCATCAGAATTAAAACTAGCAGTGTGTGATCTCTAACTTGAGCCTCCAAATAGATCTGGCTCATAGTTCTCACCGTATTTTTAACTTCCGAGCAGAGTCCTCACATTATAGCAATGTATTATTTGCAATACTAGCTTTTAAACTACATTCTCTTAAAAGGGATCTTCTGGTTGTATTAAGCCTTGCAAGTACAATTAATTAGATAAAGCGGGGGGCGGGGGGGGGGGGGGAATCACCTCTTGCTTCTGCCCCCCCATCTAATCACTTCATGAAAAATTACTCAAAGATGCCTTTAAGGCCAAGGAACACACTCTCAGTCATTTGGTTTCCAGCCATTGACTTTTAAATGGATTGCTGGAAGCAGTGTAAATTTCTTAAATTCCACAACAGTAGCTAGTTACTGAGCCTCCCTTTCATCTCAACTGCTCAATTTATGCTCCAGCACACATTACTGCAGATACGACCTCTTCCATCACCAACCAGTGACGTTGCCAGTATTAACGCAAACAGCCTTGCTCTATAGCTACGTGTGAACAAATTGATTCAACTCATCTTGAATTGACATTAGAGAGTCCCAATTAGCCTCTAGAAAGGTTTAGAGGAAGCATTTTTAGCTGCCCTAGACTGAAATAATCAACATTTCCCCCGCCTAGCATTTGTTTCAAGTTTGATAGCTCAAATACTGATTATTCACCGTTCAGCACTGTTCTGACAATCAGAAATAGTCATATTCCAGATTAATATCTTCTCTGATTAGTCAATCAAGTTATAGATACAGGTTTTGCGCACAAGTTAATAAGACACTGGAGCAGACGTTTGAGTAGTTCAAGCCTCCTTTAGCATAGCTCTTAAGAACATGTCTGCACTGCATAGGCTCCTCATGTATTTTGCTTAACAAGAGCTCTTAAGAACAAGAGTTACTTTATAATTCAGGACATTTTTATTTTTCTTTAATTTGAGTATTACTCAAAAATCACAAATTAAAGTCACACTGTTGCTCCTTTGCCCCAAGAATTCTATTTGGTATTCATAATTCTAACTGAATGAGTGTCACTCAGGCGAAGTAATAAAGACTTATGAAGATGCAACTTGTCTTTCATAATGAAAAATGCCCACTTTTCCTAAAAGCTGGTCTCCAAGCCATTATGGAGCACTACTGGTCACAGGTTCAGAGGCAGTTGGGTCCCACACCCTGCAGCACATAAAATCTCACACTACATGTTGCTCTCTTTTCTTTTCAATGTAAATTAGTGCTTCTTTGCCATCCCATTAATAGATGTGCAAATTCAGTTTTCACCCCTGACTGTACCTGATGTGAACAATCAGAACAAGCCAAAGATACAGTCTTTGCAGTATTTACATTTAAATACAGTATATCCCACAAGACCAAGGAGAATGACCAAAGGCCACAACTTTCAAAGCTGCTGGCATCTTTCACCTCAACATCCCAAATCCCTGAGGGTTTCCCACCATCCCTTAGGGACTAAGGGGCACATCTTCCAGCCTAAGCAAAACCATCACTGTAATGAGACAAGAGGCAAAGAGGAATATTTATTTGTATGAACGTAAGATATTTAGCTACTGTACAGGACTAAGAGACATCCATGACATCTGTATTCTGTTAAGAGGATTTTCACAAATAAATTAATAAATAAGGTCAGTGTGCAGAAACCGCCGCTCACCACGAGAGGGCACTTTTAAAAAACCTAAAGCAGAAAACGCCTACTTAAGAGCAGATGCTATTCCAGGGAGGAAAGAAAGGGTTTGGGGATGGAGGAGATAAGTGCTCAGGAAAGAGCCAGCATAAAGATTAAAAAAACCCTGAAATGTCAATAAGCGCACTCAAGCTTGAGACAGGACAAACATTCATGTGACAGACTGATCATTTCTTCACTGGCACCGGTGCTGTGTGGACACTAAAGGCACTTCACATGTCTGCTGTCGTCTAGAAATGTCAGCTGCAATTTCAAAATGCTCACGAAGTCAGGTCTTCTTAGTAAGCAAACGATTTATGCAGTTAAACTGCACTGAAAAGTACCAATATTAAAATATCCTAGGAAAAGAACCATTCACCTTTCCTTTAAACTCCAGAATAACATACGCCGCCCTGCCAGCTTTACTTCTGAGCTGCATTTGTCAAGAACACACTGGAAACCTGCTGCAGACAGGGCCGAAGCGCATTTCTGTTCCAAATGCTGCACATTAGCCAAGAAAGCAGATCTGCAGAAAGGTCGTTATTTCATATTAAATGTCTATAAAAATATCTTGCATAGATACAGACCTCTTTCGCTACAATTCTTTTAAACATAGAAGACAGTCCATAACCTGCTTTAATAAATACTGGATTATAATGCACAGTCATTGAAAGCTATAAGGATATATTTTTTCCTTTATTCAGAATAATGTCACGAATATAAATATTAGCATTTCCTCAAAACTGTCTGAAAAACATTGCAAATAAAAGGTATTCCTTTACAACCCAATATAAAATTACATGTTATTTTAACAATTTGCTGGGGAATACATCAAGTATATTAAACCTAAAAGAATATTTTATTTCAGCCATTTTAAAAGCACACATGATTCAAACACAGGTCTAGTTGTTATCCCATTTTGATTAGAGGGAAAACAGTGATTTATTTTTTCTTTCCCCTGGCAAACACATTTGTTCAAAAAGTGAGCAGCCAATACTGTCTTCAGTAACCTTCCTCCTTACTCCATGTCATCCCATTCAGGGTTTTCCACATCAATTTGCCCGCTAATAAACCTTTTGAAAACATTTCAAAGGAAACTTGCTTTCCTCAGTCGCTCTCAGATTTCTACAAGCCTGACATCAGGACTGTGTATAATGAAACTATTAACAATGACTCTTCTCTACTCCTTGCCACCACAAAGCCTGTTGATAATAAAAACCCTGTTGATAATAAAAACCTCAGCATTTGTGTCAGACTTTCTTTATATTGAAATATTGCTGTGTACAACACTAAAGAAACCAGCCACTATAATTCAGCTCATAAGGAAACCTGATGAATTCAGCGGGACTTCCCACACCAGAGCAGTCATTCAAACACATATTGGCAGAACAATGAATGTAAGCCAAACTATATAACAGTCCTATTAACGCTAAAATTATCTAGCAGCAAAGGGGGATGAGAAGCAACATCTAGCTAGCAAAGATAGGGGGCTGATGCTCCGTCCTTCCTTAAATTGAGGCTGCCAGAGGATACTGTTTTTCACACCAGACCCAGAGGCACAACAAAAATCTGTCACAAGTGAGCCCAGGGAACTCAATTGCTGTGTGCCACAACCTGCGCTTCCCTGTGGGTCACTCCTACCCCAACAGACACCTACAGAAAGCACTTTGCAGCTACAGAAAGCTCTTCAGGAAATGGTATGCATCAAAATTAGTGGATCCTATGACCACAAAAAGAAGGATGAGTGTTTTCCTTAGTCTTATGAGGTCAGAAAGTATGTGAATAGAAACATTAAAGAGTTTTGTCTCCTAAATGTCAAAATAATTTCAAAACAAAACAATTAAGCATCATGATTACAGAGCTTATTCACCATCTCCACAAGATGGTATCATAGTTTAGAGGTTACTGCCTACTGTGTCTTTCTTCTGGAGCTCACCATCTTCCTAGCAGACAACAGCACGCAGGTGACATCCGAGGTGACACTTCAGAGACCAGCTCATTAGAAAGAAACCAATGGTTGAATACAGAACTGTCCATAGCAGACCCAGTGCACCTTTGCCTTATCTGTTCCAGGAACCTCGTGAGCAGTCAAACATCCACTGGGACAACCACAACTCCTCCCAGTATGGTCTACAACATAAAACTATACAGGTCTACACAGAGCTCAGGACCTAGCTAAGACCCAGCAAGCCTAGATATGAGTCTTAACATACACACTCCAAACAGGTTTCCAAACATCCCCCAGCCACCAATGTTCTCCCTAATCGCTTGCCAGCTTTTCCCCCTTCCTTTCGGGCTTAACTGACTGCAAACTAGTTCACCATTAAGCCTACAGACTTCAGGTCTGCAGCAGACCTGGCAGAAGCACCGCTTCACTGCGTCTATAAAAATCAGAGCTTTCAAACCAGACTTGTTTCAGCCCTAGAATGGCAGTGGCTGATGTCAGGAAAAGAGCTGACAAGCAATACAAGGGAGCCCTAGGCCTGTCAGCTAGCTTCAGCCTGACACATTTGGCATCATTTGCAGCAGGAGCAGCCGTGCAGCAAGCCCAGCTCCACTAGACTTCCATCAGGCCCACCATACTCAGCAGAAACGCCAGTCATCTCCTTTGGTGGCCATCCTCTAAGCCAGCTTTTGCTCAAAGGTTGAGCTCATGTGGCCACGCATGTTTAAGCTGCCCAAGGCAGGATTGTCACCTACTCACGTGTCTGTAAAATGACTTTGGTGTTCTGAGCCCAGTTAAAGTCCCTACAGTACAGCAACACTGAATTCAAGTTGTACAGCCCCATATAATTGCTCACCCTTCTTTTCTGCAAGCGATGCAAGGATTTCTTTGCAAACAGTTGCTACTTTATCTAAATAATGAATAAAAAACCCAACGGCGCAAATGGTATTCACCATTTGGGACCATCGCAACAACATCTCACTTCAACAGACCTCAGGCCACGTGCACAGTAACAGCAGCACTGCTCTCATTGTGTACTGGCTGCTGTACTAGTCTAACCTGACAAGGGGTGCTTCCACAGCCAGGCAAATTCAGTGGAATTTAGCCATAGAATTATTGCACTAGATACTGTTTAAAAGACATGATGTTACATGAATCTCTATAGAAACCTCTGGGATGGAAGGCGATCGATAAATATCAAGCATCAAGCCCACATCCCTGTTTGTGCCACTTTTGTTTGAACTTTTGAGCTAATTACTATCTTCTCAGTAAGACGGGGCAGGCAACAGGCATCCTTGATGCTAAAACAAAAAACTGCTTGAGTGGAAACATCTACCTGAAAACCGCGACGGATTCAGCAAGAGACAGGCCCTGGAGTCACAATGGTCCTGGCTCCAGAGGGAGCCACTGTCTCGCTTTTGCAGTGCCAGCAAGAGGCCAGCGCACAGAAAACAGCAACAGCTTAACCACCAAAAATGCTTTCCAATGAAAAAGCAGAGAGCATACAAGGGGAGTCTCTTCTGCATTAAGTGTTGAATAGTATAATGACGGCTACTTTCCCAACAACAACAAGTGACAGCAATCGTGTGTTGTACTATTGTGATCAAAACAAAATATCTTGCTTGATAAACACAAATAGTTGAGCATTGCCAGAGAAGAGGAAGTGTGGGTGTGTGCCCGCATGTGTGTGTAGCACGAGTAGACGAGCAATTTACGTTCAAAACACATGCTATGGGTTTGAAAGCCCGCTTGTTGAAAGAGCCTGCAGAAGAACAAACCAAACACACCCTACAAAAAGATAACTGAGAAGAAAAGCAGTACATTAGAAAGAGCTGCAAATAAAGACGTACGAGCTGCTTCTACTTGATTCCTCCCAAACACCTGTAAAGTTTTTTCCTTGTTAAACAATAGAACCAGGCCTCCTTTTGTAATTGCTTGAACTGTGCTGAACTTGGACCATGCTCAGCTGGACAGCTTCTGATCATTCCGGTCATACAAAGCAGATGAGAAATGAGCAGATTGGGAGGGCCAGAAAGGTGAGTCTGCACACCTTGACACAGACCGAACGAACAGCCAAGAGCAAAGACACAAGTCCATTATTTCCCAGGGGAACGAGTCCTGGAGGTGCAAGTGTGTCCTTACTGCAGTGAGGAATGGGATAAATTCTTCAGAGATATATCTAAGGTAGCTGTAAAACAGCTTTCTCAAGGGGCCACCAAGCTCCCTGGGGGGTGCTAATGCCTGCTGCACTAAGCTGTATAGCTAGGTGTTAATCAGCACCCAACCTAGCTAAAGTTTAAAGACCACCAATTTCATCTCCATAAGTGACAGTAACAACTTGGCTGCATTGGAGACACATTCAGAGTCACATCCCATCCCAAAGTTTCCCTGCCCTTTCTTTGCAGAGGGGAATGGCCCGTCTCAAAGCTATATCAACTCTAATCCAGAGCAGAGCATTTGCCTTGATCTCTTCTCAGAAGTCGAAGTGTGGAGGGGTGGGTGAGTTATAGGCAGACAGAGTCCAAATACATTTTCTCTTTTACAGTGGTCCAAGTACGACTGCCAACTAAAATCAAAGTTTTGTGGTTTTCTGTCTGCATAGCAGCAGTCAGCCTTTCTGAGTGGAAACTAAATCCCAGAGACGCACAAGAGCCAGGCTGGCAAATGCTCTGGCTTCCAGCAAAGCAAGAGAGCGTGTTTTGCAGATAATAAAGCAACGTGACGCAAGTTAGAGAGGCTGGTTTAACTCTACCTGCTGCTTACCATTAAAAAAAGCCATAAGATGTGCATCCCTGCTACAGCTCATTCATTGGAAGCCTAATGGACACAAGTTTACATATCGCTAACCAGGACTCAGCAGACAAGCACACTGATTTCCTCAGAGAAGACTGGCAAAGGAGTGCTGCCGTTTTGTGCTACAAAATACACCAAGGCTAGGCGGAGCAGCAGGAGAGAAGCACCCAGGTGCTCACTTCCAGCAAACATGGTGCGTGCCAAAACTCATCCTCCTCCACTTCTGTTTACATCAGCCCCTAAACCACCACCTGGTAGCAGGACATCCATCAGGAGGTGGTTATCACCTGTGCCCATTCAGGCGGGACTGGCCAAGCAAAGCAGGAATGTAATAAACCACACAGACATTGTAAGGCAGGGGATGGTTGCTGCCAGCTCTGCTCTGCCCTCTGAGCGAGTTCAGAGCTTTGCTCTCTACCAGCTACTTTATACCCTGAAGCAGAACGCAATAGGAGCACATGCTTAGCATGAGGAGGCTCACCCCTTCCCATGGAAACTCTTGTAGGGCAAACAAAGCTCACTGGCAGCTTCACAAGTTCTTCTTTGATGTCTGTCTCTCACCACTGGCTTAGGCAGGCAAATTGCAAGTGGAGCAAAACTGGACCACTTGTGTCCTGACATGCAGCCAACCACCACCTGAAAAAGGCTTTGCCTTCTCTTCTTCACCAGCTCTCTTCCCACCACATCAATAGCCCTTCTCCAGGAGGGAGCAGAAACATCTCACCAGCAGACCTGCTCTGTAAAGGGAGCGTGGCTGACCTCTGGCACCCCTCAAGTGCAGCAGCCCCATTTTGTGTTATGCAATGAAAATGCTTCCACGCTAGGTACCTAATAGCTCTTTCAGTATTGCTAATTGCTTGCCCACAGGTAAAGACCTACTCTTAAAGGAGAGAGCAGCAAAAAGCCCCCTGTGAGCTATGGCTCCTTTCACTGCAGCCTTCCTAGATCCCCTCTGCAAGATAATGAGGTGGGGGATTACAGTCCCAAACATATTCTTTTGCTCTGCAACAGATCAATAGCTTTATTTTTCCTCACATCAGAATGCTGTTGCGATGTAACACTGCTTTCACGGGGAATCTACTAACACTCATTACACCACAATGAGCATTTTGGGCAGAAATTCCATAGAAGAAGAATTATGTTACTGGCTGGATGCATTTACTATATAAAGCAGAATAAAATCAAAGAAATGCAAGTACGTGTGTTTAAATGAAAAGCTGCCTTTGCTCAAGCAAAGAAGATAAAGACCGTAAAGCATATGAACAGGAAAAACTAATTATAAAAATCAAAATCTTTTTGAGCAGTCTGGATGGTCATTTGGAAATAAATCTCTATTCTTAATGCCCCAAAACGCCTGCTATGTCAAGCTTATTGCCAGAAGAGAGGCTGCTTACAAAGATAATTTTCTTTCATTAATGTACAGAGACGTATTTATATGAAGAAGTACCAGATAGAGAGTAAGACTTTTTTCCTCCCTTTGCCACCAACATGCTGTTGAATCAACCTTCCTTAAAAGACATGATCTGCTGAATTAAGGGAAAATTGAGTAGCTCACAGAAAAAAAAAAAAATAAGGCGGACAAATTAAAAGCTTGGCTTGACATGTTAATCTCTGTTGCTTTAATTATTGCGTTTAATGTCAATTGGAGAGAAAAAGAAATAAAAGACTACAACAAAGCTGTGTGTCCTGGATGCAGCGTGCTCAGCAGGACTTCTGCCAAAAGCACAATGTTTTTATCAAAACAGCTTCTGATTAAGCTTTCTCTCTCCCTCTGACAGTCCTGTGCGTTTTGTTTCTTGATTTAGAGCCAAATTAGCCACCCGTTCCAAGGGTTAATGCTCTTGGAAGTCTTATTATGGTAGCTATCTGCTCAGAGCTGCTACGTGTAAACTCAAACATAGAACGAGCCCCAGTTCATTTTGCCAATACTACATAAAAGAGATAAGATAGTATTTCTTTGACTGCGCAATATCATTGGTAGTGCGAGGAACTGTGGCAGACTTAAGACTTGCTTGTACTCTGGTGAGCTGAGCTTGGAGGTACACAGGTTAAAGTCCTCCACTGCCAGAATAAAATCTGAAGTCTGGCTCCTGGCACTGCAAAATGACAGGCTGCTACAGGGAACGTGTCTTCCAGTTGAACCTCCCCATCAGTAATCTGAGAGAGAAATGCTGGCTACAGTTGAATGCTATTTTTCGTTGATTGACAATCTTAGGCTTTAAAAAAAAAAAGGGGGGGGAGGGGCAGAGAAAAAAAAATCTCCTCTCCCTTTTGTACTATTTGATCCAGTTTCTTGTAAATGATCCCATTACAGCAGCAGGTATCCAAGCAGTACTTCATGCCAGAGGGAATTACATTCATCGCTGCCTCATCTGTGTGCATCTTAGAGACACTAAGAGTCACAGCAGCCCTGGAGATTAAACATTTTAATAAATAACAAACCTGATACCACCATTTTCCCTTAAACAAAGGGGAAACCAGTAAGCATAAAAGGGAGGGTCAAATCAACTGGACTGCTCTTAACCAAAAGGACTGCAAGCTTTGGCACTGGGTCCGACACTGCACCAGGACAGAGGGGTCTCCAAGGCTTTCCATCCTCTCCTTTACCCATAACTACCACATGCAGGAGGGCTGCCCGCAGTTTGCTCACTGCACACTCGCATCACCCCTCTCTAAGGAAAAGCCCTGAATCGCAACCCACTGATCTCCACCTTGTCCTGATCTTCAGGCGGGCCAGGGGCTCCTAACCAGCATTGCTGTTGCTCATGTGGTTTCCATACACTTCAATCAAACTTTGAAGAACAAGAAAGCAGGACAGGACTGTGTGTTTGCAGCACAAAATGAGGCAACTTTATGAAAGTCATTGAGAGAAGTGGTAGAATGAGCAGTCCTTACCTCTTCCCCAACTACCACTACATTTTAAGGGAAAATGCCTGCAATTTGCATAGCGATACTTCTATCCCACCTCTCGAAGAAAGTCAACAAAGCATTTCATGAAGGGGAGTGCAAAGCACTCTTTGCAGTACCCTTCTTATTTGCTAACAGGCATTGTCCTAATTTGGTATTACAGTCAAAGAAATGAGGCAGAGAGGCCACATCTCACTTGCATGAGGTCAGGCTCTTCATGGACTGGCAGACCCAAACCTCTTCCGTGCCCCACAGCCTGTTGCCATCAGCTTACGCTACTTTTCAGTTGAGCTGTACAGATTCATTAGTGCTGTAATAACTTTCTTTATCTAGCTGGTTTTTCTGTAGCACATCTCTGAGGCATAAACCAAGCCTGGAAAAAAACTAATTAGTGTAGACAGCACTGCAATGCAATTCACAGTGTTAACAGCCTCTAAGTTTTCAGGAGGGAGTGCAGAAAGTGATAAATGCTGGTACACTGAGAACTAATGAAACCTCTGAAAATGCTTGTGGTAGGAAGACCCTATTGTATAAGGATTTAGATTTGAAAGACCATAAGGAAAAGCTTTTTAATTACAATAATATACGTAAAGACAACTGTTACTTCGGTACTGTGCTTGTTTAAGGCTTTACTGTTAATTAGTTTACACTAAGAAGCAGAAGAGAGTTGAGAAAAAAATATGAAAGGTTATTTGCTCTAAATATTAACATTTGTCTGTTAATTTTGATAGAAGCTCATTCATTGACTGTACCACAGTTCAAAACTGAGGATAAAAAAAACTTTTCTCTTTGTCTTGCTCACTGTGGAATTTGCAAAATGCAGATTATGCCATGTAGAGCAGACACAACTATTGCAACTATTTCCTTAATATTTCCTTAAATGTTTCTCATTAAAGCATTGGCATAGGATGGAAAAGCAGCAATACATCACTGAGCTTCAGCCAGAGCTCAGCTGAAGGTCAACCAATCCCATATAACAGCAATGCATTTCCCACTCTGTTATGCCAGCTCAGCTTCCCAGGAGCTGGGAGGTACCCAGGATCCCAATATCCTCTCATGGTCTTCCAACCCAGCCTCTCGAACACAAAGATGCTTGGCTCCATCCTTTGGGAACAGGGAGAGTAGTTTCTAAGAGGGTTCATGGGCCAATCTGCGTTTGTTCTTGGGCACTGACTGTATTTGAAACAATATGACCTGTGTTCTTCACAGTGAAGGTGTTCTCTGCATTTGTAAGTATACCAAAGAGGCTCAGAAGGCAGAGCCACCAGCATTTCAGTACCTGATTTGCAGGGGGTAAGAAATTCACCCTAATGAGAAGGCTTCACAATAGCAAATGAAAGGATAAGCTAAATCCTATTTTACTGTCTTCTCATTACAGCTTTCTCCCCAAAAAGAGCTGCAAATGTCAGCACAGTCTGAGGAATTCAAGAAACAACGTGAAGACCTGTAGTCCAAATAGGCAGATATAGCAACTAATCTTACACGAATCAGCACCTGTTTTCCTATTGACTGCTTCTATCCATTAGTAGGTAAAATACTGCAAAGAGGAAAGAAAACCATATCCATTTGGTAATGCCGTATAATAAACCAGCCCATCCTTTCCCTTTTTTTACAGGCTGGTCTAGCTAGTAGGAGGGGGGGGGGTGGAGAAAGAAAAAAAGCCCCACTTATTAGCTTGACATCTTTCACAGGTACATATACCCCCTTGCTCATATACAAGACTTCCATGAACTCCAACACAGTTGTAGAAAACAAGGTCAAATGTATTCACAAGCTATTTTCCATTTGTACTGTCGTAAGCATAAAAGGTGACAGCAGGTACCACCACTGGCAGCTCCCAGCTCAGTGCCAGGGTATACATCACCCTGAAACAAACAGTGATCTTGTAGCAGCTTGAGTACAAAAACATGGAAATCTAGCCCAATGGAAAAGCGTGTCAGGAGAGCTGGGACAGGTCTGCTAATGATCAGCTGTGCAGCTATGGGCATCTCACTCTCCATCACCATGTCATTGCCGCCTCCTAATTTCCCTGAATCTCTTCTCTTTTTATTTAAATTCTGCAAGAGCATAAGCTTCTGTTGTCCTGTGTTCCTCAGAGTGCCTCAACCTCTCCTTGCTAAAAGTACCTAAAAGAACAAGGGAAAACAATTTACATACAGTTTAAAAGCAGCTACTAAACATAGTTCTCATTCTTGAATTGTCTTACAAACTGAAATAGAAAAAGGTACTTAGTTTTTTTCAAGATATTGAGCTTCTGCTGAAGCATAGCAAGAGACTGTTGTCTATGCCTAGCAGCTTAGTCTGTCTGCCATGAATTGAGACAGGGTAAAAGCCTCAGAAATGGCATAAGCCAAGTACCGCAGAGTAGGTTTTGCTTTAATACCAGAAAGCTCTGTAAGATAAAATAATATTAACACAGAAGATTCTCACAAATGCTGCATCTCTTTTCTTTTTAAGAGTCAGTAATGAAAACTGTAAAGCTGAGGCCCCATTTGAAAAAAAGATGCTGAGAACAAGTTGAACAGACCTTCCAGCTATACCTATGGCAGGGATAAGCCCCTTTACAACTGTCCTCTCTTCCTGAGACAGTTTTTGAGGAAACAGTAGGCACAACTCCCATGAAGTTCAGGAAGATTACTACAATGATGTTTGCAGCTAGTCCTGGAAGATACTTTATTATATAGGAAACATACCATCTTAATGCCCTATTAAAGATTTTTTCAGTCATTGAGAAGACTTTTATGATGCCCAGTGGTCTAATGAAAGAGTTTGAAGCTTTTTTGTTTGTTTGTTTTAATGTTCATTAAAACCCTACAACAATGGCCCTGAAGTAACAGTTTAGTACCACACCAGCCTCACTCAGGATAAGCTTCTAATTGGAGCTGTAACAGTAGAGTAGCAGGAAAAAGAAAAAAGGCACAGAGGGCTAAAATCGGTATTTTTTGATGCACCTCTAGTGTCATCTCAACAAATAAAGCCATGTCCTAGACATCTGACAAACACACATAAAATGGACTACATACAAGCTGAACCTCATTAGATAAATCCATTAGTCAACTGTCAAGACAATAAGTCTGTCCCCCTGAAGGCGCTTTCTTCATTTGAAGAACAAATTTTCTGTCTCCCAGCACACCAGAATTCAGGCTGCTGCTCCACCCAATATCACCTCCTTTACCTTCACACAATGAATGATTTAATTGAGCCAACTACAGAGTTGGGAGTAACTCAAGAAGAAAGAGACAAGGACAGTTTTGCTTTGCAGTGAAAGTCTAGAGAGCAGATACTCGTGGTACACAGTGCCTTCAGACAGGATATAGGACTACACAATGGGCCAAGGATCTCACCAGCTCTGAGCTTTCTGTAAGAAAGTTTAATAAGGTAGGGGGCACCTTGGGAGAGTGTTTAAAATGAGAATAAAACAAGTCTGGGCACCAACAGATACATTTGCGTATTTCCTTTTAACTATTCCCAACTGATACTACAAATTTGTCATTGATGCTCGATCCGACTCTCATGCAACACCACGTTGCCTCTCCCAGGAGCCTCAGGTCTGGCTCCAGCACAAGGCAGAATAGCCTCCAGAAAGGAAAACACACTGCAGGCAAAGGCAGCAACATCGCTGAGGAGGACATCAGGTATTTCTTCATTGCTTTGACCATTTCATTTGACTACTAAAGAAGCCAAAGAGCATCTCCTTTCAAAAACTGCTCACCATCAGTCAGCTGAAGAACATACATGGTAGGAAATTCACATTTGTGTTTGCCTGCTTAGCCTGTAAAAACTAAGTCCTATGACTTGGAGATATAAGATTGCTGGCTCTTATTCATCATAAAATATATATGTTTTCACTTCGAAGTTAGAAACAGGGTTTGCATCCACTAGAAGTCAACATCAAATCCAAACCGTTGCCTTGACAGCTCTCCAATGGCATTTGAGTTCTTTGACCTGTATTACTGATGCACAAATCAAACATAACAGGATTTATTATTAATTTCTAATAACCTTCATTAGCTATTACTTTAGTTTTAAATGGTGTCTAAGGACCAGTATCATCAATCCCTTCACAGCAATAAGTTGCCTGAATAAAATATAAACATAAATTGCTTATGTAAGATATACGTTTGCCTTATTAACACAGGTCAATCTATAAGCTGAGTACATCATGTAATTTATTGCTGCTAAAGAAACCAATAGCTTACCTACACCTTACTCTTTCCCATCAAAAATATTTTGGGGGAATAAGCTAAAGCTCTTTATTATATTTGCTTTCTTGTTAAATGTCTGTTTAAATAGCCTCTGAACTTAGCATACATCATCTCCTACATAGACATATTTGTTAACTGTGTCCCATTTTTCCCTTTCTTTGCACAGCTGAAAGCCCAAAGATACGTAAAACCACATTTATACTTCTTGAACAGCATGCCCAAGAGATGTCTGAAACCTGGATTTTGGGTTTAACTGTTCAGGCAACAAAGTAGAAAGAACCTGTTTCAGATACAAATACTTTGATATCATACATTTCTAGTGAATAAACACTACGTAAGTAAAGAAACAGCAAGATACTCCAACCTCTGGCCATTCGTTTTGTACTTCTAAACTGCCCTGTTGTGACAGTGCCACTTATGAATGACTACAAGATATTCCTGAAGCTGGTGGAGGGAGGCACTCAGCTCCTAAACATTGCGGGGTGGAGGAAGCGTTGGAAGAAAGCATGACTTCTGCTCCCTGTAGAAAAGCCCTTTGCATGGAGGTCCATAAGAAAGGAGATGGGGAAGAACCCAAAATCCTCACACCAAATAATTTACCCATTCCCCCTTCCCAAATGCTTGCTAGGGAGCAAAGGAGAAGACCTGAGCAGAAGCCCACACAAGCCTGTTTCCACCATTAAAAATATAACATAAGAGGATAAAGAATAAACAAACGACCAGCGTGGCTTATCCCAGGATGAGCTCCAGTTTGCTAAATATTTGTTCCAACACAGAGGCAGAACAAGGAGACTCAGAAACACTTACAGAACTCCTCCCCCATACACTTGGGGTTACTAATATAACAATTAAGAGTACAAGCATGAACAAAGCTAACATGCCTGTTTCACCCTCTCTAAAGAGGTAAAAGGTCTTCATGCTGTAAATCACGTCTTTTGCCTAGGTTTTATGAAACATCTTGAAGTTTAATGCTGCTCAATTCCTGTCTTAGCAGCAGAGAAGCTTCTTTATTAATTGTTATTTTTCTCTGATGATAAAAATCAGCTCAAGGTCATACCAAGCACCACCACACAACCTCCTACCTCTGCATTTCACCCTCCTGCTGTCATGTGTGACACCTCTTCACTTTTCTCACTGTCACTGCTGTCAAACCTTCTGCAGAGCTGAGAGATAAAGACCTGACAGGGATTCCTTTGGACACAAGATAGAAATGAGATTTGGCTGAGCACCTCATACACAGGTGGAGATAAGTACCTTCATGTGAAAGAAGAAATGCCTTTTCATCCCTCTTCCTCCCAATCTCTTTTCTCCTCAAGAAAAATCACCAGAAAAATATTGTGTAAGAAACAGAGACGGAGGAGGCAGGGAGATAAAACAAAACCAAACAGGTTATTATTTGGCATAAATCTACTCTGGTTCCTAAAGGGATGAGTAAAGTAAAATGAGAAGACATTCAATATACCTAACTTTCTCCTTTCATAATATTGGGCTGGTGCCCAGAATTGAAGGAGTGATGTGAGTTTGCTCATGTGAGCCAAAAGAAATGGTTTTCACTTGATAATAGTATCCTTTACAAGATAACAATTACAGCATTTGCCACGGATCATGTCTAATTCTTGCAAAATCTCACACTGGAAAGAGTTTTTGTTTATTTGTTTTGAATAAGCTCAACTTCACTTTTACTCATTTTCCTTGAATGCTTCTTTTCTACCTGGCATTAAATCTCTCTCTGGACATTTACTCAATTAATTTACCTTAATTAAATTGAGATTACTCCAGTTAGGAAGTGAAGTGAACTGAAATCAAATTAAAGCAACTTTAATTTTGAAAAGTGTGCAAACACAGAGGTTTAATGATGTTTAAATAATCCTTTTTAAATTCACACCTTTTGTTAATTTAATTCAACTTTCCCGAGGATCCCTGTATCGACATGTTCTATGTCAAGACGTATTTGAGAAAAGCAGCGAAGGGAAGAACAACACCCATAGAGAAAATAAGATAAAGGCAATTCTGGCTACAGATCTTCTCTGCAACAGGATGAGATCACTCATTTTTCTGCTTTTAAGTACCCTGCTAGCAACAAAGGCACAGGAGAGGAGGGAGTGCATCTGTACATGTCCTCAGCACATCTTTTTCACCACTTACACAAGAGGGCAGAGCAATGAAAACACAGACCTGAGATTCCCTTTGCCAAATGAAGAGGTGAAAAATTATAGGGAAAACAACACCAACAGCAACGAAGAAACAGAGGAAGATAAATTAAACTTTATCCTAAGGCGAGACAAACTGTGACCATGCACATTTATAGAGACTACTAAAAGAAAATGTCCAGGACCCGCATAAAGGAGCAACATTGTGCAACACTGCTGAGATGATTGTGCCGTTGGGTATAGCCTCATCAGGGTCATAGAATCATAGGAGAGTTTGGGTTGGAAGGGACTTTAAAAGGCCATCTTGTCCAACTCCCTTGCAAAGAGCAGGGACATCTTTGACTAGATCAGATTGCTCAGAGCCCTGTCCACCTGACCTTGAATGTTTCCAAGGATGGGGCATCTACCACCTCTCTGGACAACCACTGGGAACCCCTTTGCCCTCCTCTGAGTGAGCAACATGAGTTGTCACTGCCTGCAGGGTGAAAACAAGGAGCAAGCTGGATGTTTCATTTGACCCCCCCAAACTACAATGCAAGGCTGGCTAAGTAAGACAAGACAAACATGGTGCGATAACAGCAGGCCTTTGGTTTTGACCTCCAGTGCAGTAACAAACCATCTGTTATTAATAGTTGGTTGTGGCTGCAAATCTTTGGTTGACTGACTTGAATATTGCTCCAAACCCTTACCCATGGTCTGTCTTTCTACTTGTCTTGAGCAGCCTCTTGGCATTAGAAACTGCTCTCAGTTCTTGAGGGCATGTTCTTTGAAATCTTCCCTGGCTGATTTCTAAAGTCCTCTGGCTATCATTTCTTCTTCTCCTGTGCACTCTCCATCTGCCTTCAGACCATAGATTTTGTTTTCCCCTCTCCAGCGCTATCTGCTCTTTCCGAATGTGTCTGAAGACACCCTCCATGTGCAAACCGTGGATGCTTGTGAGCACATGCTCGCAGGCTGGTGCGTGTCCGTTCCTGATTTCCCCACCAGTGTGTCTGTCTGCGATTCATCCCGCCCGGGAAGCACAACTGAGAGCCTCCAACAACCCACTACATGTCTGCAGAGTGACACACGCAGGGCTTGCCAGTTCAGACAGCACTTGCCAACAGCTAACAGACACCAGGATCTAACGTTGCTATTTTCCCACACCTCTGCACTGAAAAAAAAAATAAATAAATAAATTAAACATTAAAAAAAAAAAGTAAGGAGACCCAGGCACTGTAAAAGGTTCTGCACAGCCTGCAGAAGTCAGTGAGACTGCTTACGCACATGCTTATGTGCTGCTCTGAGTCAAGGCTTAAAAGCAAATGCATGCCTGAGAATGAAATAAATCTATTTATGGCACTGGAAGCTGTGCAAACTACACACATTTGCTACCTCTCCACTAACTCAAACTGCCATTATGCACAGATTAGACACTGACAGCAAAATAAAACTCTAGAGTTTTCATATAATGACTGTCACAGACTAATTCAAAGACAATTTCAAATTAGGCAAATAAATCCCTGTCCAAACTTTCCTTCCAGTATAATGAATTGCTGGTTTGTTCAGGCATTCACATTTTCAGCTCAAAACGTCAGAGGATTTTTTTCTTCCCCCTCCCTCCCCGAATGTAACAAGCCACTGAATCACACGGTTTATTGAGTCACCTGTACCTGCATAATCCTGTTCATCACTAATATAAACTGTAATTTAAGTTCTAGAAAACATAAAGACTGGAGGGGTGGAGGGGAATAAAACAGCATTCAAGACAATACAAAAATGCTCAGCCCTTAAATAATCCCAGAGCACCACTTGGATTCACAGACGCAGGCAGGAAGAGATTTCGAGCATGCCCAGGGCACTGGGAATGAATTTCCCCTCTCCTCCCCCAACACAAAAGGCAGAGGCACAATCAATTTGTACCAACAACAGACCTTACACTGGGAAACCACAGGGAGTAGGTTAATTGTGAGATTGTGAAGAAAAATAACACTTGCTACAAAGCAATTAAAAGCCACTCCCATGAGTGTGCAGAGTCCTTCGCAATTTACTCAAAACAAACACGTTTCCCTAAAAAGAAAAGAAAAAAAAAATCGAAACCCCTCAATCTTCAACACAAGCTCATTACTCCCTCCAGGTTATTCTAAAACAAGCACTTGCAGTGTATTTTGCAGCTCACTAAAACTTGTGCTTTTACATTCATGAGAAGATCTCTCCCTTACAATGACTAGGATAAATGAAACCAAAATATTTTGCTGTAATTTCCATACAGGATCTCAAACACTTGGGAAGTGTTCAGGATGGCAGGGAAGGGTCAACCTTGTGCTCACGCAGAGGTAGGCACATGGAGATGCTCCAAGTCATCACTACCTCCCAGGGAACAAACAGCAGGGTGGAAAAGCATCACGCCTGATTTCACAGGCAGGAAAATAAAGCCAGATTTGCTCAGACTTTTAGAAAAGGCTGACAAGAGCTAGAAAGGGCACAGAGCTCTCTGCACAGACCAACACTGCCTCTTCCCAGAACTCATCCAAGATGCTTTTCTGAACAATGCGGCACATTGGCAGCAAAACCACCCTTCATGCCGGCACCGGTGGCTGGCTGCATTTCACTCGAGCCCCGCACCATAGCAGAGCCTGACAAATCCCACCGCAGCCACCTCCTTCCCCAACACACAGCAGAGATGCCGCAGCAAAGCCCCCTTCACCAGGAAGCCTGTGCGTTTTGGTGTGAAATGCATCATGGCGGGGAAAGCAGCCAGGCCCCCCTGCCCGGCCGAGAGCCGGCGGGGCTTTCTGCCAGCGCCAGCCAGCACCAGCTTGCAGCAAGGCAAAGCCGGGCCTTTCAAGATGGGAAAGGGCTCCCAGACAGACAGGAGTGGTTTGGTCACAAAAGAAAGCAACACTCGGCGCATTCTCCTGGCTAACACGTTGGTGCCCTGGCATGCTCCATTTCACAAGAATAAAAACTTCCTGCAGAAGGGAGGTGAAGGGACAGGGCTGTATCCGCCTGAGCAAGGGCCTTGTCACTGGAAACCAACTCTTCCCACGAGGAAATGAAAGGTGGCAAGTCAAGGGAGGGGAAGAATAAAAAATAATTTAAAAAATTAAAAAAAAAAAAATCAATAAGTAGTAAATCCCTGGAGGTGTTCAAGGCCAGGCCGGATGGGCTTTGAGCAACCTGGTCTAGTGGGAGGTGTCCCTGCCCAGGGCAGGCAGGTTGGAACAAGATGATTTTTAAGGTCCCTTCCAACTCTAACCATTCTATGATTTTATAAATAAAAATCATTAGCTTCTGCAAACTGTAGAGAGGAAGCTGTTAGCAGTGCAGGGGCTGTTCTTTGACCAGCCCCTTTGGCATCTTCCAGCTAAAACCTCTTTGCTTTCAGACAGCCCCAAGCAGCTCTCAGCCACCCAGCAGCGACTTTGTCGGGGGAAAAACCATGCAAGGGTCTTGTGAATTAGGAGGAGGCTTTTGTAAAGGATATTAAAGCTCATGCTTTGGGGATTAAGCCAGTCTTTATCTGTTAGAGATCAGGATGTGGCTAACAGTAGGGGACAGATTATCTGCATCTGCCGACTGAGGAGGATTTACACCTTGTGAAGCATCTGTGCCGGCTATTATCAAAACCAGCCTTCAGCCTAAGCCAACACGCTCCTATGGGCAAGAAAAGAAAACCTTTCTAGGTTGCACATAAAGGCCTCCGAGTGGCAGCCCTTTTTCAAAAGACTTTCAGTAATTTGGAAGAATAGGAATGAAATATTGATTTGTACTGGGCCTCACAGAAGTTAATTTTTCAACAGCAAAAACGTGGTCTGGCCCTGTCTTGTGAAACCTGCCCAAGGAAACACACATCTCAGAGTCTGTTATTTAATATCAGCCAGGAGATCTACATGGTTAAGAGCCCCCGAAAACATCCTGGACTTCTACAGGTTGCCTTTAGGGAGAAAACGGTGCATACGAGGTCTCAGCTCATGAATAAGGAAGAATTCAGGTCTTCACTCAACCCATCCCTGGGTCAGGGCCACACTGTAGCCATACCTGAGGTGCTCATGTGTGCAGCAGATGAAAGTGCACACTCTGCACAAAGTTACAGCAATTGTGCAATAGATTTACAAACTCTTTTGTTCTTTAACTGTAATCTTAACTTTAACTTACAAACCCAAGTTCTTTAACTGTGTCCCCACCAACAGAATGACTTGTATCCATTTATAGTTACAGCACCAAAAACAAACAGCATATTAAATCTCCAGAAAGCTATTTCAGAGAAATAAATCAGTCCAAACATTCCCAAAATTCATCTTCCAGAAAAGCTGATAATCACATGCTCATAAAAAACAAATGTTCAACTGGAGTCAGTTTTGTAATATATTAATTAACATAATTTTCATCTGCGGTGACAACAGGCCATCTGCTACTCTGGCATCACAAGAGACTCTGAGTTTCAAGGCACTTTAAGCTGTTTCTCGTTGTGCATGGCTGATTTTCATCTGAAAACTAAACAAGAGTTTCTTACCTCTTTTTTGGATAAGCACTCCCGACAAGCAGAAGACAAACTTTTTTACTGGTAACCCAAACCCCCATATCAGCTGCTCTCTGCTCACAGGAACGTGGTATCCGGCAGACGGTACAAGGCACATTACTGCAATATCCATGCCAGGATCCTGGCTCAAAGTCAGAGAGTATCAAAAATAGGAAAAACCATCTAGACAAACAGTCAGCAGGACTTCCTCTGTAATAAATTAAGTGCAGGCTTCAATGGCAGAAGCTATTATCTGGATTATCAATAAAATTGGCCTAGGGGCATAGGAATTATGACTAGACACCTCTACAGACACAATTATCTCCAACAGAAACTTGCTGAGCTATGGCCAACTGGCAACCTTGTATGTTTTAGAGGGAGTGAAAATGCCAACAGAAAGCCATCGCTATTTATCCTGACTGTCTCTACCTTCCTGCCTCCCAATAAATATGTAAGAATACAAAAGTGGGTGAGGTTTTCCCAACTACTATTGTCACTTGCAGGCTCCCATAACTCAATGTGATCATTTACACGGCTCCCAAACAGCACCTGAATCTGCAGAACCCCAGGGGGAAACAACCATCATTTTGGCAAAGGCAAAGGTTCAGGAAAATCACCCACATACTGGGCAATGAGTCCCCTGAACTTCAATACGAAATAACAACCTCATAGTTAAAAAAAATCAGGTTCATTTACTCTGCTATTTATAGCTTAGTTATGTAGATGAGCAAGCTAGTTCCAAGTCAGACCTGATAATGCAATGTTTTTATAAACAGAAAATCCCTTTGAAGGCAAAGATCAGTCCCCAGCTTTGAATCCAAGCTGAGAAATGATGACCAGCATCCAGCTCTGCAGGTCAGAATGGTTTCTTAACTATCTGCACCACACTGAACATTGACATTCCTGGAAGTCCTCATCCTGTAGCTTTGAGCTCTGCCGACCCCGCCATCACCTCAGCATTTGCCACCAAGTCCCAGCTGGTCCCCAAGTCATCCCAGACCCTAAATTTTTGAGGGAAAGGATGCCCCATGCTTCATGGGGCTGTGAGACACCAAGCAAATTGATGGTGATGGCTATTAACAAATGTCACCAGACCACCAGTGAACATTTCCAGGCTCTGACACAAAACATTTTCCAAATAAAATCTTACAACGCTGATAAAGGTCATTTACCAGGAATCAATATTTGGAAACAGACTCCTGAGTGCAGCAGATTAACACTCGTGACGATGGTATTTACTTTCATTAAAACTAATATTTGCAATAATAGAGCATTATTTTATGCTATGCGTTAACACACGCAAGGAAACCTAAACTATTTAAATGTAAATGAGAATGTTCATAGTTGACACCAAGACTTTGCCATTCGTTATTTGCCAGATGTATTAAAGGATTTCTATTTACCAATTTTAGCATGCAGGGAACCATGTGTGTTTTTCACCAGGCATTCAAGCGAGCCCTGCACCAGCTCTCGCCTGACCCTTTCCAGTCTCCTGTCCCTATCCCATAGATTACATTAATCCTCTTGTTTGTTCTTTCTTTAATTAAATGATACAATCTTTCAGGCAGCCTGAGCACAGATATCAGCAGATAAAATTTACAAAAAACTGAGCATACTCATAGGAATAATCTTTACCATGTTAATTAGCCCCCAAAACAACAACGAAGCCAAACCCAAGATTATTAAGGGAGAAGCATGCGAAGAGAAATTTTAAGTATAACAAAGCCAAATTTCCCAGTTCCTGATTCTGGCTGTTGCCTCTCATCACCAATAAGCACAGAAATAAATGACTTGACAGAGCCGAGAGAATGTCTATTTTAGAAGTTTTTTTAATGGGCACATGAAATAAGTATCTGCTTAGACAGGTTGAAGTAAAGTTGATCCTCTCTGGTAACAAAAAACTTGCAGAATTCCCAAGATCCCTTCAGAAAAATGCATTATAATACTTTATTGTGACATTTAACATAAGGACTAATTCCCTGTCTCAGGCAGGAGAGCAATTCATCTGGAAAGAGACTTAGACTCATAGCCTGGAAAAGAGTTGATGAGCACCTAGAAGGCCTTGTGGATTTTGATGGATGACGCAAAGAAGTCAAATAACTAACTCTGATTTCTGTTTCGCTCCCTCTTCAATAACATGATTAATTACGCAATAATCTGAGAAACTGGTCACTGCAACAACTCAACCACCAGCTTTTAGTTGTTATCCCAAGGAAATGATAAAGCTTTTTTGATCTTACAAACTAGACTCTCTTCTCCTGCCTCCACTAATGATATTTCAAGGGAGAACAGTTTTGTCTTTTAAGGGAAAAAAAAAGTTACAGAAATTTTTCAAAGTGCTGCTTCTCTAGCAATTAAAAAGTGACAGCCTGTTACAGAACAGGAGGATACGTGCTATTTTTGTATACTGCTAAATAGGTAATGCCATGGCAAAACAACTCAGAACTGTGGCCTGACCAGCACATATCCACAAGAAACGCGTGAGTACACATGTGCCCCGAGACTACTGCCAGCAGGCGAGGCAAAGTCCCATCGGGTCCCACACCAATCCTGCCCAATGCAGGGAGGTAAAGGATTAGGCCGGGGTTAGTTAAAAACACGTATGCTGGAACGCCATCTTAATAAAAGGAGAAGATGTAAAGTATGACATAACTTCTGTCATTTTCCCTGAGCACTCACTATAACGCCACTCTCGGTGACCGCTCAAGTGAGAGGGAAACAGACCAGCTCGCATCGTTTTTGGATACAGCCGTACCTCCATGCTGGTGCTGGCACAGGGACCTGCACAGATTAAGGTTTCTTCTGAAAGCTTTTAACCACCAAGGCAGTGAGGTTTGGAGTGTTTGAGGGAAGAAATAGGAAATGATTTAATTAAATGCTGTGACACTATTATATAGGACATGACCCCTCCTGGCTTGTAAGGATCTGAACTAATGACCATAAGGTCTCTTCCAGTTTTGCATCTCAGACATGTGAAGGAGGAAGCTTTCACATAGCAGCTAATGAAGCACCAACAAGATCTATCTTTATCCTTCACCAAGGGCAACAGCTTAGCAGCCCAAGCAGATAACATTTATTCTGCAGTCCAGAGAGCTTTTAAACGAATAAAAGATTTGAAAATATGATGTTATTGATTGACAAAATTATGAACTTCAAATGCTTTGTATAAAAGAACGACAGTTTGCATTTAGTTATCTAATGCTGATGGTGTGATACATTTAGCCTTCTTTATAATTCAAGGCACTACATGTTTTTGCTGTTAAGGACATTGTTAATTTGAAATCTAATCATTTGGAGAGAAGTCATAAGTACTTTCAAGTGTTTTCACAGTCACATTTCCATAGTCTTACAAAATATTCAGAAGCCTCTCCTACAGAAGATCCACACAAACAACAAGAGAATATTAAGAATAGATCAGATCTGAACGTACTACACCACGGTGGCACTTCTCCTATACATAAATGAAGCTGGTAAGAGATATATAATTATTTGCTACCTGTAACAATGCCACATATCATTCTCAGTAAGTGATCTGAATACTTGAGTGCACTGCATGACCCTAACCGCAGTCACAGAACACCAAGGTCTCTAACAAAGACGTGCAGAGGATTACAGCATCCTTATGCCCTGCTCCTCTCCCCGCAGCCAAACAGGTCTAATAGACACTGATTACTCGCCCAGGGTAGCCATCAGCATGGATCCCCCACCCTAAACACTCAAGCTCACAGCTAGATCCACGGCAGCACACTTTTGCCACTCTATCACTGTGCCACACAGCTAAGTGGCTGCAAAAGAAGAAAAAGCTTCATGCTGTGTGATATTTCTGCTGATGACAAGCCTTTAAAAATTTAAAGCACGTGAATAAAAGCTTTTGTGGTCAGATAAATGGCCCATATGCTATCAATTAAATTATATACGGGCAATATGGTTGATTGTCAGCTACCAGAATACAAATGGAGTCTTTCTGACTTTCAGAAACTTAGATGGAGCTCCACACACTCAGCAGCCACAGCACCCCAACAGGTCCCTGAGAAGGGGGATTCCCTTCGATGGGCCACCACGGGAACGCAGGGCTTTAAGTGTGCCTCTCCCGGATGGGAAAGCTCAATTGTGCAATGCCTCCTGCGGCACAGCCCCGAGCTGCGTCTTGGGGCTTTCCCATCCTGCACACTCTTCTTGAATAAGTCTTTGGTCTAGAGTTTCAAAGCACACCGTCCCAGCCCAGAGCGTGGTTTTTCCTCTTGTCCAGCTGGCTCCATGCTCTGCTCCCTAGTGTAGGGAGTCAAGACACGAGCCAAATGCAAACACAAACCAAATCCCTTCCAACCTCCTACTTGCTTTAATCTCTTGCTTATTGCAGCAACCCTGAATTTACAGATGTCACTTGCACAGAAAAAGGAGATGGGAATTTTTTTTTTTGTTTACATATATTTCAAATAGCCAAACCTCTGTGTTTTCTACACATAATTAACTGTTACTTCTGTCCCCCATTCAGACCACACTGCTTCACTAAAGCACATCATTAACAAAAGTGTCAGTTGACTAAATTGACATGCTCCAAATGCCACTTAATCCTCAGAAAACAAATCTGGTAGTGAAACTGCATCTACTAACAGGTCAGTAAGACTAAGCTAAATTCATGGGCAAGCTTTACCCTGAATACACAGACATACTGGTGTCACCCAGATGTTGCTATGTTTGTGGCACTTGTTAAGACAATAGTGACATCTAGAATACATGTACTGAATCTGCCCATTCGTAAAGACAAACGTAAAACTCCCAGGCACTGAACTCAGCCCACATTTTGATTCCCAGCATATAGCTTGTATCCATTTTAACTTAACTTTGTGTTTCACATTGCAGTTGATAAGACATGGCACAGCACAACTGAAAGATTAATTCCACCCCCTACAGCCCACACTATTTCCCTATGATTAAGACAGGTCCCATACAAAGTCACAGAAGAACTTCAGAGTCATGGCCAAAGGGGTCTAACAGGGAAAGGCACTATTTTCCACACAAGAGCCTTGAGCCAGAAACACCAAATCCCACCAGAAAGCTTTCCCATTACATCACAAAGTTGCCATTTGAAATACTGTACAGAAAAGTGAAATCATTTCCTTTTCATTTCCTTAAGAAAGAAAAAAAAAGTCTCTACAAAGGAAGGAAGTATTCCTCTTATAATTACTGTTTGGATTCATCTGAGTTTTGCAGAAATGTACAGCCCTTGGTTTGCAGATATGTCATTAGCCGTGAGTACTTGGAAGATCCTGTGAAACTGAAAAACGAGATGGTCAAACTCCTGGGTACAGAAATAATTGCTTTTATGTTGGATTGCTTTGCTTACTTTCAGGGAAAGGAAGACTCTGACAAACTGTACTCCTTTTCATATTTCAAAGTGTGTGATGTTACAGTTCATTTAAGGTCCCCTTCCTTATCCTCATTACCACTCAAACTTAAAAACTCATTTCACTTCCCTTCTTCTACCAAATAGTCATCGCTATTGTTGCTGCTGTAGAGAAACCTGAGTCTGTATGGAAGCAAAATATACAAAAATGTACGAAACCCTGATTCCGTAACGTGAATTCCCTCAACCCCACTGCACATTTTTGGACTTGAACACTTCCCCAGCAGAACTCCACATGCCTGTAAGTCAGTCGTGCTGCTTGCCTCTAAAGTTAAATTGTTCTTCCCCCACAGAGCAGCCATACTATCCCAGCAATAAATAGAAGGCATTTTGCTACCAACCATACAGGCAAATAAGTCTGGCAAAAGTTTCATTATTTCAAAGAACAGAGTAATCACTGAAAATTTCCTGGGGTAGTGAGGAGACAGAGCAATTAGGGACAGCCCAGATGGTTGACCAACACACTTCAGAGTTCCCAATGATTTGCAACATCTTTCTGACCAAACTTTGGTGGTTTTTATTTTTCCCTAGAAATCAGAGTAATCCGTCTCCTGAAAACACAAAATGAACACAACACCAAAACAAATAATAAGAGGATGAGAGAGAGATGAAATTGCTGATGGATGTTGCTGGTAAAACTTCTGTGCAAGCCTACCTTCTGTTCTCTTCAAATGGTCTTTACCACACTGGGACCATTTGTTAGACCGTGGCCGCTGACAAACTGCAAGATGATACCCCTGACAGTAACACAACTCATTACACGCTGATTTATGGAATGAGAGCTCAGAGGGGCCCAACACACGATCTGGGAAAAAAAACCCACCAAATCCATCCACAGAGGTGACATCTAATAGGTTTATGCATTTTATAGTAGCCTTAAGTGTGCTCCTTTAAGAGGCAGGGAGAATGTGCTTATTCAGAAGGAAAATTCACGACTTGTGTCTCCCAGTCCACTTTATTGCACAACAGCCCACAGCAAGTGCTCTGTTTAAAGACTGGTAGCACTCTCCAAGAGAGCAACATCTGGGCGCAGATGCTCCCAGGGAGAGACACTAGCACGTTTCGAGAACACCTTGCAGATCGAGCCAAAACACTTCGTTTTAAACTGTGAAGATTTTACACTTGGCAAATATTCAGGTCAGCAGAAAACACTTCTTTTAGCCTCTCCCTTTCTTCTCCACAGGCTCCCAGACCTGGACACCAACCCTTCCTTCACAGAAGGAGCTGTTCCTCGTGCAAGCTCACCTCACCTTTGGGTGCAAATGCTGGGGACAGTTAGGGACATGCAGGAGGCCAACAAGAGGTAGGGTTCAGTGTGCAGGGAGCTGTCACAGTTTGGGCCAGGTTGGCCAATGAGAAGACAACAGATGCTCTACCCCACCTCTTGCTCCAAGGAGAAACAGAAAAGAAATAGAGTTATGAGTTTAGCAAAAAAACTAAACTACTTTAATGAAATTATAATAAAAAGGAAATAATGAAATAGATACAATGTATAAAAATATATACAAAACCGGATCAGGTTCCCAGGAAGATGTCCCTAGCAGGCACTGGGGAAGTTCCAGACTGGACTCAGTGACAAATGGGAACTGGGACACACTGACCAGGATCAAAAGGCAGATGAGCTGACAGGGTCATCCTCAGACATCAGTCATTGAAGAAAGAGAGCCACTGAAGAAGAGCCATTAGAGAATAACCCAACAAAGAAGAGCCAACCCAACCCCTTTGGTCCCTCAGCTTTCATACTGAACATGGCGGACGGGATGGAGCACCCAATTGGTCAGTTTGGGTCACCTGACCCCTCCCCGCCTCCCCACAGGTGCGACCCTCCATGGGGTAACAGCCCTGGCTCCCTGAAGAGAGAGTTGGCCCTGCTGCACCCCAGACCAGGATAGGAATTAAAGGTGCTTCCTGGCCTTTCTTTTTCTCCCGCTGCCTTTCTCCTTGCCTCAGGTTGTGGTCTGCCAAGGTGTTTTACCCTACAATCCTTGCAGAAGCTTGGCTTCTTCTAATCCCCTGGGACTTGTAAGTCCCAGACAGGCACATGGAACACACACAGCGGCCGAGCTCTGCCGGCATCTCCTCGTGCCACATCTCTGCACGTCACGGCGCCAGTGGCCCTCGGACTCCATCTCCCATGTGAAGAGCTCTGCTATCTTGGCTACCGCTCAAATATTCCCCAAGCAACTGCCACAAGAAATAGCACAGGACTTTTGACATCCTCAGCGTTGCCCACAGACAAGCGACCCGTTTACTCTTCCGGGAAAGCCCCAGGGAGCCAAGATGAGAGGGGCCAAATGCCTGCAGAGATGCGAACAGCAGACACCCAAGTGCTCCTCGCTGCTGAGACAGACAGTTAGTCCTTTCCCTGTTAAGTTTCCAAAGACAAACTCTAACTGTACATAAACATTTTGGTACCTTTGAGCCCACCTCTCACACAAACTCCCTCCTGGGGCTTCCAGGAGCCCCGTGGTAAAGGAAATTTTACAGCACTTTAAAAAAGCGAGTTGGTAAGATCAGACAAGAATTCTAAATGAGGTAACACCCAACACACCAATCCATCCTTTAAAAGCAAACACCCACATGAGTAGTTCCAGGTATTAGTTACTAATATAAAATACTATTTTTTATCTAATACTTTGCCCAGGAGTTTAAATTGAACTGCAATCCGTAAAAATTATGAACCTGGAGGTGGTGGTGGGGAAACAAACAAAGCAAGATGACAACTTCGTGTTTTAAAAAACATGCTATCAACTTGGGAGGAGAAAATACGTGCTTAATTTTATCCAAACTGAGGGAGTAAGTAGCAGAAAACGCAATTTATTTTCAGTATGTCACACACCAGAGTGCATAAAACTCTGCCTAAGATCCTTTTGCATCCCCTGCTCCAACTGGTTAGGAACCTCCTACCGAAGAAGTTAAAATGAGAATTAAATCTTTAAACAGCTTGTGTTTGCAGGAAAGAATGGTGTTGATGAAAACAAGTCCAATTTGTCAATCATACCGAACTGATAATAAAAAACAACATATGAAAGCTCTATTTTAATGTTATTCAAAGTGACAATATTTAAACATTTTATTATAAAACAAATAAAATCCTGTCATATTATTACAACAGTGACAATCAATGAATTAATACACACTCACTACAACACTTAAATGCAGCACTTGATTAGGAAGGAGGGAAAAAAAATAATGACCACATCCCAGAAAGAAGAAATGGGAAGGATTTACAGCTCTCTAACAGCAGTATTACGAACAGCACATCACATCTCAGATGTTTCCTTATGCAAAGAAAGAGCTCAGTGACAAGACCTCTAAGATTTTTTTTTTTTTTTTTTTTTTTTTTTTACACCATAGAGCTGTACTGTAGCAGCTCACAACATCAGGCAGGCAGCCAGGCATGGACAAAACCAGACACACACACTCCTTTCTCCTAAGCGATGCCACAGTAATCAGCATTTGGTTCAAAGTGGTGCATTTAAAAAAAAGTTCAGACTTTTGAACTACAAAAAGTTTATTTGTTTTTATTTGCACATAATAAAAGATGATCAGCCAAGCAGTTTCCTGCAAGAAGATCTTTTTTATCTTTCCACATGGTAACCATGGTCAAAAATTATTAAAAGCCTGCGATTTGGAAGCTGAGCTTTATACTAGCTCCAAACCTAGTATCAGAAATAGGCTGAGGGTAGACAGGGAAAAGGACGTAGGGAAAACATGATGTGCAAAGCCTCTACAATAGCTGGAATGTACTGTCACTGCAGCAAGAGTCTGGGGGGTATTAAAATGCTTCAGCTAACCTACTGCAGTTTGCAAATTGCATTTAGCACTGAAATGCATTTTGTCTTCTCTCCAGGTTACCTATTACTGCATTGCCTACGATAACACAACACTTGAGAAACGCTGACAGACGCCTTTAATTAAAAGGGATTGAAAATGTATTTAAGGCAGCACAGTTGGCCACAGAAAAAAAAAAATGGAAAAAAAAAATCAGTGCTTTCCTCCGTAAATTTGGAACACTTCTATGTAAAGGATACGGATAGTCTCTTGCCTCACTTTAATTTAACTGAAGCTAGTTCACTTTTGGTTTGCCAGGTGCTGCTCAGAGGTCAGTCCTACCACTCTACAACCCTTCCCACACCAGCTCCTCAGCCAGAAGCTATGAAAAAAAATAAATCAACTTTCTTCTCTTTAGACATTGCCAACGGTCATCTCTTTTGACACACTTCTGCCTTTTTTGGCATAACGCTTGGAAGTTGCATCATCTTTTCAGCTTCACATTTAAAAGGCATCACCACACTTGGCGCTGATGCGTTGGAAACCTGACCTCATCACTGCTGAGAAATAAATACTGCTTTGGACTGCCTTTCCCTCCCTTCCCCAAGCTGATGATGAAGAAATCTTGTGCCTGCCACTTCATGAGATTCACTGCAAAGTTGAAGCTCAAACTTATGACAGATGGTATCACAATTTCCACTTTACGTAAAGGTTGCATCAGTGCGCTTGAGCTGATGAACTCCGATGTGTAAAATCTAATTTCAAGTGGAAATTCTGCTGTCTGACATTGCTTTTTTTAATAGCAAAACCTGTTCTTCCACTCCCTGTGTGCGAGTCCTACAAGATCACCCAGAGAGGTCGATCAGCACAACACGGCAGTCCAGAACATGTCCCCCCCCCTCCTCGTCCCACCGATCTTTTACATGAGCAGTGATGCAAGGCTTTGCCTAACTAACTACTCCTACGATTTTCTGGAGCAGAGTCAGAAAACTCAAAGCTTTGCAGCCAGACCTCAAAGAAAAGAGGAAAAAAAAGAACAGAAAAAAAGCTCTTAGGAGAGGGGAAAAAAAAAAAAAAGCTGTGAAGTTCAGCTGGGTGAGGATGAGGAGAAGCCACATTCCCAGTGCACTGCTCAGACTCAGGGGGTCAATGCTGAAGCCTGAACACCAGGAACTCCTGGGTGGGATCCAAGGGCTTGGGTTACACAGGTCAGGTTTGATGATCTAACAGTCCCCCTGGCCTGAAGTCAATAAACCACATTAACTAAGCGAGATTTTATAAATTAAACATATGCATAGAGCAGTAACAAAGGATCTTCTGAACCTTGACTTGAAAGTTCTCTCCTAAAGGGAGCGGTAAATATTTTTAGAACTACATTTGCAAAAGACAGATGCTGCCCAGAATTGTATTATTAAGCCTTAAGACTTCAAGTGCCTCACTGTAGGAGGGGTGAGGGTAAAGAAGAGAAGGAAAAGAGACATTTCCGACACAGAAGGTGTAATTGTACCTCTGACCACCTTTGCATTAAGGTCTCAAGGTTACTCAGGATGAGTTTTGGCTGGCAGATTACAGGTGTGGCATATAAATAAAGTAACCATGATTTCTAGTACCCGCGTAGGTATAATCTCACTATCTAGTATTTACTGTATCTAATATATCTTAAATATGTATACACCATACATAGATGGATATACTAGATATATACAACAGTATACATAATTTATACATAATACAATTATATAGTATTTACTTCTAGGCAGTGGCTACAGAGAAAGTATACTATTTCAGTAATGCTTTGAGTACAAGTGGAATACTCACCCTAGGGAAAACGCAATGAAAAATAAATGCTTTTGGACCATTTGAAAAATCATCCCTTTATCTTGCTGACACAGTGATAGGTGATGCTGTCATTTATAAAGTTGAACAGTCTGGTTTGGAGAAGGTGTCATGCTTCACTTCTGCAGCATGAGCCATTCGTTAGGGAGATAATGCATCAACTGTTCTTCAGAAAAAAAGAAAACTACATTAAGCTAATTTTAAATCCAACAGCCTTGTTACTTCACTTGAATCCTTAATCACACTGTCTTTCAAACAAATGGTCTTGGCTCTTCATTTGTCCTTTCTCATGGTATTTTGATAATGCAACTTTTAAAAAAACGTTCTCGGCACTGGTGGGATGGTACCGCAGCCCTGGATGTCCCACCTTGGTGGTGTTCAGTAAGAGCATCCCTCCACAGACACCACACATGCACTTGCTTGGTGTTCACTGCAAAGGTAGAGAGCTTCCACCTCCCAGGAGCAGACACGGATTTCTTATAGCATTGTAGGTCTCTGCTGTTTTCCATTACTATAGTTTCCCATCTATAGGTCTCATTTTCCCCCCATTAGTATAATTAGCAGGCCCTGTGCCCCTTATGCATGAAGCAAGGTACATGATCTTCAAGCACATGCAGTGGGTCCGTGCTGCTCGCGGGGTGCTCACAGCTGCCTCGAATGGGGCTGCTGAGAGGAAACAGCAAAAGACAGTCCAAACTGCAGGCCCAAGCCCAGGGAAGCGAAGTAGCAACAAACAAGTGCTGCTCAGGATGGAACCCTCCTATGTAACCCGCCTCGCTTCCACCATCACAGGCTTTTTTCCTAAAAACACAGGTTCATGTATCTAAAAGTTGCTCTTCTTCTCTTGCCCTGAGGCTTTCCCACAAACCATGTGTTTCTGCAGGTGGGCCGTGGGCCCTCGGGTGTTGGGCACATGTGGAAGCTCTGAACCTGCGCAGGGGTGCCTAAGAGGGGCACCTCTGAACTCAAACAGTTCCATTCCTGCCACACTTTAAAAAACCAAGTACAGTGACTGACTTGCCAAGCTTTCAACGTAAGGAGAAACTGAGGCAATACTGAAATGAGCGTTGCTTCTATGTCATTTTTATCCATCACATACTATTAGAGGGAAAAGAAAAAAAAACACCCAAAACCAAAAAAAGCCCACACAAAATGATCATAGATGGCAAAACCTGCTTTCCCTCTCTGGGGGAAGGAGGGATATTTGTGCAAGGAAAGACAAACCCTCTCACACACACTCAGACTGCACAAGAGCCCTGGAAGTAAATGACAGCCAGTTCTCACGTGAGGGTTCATGCACAGGGAAAATAAAATATAAAAAAAAAAAAAGCTGGTACAAAACCCATATATCAAATCCTCACTGCCTGAAGTGGGATGGAGATATGTATTTTTAACAAATACCACAATCTCAATTTTCATAATCCAGACTACACCCTCTGGTTCTCCAACAGCTGACAGCAATTTTGGAAGCTGGGTTTCCCCAGGTCCCAGACAGGGACATCCTTCTCGCTCCCTCCCTCCCTCCCCCATGCTTTCAGGCCTTTTTTTCTTTGGCATACCACCATCTGGCAAGCTGAGCACATATCAAAACTGCCCTTTTGAAATAAAGGAAGCAGAAACCAAAAGTCAAGCCGTGCATTTCCAGCCTGAGGGAGAGAACAGCCTTTGCAGCTCCATCCTCCCTTCCAAATCCATTACTAAACACCCACCCCCTTGCCGGAGACCGGCCCATGCATCCCTGCCCTGGAGCAGTTGGGAGGCAAAATTCCCGGCTCAGCAGCTCCCCAGGACAATGCTTCTCCCAGGTGCCTAACATAAACCAGGCTGACTCGGGGTCACACTGCCCTTCCCTGCCTGGCCAGCTGCTGCCTGCCACCTTCTGCGCTCCAGGTGCCTCCGCGGAAAGTTGGCAACTTGTTTTATTTAGCGACTGGTTGCTTGCCTTTTTTTAATTATTATTTACTTAAATATAAGACATTGGCCAAAAACTGGAGGTGCCCAACCCACCTCCCTTTTGCTTGCTCCAGGACACACCAGGGATCAGGCGACAAGGCAACCCTCCACAGCCCATGCCAGCTTGCTCTACCCCATTTACAACCATTTTGTAAAAAGAAGTGATCTTGCCACTTTTACAGCTTGTGCTGTTCATTCTTCATTAAATACACCTCTCCTTGGAAAAACCATTTACTCTAGCAGGAACACCACGCATTTATTACTGGCACAGACAGCAGCCCATAATGTTGACAAATGCTATAATGATTGGTAAAACACTTACTGGTATAGCAGGCTTTAGGCTTAATTTCTAACATGCTGACAGCACACGGTGATAAATATTATATTTATTTGCACTTGAGCAGTAATAGCGGAGGCAAGTGGCCTCTGCGTGCCCAGGTAATGTCAGCTGTAGCTCGAGGATACTCCAGATCACACACCACCTTCCAATTTCTTACATCTTTTGTCTGGACCAAGCTTCAAAGGAGAGGGTGGAAATTCCCAGCATTGCTTTCCCACACACTATGTGCGGCGAACCCCAGGAGCGCAGACAGTGGGGAATTCAAGCAAGTTGCAACATATTTTTTTTCTATGAACACAATGATTCACCCAAACCAGAACTGCTCAGGGGACCACGCTGCTTTGAGGAGGAGAGTTCCTAATTTTAAGGGAAGAACTTCTGGCAAATGGCAGGATAGAGGACACGAGGGGAAAGGATCCAGCTCTGCAGCTCCGTCTGAAATTGGGACCCGGAGCCTGGGTGTCAGAGCTGTGCAGGCGAACACCCTCAGCAAGGGTCACCAGCCACTCCAGAATGAGCTGCTGTTGTGCCCTTTCCCCTCTTCATCCAAATATTTCTGACTCGGCATAATCTTGACGTATAACAGGGGCTTTCCTGAGGTCTGAAAAAGACTCCTCTAGATTAAACAACAACAAAATAAGTAATTTCTTATTTTACTGTTGCCTGTAATCTAATCACTGCAGCGCTACATTCAAACTCATCCTCCTGGGTTTATCAAGGCCACAGCCTATGTGTGCTTGGTGAAATTATCCCTTTTCAGAAGGAAATACACACTCTCCCCCCGAGCTGGGCTTGGGAAGGGGAGGAGAGCCATGCCATGGGAGATCCATCCCTGTGGCCACCTTGGCTACTTGTTCTTCTGACGGGACAGGAGAGTTACTGCTCAGCAGGGCAGGGGGAAAACCCACCTAGATTCACATTTTACGGATGCCCACATAGGTAGTTAGACAAAAAGCTATTTCAGATGAAGGTCCGCAACTGGGTAAACCCATAACATTGCTGTACAATAAAGAAAAACAGATTTCCTCACGCAACGCTGGCTCACAGCGGAGAGCTATCTTTGCATGGGTAATTCGTAACAGGTCCGCATTTCAACAGCGAGCAGCAAACAAATGATTCTGCCATTTTTTCCCACAACACTTTAGTAGTATGATAAATAAGTTCAAAGTCTTTTCTAGGCTTTCTCAAGCTGCTTTCCACTATCTCCGAGTGCACACCCCAGGAAGCTAGCATACACAGATAGTTAGCACTTGTGAATGTCTGCCTTCATATTTACAGCTAACTCAGACCGAAGAGCATCCATTGCAAGCCATGGCAAGACAGACATCCCAGTCCCTGGGAGCCTGGGAATTTGGCCACAGCCTTGAGCATTTCTGCCAAAAAGGACCAGGATACTGTTATGGATGACGGGAAAAATGGGTACACAGGGAAGGGGGTTGCAGGCAGCCACTTCATCTCCTCTCTACTTTTTCCTGGGTCTGTCTTGGAGTTCAGGAAAGCAGAAAATAACAGCACTAACCAAGCGCTATGAAAAGCCAGAGCCCAAGAGAAGCAGAGCTATGTTTCCCTGAAATGAGTGGATATTAGTTTTCTGACAGTTTAAATATTGTATTCTGCTTACTGACTGTCAGTAAATTTACAAACAGTTGGCAGCTTGGCTTATGACCAGGACCCAAAGGAATGTCGACTGTAGCAATTTAATGGCCTGTTCCTATCAGCAACAGCAGCAACGTTTAAAATACTTCTCATTGCTAGTGAATTTATCTTAGAAAAACTCCAACAACAGAAGAGATGCTAGTTTTACATTTTTCACCCTGCTGAGGCCTCATATTAGATCATTATTCATTCCACACACCCCCAGCCACTTCTCCAAAGCTTTGAAATTTGCTTCATTCCAACTGCTGGGATTGCAAACTCAGTGACGAAAATAGACAACTTCTGGCTTTTTAACAACAGAAAAAAAATCCCTCACTCCCTAACAAAGGCTTTATCCAGTATTTAAGCGGTGATGAGTCAGCGATGCTGCTACACCAGAGACACTTAGACTGGACATTCTTCTTGAAGTCTCCAACTTTCTTGGTGCCAGACAGAAAATACACAGACCGATAAAAGCCTTAAAAGAGCTGTGGTTTGTACCCTTACAGGGCTTGCAATACTCCAGACTCTCACTTACCAGCCTTGTATTGCCAAGCATGTTTTTCTTGCAAAAAATACTGCAGCTCCCATCCAAGAGGTGGTGGCTTTGTGCCTCGCACGTTCACACCATCCCCCTTTCCCAGCCCCTCACACGTGGAGCAGCACAAGGACAAGCCCAAGCTCACAGAACTGTGCAGAAACCTCTCCGCTGCCCACAGCCAGAGAGATGTGCTGGCACAGCTGGGCTGCTCGGGGCTATGTTTTTACATCAGTGGCCATGCAGGCGAGATGTGAGCTCAGGCTCTCTTCCTGGATGAGCTCCATCCTGAAAATTTTCACCAATAACACTGATGAAGTGGATAATTTCTAAATGACTTTTCCATCCTGTCCAAGTGTGGTCAGTTAGCCAACACCAAAGAGCTTTTAGAACACTTACTTTGCTCCAGCACCGCGATGCACCTCCAACTAGCAAAGCTCTCCAAGCACCAGTTGCACCTACACAAGGAGCGTGTCCCAGTGAAACTGGACACTCCAGCAGGACCTGGTGAATCATTTCCTTTACTGTAGTTTCCTCCATCTCAACCTGCTTCCCATGAATTTCTGAAACCTAGCCCTAAGGACTGCTAAGACATGCATTTCACTGCAAAGATATAAATCTCCAGAAAGGGCCACAGTCAGTTAAACTAATCAAGAGATTATCCAAGAGTGCGAAATGCATCAAAAAGGAAATGGTATCAAAATAAATTCAGGATGCCCGTCTAGGAATGTGAACTGTTGCTTTCCATGCAATTATATAGCAGACAAATCATAGCTCTGGCTAAAAATGTAAACATCTCTATAAGCAATAGGGGAGGAAAAGCAGAGTATCCAAACTAAAAGGCTCTCACGCCATTAAATGTAATCACTAAGCAACTATTAGCCAGTCTGAAAAGAAGATGAAAGGATAATGGAGGGAGACATGGGCTGACAATTACAGTGGAAGTGAAGTAAATGAAATAGTCCATATTTATTTTTATTAAACTTCCACAGATATTAATAGCCAGATTGTACTGAGGGGGAGGAAGGGAGGGGAAAGAAAAAAAATAACCAAAGAGCTGGAATTAGTCTCAGGTTCCTAAGAGGGTCCTTCCTCACAGTCCCAGAGACAAGGACAGACTCACGGCCACCCTGGCTCCGGACCATGGGATGGCACATCAGGGCAGGAAAATAGTCTGAGTGGGAGACTTTTGCTTATGCTAATGTGGTCCTTTTGGACCAGCTTGTAAAAAAAAGCATTAGCATCAGAAGAATTTTATAGTAACAACAATAATGACAACAAAACTTGCTTTTCATAGGTCTAGATTAGCCATCATAGCCATCTCCCTCAGCAAAGCTCAAAGTCAGCAGCTACTATCGTTGTCATCATTTCATAGACAGGGGAGCTGGAGCACGGAGAAGTGGAACAACTCACTGAAACCATCCTGGAGGCCAACGCCTGGAGCACCCCCCTCCCACCAGACCACCTGGGCTCCTCCAGCTCCTCCCCACAACTAAAAGATTCTTCAGGATTTTATACAGCTGCTTCCCAGCCTCAAACACTTACAAATGTGATATCAGCAGTCCACAGACTTCAAGAAAAATATGCAAGATACTTTATCTACCTTGCTGCCTCCAAGAAAACTGACGTGATGCTTGTTTTTAAAGAATGACCTCACTGTGTTTCAGAATTAGCATTACGCAGCTGCATCCACAGAGGGATTTGCAGGAGAGTTCCATGCTACAAAGCACTATTAGACAACTACTCACAGCAGAAAGCGGAGCATCCATTGATGCTACAGTACGCCTTTTAAATAAGTCTTCTAGAAAACCCAGCAGTATATCTGAATCAACACCAATACTCTTCCCAACAACATCTTCAGAATCCATGGATAATTTGCCAGTTGATGCTATTCTAGCTGTAAAATTGTTTTTAAAATGTTATAAGAGAACCTGCTCAGGAAGCAAGGTGACCATGTGAGAAATATGCATTTCAGAACATCTACCTTTGCTCACAAAAATAACCTATATTACATTTAAAAAAAAACCTCCCTGCTTGAAACATTTGGGGAAGGACCCAGAAGAAATGTTTCCAGGAGCACTTCCTTAAGAGGAAGTTGGAGGACTGCTTTGACCGATGCAGTTTCTGTCAGCAGCTCTGAACCAGTTGGAGGGGTCTCAGCAGAGGTTCTCCTCTGTCCCTGCCACACTAGAAATCCCAGTACAAAGTGGGATTAGTACTAGGATAAAAATACATATCAAAACTCCAAGATGGAGCTCTCCAGGACAACGCTTGTCATCTTTGTTGCATGCTGGTTACTGCCTAGGATGACAAAACCAGAAATCCTCAGCTGCCCTCACAAAATCATCCCACTGTTCTACATTTCCCCTTCCAAATAGCAATATGGAGGAGCCATCAAATAAATAAACAAACAAACAAAAAAATACACTGGTGCTATTTGTAACTGTTTTCTGACATTTCCTATTATGAGCTGAATAGCAAGTGACAGCTAAAACAAAACAAAAAAGCATTATTTGGATAAGCAAATGTATACTAGATAAAATGCTAGGAAGACAGATATGAAGGTTACACTGTCATCATGGCATACGCTCTGATGGCACGCCGTCAGCCCAGGGCTCAGGACTCATATGCATCATTTCTGCAGCAGTATTAGGACAAGCATACAGTCATTCAACCATATTACCCTGTAAAGGATATTGCTTTCCCACGAAAGTCTCTGTTGCTTGTCCAGGACGCAACAAGAAAACACAGATAATGAAGACATCTGCAGATGATGTTTGAAAGACACAGCTAAAACTTAGGGGAAGAGTAAAATTGGATTTTTATCACTTAGCGATCTCAACTCTATTACAGACCTTTTATTAATGGCACAGAAATGGATTTTATTTGTATGCTTCATATTCTTAGACAGAATACATTAAAGCTTTAAGCAGAAACAAAACGACCGGGCAATATCAGGACTGCGTTGCTTCCTAAAGCAATGATAACCGGGCAATCCGGCAGCCAAGCTGTTTCATGCCACAGCAACCCAGCACCCACCATGTACCCACACCCAGACACGCATCGCTTTGGACATAGCAAACTTAGATCCTGAGATTTCTTCTCTCTCTCTGCCTTCCCAGCATCAGTCTCCTTCATTAATGCCTCGTGCCCCTGTTTAGGAGGCCTGACCGGTACCTACAAAAGGTATTTTCATTTTCCTGCTGGAGTACATATCATCCAAGCTGGAAAAAGATATTTGTCAGGTTAAAGATGAAAGAAAAAAAAAAAAAAGAAAAAAAAGGCAGATCCCCAGTGAAGCACTTCAAAAACTGAACCTAGTTATTCTGTTACATTTGGCAATTGTTTGAATTCACAACAGCACATAGGGTAATAAACACATTTACTTTGAAACCAGCCAGAAATAGGTTTAAGTAGTAAATCCTGACTCAGAATTCACAAGTCATTTGCAAGCAAAAGGACCAGACCTTAAGTCTTGTACACCGCAACCTTCAGATTCCACTGAAAGTTACAATTCTAGAAGTAATCTCAGAAGTAAGGGAACTTGCTACCGTTTCGGCCAGGCAGGAAACAGAGTAGGAGCTTAACTGCTAAATAAATGATTCTTTGCAACAATTAGAAGTGAAATGAAGTCTTTCTGGAATCCCACTGCAGCCCTGGCAACACACCCCAGGCTCCGCTGCCAGCTGAACTGCCCACAGCGAGCCAGATTTACCAGAATAAAACCTAAAAGCTCCAAATAACCGAATAACATTACAGTCACGTGCATTTTGCAGCCATCAGTTTTGGCACGACTAATTCCATTTTCTTTTAATGATTTATGGAGGGGGGTGTTCTTGGAGCAGCCGTCAGGAGAAATAAAGAATGACCTCCTTTCACAAGATCAGAGATGTATTTGCACATAAACAGCTGAAGAGAACTGGACTCAACAGTCTGCAGATGCCCATGATATAATAAGAACAAATAAAAAGCTTATGACACTGTAACTCTGCACCAGCAAAAACATAAATCCTGATGGAAGCACTGGAGTCAGATGGCCTTTGAAATCGCTCACAGGTTCTAAATTTCCTGGCAGTGAACTGCAGGGTGGGTATTAAAACACAAAAACCTTCTGCCAAACAAACACCCAGGCAATAAATAGCGATAGTAAAGCAGCGACAGACCTTTGAATCCATTGGTCAAGAAAATTGGTTTCTCGAAGACAGGGCGCAGATCCGTTTACTCGACCTGATCAAGCAACTGCAGCAGATGCCGAATGCTGGAGACACCCTGCGGAACCCATCTCCCCCCATCCCGCTTCCTCCGACAGGCAGCATCGCTCCATCTGGGAACAGGGAGCGGGAGGAGGCAGAAACCGCGGGAAGAGGGCTCTGATTCAGTGCACAGCGATACCATCATTAAAAAAAGCCAAAAAACTGGGGGAACGTTTAATGACCGGCAACAGTCAAGTTACGGAGGACTCTGCAGACCTGGGTTTATGAGAAGGGAGCCAGGCTCCCCGGGGCTTTGGCATCATTTGCTTCATCCCTCCCTGTGCTGAGTGCAGGTGAGCACCCACCGAGAGTGCCCCAGGGTGCGAAGGGGACAGGCAAGGACAGGCAGGCACCAGCCCCACCAGCAGCCCCAGCACAAGCAAACACCTTGCTGAAGACCCCATATCACAGCCTCCATGTTCAGTGGAGAAGATTGAGACACGCCAAGTCCTACCAACACCGAGCTGGAGGGAGAAAGGCAAAAAAACAACCAACCAAAGAAAAAAAAAAAACACACACACACAAAAAAAAATCAAGTTATGTCTGTAAAAACAAAACACTTAAGTAAATCACCATGTAAACAACCAACTCCGGGCATTTTTTTAAAATTTTTTTTTTATTTTTTTTAATTTGTTTCTATGTCTAAGCACCTCACCTCTAAAAATCATGACTAAATTCTTACTCCCTCTTCCAACTATATGCACCCTCTCAACACTTTTAATAGCACAGCGATATAGATTGGATCAAGCACAGCGCTTCCATTAAGCCATAACGTAGCAAATATCACTTCACAAGCCTTTAGTATTCATGGGCAGGCACTTCCCGCGTGAACCACAGCTACACCATCGTTTACCTGGCAATTACTTTCAATACAAGCTGCAGCACAAATAAATCTGTGATATATAAATGCTAATACAAAGAAAAGATAACCTTTAGTACGAATCCAATGACTAACACAGAATCACAACTAGAAAAATATTTCCTTAAACATTCTCAGTAATCCTACAAAACGTATGTAGCATCCCAGCCATTGAAGGATGAATCAGGCCGCAGGTTTGCAACGCTTCCCGATGTTGCTCAGCTGTAAAATACGGGATTCATTTTACAATCAGAACTGGATGGAGTTCAAAGTGAGGGGTTATTAAAACCTGAAAGCCTCTAAGATTTTCTCCACTTAAGGAAAGTGGGCAAGTATGTGCTTTCTTTTTTTTGAATGCATTTAATAAAAAAATCCATTTAAGCTTTTTTTAAAAAAAAATAAATATAAATATACATAATATTCCTCACCACTGACACTTTTCCTTAGGAAAAAAGCATAAAATACACTCCTCCATTCTTTCAGTTTGGGGATTTTTTTTCCACAGGTAGAGGAGGGGCAGTTACTGTGAAATCTTTTCTGCAGAGACATTGAGGTCTCTGAGCATCGGATGTTCTCCCCTCTCACCAGCTCAGCCACATTTGCTTTGGTGAACAACCCAGAAGCGTTCATTAAATCACCCCGTTAATCCACAAGGTGACACCAAGCTGGGACCAGAACAATGGCTCAATATAGCACTGCGGTCACTCAGAGAAATTAAAGACATTTTACACATCCAGGCCTAATCCTCTATCAGTATTTATAGGTAACAGATTCATATGGATTTATAGCCTCGAGGGATCCAGAGATGATCTATTCCCATCTCCCCATGTAACAGAGGCCACATCGTATCAATCAATTCCTCCCTGGCTTCTGCTTTAACTAGAGCATTTCCCTATACATCAATCCTTGATTCAACACCTTCCACGACAGGGAATCCACTGGGTAACACTTGATAAATTGCTTCAGTGGTTAATTATCCACCCTCTTTAAAGAAGTGTATTCTATTTCCTGACAATGTATTACTTGTAAAATTACAACAGAGCTCTAATAAAAAGACCTTTTTTAATCTGTAACTATTGAAGAATGGACTAATAAGAACATAATCTCCCATTTTTATACACTTGAACAAAAAGGACATAAAAGAAGGTACTACTGTATAGAAAAATGGGGAAGATATGTTTTAAAAGACCTCCCAGAAAGAGAGATAGGGACACAGTGCAGGTCACTCGCCCAGATGTACCGGTCAGCTGGCTGAGAAAGAAGGCTATTTTACTAACCTGTATTAAAGTCACATTAGTTCAGCAAACAGTTAACAAAGATGCTAAATCCATGGACAACACTACCCTGGACATGAGAATTAAGACCCCCTACAATGCTCTTGGCCTTTAAAAAGAGCCTCCCAGTTGGGACAATAACACACAAGCAATTAACATGCTCCTCTTTACAAGGAACGGGTCCTTCTTGCCAGGGCAACAAGACCGCCCTGGATGCAGATCTTCATCTGCTCGGAGAACTTTCACATCCATCTTCATGTCTAAGCAAACCCCTGGAGAAGTGGGTTATTTGCACGTTCTGCCCCGTGTACTTCTCCGCGCTGCTCAACATAAGCAGGTCCATGGTGCAACCTGAGGGGCACCAGAGAGTGGTTAAAACTCTCTGATAACGGCAGGATAATTGCCTCCAGGTTCCTTCACTGAAAAACTCATTTAGCAGGAGACACACATTCACAAAAACTATATATTGCAACTGTGCAGGTGGGAAAGTTGTCCTTAAAGAATATGATGTTATATATTTTAAAAAAAAACACCAAACCAACTCCTGTGTGGAAGGCCTGATTCAAAGATGACTCAAACCACTGAAAAAGCTCTGCTTTATCATAAAAGCCCAGTCAGGCTGCCCAGGTGAAGTGGGGATGAGTTTTGCCAAGCTTATGGTCTAACGATTCATATCAAATCAAGTTGAACTAATGAGGCAATATTTACTGTGACAAAAGCAAGGGAAGAACCTCTCAGGTTTGTCTTCTCATACAAAGCATATCAGTGAGCAGAGTTGCAAGTACATTTTTTCTGCATATGACAAATATTTGAAGACATAAAACAAGCCATGCATGTATAAGCTTCTTCTGATGCATATAAAACACACATCATACTTAACCTTGGCAAATAAAAATCATTGGGCCTGAGCCAGCATTTTTAAGACTTTCAGAATCAACCTCTAGTGCACTGCCTAGGTCATTTATAACAATAAAAAAAAAAGAGGAGGAGGAGGAGAGAAAAAAGAAGAAAAAAAAATGCCCCTACTATTTTAAAAAATTCTCTACTGATCAATAAAGGTAACGCACGCTTCAATCTAGGCTTATTTTTAAAAAGGGTGAGGTCTCAGACACCACATCTGTCACCAGCCTCAGCCAAATTCCTCAGGAGGTTGAGACGAGCTGGCAGGAGGTGAGATGTCCGACCTCCAGAGGTGACCACGCACCACCTCGCAGCACTACAGTGCTGGTTTGCATCTGCAGTTCACCCACTCCCTGCCGTGGGCCACAAGACAACACAGGTCCTGGCCAAGAAGCACCAATGTCCAAGACACGCAGCAGCACCACAGTGCTCCCACACCACGGGGTTCACAGCAAGCAACGCACCAACCTAGGACTTGGAGACCACACCAGAAACGGAGCCTTTCATGATTCCCGAGGCACAGTTTGGGAGCTAACAGCATTGATTTGGACCATACATTTGAGAGCCCTCAGCTGGCTGGAGGTGACCTGGAAATTTGGGTTATTCGAAACCAAAAACCACACTTTTTGCAAATGAGAGAAAAGACTTAAACCATGCAGACACTGAAGCAGCCCATTGGTGCAAGCTGACAGACAGGATTAACAAATAAATAAAAGAAGGTAAGGAGGGGAGAATAAATGTTTCAGGGCTGGTGAGCCTAAACCACAGCAGTAGTTGAAATTAAGCAAAGAATCCCCTTTGACGCCCAAAGACTGGCTTTGTGAGACGGTTCCTGTCTTGCAGAGTCTGCTCCGCCTGGCTGCCCAACACCCCGGCTTTTGGCACTGCTCCCCGCTGACGCCACGCTCCTAATTACAAAATATTTGGGCAAAGACAGACTGTGTGCCCCAAAACGAACATGCAGACTTCTCCCCTGTCACTTGAGACATCAGCCAGAAGAAGCACTGGTGAAAGCAGAGAGTTCCACTCACGGCCACCTTTCCTACCCAGCTTCACAGCATTTGACAAAAAGGACGATAATCTTTCCCGGGGAGGACAGAAAACAGAAATTTATCTATTTTTTTTAGGAATGATTTATACATAGCAAAAATCCTAATGGAGCAACAGGAGCTGCAGTTCAGAGGTGGCTCAGAGCTTCCCTACAGTTTTAAAGATATGAGTAACCTGTTAGTTACTAAAAGTCCTTCTGAGAAGCAAGCTGGCCTCTCTAAAAACCTTTGTCTCCAAAACTTGGTATTATTTTTAAACCCTAACAAAGGATCCAGGCACAACGAATGCTCTCTCAACCCAGACTCCCTCTGATTATTATCAAAGGAATTGCTTAATACAAAGTCATTGCAATTGTAAAATGCCAAGTGTGCAGTTAATATGCTGATACCAAAAACTGAGTAATATAGCTGGTGAGCATCCCAAACCTTCTGCCAACTTACTCACGGTATGAATATGAAAAAAAAAAAAAAAAGGGAAAAAAGTTTGCTACACAGCTTTAAGCTGTCAACAGATTTTATCCTAAATAGTTTTTAAATGAAACCAAACGCACGGCCAGCTGCGCTCGCCTCCAGGTTTACTGGCAGACAATTAATGTTTTACTAATTCCAGAAAGAGCGAGCTCCTTCCTGATTGCTGTTAGGTTACAAGATTGTAAAACTCTCCGCACTGCTTTAAAGCGGGCGTCCCTCCCTGGACCCCAGGCAGGGATGCTGCAGCCAGCGAGGAGGACGACGCAGGGGAGAGACACTTCCACCAGCGCTGCCGAGCATCCATGGGAAAGGTCAAGACTATTGATGGTGCGCACAAGGGTGCAGAGGAGACCAGAAATGCTGAGCTTGCTCCTGTGCCTGTTGGAAATTAGTCTGCAGAAAGCAAGCGGGGTAAAAGGTTAATGAAACACAAGCTGAGGAAATAAAACAAGGACACAGATGACGGTGCCACAAGGCCCCAGGGCCGGCTACGCTGGCTGGAGCCCTTTCCCCAGATAAAGGGCTGCAGAGATGTTACTGGAGTTAGGAAAGCACAGCGACATAAAGCTGTTTCTGCCTCCCATGGTAGGGGTTAGCGTGCCCTCGCAGGCACCACCACCTAATTCCCACTGTTCCAGACCCCCACTGTGCTCCCTTCTGTCCTCCAGCTGGGAAGGAGCTGTAGCATTTGCAAGGAAGGAAATAGGTACAGAAAATGGGCAACGAAATCTACGTGACATGAGGACATGCAGCGAGTGCTGATTTGGGGGTTCCTTGAAGAAGCAGCAAAGCCACTGGTGTGGCGAGAGCAGAGGTCTCAGAGAGGGGGAGTCCCGAGCACTATGGTCCCCCCGAGCTGGGCTGCACCTGCCCACAAGCCTGAAACTCAGTCCTGGAAACCTTGATCTCAGCTTCAAAACAGACTTTAACTTTTAAACTTACGTTTTTCACTTCAAAACAAACTTTAACTGATAGGATACTCCAAGTTAGCACCTTCGTTTGGTACCCCACGTATGGGCATCTTTACTGTCTGATCCACTACCATGCTTTATTTTATGGCAGACAATCACTCTTCAGGCTTGAAATCAAAATTAATAGTGTGACGTTTTGCAGATGGTGTGGTTGGTTGTTTTTTCTTTTCTTAAAAGGACAACCAATTTTTTTTTGTGCACAAACTTTCCTGTGCTGCGTTTATGCCACCACTATGGATTTCTGCAAAGTAACAGTATTTACAATAAAGGGATTGACACCCTCTGGGTTTCAGATATAACGATTAGAACTGCATAATAAGTTTCTCTAATCTAAGGGTTTGCATAAACTTCTAGCTTGATTTCATTGAATACAGATTCCAGATCTAAACCCAACTATTTCTAGCGTTACCTATGCAGGGTATCCTAAAATAACACAAAGAAATAGAAGGGGGGGGGGGGGGGGGAAGCACCAAACAAAACAAAAAACCCAAACAAAACCCCATACATTGGAGAATTTCACTATTTCACTAATTTACTCGCAAAGTGCCAAAAATACATAAGCAATCCAGGATGTTCCCATTGTATTGTGAGAACCATTTAAGGACACAAACTCGAGAACATCTATGCACTATATAAGCTGCCGTTTGACCAGTCACTTGGTGGGTAGACAAACAATCTGATGCTCGGGATCACTTTTACAACTGGCGCGCTAAAGCGGCAGGCTTAGGAAAATATGAATGCAATGCAAGACTAAACCAAACAAAAAGCCTCAAACCAAAACAAACCAAACCAAACACCAAACAAACAGTAATTCACAGGAATCACTCCGCCAGCACTTCACCAGGTGAATGAAATTAGCAACCTGACAATTAGGAAAAGGAATAAATCCCCATTAAAAAAAAAAACATGCAGGAAGGAATTTTCAAGTGCGTGAATGCAAATACTTGGCTTCATACTTGCTGTTGTTACTAGTGCAATATGTTTAGCCATTTCTCTATGGCATATGAATCTCAACTCGGTATGAAAACAAATCACTGAAAGTCTTGGCAGATTAGTAAACGTCAGATCAAATAAGACCTTCTCCTAGACTATGCAGGGGCTGTACAAATTTATCAGAGTCTTACAGATTCTTTGCTCTCTTGACATGAATAGGTCAGAACAGCCCAGAGACAAAGGGCACAGCGAGATCAGATAACTAAAACTGCACAATTTTGGAAGGCCATTTACAGCTGGGCTTTGTTTTACAATTAACCTCATTCACAGAGAAATAGTTCTGGAGGTGGATAATGCCACAGGAGATACAGCAAGCAGCAGGAGAAAGCAGCTTTCTCTTCTCAAAGGCTCTCCCTAGTAGACAGCACAGGGTTGACTCTTACAAGGAGCTAGGCAGCCCACATCCCGAGCCTGAAAACCTCTGCTGAGCTGCGCAAACATAGCGGGGAGGTTTCAGATTGCTTGCAGAAACTCGAGAGATTACCAAGAGTTATACAATTGGGATGCATCCCTGGAGCTTTGCTGTCAGAAGATCCTACACAGAGAAGGTAAAGCCTCTGGGCTCTGGCAGGGTTGAGTAGAACAGAGTAGAACAGAGTAGAACAGAGTAGAACAGAGTAGAACAGAGTAGAACAGAGTAGAACAGAGTAGAACAGAGTAGAACAGAGTAGAACAGAGTAGAACAGAGTAGAACAGAGTAGAACAGAGTAACTTCAAGGGAGGAAGAAAGGAAGGAAGGAGAGGATCTGTGTTACAAAGGACATAACCAGGATGGATGAACAAGACAACCCAAAGTTTCCCCTGAGCTGTGCTTGTTCTCTCCCACCATCAGTCAAGCACAGAGAAAAATTCAGGAGAGCCACATCGACCCTGCAGCAGTAGAGGAACAGCCAAGCACCCCGACCCCAGCCTGGGGATCCTCTCAGGGAAACCAGTCTGTGCCCAGCTCAGGTGCTTTTGCCCCCCAGCGACTATCACACAGATGGTGCTGGGAGAGCAGGCAGGGCACAGGCAGCAAATGACACCAGTCAGTATTTCTAGGATGGGGCAATGCCTCTGAAACTCAGCAGCACACCTGGACATGAGAATACATCAGCCCCTTCTGTCTGATGGAGAAAACCAACTCTCCTGCTGCGTTCCTGCCTGAGGCGAGGGGCAGGCAGGGCGGCAGCAGCACTAACACCATCTCAGCATCCATCGCTCACCCCTCTCCCCAGCACCCCACGCCGCTGCAGCTCAAATGCCTATGGCAAACTTTCCAGCATCTGCAACTGTTTCCGAAGGATTTACAGCTCTGGCTGTCTTGCTCACCTCGTGGCACCCGCTAGGCATGTCCTCTCCTCTCCTCTCCCTGAAGCAGGGTGCTTTCACTCACATTGCCCCAACAAGCTGGTCTTGCAAACATTTCCTATGCATTTAGGAGCACTCTCCCATGGCTCTGGTCAGAGCTCTAAGCGCTGACCTTCTCCTTTCCCATCAGTCACCAGGGAATCGTTTGCATTTCCTGACAAGATGATTGGGGGTGGGGGGACTCTGACATTTATCACCTGCCCTTCAAAGCAAAGAACAAAATCTACCCAACCACCCCCACACAGCCTCTGGGCCACCTCCAGCACATGCAGGTGTAGGCAATAAGGGAGAACAAGTTAAGGCTGAGTTCAATAAGATATTTAAGCCTAGGCTTAGCTCTAGGAACCACAGGTCCTCCCAATTTCACGAGCCCTGCCCAGTGCTGGGTTGGTACATACCTCCGCTCCTGCACCAAGCCACAAGCAAAAGGAGACTGGGAGTTTGGGAATTCACTGAATGCGCATCCAGAGCGATCTTTACTGGGATCCTTGTGCCATGAGAGCCCTTCAAATATGGACTTCCGCCATTTACATCACATTTGTATCAGAAGTTAATGACTCAATTACATAAAGTGCTTTTTTAAAATCATGGTACAATTAGTTCCAAAAAACACGGAAGTATCCAACAACTTGAATACTCATTAAGAAGATACAATTATAAACATGAATCTAGTTATTTGCAACAGATACCAGAGCACACACTGTTTATGAAAAACAATTGTTAGGTTTCTGTGAAACAGGATCATCTCGTGCTTTTTATTTAAGGAACACAATGGTAAAGAGCACGGAACCATTACAGCACGGAAAGGAACCCTGCTTGGAGGGTTACGTTGCCTTTTCAAAGGGAAATCGGGAGCACAATAATGTTTTATTGTTATTCTTTCAAAATACACAAGTGAACAATATATTGCTTAAAAACATTTTCTTGTAAACAACTTTAATAGTAAAAGCAAACAATACCTTAAGAAATAAAAGGAATTTATATCCTTAAAGATCAAGTTATTATTTTGGCTTGTTGATGTGAAATAGAATGAACTATTTATTAGAGCTCAAATCGTTTAGGAACTATAACCACAATGATCTCTAAGTAGAGATTATGGCAAGGAAACAGGACCGTAACATAAATATTCAGGATTTCAATGCAGCAAAGAACACACACAACTTCTTAGCTAGATGGGGAGAGGGCGATAGCACCGCCCTTCCTGGCAGCCACCTAACAACAACCAGGTAAGAATTGTACTGTTTGCAGACAAGCAAGAAATTGAAGAGGATTTAAAAAAAAAAAAAAAAAAGAAAAAAAAAAAAGAAAAGAGAGAGAGAAAAAAAAAAGAAAAATATTACTTTTCTTGGTAAAACTTGCAGCTTTTAAACCTAATTTCCAAAAATACAAGCTGGAGCCAAAGCTGACACTGGCACCGAGCACACAGACATGCACCGCAAGCCGGGCTGACTGATGGGCAACCCTGCCCTGACAGCCAGCGGACCAGGAACTTAATTAGAAAGAAACCAAATGAACCCGAGCTCTCAAGATGGCTCCGAAGGATGGGCTCGGGAGAGGGAGCAAACAAAGAGCCGCCACAGCAAGCAGCCGCCTGAGGGGTGCTCCTTGAGAAACTCCTCTCAGGCTCATTCAACTCTTACTCAAGCCTCTTCCTTGCGTCTTAGGGGGGGGAAAAAAAAACCTGCCCCAGGATTCACTTACGCTGTGGAAGCCCGTGCTCAGCCCTCCTTACCTCCTTCTCTCACTCACTCCAGTTTGGGATCCCCGGCCAGGGAGAAGCCGCTGGCAGAGGGTGTGATCGCAGGAGCTCCTCTGCTTCATACCTGGGCGCGGGACACTGAGCATGCTCCCATCCCTCCCCGGCCAGGTTTCAGGGGGAGAGGAAAAAAAAAAAAAAAAAAAAAGCTTTCCTGAAAGCAGATTAGAGATGTCCCAGCAGTGGATGAGCTTTATCTGGATCCGTTTCAAAGCATTTCAACTCAAAAGGGGATAAAGCAGCGAGCAAATTGCACCTAGCCGTAGCCTGTTTTAGCAACCGACTCTAAGTCAACCCACGCAAACAAAAAGTCCTTTGGAGGAAAACAGAGGAGACGTGGGTCCCACTTCAGGTGCTGTCAAAACACACCTGCATGTTTACATGTGCCTCAGTTTCCCATCTATAAAGGAGCAGCTGTGAAGGCCTGGCTTATTCCTTCTTTTGTTCGCCTTGCCTGTAGCACATTTGGGTAATGTACAGCCTTTTACAAGGCATTTTTACAATACCTAAGACAACAGGGCTTTGACCTCTATTATAGCTGCTAAATAGTATCACGTTGTTTGCATCACTGTAAACCCAGAATTCAAGCAAATAAGGAACAGCTCCCACATGACTGTCAAAAAAAGCCTCCTCCGGTATCCAAACAGTGCCGGCAATATAATCAGACCTGCTGGAGCTGAGACATGAAAGCTTATAGATCGGAAAGGGAAATGGGCAGAAGGATGGAAACGGCAGGCTGCTTTCCCGCAGCTGTAAGCGCACATTTGGTCCAGGGACTACTGCTTCCCCAGAGTCGAAGGTTGCCAGAAATCTTGCACGAGAATCTGCTCCAATTTCCATATAGCTTCCTTATGTCGCCTGTGCTCCAGCATGAAAACCCACGCTTGGCTGGGTGGCCACCGCTCTCCCAGTTGGAGGGCTTGCTCTGCCCATTTCACAGCACGATCCTCACGACGTGTCCATGTCACACCTCAGGTGAAAATCCTAAATCAGATGACTTCTTACAAACATACTATTTATGCCAGACACCGGTGCCAGTCTGGCTAGACGGCTGGAACAGGGACCAAGGCTCCGGTGGGTGCCCATGTGGCGGCTGGCATCCCCACCGGCCGGCTGGGGCAGAGCTGGCACACTGACTTGCAAGTCCCGCTACAGTAATATCCGCTTTTAGCATATCTGCCTTGTAAATAATGCCATTTCCCCAGGTCTGCCCGATCTGCTAATACGCTCTTTTAATTGAGTTGGGACTCAGGGGGTATAGAAACAGCCCAGTCACACTGAAGGTAGACAACTGAAGACCAGTGTTACCAGTAGCCCGACCTCAGGAGCCCAGGCAGAAGCCCTCAGCACAAACACAGGTAACACAGGTGTGATCCTGCCCTCTCCTTTCTTCAGGTTTCCCCTGGTGCTCACAAGGGCTGTGACATTGGGCTGGTTCATTTTACTTTGAAATATAGCACAGGTTAAACTACCTAAAGAAGCAACAGCAGGTTGGCCTGGAGGCTGATGGAGCTGAGCGGTGGAGGTGAGGGTTAGCCCTGAGCAGGAGCCACACACCTCTCCCAGGGGCCAGGGTCACTGTCACCATGGGGCACTGCTGGGCAGAGATGTTGGGGATGGAGGATCTGGTGGGACCAGGCAGCAGAGAGGCGTCGATGGCCAGCTCTCAAAAAACATGAAATTCAAAGACATTTCAAATTGAAATCGAGTCATCCTTACAAAGGTCCAACAAAGTAGTGCGAGAGGACATGCCAGTCTCTACCAGAATGGCTTTGGACTCCTGCTAGTCCATACTGGATGGAAAGGATAACACGGATTGTTCATGTTCTAAATTTTCAAACCAGACAGATACGATATATTCCAATCAGTGAAAGGAAGAACATACACAATAAATAAAGTGTCCAATGTTGGGGAAGGGCCCTTCCGACTCTGCAATCTGTAAAAGAAGCTTTATCAGAGTATAGCAATTCCCATATGGGATGGAGACAGGTTACATTGAGAGAAAACTTTGGCCACGTCAAGGTTTTGGGGATCTTTTTGTTTTTCTTCTGCTTGCTTGTTTTTTTTGTCATCAGCAGTTTGGTTCTTTTGCTAAAATTTATAATCCCAAGAGACCACCAACCTTCTCAAAGTAAATCAAACCTTATCAGTCCCATTATGCCTGCCCCTAAGTACCCCCAGTCTACCCCATCCCCTATGTTTCTTACTGAACAAAGGCATAAATCGTTACCAACATGCCCCCGCCATCCTGGATCTGGCCACATCTGCATCATGTGTCACCACCCCATCTGTTACTTCACCTCCTGACCTGGTGCTGCCCCAAGGCAGCCCCACAAAGTTGGGACTGCAGCACAGCTCAGCGCCACCCAACAGGGCAGTCCAAGCTGCGATGACATGAGGCCACCCAGAGCTAGGCACATGTCACCTGAGACAGGGAAATGGGGAACCTCCAGGTACCCCAAAAGGTGCACAGTGCATCTCTAGCTACCTGCCTTTACAGCGTTGACATCAACAGCCTGGCAAAGACCAACAGCCATGTTTCCCCAAAGAAGCTAATATAAGTTCTCCAGGATCTTGCCTTTAAAAAGTCCATCCTTACAGTGAATAAAGTTTTGTCAAGTGTGGCAGAAAATAAAAACTTCAAAATATAATCGTATGCACTTGTACTAGGAGCTTTAAAAAAGTCGTGCTGCTCAGCACGCCAGACTGCAGCAACCTACCCAGTCCTGATACGCTCAGTTCTGAGCAAATACAGCACTGAACTTCTCCTTAACGACTTCAGTGCTGCCAAGACTGATGGTTTTCACACATATCTGATGGTTTTCTAAAAAAACTCAGCTCCTGGAGTCATGCGATAAAGTAGAAATATCCACTTTTATTAAGTGAAAGGCTTTTAGATCATCATTTTTGCCCAGGGAACAAAAAAAAGTGAACCTTTACATTACAAAACTGGAAAAATTCTAGAGCTAAAAGATCCTTCCACAGCTAACATTTCTTTAAATCTTGGGGGGGGGGGGGGGGGGGGGGGGGGAAGGAAGGGCACTAAATAAGCTAAAGGTGGGGGTTTTTTGAGCTCATCTCACAACTTACACGAACATCTAGAGTTGCTGGTGGGCTTGTGGGTTTTTTTTCCCCCAGAAATTTATGCTGTGAGTAATCCTGAGCAGTGAATAAATTCAAGGAAATGATGAGCTCTCTGCCATTACTGCAACAATATGAAACAAGGTGACAAGCACAGAATAAATACCCAATTATTCCTTCAGTTCTTCCTGTCGCTACACAGTGCTCTGTCTTGAAAATAACAAAATAAAACATTAAACACAATCTGGAGAGCTGTAAATGCCCAGGCGGAAGGGCCCATTTTACAGGACCCGCTGTAAGATCTTCTCCCTCAAGCCCCAATATTTCCATTGGGCTTCCAGGCCCGATCCCTCAATTTTCGAGGTGAAACTCCCACTGAAAGCCAACGCAGCGTTGCCTGCTGGTGCCTGCCAACTCTGAGCCACCTCAGGAACTGAAATACTTGTAAAAATTAAGAAATAATAATAAAAAATGAACCCCTGCGCCATTTAGCCATGACACCCCCAGCGGGCCCCTCCAGCTCAGCTCACGTCGGGGCAGCGCAGCCGTGACCCATCAGCCTTGATGCTGAGGAGGTGGCGAAGGACAGCCCCAGGCCAGCTCACACCACCGGCTGCTGCTGAGCCTCTGTGTTTGCTGTTCTCCCACACCCATTTCTAGGGCTGTCCCGCAGGAGGACACAGCTCAGGCTGAACTTGCCACCCTCCTGCCCGGCTTGACCTGGGACCCCCCCCTCAGCCCCGGGGAAATGAGGCCAACGGGTGCTCTTTTCTCCTCTGCATCCCGTTCACTTTGTGGCTGCGAGCAGGAAAGGAACAAAGCTCCTCCATCATCTCCTGATCCACATTCGAGCCACCTCCAACGCTGCAGGAGAGTCTCGGAGATGGGGTTTGGAAACCACCGCCGCCTCCTCCTCATGGACACAGGACCGCTGAGCTGCCCGAGTTTGCCGCTTCTCCAGTGACAGTCGGATTCTTCCCACAGCAGAAGGTGGCTCCAAGCGTTCCGTGTCCTCGCGTCAACTCTTCACCCTGTCTCATTAAGACGTTCCTCCACGCTGCCCCCTCCTTGCTCTTAACCTCCACGAGCACTAATGGGCTCCTTTGCAAATCCAGTGCACATTCAGTAGAGCTCAGCAGGCTTGAAACGCTAATATTCTCATGCATATACAGAAAAGCAAGTTTTATTCCAAATAGAAGTGGCAGCTTCTAATTTAAGACTATATAATTTGCCTGCCAGCCACAACAAAAACTACCTATTTCTCATGTAGGCAAACAGTCTCTTATAATGCCGTCTCAATGTGCAATTTCAAATAAAGGAGACCTACTTCTGCATTATACAGAGAGTGCATGGGTTCCCTTTGCTGCTAACCCCTTCTGCTGGGGCTCACTCCCCGGCAGCCCCGTTGTATTTTTTATGGATGAAATTCCACTCCCTCCACTAACGCCATCAACCAATGGCCAAGAGCAAGAATTGCATTAAATTATTTCACCCACAGTCAGGGTGCCCACCGGGGCAGGGAAGAGGGAGTGGGTGGAGGGGCGGCAGCCAGGGACCAGAATCCCACAGGATCCTGAACACACACAGGACTTCTCATCTGCTTAGTCTTCTTTACTCTTTACTGTGAGGGTGGTGAGACACTGGAAGACGCTGCCCAGAGCAGCTGTGGCTGCCCCGTCCCTGGAGGTGTTCAAGGCCAGGTTGGATGGGCTTTGAGCAACGTGGGCTGGTGGGAGGTGTCCCTGCCCGGGGCAGAGGGTGGGACTGGATGATCTTTAAGGTCCCTTCCAACTCAAACCATTCTGTGATTCTTTATACATATATCCATGAATTTACATATGCATATACATATGCACAAACATACATACACTCCTATAAAATGCAATTTAAATCACGCACACTGTTACTGCAGTGACTTGTGTACCTGTCACCAAGACACCCAGCAGAGCTCCAACAGTCCCACACACTTGGTTCCAGCCAGTGGGCTCCTGCAAAGACCCCAGGGCACGGCTGCTCTGCTCCTGAGGCAGGATCGGGACCTGCTGCACCCCGCATCACACCTTTTCCTTGCTCAAACATAGGAAATCCAAGCTTTCCACTTCCAGGCACTGGTCCCCAGTCCGAACTGGGCATGAGCTCACTCCAGCAGGAACATCCCCACCTCACGGATCCAGAGCACGATGCACACAGCTTTATCCACTTTATTTTTCAACCTGCTGTATTGCTAGAATATGTTTAGCTGTTATACATGGGCCTCAGATCCATAATCCCACCCTCAGCAGCTGTTACAGTCTCTGCGATATTTACAGCAGATGTTACGGCTCCGTAATAAGGTAAAAGAATTGAGACTTCCAAAACCGGGGCTGCAGGGAGGCGAAGCAGAGCACAACCCCTGCGCCGGGCTCAGACACTCGGCTGCAGATGCAGCATCACCCCACGCCGTGAAGAGCCACATCGGAGCGTACAGCAACTCAAGGAAGTTTCAAGTGTTACCATAGTGGCATTAAAAAGCTGCCAGCTTCCTGCGAGTCAAGCAGCAGAGGCTGAAATTCAGTGTTTAAAGGATGATTAAATATAAGTGACTTAAATTATACATTCCAGTTCTTGGAACTGACACCATTTAAAACACGCCATTTATTCCCCGTTTCCTCTGACACTGATTACTATCCACTAAAAGATGAGCATTTTCTTACAGGCACTCAAGTACCAAACTAGGGATTTATAAATTGGAGATAATTAAAAGGTTTTCCATTACAAATAGAATAAAAAAATTTACACTCCATGGGCCACTCCAGAACTCTTAAAGAGTCAAAATGGACATTTTATACCTGAAAGCCTGCCTGCTCTCTATCAAGGCTGCTAATTCAGGCATGAGAAGCTCGGAGCTGTTTTACAGTGGATTCACAATCAAACATTTGCCAAAATGGTGGAGGACCCGAGACAGACTCGGGACCCATCGTTAATTCTCCCACACGGAGCTCTGTAAGCTGAAGCTCTATTAAGCTGACACAAATAAATTGCCTGTTTCTCCTTGATAAATACACGGAGCGACTTGCAAGATGTTACTTTTCAGATTTCGAAGTCAAGGAGCTGTATGATTTTCTTGGGTAATAATGATGGCGCTTTGCCAGGAGCAAGGAAGGGAGGCACAAAGGATCGCCCAAGGCCACGAGAACCGGGAGAGCCCCTTCCCCATCCACCCAGAGCACCCACAGCCCCTGCCAAAGGCCAATTTGGTCAGCCCCGATTCCCGATAGACCAGCAGCTCCTTGCAACTGGGGCCATGCTGCAGCCTTGTGGTCAGACACCCCAACCCAGAGCATCTGGGTATTTGCCTTTGCCTGGGATCAAAATTGCGCTGGTCGTGTGAGCAGTAGAGACCAAGCTTGTAAGCTTCAAAGCAAACCTTCTGAGACCATTTAGCCTCCTAAAATGGCTTGGGAGGAAGAACTGTGTTCTTAATTTAGCCTCTTAATTTAGAGAACCAGGAGAAATCCCTGTTCCATCTGAGAACAAGCTCTTACCCAGCATTTCTAACCCACAGAGCTCTGAGTCCTCTGTAAGAATCACCAACCCCTTTCCTTCGGCAGGGAAGCTGAGGCACAAGTCAGTCTCTCTTGGGCAGCCCTGGGGAAAGCTGGTTGCGATGGCCACCCTTTGCACTGGGCTGCTGGCCACCAAGGTCATGGTCCTTACACCTTGCCGTGTGCCATTTGGCAGAGATGTGTCGCATTTGAACAACATGACTGATACAAAAAGGCATTGGTTGCTTGACCAATCTCGCCATGCAAAGCTTTGATGCATCGCAAAACATTATCCTGGAACAAAAATAAACCTAGCAAGTGATGGTGGAAGCGCTTCAACACCCAGGGGCAGTGGCTGGAGCTGTGGCGGGGGGAGCTGGGCCTGGATGGTACGACTTTATCCCTACTCTACATACCAGCAAAAACTGAGGCATGGCAAAGAAAAGCAACTTGCTGCTGTGCTGAAATGGTGAGAGCAAAGCCTCTCAAAATCCTTCCCGCATCATGGTCTCATGCAGGATGCCCGACTCTTCACCCCAGTGACAATGCACACGAAGGGATTTACACCTGCCAGTGTGACAGCAGATGATGGAATTGTCCATGGGCATCTCAGTAACTTCAAACACGGTCCTTTTAACATGCTTTGCCTCCCTTCCCTGAAATTCGCAAGCCAGAAAAAGCAGTATTGATCTCACTGCCTGTCAGGAATAAGATAGAGACTAATTAAGCACCAAGATCTCAGGGAAGGAGTCTCCAAGGAATCTTTCCATTCAAACAAGGACCCTTACAAAATACCAGGAGAAGGAGGAGAAAAAAGAAAAAGGAAAAAAAAAAAAGAAAAAAAAGAAAAAAAGCCTAATTCTGGATGTTCACTGCCAGCTCGCTTTTCCCTGCACTCACAGGAGCGCAGGGCATCACAGACTCAGAACAGCAGGAGTGGCTCCGAGACACGCGGAGGAGAGCTGTGGCTGCGAGGGAGACAGAGGGAGAGGAGAGGCAATGCAAACAGCAGCAAATACAAACAGTGACTCATGACACACAGCAAATAAACAGCGCTGTAACAGTTTTTGCAATTATAATTCAAACCAAAATAAACAAGAATGACAGTCCAGCACAACGAAAGGGAGGATGGCAGTGACGGGAGAGGGGTGTGGGGACTCCATCACATTCACATCTGTTGCTCTCATAACATCCCAAATGAGCAGCTCCAGAAATAAGCGGAGAAGGAAGGAAAAATTAGGACAGCAGCAATTTCTTGTGATCTACATCAGTGCTTGAAGTTTTCATGACTGCACTGAGAGCAGAATTTATATCCCAAAGCCATGTAACAGCCTACAACACCGCTACTGGTTTTGACCCCCGGACCCTGAAAGCACCTCTAACAACAGAAACAAGAAGTCCAACTCGGCGGGTTAATGAGTAAAATAGAGCCTGCGTGGTGGGTGGGTGGACAGAAGGCAACAGAGTGGGGGGAGAAATCACACATCAGCAAGAGGCACCAGTTTAACTGCTCTGCAAATCCTCCAGTGAAGCAGATTCACAATTTCTTTTGCTATTGCTTCATTACCCTCCTAGTGAGAAACTCTCCCCTAATATGCACCTTGAATATTTTTTTCAGGCAAATCAAGGCATTTCTCCCCGGTGGGTGCTAAAAGCCGATCATCATCCTTTTTACAGAAACCTTTTACGCGTCAGAAAATGTATTGCCTGCACTCAGGCTTCTATTTCCAAATACAATTCCTTCAGCTTTCCCTCTCTGGCCCCATTTGCCAAGCCTCCCATCTGCGCGGTTCATCTCCAGACTTGCAAGCGTGACCGGTTCCCTCCTGCCTCGCACCGCCCCGCACCCGTCACTGCAGCGGGAAGCAATTATCAGCCTTGTTTCAACGCACATCGCTTCTGTAATGAGAGATTTGACTCCTTTCCCCAAACCTCAGGATGCTGTTGACTTGTTTGTTGCCATCCGCAACAGTCACCACCACCACGGACCACCTGCACCGCGGCTGCTCCTTCTCCTCAGTCACCTCCTGCTCCCTCCAGAGCCACCACCGCCCCCTCCTCTTCCCTGTACCTCGTCATGTTGGTGCTGCTGTTTTTGCTGTTCACCAAGATGATCTGAAATTCTGCTCCTAAGCCTTAGTCACACCAGTAGCCTCTCTCATGCACTAACGGGTTATCCCATTAAAGAGGGAAGTTGGACAGATTTGCCTATATTTTTTTTTCTTTTTAAGTTAGCTCTTCTTTTAGACCCCATCCTCCTCCTCCTCTCTGCTCTGGGACTTTTTTAAGCAATCAGGGTCAGATTCCCTGATCCTTCATTTTCTGTGTCTTCCCTTCACCTCCCATTGAAGGTCCAGAGTGGGCTTTGCTCTGCTCCCCTTCCCTCCCCACCACATCCCCGGGGAACATCGACAGCAATCACCAATGGTTCTTGCCGAGACCAGGTTTTCCCCAAGTCATCTAGAATAATTTCACCAAACCCAGCTGATGCGAGCAGTGGATAATCTCTTCTTTCTCTATTCACGTTCCCTTACCTCCCCTTTTGAAAAAGCTACACGTCTGTGTATGTAATTAGCACTACACTTTTGAGAGCACCGAAGCAGAGGAAGCACAGAGCACGTCCGCCTCTTGCAACCCCTCATCTCCCCGGCCTTGCTCTGCTCCTCTGTGGCCTTTCTCACACATTCCACTTTCTTTGCAAGAAGTTCCCCCAATTTGGAAGCCTTTAAATAAATAGTTTTTCCACTAGAGGGCACAAAGACAATTTCTCCTAAATGGAAACTGATGTTAGAAGGATTAATAAAATAATTACTAGCATCTTACCAAAGGTATTTCAAACTCCAAGAAATGAACACTGAATAAGTTGAGATGTAGCTCCAACTCACCACCACCACATGCCTCTAACATGTAGAGATTGCAAACCCAGAAATCCAAAAGTGACACTACTCTAACAAGATCTCCTATACAACACTAAGCACTTTATCCAGTGATTTCTACACTGCCCACAACTCCTCATTAGGCAGGCCACAGTATTAACACAGCACTGGAGACAGAAAATTCATCCTAGTATTTCCTAAGTTGAATTTATCCAAATTCAGCTTCAAGTCGCTGACCTTTTTTACGTGTTTATTTGCTAGATCAAAACAAGTTCTCCACCAGCAAAGATCTTCTGTTTGTGGATACTTTTAGATCACGATAAGTCACCTCCTGACCCGTCTTGGGTAAACTAAAGAGATTTTAGCCATTAAGGCTCTTCTCTACAAGCCAGCTTTTCCAGATTTAAAGCTTGTCTTGTAAACTTCTTACAGGTTGAATCTATAAGCATGACGCCTTAACCAGTTCCTTACCAGGGAACGCTGCTGGTCCACAAAGCATGTACAAAGTCAGCAGGAAAGCAACTGAGTCAAGCATCTGCTTACGCAAACGCAACGAGCGGGACAAGAGCACTAAGTTCAGAGCATTATGTACCTTGAGAGCACCGCGGCCCTCAGGGTTCATCAGCTTCCCCAGCCCCACCAACAGCTTCAGGTACAGCAAGCCTTGCGTGAACCTACCTTGCCGACTTCCGTAATCCTGACAACCCGCTTTTCCGTGGCCCAAGCCGAGGAGGTGCGCAAGCCCTTGGTAGCCCACTCGTGTGCGGGTGCCTACACGCACACCCAGGCTCCCCTCCATGACCGGCTGTCCTTCAACGCGCACCCACTCCTCCAGCCCGAAAGCAGCGAGCTTTGCTCTCTGCCCACTGCTGCCTGAGGATTTCCACTTACTGGAAGGTTTGGCTTGAGCGGGGCCAGCCCAGAGAGTTTTGCTAATGGAAGAGGAGAGACAATAGCGATACGCAGGTGCTTCCTCCCATTTAAAGTGTTTACTTGTGCAGCTTAACACAGTGACGCTATTGTGAATTAGATCTGCATGCTGGTTTACAGAGTTCAAAAGGTAGCACGTAACAAAAGGAACCCCAAAATACTGCTTATTAAATGAAATGCTGCAGATGAAGCGTTGGAGTTTTTTTTCTTTCCTTTTAAACTCTGCTTCCTTTGCCAATGCCAAGTAAGAGGGTTTTTCCAACGATACAATAAAAGCAGTTTCAAATGGGAAATGATACATACTGTATCAAAACAAAACAAAAAACCCAACACAAAAGCAACGATTTATCAGTATATCTCCACTGCCTATGCAGCAGCTCTTTGTGGCATGGAAAGAACAACTCTCACAGCTACTCGTGAAGGCGGAACCCGAGACCGTTATAACTGCACGCGCTCTCAGAGAAATCAAAAAGATCACGAGAGAAGGTAGAGTATAGCTAAGTCACAACACAGAGTTAAGGAAAACTTCAGTCCAAAAGAGGAACAAAGGCGTATTTGTTTCATGAGATAAAGCAAGCAATTCAGCTGTATTCCACAGTAAACCATTTGGGTTAGGACTGAAACAGGGAAGGAAAACAAAACACAAAAAAAAAAAAAAAAGAGCATCTGATTCTAATTTTGTTGTCCTAAGCTTACATTACGTGAATCAAGATGTTTACTAGAGGTGCCAGGCACTCAAATACATGGTTGGATCTTGTACATAGGCAGTATCAAATGTACTGAACATCTTGCAGTTCTCTATACAGCCAGTGAAGTCTCAAAGATACTCATCACTTAGCGGTAGAATAATAACAACAACAACATCATAACAACAAATGTCAAGACTCTAACTCAGAAATCCAACTTTACAGTCACCATTTTGTTTAATTCTCAGTCCTTCCACAGCACCACCCTTTTACTGTTCGAGAAGTTTCAAATAAATTATCTTCATATTCAAGGTCCTGCAACCTAAGACTGCACCTCACTTTCACATAAAACTACACCACAAAATGCCAGCTGTGTTGAACCCAACAGCGCACACATTCCCATTCAACCCCATTCACTTAACGTCAAAACAAATAGAATTGAGTCCTTTGATCCAAGTGCTGTATTATTTTGCCTGCTCTCCCCGGTCGCCGCTATTTTAGATGTGCTTCCATTGATTTTCCTTCTTGGTGGGAACTGACTGAATGGGATTCGGCACTTTGCTCTCTGCTATCACTTTCTGTGAGATCTGGTGGGATGATTGCTCTGAGAATGTCAGATCCAGACTCCCTCCATTCTCTATCATCAGTGAAACTAGAAATGGCAATTAAAATCCCTTCTCTCCATTGCTCTTGTCAGAAACACGTGCTAGGAAGTAAGTGGCAAGCGCTGCTTTCATTGATCCAAGGGACAGAGTAACGCAATGGCTTAAAATTAGCAGGTTAATAATTTTAGAGTCGCTTTTATTGCAATCCTGTGTCCAGCTTACTGGACTTCTCCTTGAAGTAAGGTAAGAATGTGTGCTAAAAACAGCTGCAGCAACTCATGAACTCAACTGCTGACTAACAGTTTGGACCAAACCTGTTTTACCTGTGCTGAGGCAGTCTGTCAGCACCCACCCACACGCACACACACTCTCCTCATTTGAAACAGCACTAGCAAACAGCAGATGGGCTTCATAACCTCTTAAACCACCATGTCTCTTCTGCAAACAAATCTTTGGCATGCAAAGGCTATATGAGCATAGAATCATTGTAGATCACCTTGAAGATCATCTAGTTGCCACCCCCTGCCGTGGGAGGAACACCTCCCACTACACCAGGTTGCTCAAAGCCCCATCCAGCCTGGCCTTGAACACCTCCAGGGATGGGACATCCAGAGCTTCTCCGGGCAACCTGGGCCAGTGTCTCACCACCCTCAGCCAATTCCTTATCCACCAAGAGGCCCATCCATCAAGTTCATGCCTCTCCAATTTAAAGACAAAGATGCCGTTCAAGCATCTACAGTCTTCAAGTTACCCACAAAAAAGAAGACAAGGCATCACGTGCATCGTGTTCTCAGGTGCACACCGGGTGGAGTAACTGCTAGGCAGTCTCTGCTCCAAATCACTCAGCATCACCACAAGCACCCCATCCTGAATTGCTCCGCCGTCCCTTCCAGCAGCCCTGCAGAGAGGGACCAGGGACCTTGCAAGGGGGCAGACAGGAAGACAGCACTCCTGTGTCTCTTTTATTGTAGGTTTTAGTCTTTAGTCTTGCTGGACACAAGCAACCTGTGTGTTTTATTTTTATGGCTTTCATTGTACTGCTGCATGCAGCTCCTGAAGGGACATAAGATGCTATCGCTTTAGAGAAGATCCAACTGAAAAACAATTTAATGCACATTCACTGAAAGAGAGCATTAGAGAGTAAACAGGTAAAAGTAACTTCATTTCCCAGCGGTGGCTTATGGATGCTCAGAGACATTGAGATTTATTACATACTCTCTTGGGCAGGTGGGAGGACAGCCAGAGGAGAGAGGAATTTCTGGCTGTAAAATGTCTCAAATGCCAAAAACCAAGTGCCTCTTTACAGGATCTGTTACTTGTACTCGCTCCGAGGATGCAAGAAGGGGGCGGCCAGGGGCCCAAGCCATCGCTGAGGACATCCAACGTGCCCTGGACCAGTGATGCAAGTCCAGGGCTTGGTCCCACTGGGGCAGGAGGGCTGCAGGAAAGCTGCCCCCTCCCTGTGCTGCTGCTGGGCACCATGTGCCGGTGCACCAAGTGCTGCACAGTTCAGTGGGACCATGGGATTGGGTGGGAAAAATTGGGAAGAACATTAGGAAACACTTTTCCAAAGCTCCTAGTATGGCAGAAGAGGATAAGTCCTGCTTTACAAATAACAACTATAAGAAAACACCTCTGTGGGGAAACACACTTCTACAAAATCCTGAGCTCTTTTTTTGTTTTATATGAGTGAGAATAGATGAACTCCCGAAGGACTGCAGCCTGAAAGACCCGAGTCCTGCAAGCAGCAATGCACAGAAGCTGGAATTGAACACAACTGGAGTTGGCAAGAAGAACAAATCAGAGGTTTTCATTGTGGCAAAGGAGGCTTTCAAACGGACCAGCAGTAACACAATGTTCAAAACTTTGTTGCATTACTTTTATGATTCCTCCCAGCAGCATGCAACAAAACGTATCTGAGCTGTAATCAATTTCTTACAGCCTTATATAAACATTATAGGAATTTTGTCCTCTGTAATACTTTTTGCTCTCAAGGCTGCAATAAATAAGTCAGTTACAACCCCGCTGCCTCTTCGTCTGCTATCTTGCTGTCTCGACTCACTGCTTTTATTTCTTTTAAGCAACCAGTGTAACCACTTTCAGCTTCAACAAACACTTTAAACATAACCTGTAGCTAAACTCTAGGCAGAATGAAGGATTTTACATTCACAGAGGAGGAGTGGAAAGGAAGAGCTATTTTCCGCTGTTAATACCACCTTCCTTTCATCTCCAATCTCTCTCCAGTATCAAGGAAGGGAATTCTGCTAGCAAATCCCTTAACCGAAAACTCAGAGAATTGGGCCTGGAAAGTCCAAGAGACAGACTATAGTCACGTTTTCAAAAGCTGCATAACAGGCACCCTAGCATCAACCCTCATCAGCCGATGAGGATGCTGGCACTGGCCCTTGCATGTCATCAGCAAGCCATTTTCTCCAGTGTCACCTCGCTGCTCAAAGACAGTGTTGTGGTCATAACTTAGGGAGACAGGAGAGGACCAGGATGCTCAGCTCCAGGAGGGGCACATGCCATTGAATTGAATATCTATCATTTGATAGCTATTCAAGAGACCTTCTGGGAAATGAATCGCTCCCCTCCAGGGCCACGCTTCAGCCTGTCCTCAGACCCTGCCCAAAACACCTCCAGGTGCAGATCCAGGCATAACTATCATGCTTGGTCCCAAGTTGTAGGGACATCTGAGAGGGGAATTGCCGAGGCAACTCAAGGCGAAACCTGAACCGGGCCCAGAGAGCTCTGACAGAGCTGTGTGTCACTCAGGCACTGAACTGTCTTGCCTCAAGGCACTGGCTTTGTTTTGTCTATGAAGAAAGGCCATAGTTTGTCAGACTAGAGGTCCACCTACTCCATAGTCCTGTCTCGAAGAGCAGCAGCAGCGACTGCTCTGGGAGAAGTGCTAGAAGAGGACAAGCGTGCAGTGGTGCTTCCCCAGAAGAGTACCCCACCTGGCAGAGGCTGTGGCTCAAGGACTACCTAAGCCAGAAGAATTGTCTTGAAATAGCCCTGGTAGGGTTTCTCCCTGTCATTCTCCCTCTGTTTCATCCAGAGAATGGCAAATTCACCGCACCACTACAATAAAGCAGCAGGGAGGGCAGGGAGCAGGGGGGGAGAAGAGACACGTGAGCCAACTTCTAAGAATTTGCATGCTTTGAACACTTCACTCATGCATAATTGAATGGGACCGTTTGGACTACAACAAAGTGGAATTTTTTTAATATCTTTCTACCACCACCACCACCCCCACTACCAGACCTATAACGTGAAGGATGCTGTCATACAATGGCCTTGGGGGAGGTTTGCAAACTTGGAGAATTTACTGAGAAGCAAAGTAAACCACTACTGACAGCAAGTGGACCAGAGCCCAGATCCCCGAGAGGTTCTGACATTGGGAGGACCCAGAAAAAATAAGCCAGCCTTGACCCGGCATCGGGGGAGGCTGAGAGGAGCACACGTGTGTATTTTATTTCACTTCATGCTAACCTCCATTTGACCGGTTACACAAATAAATCTCTGCTTGTCCCAAGCACACGTCTAGAGACTGAGGGAGAATTTGGAAGACTTCACAATATAGCCAGACCCTGCCAGCCACTGCGTTGCCACTGAACTCATGGGTTTCGAGAAACAAAGCATTAAGCAGGCAAGTATGGCACATACAGCCCATAAAACAAGTGAAACTGCAGCCAAAAAAAAAAAAAAAAAAAAAAATCAATCAAGCTTAGACGAGAAAAAAAGAAAAGAAGTACATAAGGATTTGATAGGTGATCATGATCACTTCAGTTCCTCCTGGGCAGAAAAGCAGTATCTGGTCCCCAGAGAATACATCCCAGGGCATCGAGAGACACAGGAGCAAGGCGGCACTGCAGCCCCAGCACCGACCCAACAGGGACAGCCATACCTGCCGCTGCGGGGACCTGCAGCCTGTATGGCAAGGGAATGCACTGTGCACACACTCTGCACGATCGCGGGGCTTTTGCCTGATTAAAAGAACAAACCAAGATGTATTTACGATGCGCGGACTGCCCTCAGTGCAGGAGGGATCCGGCACATCTCGTTTTCCATCAGCACACGTGCCGCAGTGCTGGCAGCTCCGCGTGTTGCTGTACTTCTGCTCTCCTTAGAGCAGAGGCTCCCCAGGGGCAGGGACCTCACCTTCGCTAACGGATTTGCACCATCTCCCGCACTCGGTTCTCCTGAGGCTCCATTACCGAGGCTATTCAGAAACTGCCACTATGAAGGTGGTACACTTAAACCTCACCTCAGCTTCCCCTTGCTTGAATCAGTGGAGCTTAGACATTCACTTACCACTAAACCCTGCAGCGCCAGGTCAGCTTATGTGTGCCAATATCAAAGTGAGCTTGGTGTAAACCCTATCATTTTCTAATTGACTTAGTTAAAACAGCTGCTTTCTTCCAACACAGGCAACGCATCAGAACGGCAGCATGAAGACTCCCTAGGTGAATACGGTAACTGCAATATGGGCCGGTGAAGGGGCATAATTCAGCCAAGGGCAGGAAGGGAAGTCAAAGCCCTAAACCCTTACACACACCAAGTTAAACAATCCAGCTTCTGCAGCCGAGAACAGCCACTGTCCCACATCCTCTGCAACACCGGGGCAGAGCAACGCTTCGTACAGCTGACCCTGAGCAGCGGAGATGATCCAGCCAAAGACACGCTCTCCGGGGCAGGTCAGAAGAAACACAGCACAGGTCAAGTGAAAAATAAAGAAAACTTTCAGACTGCTTAAGACATTTCCCCCCTTGGAGGCTCACCCGGCCCTACCACCTCTCCTGCACCTCCTGCCCATGGCAGAAGATGCTGCCCACCGAGATGGCCAAGGCTTGACTTGAGCTTCCCATTGGGAAGGTTCGGCTCAGGCCTCTGCAGCACGGGAAGCTGCAAGCAAGCGAGGCAGAGGAGACGGAGTCACTGCTTCAGTGCACTGATCCACACAGACAGCGAGAGGCAGGGGAAGGGGAAAAAAATGCACTAAAAATTCTTTTGACAGGGTGAAAAATGAAAGCAAAGTGAAACACAGCTCAATCTGTCAAAACAAAATCACAGCAAGCCCACTGAAAAGAAAAAAACCACACAGCTCAACTCGCATTTTCTAGTAGGCAATAACGGGTACGTTTGTTTTCTTGAAGATAAGCGGGTGGGTTAAGTTTGCCAGACAACACTGAGCAGATCTGAAAGGTAATCACATCAGAAGCGCAAGTGATCAAATTTTGCAGTGGCTCGAAACACAAACGGGGACATTAAGGACTCGCTTGCTTCCACCTTGCAATTCAAAAGACTCTCAAAGAAGTTTTTACAGTTGCGCTGTTGGGCTGATGGATGGAATCCAAAGTGCCTGATCAAGACAAGCTTTGCCCTTTCCCTCTGCGCTCACCATTCAAAGATGAGGAAAGATGATGTTCTTAATAGCAAACGAGTCACAAATTGGCACGGCAAAAGGTCCCGTACAGTGCATTTTTGGTCAGGATGGTAAAGGTCAACCTAATATTCAGAGTACAGAGAACCCATTAAACTGGTAAGAGAGTCCTAACAATATTACCCAGAGGGTATTTTGAATGGTGAGACAGCTTGTAATTAGCTTAGGTGGGCCAACCTAATTATTCATGGCCTGAGGAAGCATCTCCCAAGGCAAGAGGGGTACAAGATATGTATTTATAGTTCTTTCCTGATAAGCTCATTATAAGCTTTCAGAGATGAATGACCACAGCATTTGACTGTTTTCTTGCAACCTGGAGACGCAGGCAGTAATGAGCGAGTGAGCCAGAAGCACAAAGACAGGGGCTGTGTAGGACTCTAAGTGAAGAAGGAGGGAAAAAAAAAAAAAAAAAAAAATCACACAAAAACCCCCACCCAAACATAGACTTCTGTTACACTACAACACGAAATTGCAGTTTGCTAGCTTCATTTTGAAATGGACAATTATACGCACGCCTATTTTATATAAACGTGTGAATAAGCATTTCCATAAAATCCATTTTAACGAGGCCTCAAGCATTAAAAATAGGAAATAGTACGGTGGAAACAGTTAATACAGATGCGTAACACCCCATATATATGCAGAATTGCATTCGCACATTAAAATCTTAAAACCATTCTTCCCAAAAACATCAGCATTAAAAAAAAATCCTAACTTCCCAGTGTTTCCATTCCAGCAGACCTTTGCCTGCTCAGACCTTTATTAGCCATAACAGGGTTGCAGATCTGCACAGGAATCAATCTACATCAAACCGGGACCTGGCACAAGATAGATGGGAGGAGGAAAAAGATTTTTTTAAAGTCTCTTTTTTCCCCCTCTTCCTCATTTATTTTTTTCAGGGCATCTTCTAAGAGGTCTAAGTCTCCCCAGTACACACGGCTTTTCCAATTGCATCTGCAATGTTTTAACCTCTCCTCTTTATTACATCTATTGGTTGCCTGTTTTTGCAAGGGCTGAAATTCTACCACTTCTGTGTTACAAATTCTCTCTCTCCTGCCTCGAGGTTTCCCCTTTCATTAGAAATTAACTTTTCCATGTTATAGATCACCCTTCTCAAAGCCAAGTGCTTGGTGTCGGGTACCCTTATTCCCACGATACCCGTGCACAAAGCCGAGAAGAGCAAGCCATCCTTGGCATCAGCAAGTTCAGGCCACTTCATTTAGGCAATTATTTACATACGTGTATGCCATATTTCACAATCAACTGTTTATAAGCACGGGGTAAATCTTGAGGAACTCTTTATCACATTGACTTTGGTCTCACCACTGATTTTAAGAGCTCTGTCATCCTGCTTCTCAGCTGTAGCACACCAGAGAAGATTCTGCAGCATCTGAAATAATCCCTCAGTAAGAGATGGGGAGAAAATGAAGTTTAACCCATGGCTACAATCCCTACCCGCTGGCTCAAACTCTAAGTCTCATTCAAGTGCTAGTTCAGTATTTTTATCTACTAAAATATATGAATTCATTAGGATCTAGTGGAGGAGGAAAGGAACACGTATGCAGATCTCCAGCAGTACAATTCAAACTTTATTAATTTTTACAAAGCCTAATAAAGTAGCGGCCAGAAGTACCAAGCAGCTCTAATGAGCGTCCTACTGCTGACCTTCAGCGGCTGGCGTACCCGTAGATGATAAACCTGTCTCCTCCTTGGCCAGGACTGTGGATGTTCAGCGGCAGTTGTGGATCCCAGACCCAGGTTTGGGAGCAGACAGCAGCATCGCTGCCAGGCACGGGCAGGGCCGGGGCTGCCAACAGGCAGCTCGGCCGGCCAAGGGGAACCCATCCCGCCAGACGGGCTGCACGAGCGCACCCTTGTCTACACTTGGACATCTCTGACATAACTTGGCTGCTACAGAACAGAATCAAGAGGGAATTTATAGAGACTCCCGTTACCCATCGCCTTCTCGATTTTGGTATATGAAAAGTAGCTTGAAGGTGCAAAATTACGAGCAAAAAATAGTATTTACTGTTTTCCATTAGGGTCAGAAAGTGTCTAATGACTTTTTTGGTATTTTTTTTTTTTTAAAGGATCCTAATTATGCAGCTCCATTGTGTTCATGTAAACGTGCTCTGCCCGGTGTCCCAATTAGTGTGATTTATCCACAAGCACTTAAATCACACTTGGGAACTTGCAGCTCCGAGCAGAGCAGACACTTACACCCCACACATAAGGGCATTTAGGCAGGTCTCCAGTTTAACTGTATTTTTCACTGTTAAACCAAAAGAAAAAGTCCTCGTAGGCTAGCTTTGGCAGAAATGGCTGCTAGAGCCTGCACTGATGTATCGTACACCAGCTCAGGAGCTATGATTGCAGACATGTGTGTCTGCCATAGGTGAACACTCACGCTGACTCAAAGATGAGCCCCAGACCTTCTCAGAGACGATCTCTTCCTATCTCTTTCTCTGGGGCACGCTGGGGCGAGTACCACCAGCCCTGCAAGATGCTCCGCACGTCAGTCCTTCTCCCGGACTCCCTCCCCAACCCCGCAACAGGCTCCCGATCCCCCTGCGAGGGCTCTCCCTACCAGGGATCCCTGCTGCGAGGATCCCAAATGGAGTGCTCACACCTCGGGGACGGCTGCCCATGAGGACCACACACCAAAATATCACCACCATGGCGTCCTGGCAAGCCGTGGTGTCTCACCATGCAGAGGTCTGAGGACACATTGGCCACAGCACCACCATGGTGGGGCAAAGCTGATGCCCACACATGCTCCAGACAGGCACTTCTCAACTACCAAATAAAGTCAAGAAAGAGAAGCAGCAAATGCTGTCATAGCGCTGTCACCTGTTGGAACATGATTTCCAAAGAAACACTTTCCTAGAGAAACGATCCAGTCCTCTCCATCTCCCAGTTTCTCTGAAGATAAAGCGGGAATAACACCAACCAACACAACAGTTCATGCCATACCACCATGAGTGGAAGTCCATGGGCTGTGGTATTCAAAGCACAGCTCTAGTTTTCATTCAAACCCGACCCCACATCACAATCTTGGCACCATGTTATTTGTACTTTTTACAAATCTTTTTGTGCTTTTTAATCTATCAAAACCCCAACACATTCTTCCACGCAAACTTAGTCTTGCAAAGTGGTTCTCAAAACAGAGAAAGACTGGAAAATAAAACTCCTTCATAAATACACAGAATTTTCCTCATGCTTCTGTAAAACGTAACTGGAAATGACGTGCACTTTCACAGGGTAAAATCTGGGAACTGCCACCCCAGCGGTAAATGCCGTGCGAGCTCTGCTTCCTTCCTTATCTCTGGCCAATAAAAGACGAAACACTCCTGAAATTAGTCACCTCCAATTTCCACTATCAGCATGAACCTTAACAAAGAGCATATTTTCAATGATACTGACCCTCCCAAATGCATTTACAGAAACATACTTTAAACCAGAACAACTCACACCCTGGGGGCTCATTGGCCAGTGCAGGAGGAGAACAGCTATTGCTCAAACCTCTCTCCTCCTCAAACCAAGGAAGACCATTTCCACACCTGCCTGGCTGCCTGCTCTTTGGGGTTTACAGCCCAGTGCAGAGTCAGACCCCTGCCCCAGGAGACCCACACGCCTCTCCTCGGTCCCCTCCGAGCCCTCCAGCCCCGTACGTCGCTCCTCAGGAGGAACACCAGGAACTCTGTGTCTTCTACCAAATGCACAGCCATGCTGTGGCAAACGAGCTCTCCATTTCATGCCCTGGCTTCAAAAGCTTTTGTTTCCTCTACTGATCACCTTCCTCCTGCCAATGTTCTTATTTCTGGACTTGGCTCTATTTCTCCATAACTTCCTGAGTTTAACATATTCAGGTGTCCCATGTGTCCTGTTCGCTGCCGCATCTGCATCCAGGAGCGCAGGCAGCCCCAATTTTACCCCTCCAGCACTGCCCTCCTGCTTTAACAGAACCAGCTGTTACATAGGGTTGGGGAACAAAAATGTAATTATAAGAAAATGTATTTAGGAAGAGTAGATTACCGAAACAAATGGGAAGAGTGGGAGAGATGAAAGCAGGTTTGTGCTGGCAAAGAGTGTGCAGCGACAGCCAAGTGTCCACATGCCAAGTTGCAGAGGGCACCCTCGCCTGACCAAGGGCTGTCTGGTTTATGTTGGATGGTTGAAATCATCCCTCGTAAACTGTAGGTCTCCCCTGCACGCGGCCGGCCAGCGGCACACCCAGCTCCGCCACGACTTCAAAGCAGTCGAGGCAGTTCTCACTGTAATCCAGCTGAACCCACAAAGACCATCTCCAGCATCCAAAGTGGCATTTTCCAGTCCCTTTTATGGCCCGAGCGAGTGCCCATCTCTGCTCTCGGGAGGCTGGCATCATTGCTGCCGGGAGGCAGGGCTGGGCAGAGAGCTGCTCATCCGACACTGATCCAACCTGACAAAAATCACAGCTCCGCTCCCTCCCTCCCTGGGAGCATCACTGCCTCCATCACCTACAACCACCCAGTGGGACACATTGTGGGACCATCCCTCAGCAGATACTAAATTGGCAGCCTCATTAGCAGTTTCTGAGATACCAGAAAGTGCGTTGTCCCAAATGTTCAGCAGCAGGCTTTGGGCCACCCCAGCTGAGCAGCCAGGACGAAGCGTGAGTATAATGTACATTAGTGGAGACTAAAAGCGGAGCATTTCAACTTCCAAGGCAGCAGCTTTATCATTTGACATGGAATTAGAGTGCTTACTAACGTTGATGGATAGAAAATTGCAACAAGAATAATGGAAGGGCAAGAAAAAAAAATGGCAAATTAACAAAATAAAGCCAATTCTGATGGCATGAAATTCTTGTCACTCCTGGATTAGCCTGTACTCCATTTATCAACCACTCCGGATTTTAGTTTTGTTTCCCCTAATTCTAGGGAGGTGCTTTGAGAAATGTGGCATTTCTTCCCTCATCTGCACTGCATATTTTTTAAGATTAACGATCCAAGGTCAACCTCTTGAAAGGAGCTGTAGTAGTGAAATATTTTTCCAAACCACATTTCAGTGAAGGAAGAATTCCATCTTGAATTGGGATACTTGTTTTGCAATTCAATTCCCAAAGGTTCTGGGGCTTTTTTTGGGTCCTTAAAGAACGTCAGCCAATTAGGACTCCAAGCCTGATTAAATCAACACCCTTCAGGTCAACCCTGGTTACCAAAGTGACAAAGGTCAAGCACTACAGAAAAAATAATGATTTCACGCGGGACAGAAAAGGTATACAAATATTGTCTTATTCTTGTTCTGACAAAAAAGAAAAGAGAAAGCCAAAGCCGGCACCACCTCACAACAATATACAGTGGCTGAGCAAAGTCACTGAGAGAGAACTGTACTAGTGAAAGGGACCTCTGCTCGCCCAAAATACCCCTTCATTTGGGCAGAAATCGGTACAGGACCCTCACGGACCTCCTTATCATGGGAGGCCATTAAAGATGGATGGAACAGCCTCTTCTGGCTCCAGAAGAGGACATTTACACACAACCAGGGACGGTTTGGTGTTAAGTGAATCTGAGGATCAAACGAGCGCTCACCCCGAGGGCAGTGCCTGCTCCTCCAGCCCCCGAGGTGTCCGTGGGTGCTCCCGCGCCCAGCGTGAACATCAGCCCAGGTGACACGGACTGGAGAGTACGGCAAATCTGCATCAGCTTCCTTTGCTGTGAGGAAGGCAGGGTCTAGCAAAGGTGGGCACACAGGGAAAGGAAAAATAGAGAAAAAAACAAATAAGAAAAACCAGTGTCCTTCAACTAGCAAAAAATCCCTGGGTGATGCAGAGAAACCTGTTTCCTAATGCCAGCAAGTACGTCAGGACCAGGCCCTCGAGACTCAAAATACAGAAATCCATCTCCAACCTGTGGCTTGTATTTACATATTGCAAAAGAAACCCGGCAGGACAAATTCCTCCAGAAACTGCTGATCTCCGCAGGCTCCAAGGACATGTACAGAAACTTTTACGTCCTGAGTTTTAAAGCATAAGAGGAACAGAAGAGGGCTGTTTGTTTTGAAAACCTGTTCCCAGGCTGAAAACCTCAATTCCAAGAGTGCGACTAACGTACACAGAAGTGTTTACAAGCCTCTCCAACGAGCATTTTCTAAACGGAAGAGCCGACACAAGCTGAACTGTAGCCTTGAGAGTTATGAGCGCAATACCACACTCTTCCTGTCTCCAGAGGTGACCCATCTCTTACATGTCGGAGCACACAAGCGTTAATTTGGGAATGATGACTCACGATTCCTGTTTTCCAGAACATTCAAACCAATATTGCAAGGAAACCTGTTGTGTTTTTTTTTCCTCCCCCTACAGCTGAGTGGCTGGGTAAGAACAGGAAAGGCAGGAAGAAGTAAAAAATTGAGCAAAAATGGATGAACAGCTCTGTTAGCCTTTCCTGAGCCTTCCCGGGTGATGTGCTACAGAAGGTCCACCCCTGCACAGGTCACAGGGCGCGCAGAGGCTTTGCATCAAAAGGCCAAGTGCTTGTTGGAAATGTTAATGATGCCCAGTTGATCTGGAGCAAATTAAGGACAGACAGACCCAAACACTCAAACATCCCAGATGCACAATGCATTGCTCAGCCCCTTCGAGACGCACCGCGCTGCCTGGCTGCCGTGGGCTCAGGGGAGGAGTACATGAAGTTTTTATTGGTTCCAAAAAACAAGTACATAAGACCGCCTGGTTCCACAAACACTGAAACTTTACATACGGGGGGGAAGAAGGAAGGAAAAAAAAAAAAAAAAAAAAGGTAGCTGATGACTTAAATCATCTGGGGGAACGCGCCAGCATGGCTACCTCCAGCAGAAGAAAAGGTGTCCCCAGCAAGCGCCAGCCTCCAGCACAGTCCCAAGGAGCACGTTGCTGCAGCAGAAGCAAGGACCTGCTGCAGTTATCAAAACTGCCTGACGGCTCCCAAAGCTGCCGTTGCAGGAGGCCGGTCTTTGGCATCGGTGCTGTTTGCGCACCGTTGCCAAGGCTGAAAGCTTTTTAAACGTCCTCCTATTTAAACGGTGCCGAAGCAAGAGGGCTCCGCAGGCGGAAACCCGTCCAACAGGTCCATGTGGGTGCCATGGGATGGAGCCCGCCGGGTCCATCGCCGCCTCGACCAGCATTCTCTTAAAGAATCAGATAAAAATGCAGATTGTGCAAGAAATCTAGTGGACACAGGCTGAAAGCTCCCAGGTAAAGTGGGACCACATCACACCACAGTTTGGATGGACACCAAAGGGCCACCTTCCCCAGGCTCTGGGGATCTCACAGCCCTGTGTCCTGCTCCTGCAGGTGTAACCTTGATAAATTAATCCCAGGGGATGTCTTTGCCATCTACCGGTAAACAAACAAAGGGATTAAGTGATAAAATTATCTACTACCAGCTCAAAACTATAGCCAGCCTGCACTGCTGGTATGGAAGAAAGCACGCAAACGTTCAAGGCACCTTCAAGACCTCTCATCAGCTGCTTTTCCTTTCGGAGCAGCGTCACCTTTTCTGAAGACATTGCAGAGCCTATAATAATTCCTAGCAAAAGTGACATTACTTCATTTCCTCTGGAAAACAACAGCTTTACCAGCCCCTCCTTCCCTGTCTTGCTCTCTCATGAGCAATGCGCTCGGATCCCCAGGAAGGGGGTAAGGTCAGGAGCAAATGCCTGGATTGCTCCCAGATTAGCAGCCTGGAGGGAGCAATTCCAACAGAAAGCATTTACAATATTCTTGGTATTAAATGCTTTGGCCAAGATGAAATTTGTTAAAGTTTGCGCTTTTTTTCCAAAGCTCTGAAGTCATTTCTTTCCCCAAAGCTGCCTCCACAGGCTGAATTTGTGGGAAAAGGGAGATTTCGCACACAGAAACCAGCACAGCTACATAATAAACGGAGGCAATTGCTCAGATGCTGCAGCCTGATCAATTATTCTCCACAGAAGCAAAGTACCCACATTAGAAAGGCAAATTGTTGTACCTAAACTGATGGTTGTGTCAGACTAATTTCCTGAGATTAATCCTGTTTCAGTCAAGCCCTTATCTAAATACAAATAAGAAAACTAAACGTACAATCAAGCAAACGTCTAGAAAAACCTTGACTACAATTTGGCTGGACAGGAGCTTTATGAGGAGCAGCTGGTTTGTCCCCAAGATTTCTCAGTTATTTTATTAAGATCCAAGAGGTCTTAGAGGAGGCTGACAAGACCCTATTAAATCACCAAAAATTATTTAACAGTCCCATTTATTACATTTTGCCCTTCCCCCTCTTCCCAACACAAATCAATTTTTTCTTATTTTTGTTCTTTCTGTTCTTTTTTTGTTTTGTTTTTTCTTTTTCTTCCCCAACTTCACCGATTCTGCACACAACGAATTTCCATCACAATATTGGATGGGGAGTTCCTCATCTATTAAAATGCCATCAGTATCAGCTCGGTAGGTGATGACTTCAGAGAGGAAATAACATTGCTCTTCTCCCCGCCCCCCCGCCTTTACAGCTTCACTTTTTCACATTTTCTCGCAAGGAAAAGGGCACTGTGCTCTCAGACTGGAACTGATAAAAACCACTATGAAGCAAAGAAAAGCCTAAAGGCTGAATGAACCAGTATTAACTCCTGCAGGAAAATATTTTTTCTAAGACCAAAAAAACAGTACTGGGGGAAGATACTGTATGAAGGAAAAGAAAAAAAAAATCCACAGTTCTGGGTTGGTTTTTTTTTTTTGGTGCCAGCTGGAATCCAACCCACTTTCTTCCACCAAGTTTTTATAACCTAATGAATCAAAAAACTCCAGAAAAAACACAGCGAAAAAAGCATGTTTAAACCTCAGCAAAGCCTGACTTGACAACGCTTCCAAACAAGCTGGAGCAAACTTGCAGTGCGTGAACACACCTCCCATTCGGACGCGGTGTGTCTGCCCTGAGAGCAAAGGTCCTGCCCCGCACTCCCAGGCACCAGCCCTGCATCGCTGGCCCAGCATAAAGGCAGCAACTCCTGTCAACTCAGACAAAAGGCTAAATTCAAGCTTGCAGATTGGCACACGCCTTATTTGAGAGATTTTAAAACAAAGTAAGAGCCATGAGGTCTGGGATAACTGCTGAGAGGGAAGTGTGGGAGAATGCAGGACATCCATGCGTGACATTGGGCTGCCTGATAGTCCTTGGCTGAAAACACTCAGAAATATTCCCACTGCTGTGATTTCATGCAGAAGCACAGCCGTGTGATGACTGATGGCCACATAAAACCCATACAGACAAAGATATTTTAAATATTTCCGATTATTATTCTTTAAACAGTTCAGCAGAGTTTCCCATCCATCAGTCACTGGGATGGATATCCCCCCCAGCACTACAACGCTCCTGCTGGCCCTAATTGTGTCTTGCTCTTTAGGTGGAAACCATGGATCCGGGACAAGCGAACACAGATGGGTAACAAACGACCAACCCTCAGCCTTGGGATTTAACCAGCATCCAGGAAGGAGATGCAAACAGCTCCAGTAAAAGTGGAGAAAGGCAGGAGGAATCCCTTCTCGTTCATCCGCCCTCGATGCTGTGACGCTCGGTGCTAAACGTCACTGCTGGTGGGCAAGAGCATCCCGGCTGGACCAGAAGAAGCACAGGACACTGGGTGGAGTAGTGACAGCAATGCCTCCTGATGTGCTCCAGAGAAACCTTCTTCCCAACTCCAGACTTAATATTGATTTATATCCTGAAGCATGAAGCCATTATCCCATCCAATATTCTTCATTTCAAAGGGTTGGGTTTTGTTTTGGGTGGCTTTTTGCCTCAATCTCGGTTGCTCCAACAGTTCGTGTATATTTAATTACTGGCATCGTCTCAGACGTTGTTGAATTTTGGCCCTTGGCAATACCCCGTGGCAAGGAGCTCTGCAAATTAACAAGGGGGAAACCATTCCCGGTTTCCTTTGGAGTGCAGCGTTAAGGCTGCATAGTTAAATTCCCAGAGGCCAGGAAATGAAAACATTAAATATTCTAATAACATCACTAAAGAAGTCATGTTTTACATATACGTCATTCCAATCAAATATTTTTCCCATTCAATCATTTAGCTTTAATGCAACTCGTGCTGGTGTTAAAGGTTCACGCACAAAAAAGAGAAAGGAAGGATCTCGCACAGGAATCCCACACAGGATATAACATAACCAGGCAACCACTACTGCAGACACTCGAATTTCACATCTTCTAATCTTGTTGATTCTAACTAGACAAGCTTAATGGCACAGTAATTATATAAATTACCTGGAATACATAACACTGCATTTATACATAATAAATGAACTGCTGCAGAGGAAACACCAATGAAATATCATAACTAAGTTTTTATTCAGTTTCACTCTTTAAAATAAAAAAAATCAAAGGCCATGCAACTGCAGCAAAAAGATGAGAAAAACCAGCTTCTGTGAGAAGCTTCTTCCCACAGACCTTCGCTTAAATCTGGGCAATTAAGAAATTTCCAGGAGGCTGGGGACTGCAAACCAACAGGCACAGCTCTCCCAGAACTGTCACAGAAAAAGAATCAGCTTCCCCATTCTGAAATCTAGCAAAGCCCTAAACAGCCTTAGCTGAAGTCACCAGACTGGCAGGACCGTAACCATGAAACATAAAAAAAAAAAAAAGGAAATTTCCCGTTTAAGAGTTGTCACGGAAACTGAAACGCCACCAACACATACCCTTTATTTTTCCCCTTCATTCGAAAGGAGCTCTCGCGACACCAGCCCAGCACGGGTGCAGCAGGGCTGATTGTCCGGCAGGAGCAACCAGTTGGTCCATAGCTGTGAGAGTTTACACACACACTTTAAACCAAGAATAAGATTTCACAAACATGACACAGATGCATGGGCAGTATTCAAGCAGATGCTGGTGTGACAGACTTGCATTTCTGTGTCTTTTTAAGAGAGGGATGGGATAAAGGTCAACAAACGTGAAAGGGAATTGCAACGTCTTGGAAAAAGGTGCGAGAGCAAGACTCCCACCTCCCCAGCATTTCTGCCCTGGACCACCGGACACACAGAGACATCCCATCCTCCTCTGCACCATCTTGCTGCAGACACCTCACAATTCAATTTTTATTTATTTTCATATCTATATGTATATGTTTGGGGTTTAACTTTTTTTCCTCCCCCACTCCACACTTTTGCATTAGTCCTATAGAAAATCTCTATACTTTGCAGGCTGTTCCCAAGGCAATCTGCAGCAGAGCCCTGCCTCAGCAGAAGGACTCGGTCTGTTTGATCACGGGTTTCTTGCCCGGGTCATGCATCCTCCAAAAAAGCGAGGTTTGGAGTGACTGGCATTATTCTGGGGCCCCCTTGCACAAAAGCTGCTTGTAGTTTACATTCATTTGACAGTAAAATACCCAATATCGCTGAGTTTCTGCCAGACGACTGGAAGAGAACACTTTGCTGGAGCAAAAGCTACCCTGAACACGCAACAGGGATGAAGTCCCCATGTCACTTAACACCACAGATCTCCCTCAATCCATTCCCCTTTTGGGACTTCGAAAGCAACTGAAGTTGAACAGACGCTTCCAACTCATTTTCTTGAAAACAGAAAAAAACCAAAACACTAAAAGGCCAGCAAACCACTTAAGGGAGAGCACAGACTTGAAATACATACATATATTCAAGAAAAATCAAACCATAGGCTTTGATTGCAGCCAGAAGAACAAAGTATCTGACCTCAGTCTTCAAAGACAAGGAAATTCAGAAATAACACTGCCTCTCGTGTTACTCATCCCTACTGTGCTGGGTTGTTACAATCCACACAGGCCACCCAAAGTTAAAGAGACCTCCAGAAAAATGTTCAACTCAAAGGGATATGTTAAAAACAAGCCCAAGGCAGGTTATGTGGTTGAAGCAAAATGCATAGCATCCATCAAGAGTGCTGTATATGCCATTCCTGAACTGCAACAGTCACACTCATCTGGTTATAATTTACAAATTAGCACTAGGTAAAATAAGAATTTCCTCACACCTTGAAATCTGAAATACCAGCGATTTCCCCCAGTGTTAACTTCACCCTCCCTTACCTTTCAACAGTCGATACATTTTTTCATGGTGATAGCGTGCCTTTGGCAAATATTTAAGCTCTCAGCTCTGTTCCCCTTCCTTTAGGTGGTAGTTTGATGTCCATCAAAACCAATGTTGTCATAGGGGAAAAAAAAGCATCAGTCCCAGTTTTGTCTCACCCATTGCTATCATTGTTTGTGATATGTCAAGTGTTTGTGTAACCACACACAAAATAAGGGTACGGAGCTGGCAGGGAAAATAGTTCAGCAAAAAGGGTTATTTTACACCAGATCTGTCCAGGGCAGCAAACACTGATACTGGGAGAGCACAAAGGACGGCATGTGAAAAGCCCATGCTGCTGAAGGAAAGCACACAAACCCCTCCTTCTCAAACAGTAGCACTTTGGACCTGTTTTGACAGATGTGTCACCCCTTTGCATGATGAGCATCAGCTAAATCAGCTGAGACCTGACAAACTCATTGCCTGATGGCGATGCCCTGCCACGGAGCTCGGGTGCAGCAGGGCTGAGCGAGGCAGGTACCGAGGGACCGGTGGACAAGCAGGGCACAGGGCATAAGCAATCCAGGAGGTTCCTGGAATACGTCGATGATAACTTCCTTCTCCAAGTGACAGAGGAGCTGAGGAGAGGTCCTCTGCTGCAGACTGGTGCCGATACTGAGGGACTAGTGGTCCGCGAGGGTGGACATACACCCCCATAGCAGCATGGCTGCCTGCCAGAGGTGGACCAGGCGGCAGCTCAGGCTCTGACTCCCCTTCGCTGCTCCGAGCAGCTCCAGTGAGGTAACATGGGATGAGTCAGGACCGCTCTGAGAGCGCCATTAATTACACCTCTCACATACGTGTGGTCATGCCCACACGGGCCTCTTCCAAGGCTTCCCTCGGTTACAACCACGTGAGAGAAATGTTAATGTGGATGGAGCAGGAAGGAGCTTTCAGCCACATAATCTGGGAAATGCCAAAAACAAACTAAGCCCTTTGATTGAAGCTTTCCTCCATCACAGCCAGGTCAGGAACCGCGTCTCCGCAGAGATGCATGATCAAATACCCGCTTACGCTTGATGCGGTGCAGGTTAAAGCTAGGCTGGGCACAAAACCAGACCAAAACAGCTTCCCACAGGACTGAAAATTATATAAACCCCACCAGCTCTCTGGGACAGCAGTAGGACAAAATGTCCCCCAAACTCACCTGCCCTCATACCTTCATTGTAGACTGGCCTGACCCATTGATGTGGGCAAACTGCACCAGGACACCCTCCACCTGGCTTACTGGGGACCTGGTGGCCCAGGAGAGGACACCCCCAGCCACCACAGACCTGTGCCCTAGCGTACGTAGATCCAGACCCCAGAAGATGGCCTTTCACATTGTATAATCCCATGTGTGCCAGGAGGCCCTACAGCTTGATCACCTTCATTTACCTTCCACCACACAAGGTCCTCATCTATGTGGTAACAATTTCTTATTTAAGCAGTTTGTAGCTCCGTTCCCAGTGCTTTCTGCACATCACCTAGGTCACTGCTGACAGTTGCAAGCAAAATCGCTAAGTGCTGCCAGAACTTGCACCGATTTGTAACAAAATGGCTTGGAACCAACATTTTCATCAAAGGTGCTTCTGCCTCACCCTTTTGCTAAACACAAAGTGGTTTCTGTCTTCGGAAAGAGAATGAATACTAGAAATAAGAACAGTTTTGAGTACAAGCTCCCAACGAAGCAGAAAACCTGGAAATCGCCTGAGGAAATCAACTTTTACCCCCTATAAACAATCATTATCCAACGAATCAATGCTATTTGTTCCCATCTCTTTTATCTTCTCACCCATCACAAGGATGGCCACGCTCTGCTCGGCTACTTCGCGCCCAGCGCTGAGCTAAGCATCGCCCCGAGGAGCTACTGGTGATCCCTCAGCAGCTCCTGGCATGAGATGCCTCTCAGCTTGGCAGAGTTGGAGACGCGACATACAGATATAATCATACATACACACACACTTTACAACATCAGCAGTCCTTCCCGCACACAACAGTGCCCCGCAGCACAAACGACACTGTTTCGCAACACTACAAGAACATGACTTTCCCCTGGGAAGGAGGCAAAGCCACACGTGCAAACGTTAAAAAAATTAAAATATTTCACACAAAAACTACGCCGAGCTTGCCAGCTACTACAAATGATTTTTCGGAGAAGCGGGGTTTACAAGGCTAGCCAACAGCTTCAGAGTAAGCCCTGTAAGTCAATTAAATAGCACTCTGCGGCACGGGCGACACAGTGCCATGGATCATCCAGTGCTCAAAGAGTGGAACTGTTGATTTTAGTCAAAGGCTGCAATCTGGTAGTAAATACAACATTGTGTCCTGGCCGACAACTGACTGGTGTCGTTAGAAAGTGTGTGTTCCACCAATTACAAAATTAATTATAAAGTCATGTCAGGTCACTCAGTTGGAAAACAATTATTTCACTTCACGACAGTATATGGGAGACAGTGCCCCACCTCCATCAGTATGCAAATTGCAATGGATTGCTCGGGACTAACCCAGCTATCTCAGACGCTGGCAGGTACCCAAAACCTAACCCAATGTAATCCTCAGCGGTGAGACGGATGAATATCACCCTGTAACGATCCAGCCTGGCAACAAGGAAAACGGGGTGGGTGAAGACAGACGGCAAAGAAAAAAAAAAAAAAAAAAAAACAAAAACAACACAGCCCCAGTGAACAAGTTCCACGGTAAACTTTCTAATTTGCCTGCAGTCAAGTAAATATAACAAACACGATGCTGTGGAAGTCCCCGTGCCCGAGCTGGGAAGGGACCAACGATCTCAACCCTCACCCCGAGACAGGACGATGTGTGCAGATGGATACCTGTCCAACTAACCTTGGGAGACCGCTGCATGTCTCGAGCTCTGCTGGAAGACCATCACTTAGGTATTTGGGAATAGGCTGCATGACTGCTTTTCTTTTAAGGAGTTTTGGTAAAAGCACTACAAAACCTTTGGTAAAGTATTGGTGGTGTCATGATGTTATGACTTGAGAAAACCTGCACTGCGTATTTCTGGGGTACAATTCCCACATGTCCCTGTACAGACAGGATCTTGCACCTTCTCTGATCACCCAAGAGCTGGGATAGCAGACTGCCCTCAGCTCAACAAGCCGTTTGTACAAGGTTCAGCTGTACTTGCACACACGCAGAACTAGAGATTTCAGTGGGTGAGGTTGCACATGTCCCATCCTACTTCCCAAACAGTAATTAGCCTTCTCCAAACCTGAGCATGCTGCCATTTACGACTATGTAACCCTGCTTCTCCCCCAGATTTACCAGGAGCGCAGCTCTCGTGAGATGCTCACTCCCATTTGCTTACCTAGTTTTGCCCAGGTGAGGGGTGCCCTCCTCAGGGCAGCCCTCCAGACTATTTAAATCGCCTCTGCAACATGAAAGGACAAACCCAGCTTCTGAAGGAGACACTTTCATCCTCCTTCTACAGCACGTACTTACAAAAAAACATTGCAGATTGACAAGCACACGCGTTAGTTTTAAAGAGTGCAATGAAAAAACTGGATGAAAAAAGAACCAGAACAACCCCCAGATACTCATCTCCCCACTTTCCCCATGAAACACCTGCAGCCCTGAGACATGGTTTATTACATCCAGGGCAGCCCTGCGCATTGAACCTCCTTTTATTGCTTTGGGGACTGGCATCGCCATTACCTTCAGTTTGACAAACATTTTCTCACACAGCACAACAAGAGCTGGCTCCCAAGGAACAGAAGAGAGATTTCATATATATATGTATGAATAAAATATTCGTATTTTTTACGTATAAAAATAAGTAATATACACATATTTGCATATGGTACATGCTGCCATTTCCTTATCAATGCAAATAGCCTTGCCCTGACGCTTCCTGAGGCTATGCGACGATAGGAACAGCGTGAGATGTAGATGTGAGGAGTCTCACACCCAGACCCTCTTGTCACACAGGTACGTACACTGCGCTACGGCAAATGCCATGTTAATTCTTGAGCGTCTGCCTTTGGACTTGACCCAGCTCTGGTATGCAGGGACCACTGACAAACGCTCCTCCACAATCTGCTGCGGATGTGCCCATCAGGCCCATTTCAGAGAAGACCCATCTTGTTCCAGATGCAGAGGGATCAGTTTGCACCTCAAAGCCCAGCAGGTTTAAATCTTCTGCCTCACAAACAACAAAAATAAAAGCTATGCAAATCCCTCAATTTAAAAGCTACACGACATGATTAAAACTTTGCTTGTTTTGCAATGGTTAATAGCCCGCCCCGTCCCCTCAACACCATGCACGCTCACACAATTATAGTAGTTAATCAGAGTTGCTCCCCCAAGCCATAACAAAGCCCAGAAGTCTGCGGACCCCAAGCAGCCTTAGAGGCAGCGTTATCATTTTTGCACAGTTGCAGGGAGCTCTATTTATATAAACACCCTCATTGTTCCTGCTGCAAGTGCACGGATTGGAGTTATCTCTGTTATCTGGCTCCATCCTTGAGACACGGCTTTCCTGCCCTCTCCACTCCACACCATCACACAGCTCTCCTACTCCAGGCAACACCAGGGATGGCTGAACTTCACCAGAAGCCCCTGGAAATGGCATTTTACAGCCTCGCTCAGTTTTTTCCTTGGTGCGTGCTTTTGAATTGCCGACGCCACAGGGAAAAGGCAGAAATCAAACTGTCCCTTCTTGCAGCACAGCTGGACGTGCTCCAGGAAGGCTGATCTGCGCTTTGGGCACCTCTGCACCTACTGGGACCACACTAAAGAGCCAAGGAGGGACCAGAGCCAGTGGGTGGGACTGGCCAGTACAGGAAACAATGCTACAACAGCCTAAATTGGCATACTGGTAACTTTTCAGTCAAACAATACATTTGTTTTTTTGTAGTCTTGAACCTCCATCCCAACCATCCTCTAGCAAATTATGCTACATGGGAGTCAGGGACCCAGGGATGAAGGCTGCTCTCAAATCCTCTCAAAGCCCCTACTACAAGAAAGATATGCACGTGCTGGAACGTGTTCAGAGAAGGGCCATGAGGATGATCAGAGGGCTGGAGCACCTCTCCTATAAGGACAGACTGAGAGAGTTGGGGTTGTTCAGTCTGGAGAAAAGAAGGGTCGGAGGAGACCTTATAGTGGCCTACCAGTATCTTAAGGGGGCCTACAAGAAAGCTGGGGAGGGACTTTTTAGGATCTCGGGTAATGGTAGGACTAGAGGGAATGGATCAAAACTAGAGATGGGTCGATTCAGGCTGCAGCAGCAGCCTAATGTTCAAAATCTCAAGTGAACATGAGCCACTGCACCAGCAGTCACAAGCCACCTTGTATCTTCTAAAAGCAACCTGCATATTTTTTTTTTTCATTTTTAACAGGATTAAGGGGTTTTGTTTATTTATTTGGTTTTAAGGAAGTAACTTTGTATCTATTTAGTAAGTTTATTTACTATCCACCTGAGGAACCTGAACATACAGAAATCTACAGGACTTGACGAGATGCATCCCAAAGTCCCGAGAAGCTGAAAGGGTTGGGGTCGTTCAGCCTGCAGAAGAGAAGGCTCGGGAGAAACCTTAGAGCAGCCTTCTCAGATCTAAAGGGGGCCTACAGGAAAGATGGGGGTGAACTTTTTAGCAGGGTCTGTTGCAACGGGACAAGGGGTAATGGTTTTAAACTAAAAAGGGAAGTTTTAGACTAGATATAAGGAAGAAATGTTTTACACCGGGGGTGGTGAAACACTGGCAGAGGTTGCCCAGAGGGGTGGGAGATGCCCCATCCCTGGAAACACTCAAGGCCAGGCTGGACGGGGCTCTGAGCAACCCAATCTAGTTGAAGATGTGCCTGCTCATTGCAGGCGGTTGGACTAGGTGACCTTTAAAGGTCCCTTCCAACCCAAACTATTCTATGATTCTTTTTTCCATTTTGATTTGGCTTTCACAGGTCTGTCTTCGCTTATGAGAATGACATTTTATTTGTCCTTTTTATGAAGTTTTAAATTTAAAGCTCTTTCACATTTTTAATCAACTGTCCATATTCATTTCCTCTGCAATTTAGACAAAGTTTACTTGTATCAGTTTCTCGAGCTATATTCCCCTTTGCTGAATAATGCTCAAACATACTCATTTCCTCATGATGGATTATTTTAATTAGATTCTGCTCCTTTTGAAGTATATGTCTTCTCTGGATGCTTTCCATCTCTTTTGGAGTTTCACCTTTTGCTTTGCCTTGCCAGGGCTCAGCGCTGCTTTCTCTCCAACCCAGCTCTCTGCAAGAGCACGCAGGAGCACTTGGAGTATCTTCCTATCAACGAATTTTCAGTTTAGCACAACATACTGGTCTATCTGGTTTTGCTGCTGAATCTTTAGCTGCAATCTAAACTGGTTTAGATGGTTAGTAAAACATTAAAGACCAAACGGAAGAAAATATTTAAATCCAGAGTGATGCAAAGACATTCTTTATTTTTAAGAGTGCCTACTACAAACTGTGTGCTTTCCAAATCTGATGAAAGCCTGCCTAAAAAGAAGCCTTAACCATAAGCAGTGAGGAGCCCCAGTGCTCAGCAGCCTCATGGTGCAGTTTTCATGCCCAACAGTTTGCAGTCATTGAAACATCCACCAAGCAACGTCCACGGAAACTCCCATGAGGTGCTCGGCAGTTTTTGAAGAAGATCAAGACACTCATTTCAGTCCCTCATTTGTTATTAATTTCCAAAGGCATTTTGAAACACGCACAACTTTATCCAAACAACTTTCCGGCAAAGATGTAATATTAGTAAGCACTTTACTAGCACGTCCAAGAGTTTGCTCATAAACTTCCTGGGAAGAAAGAAGCAAACCACAGCCACCGCTCCAAGGAACTGCCTTTGTGAGAAGAGATGGAAATAAAAGTGTGGGGAGGGGGAAGATCCTTGCATTGTCTGACATTTCATGGTCATGGTGTAACCAGGCAGACAATTCCCACGAGAAAAGTCTACAAAGAAATACCAACTGGCTAAACCTATATTTAAAAATTTCCTATTATACAGTTGCCACGTTTAGCCTAGACGGTACATGAGCACAACTGGGATTTGTAGGATTAAAACCGACTGTACTACCCCAGTTTGATGCATCTTAAATCATCGTGCTTCCAGCGGGTAGACAGTCAAATGCTTTTTGGAAACCCTTGTCTTTTCTTTGCATTAACAACCACAGATCCAAGATCCCCAATTCTTCCATCATTTTTTAAATTCCTAACTGTCTGCACTTCCTAAACCCCTAAGCAAACGTTGCCTTTTGATGAGCCCATCTGCATGAAACAGTAACATCTTTTGTTGACAAGCGACGTACTTTGTCAATATAAGGGCAGGGAAAGAATGGACCAGACCCATTTCTGGGCCTTCAGCTAAGTTGCAGAAGTAATTCCAGCTGACAAGCATTAATATGCTAAACTAGGCTATCTCCTGTTTAATTAAGTTTATGAAAACCCTCATCATTTTGCACATCTTGAAGAACTGGGTACATTTCTGGGGTACTGAAGGGCCAAGGTACCAGAAATCAAAAAAATGCCTAAATGAAATGAAATCTGTGGATACAAACTCTGTTTCCATGGCTTTTCCATGCTGCATTTTCCCCACTTCATCTCAGTTTGATTTTTAGCCATTATCTTATTGCTATAATGAAAATATTAACATTCCCATTAACCACAAGTAAATACATTTTAGCAGTTCAAAACAATGAATCTGAGACACAAATCACCCCAGCCCTGCCAGCCTGGTAGAGTCATTCAGTCTCAGCAACAAAAGGTTTCAATCAGATAGCCTAAACTTTTGTCCATCAGATTTAAATTTGTCCTGAAATGCAAGACAGACTTTCCTCCTTCCCCTCCTTACAGAGCCAAAAAGCACAGAAACCGAGAAAATTAAAACCTGCTGCATTATTCTGCAACATGCTACAAAATGTAATAAAAAGCCAAATGTCTCTTTGCCCTCCTCTCCTCATCAAGATGAATTATTTTTTTTAAACAGTCATGTAGTTGCAACTCTGCCTACATCTCCAAAAGCTAAACAATTATGCCACAATAGGGGTATTTTGTTCACTCAGAAAAAAAATCATCTAATGAAAAACTATGTTGGTGGTTGAATCCGTTTCCTTTAGGAGGAGTTGGCTGTAATCTCAGTGGGACTTGTGGTTTCAGCTATTCATACTGCTCATAGCAGTTTCTGTTTTTTCTCAAAGCAATGTAACCCAGCAACACAGAAAAAGCTGTGATTAACTTCTTCTGAGATACAAGATGTCACGGCAATGCAAGTCGCCTCTTTGCTGAAGAGAATCATAAATCTTTATCGCTCTGTCTTTACTTGCACAGCCGTCTTACATCCCAGGTGGAGTCTAAAGAGCAGTTGGAAGTCTCTGAAATTTTCTCTTTTACCCCAGAACAAGTTGCCTGTGGACTCATAACTCTCAGACCAGAGAGCATCCTTCAGAGTGGCAACAAACTGCATCTCTTGGACACTAATCGATAGCTCTGGTTCCTTGCCAACCACAAGAGAGCTTTAAAATTAACAAGCATTATATTAGCTGACTTTACCTAATAAATAGCTATCAACTGTCTACACACAGAGAAAACGTTTCCCTTTATTTCTATGCAAATGTCCGTATGTGGTGGAATGAAACTGGAAGGGAACATCTGTGCCTCAAAATCTTAAATAAATTATATACTTTTTAAAAAATGCACTAAAGATCTGATGTCAATCCCAAGAAATTAAAAAAAAAAAAAAAAACAACCACAAACTTTAAACAAACAAACAAAAACCAACTAAGGGGAATAATAAGAATAGTATTAAGGGAAAAGAAAACCAAAACTCTTTCCCCATATAACTCATATGAGGCACCCCAACCTCACCCTGACCTCTGAAATACAACAGCTATACAGTATTTAGGCTCTGTTATCTGAGACACAGAATAATTCATAATTAATAGCTTAAAAAAAAAAATAAGACCCAGATGGCTGCCCCACCAACGCACGGATCTTGGGACAAATTCTCGGTTCGCGCTGCCGAGCCCGCCTCTGCTGTCCAAACCAGTTTGGGATCTGGTCTGTCACGCAGCCAGGCTGCGGAGAGCTCACCAAAGAGCTGAAGGGCAGCCAGCATCTCGGCAATCCAGCAGATTTTAGACCCAACCGACCCACCGGCCAGACTCCTGCCCCGGCACGGCTGCTCCATCGCTGTTCTCCAGCCCCGGCAGCCACGGTCTGGATGGTGTTCTGGGACCAGCACCAGCCTTCCTCTATCCAAGCACTTAACTGATGAATACACTGACGCAGCCACTTCTTTATGCTGTAGGAGATATTATTTTATTTTAATGACAGGTTCTATTATTTCCTGTGTATATTAAAATTGGCCTTTCAGCTCTTCCATTAATTCCCCAAGTCAGAGATGAACTCTGAGTGACACTAAGAAGCCCTACTTTGAGATCAGGGCATCTCTCTGACAAGGCATTTGACGTGGCCTCTTTTCATGTCTCTGGGCAATTTTTTCCCCTCTTGCTGCAGTCCTTGAACTCAGAGTTTCCAAACTGCTCCCCAGCAGCAGTTATTTATTATTGCTCTGTCCTACAATGTCATCTCCCAAGCACCCAGGTGCTGCTGAAGAAAGAAAAAGGCCATTCCCTCCTATCAAGAGCTACAAGATATCTTGAGAAACACCAGTGAAGGATAAGCAGATGGGCACAAGATGAAAGCAAAGCAATCCTAGGGATGAAAAGCATGACTTTTATGTTTTGCAAAGTTGACCAGGTGGGGTTTTTTGTCACTTGTTGTTTGTTTGGGTTTTTTTAATTAAAAATAAATAAAAATCAAATCAGAAGACAAGAATAAACTTATCCCAACCAAAGTAGCATTGAAGAAGAATCATCACCATCAAGAGTAAAACGCACTGGTTGCCTGCTCTTGCCCAGACGCACGCAGCGGGTCTGGATTTCTGACCAGGAATCACAATATTTGTGCCCGCATCTCCCCAGATTTCCCCCTTCCCTGCACAGCCACAGAACCTGCCCCTGCTGAAATGATGCCAGCCAAGCAGAAAAGAGAAAAACTCAAACTGGGCACCTCCAAAGACATACGGGAACGGGGTGTCTTTATTCCCCCATGCTCTTCTGTTTGGGAAGCAATCCTTCAGGAACCGGCTATCAGCTCTTAATGACTAGTTTTGTTACTCACAGGCCCCACAATGAAACAGGGGGTGGCTGAGGTTACCACGCTGTGGTAATAATCAAATTTAAGGGGATTATAATCATTATAGGCTAATCAGGGTAGAATTATATATTTTTAATTAGCAGCTGCTGTGTGGTTAAGGCACTAGAATCCCCCAGCTGTTTGCTGGTAAGTGCAACCAACAGTATCCTATTTGAAGTGCAAACTACATACTTTTACATGGAAAATATATTAAGGAAATTTAAAAATTGCCTTTAAAAATACTATATACTGTAAAGCCTCATTACAGATCATTCTTTTTGCTTTCAGCATTGGAAAGATTTTTATTTTTTTTGTAAACCCATAAATTCTTGCATTTAATCTTATACTGAACGTAAGCCAAATATAAAAAGGGAATCATTTACAATACATTGTGTATATTGTTACTTCAAACCACATAGTAGTTACCCGTAAATCCTCCAGCATTTGGTATAAACACACAGTGTTTGTCTACTCATTGTAAGTCTAGAAAAGGACATATTTCTGCAGAGCCTTAAGAGGTATTCACTGCATGAATAATAGAGACCGAATAAAACTTGTCATTTGGATTTTCTTGTAACAACACACTTTAATCCAAGATTCCCAAGTAGAGAAACAGATCTCCACGGTTTCTGTAACCACCCCTGCTCACACTGTTGTATTTTTAAATTATTCTTCAGCTGCATTTTAACTGAGAACCTTTCTACGTTATCGCAGAGAGACTCCAACAGGCACCGGCCCCCAGAGATCTTGCTTTGTTTAAAAATAAAGCAAACCCAACAGCCAGTTCATCTGGAAAAAAGCTGGTTGTGTTGAAGAGTGTTCAATTATAAGGAGGCTGATCAGAACCTGCAGATGCTTGCCAAGAAGAATTGCTCTCTAAGCACCCAAATTTGGCAGAAGTCTACAAAAAAAAACCAAACCCCACCAAAAATAAACAAACAAAAAACCCAAAAAAACCCCAACCAAACAAAAAACCAACAGCAAAGCAGTTGGTCTAGTCTTCGAAAATGTTCTTCAAGTTCCCGGTGCTATACCAGCCACCTCCTCCACAGCCCAATGGCACTGTGACATTTTGGTCTAACACAGGGTAGTAGAACCGCATCTGAGCACAGCCAGGCCCCTCGTTCCCATCGTATCCCAACTCTGTTAACCGGTCCCTTCCACGAATGAAAACACCAAATAGCACATGCTGGTTGGGAACCTCCCGCAAACCCTTCCCACTCACCCTAAAGTCACGTTATCAGAAGTTAAATCAACTGAGAAGATGAGAAGACTCACAAGGATCATTAACAATTACCAAGACGTAGGTTAGCATGATACTGCTGAGCGCCCACAAGTTTTTTTTGCCCTCTGCGTCACCTTATTTTGACCAGACCATGTCCACCATGCAAGCGTGGGCTGTCTCCTGGACATGCTCCCTGGGACAGAGAGACTTTCTCCAAGGTCACAACAGCTCCCCTGCCCATGTCCAAGGAAAACTTGTTGTAGATAGGTTAAAATGCAGAATTCGTAGATAGGTTAAAATGCAGAATTCGTAGATAGGTTAAAATGCAGAATTCGTAGATAGGTTAAAATGCAGAATTCGTCTCTTCGCTTACTATTTGAGGGTATGCCTTTAGGTATGTCTACAAGGTGCAGGAAAGGGCTAAGCAGCTACCTTCAAATTCACAGCCCTCACAGAGGGGAGGGCTTCGGCCAGGACAGCCGATGACCAGGTTGGCCAGGCAATGAGCACTTCTCCGAGAGGAGGTGGCCCCGCTCCGGATGGCCTGTTTCTGGGTCTACTGCTTCCCCACCCCGTGGTGGTCGGACCCTGCCAGGGATGCTCTGCCTGGCACAGGCTCTCTGAGCCTTGTCCTGCACAAAAAGGGTGACACCTCCCCGCCTCCGCATCCAGTGAGCATTTGTACCTCCTCCGACGTGTCTCTCGCTGCCGACCAGCTACAGATTTTATTACTGCATAAGACAAATGTCCTTAGATTCAGCTATTTCTGATAAAACCATTTCCTCTGAAATAGCCGCAATACAATCTAGACTGCATAGCAGCTGTTAACAGAAACTGCTATTTCTATGAGTTTTCGCGCACTAAGCAGTCCTGAATAACGTCCTCTGCCATCCCTGGGGACTTTGACTAACAGTCAGCAGAAGACAACTCAGAAAACCCAACAACAATTATTTGACTTAAAGATCAAATACCCTTCTGTTGACTCAGACTAACAGAGCTAGCCCCAGGAAAAAAAAAAAAAAAAAAAAAAAAAGAAATGGGCCTCCCTGAAAAGCTGAGTGTTCTTGGATAAATCATCCGGTCTTGCAAATGGGTGCTGCTGCCAAGGGTCTCCTCACCAACACCACCCAAAACTGTGTGAGTGTTCTTGATAGCTTCAGACAAGGGTTACCAGTGATGGGAGCTGTACGGGACAAACTCTTCTCTTTCCACTCCAAACCACAACATACCCTCAAAACAAGTGCAAAATATATTCAGGGGAGGAAGGGTCTTAAAAAGACAGCTGTTACACCCGAAATATTAGCATCACAAACATGTCTCTTTCAAGTCACAAGGACAAGAGCCATCACTGAAGACATCAACTCTGACAAGAAGAGATGTGCACGGAAATCAAAGGCTTCCGCAGAGCCGAGGCACTGAGCTGCTCCCAGGCAGGCAAATAATGGACTAAATTAATTGCCTGTAGCATGACATAGCTGCAAAATCCTAGAGGTTTTGACTGCTTTGCAGCATCTTCCTTTCAACTCTACCCCATGCTGGGACTTTAGTCTGCAGGGCTGTAATGGTACTATCAGCAATGTTAGAGGCGAGATTAAAAATAAACACGGGACAAGAAAAATGCAAAGCTCCTCCTCCCTGCGAGGTCTGGAGGGAATTTCCTGAGTCAGTCAGACAGCTCGATCACTTGTTTACTTGTTACTAAGTATGAATTTTCACAGCAGCGTGTGTGGTTTTCACTGAAGTTTCCAAGTTAAAATCAACAGGGCTGTAATGTTGTAACAAAAGTAAACATCACTAACCCTCTCTTTAGAGATGGGATCCTTGCTGCATCCCTGCCCGTGCTGCACACTGCATTTCCAGGGCAAATAGTGCACTTCCAAGACAAACATGAAAGTACTGGGGGCAAAGACGGTCCCTCGAGTCACGGGATGAAGGACACGAGGTCGCATAGTAACCTGCAATGAGTCCAGCATCTTACTTGATGCAGTAAATCTATTTAGCCCCGGATAAAGAAGCTGTCACACGATGTTCAGAAGAGCTGGAAGGTTTGTCCCTCTTCAAAGCACCTCTCCAAAGGTCCTCCCAAGCGCCAAGAGGCATTTTGGGGGAAGGAGAGGTTGGCTCTTCTCCCTGTGGCACCCATGGAGGATACAGCTGCAGAGCAGCAGCCACAACAACTGACTTCAGAGCTATGTAAAAAGCTGGCACAAAGGTTTGTTTATGAAGAGCTAAAAATTAAGTTTGACATTAAAATAGTGCAGTCATCAGTAACGTCTCAGAGGGTCACATTCTTCTTCCATCTCTGCCTCCTCCCCTTCTGGGACCTCCTCTTTGCCCAGCAGCTTTCCCAAAACGGTCTGCAAACGCGGCAGAAATTCCCCCCGAGGGAGGCAGGCAGAAATCCATGCCTGAGGATTTGAAGGAATATGCTCAGGAAGGGATGCTCAGCATTTCCTACAGCACGAGACATTTTTTTCAAGAAGGAGACTGCAGCAGAGACCATTCCATTTGCAGCAACTTGGTACATCTGATCCTGCAGTATTTCATGAAAATTTTAGGAGGTGACTGCAGGTTCACGGTGCTGTCAAAGAGAAGCACTCACCTTCCCATTTCATGGTACGCAACCCTCCACGTAGCTCTCCTTGCTCACCTCCCCTACCCCTTGAGCACACACCAGGGGAAAAATATAAGATTTCAAGCTTTGCAAACCTCCAGCCTAAACCAACATCCTGTAAAACTATGAGTTAAAGGCAGGAACACTTCACTTCCAAACCGCAAAGGCTGTAATGAGTGTGGGTTTAATTGGCTGGTACAAGAGCTGCACAGCCAGAATCAGCAGCTGGCAATGGAATCAGCCCTTCTGCGCTGCACATTGCTAAACTTTTGCCCTTGTCTGCAATGTGGTCTCTCACAGAAGTAATACAGCACCCATAAAAAGAATTACAAAAGTATCTAAGAAAAATAAAGTGTTAGCCCAAAACTGGCAATACGCTAAGTTTCTTCCCCAAAAGTTTATAGCTGGTCTATCCCTTAACCTATAGTGATGAATTTCTACTATGCGCATATATATAAAAAATATCCTCCATAAGAAACCTGTATATTTCAGGTATCACTTAATCTGGCCCTTCAGAGCTACCCATTTCAACAGCCTCGGTACATACTTAAAAATCTCATTATCTAGAATTAGAAATGAAGTTCTTTGAAAAATCAGTCCCAAATGACAGAAGTCTCTGCCGAGCAACTACAGCACGTCTTCTTGCTTCTTTTATTTAACAGTTATTCACACGCACGCCCAACTTCTCTTTTACAGGTTTACGAAGCACACAGCAAATTCTGTGATAGTTTGCATCTAACTTCAGAATATTTGAAGAAAAGCCAGATTAGTACGGAGCAGGATTTTACAGCAAAGCCTTCCTTTCATCTGGTGCAAAAAGCTTTGAGTCTCATAAAGCCGATGTAGTAAACTTTCAAGCCAAGGTGTTTCACAGAGCTAGCAGGGGGGCGTTGCTATCACTGGATAGACTTAATGAAAGCTTCACAGTTTACACGCTACTTAAAACCACCTTGTTCCTGAATGAAGAAATGTACACCAGGCAGGGTAATAATACATAAATAACAGTACAACCCAAAACCACACCAACAAGAACTTAAGGGGATATATGTATGCATCCTTCATTTCAAAAAGCCAGGCTGACCTAAATAAAGGTAGTACACATGAGAAAAAGCAAGGCAATAATGTGCTGCAAGCAGCCGGGGAATTGCTGCTATTCGGCCTCTTCCCACCGCGAAGCGCCGGCCGCCGTGCTCAGCCCGCACCAGGCGGCTTCTGTCTTGGCCACGGCAAAGCTCAGGCCAGAAACTCATGTTGCCACGAGGAGTGCGGCGCTCGAGACGAAATGCAGAGCGGAATTTAAACTCCTCAGTTAGTTTAGTTGAAGACCGCAGGCGCACAGCCCATGCCTTTCTGTTTTTACCTGCATAACTTTATTTTAAATTGCGTCTTGTCCTCAGGGCTCCGTATTCAAGAAGTTGCTCATACAACGAATCTAGAGTCAGGAGGTTTGGACGTGTCAAGACAAATCCCACCAAATGTAAATGGGTATAATATACAGATTTACGCTTGCTTACATGGCACTAGGAACGGAGAGGCCGTAACTCAGACTGCCGTGCAGGCTCCCGACAATAGTGATGATAAGCATTGCTTTTTTAAGGCTGAAAGGAGTTTCTGGGGAAGGAAGATAAATCAAAACGTGGCATCTTTGAAAGGGAAGCAATGCAGGAGCTAAGCCCCAGCGGCCCCACAAACACCCATTTCTCCCCAGGAAAACAGGCTTTGGTGTTCTTCAGTTCTTAAGTTTTGTAACAGTTTTTATTCCAGTTAAAATTGCATGAGTGTTCATTAATTTTAATGTTGTGTGCTTTGCCATACCCATACCTAGGAACGCACTGAACCCTACGAGCAGAGGGACTCATCCCTGCTCGCACAACCCCGCACCCTCCATCCATCTCCTGCCCAGAAACGGGCCGTAGCAGGACGCTGCCTCCGCTGCCATTAGACCTGACCTTGCAAACACCCACCAGCAGCCCCCGGCATCACTCGCCCCGCCAAAGCCACTGCTGCACAGCCCCAGCAGGGACAGCAAGCGAAGCGGGACGGGGCCCCTTCCAAATACCGAGGCAGAGACAGACCATGCGTCTGCCCTCTCCGCTTGCACAGCCTCACACAGAATTTGGGTCTGTATTCTTTAAAAAGAAGACATTTCCCCCCCTCAAAAAAAAAAAAAAGAAAAACACAAACAATATCTTGCTGGTATGTCAATTATTAAATATGCTGCTGATCAGGTACCCACACCCATGTGCTCGATTTGCATTTTAAAGGCATTTACTCCTACATTTCGGTGCATTCTCTTGACCTGAGATATTAAATAAACCAAAAGCACTGAGGTCACTTCCCTCCATCCACGTAACAAGGGGTTTTATTAGCTCACCTCCGGTGGAATATTAACTAACGCCAATGTTTTGCTGGGAAGAGACTGCATTTAACCTGGATTGCTATTGGAGAGCAGGAAAGAAAAAAGGTCTTCAGAGCAAACATGGCATCATTATTAAAGGAATGGGTTAATTATCAACCAGAGGCATGAAACTGTGGGAATACAACAGCAACCCAGTCCTGCTTGTGAGGATGCTGGCTGTTGGACAAGCAGAAAATGATCTAAATATGTTGCAAGAGGAAAGGGACTAAAACCCTCCCTTTCTTACAACAAGAAAGAAGTTGGTTTTGCAGTAAGTGTCTGCGGGCTATTTGCGGTGCGCTGATTTTTCTCTGCTGGAGATGCAACAGCCAGCAAGGCAGGTTTAACATCCATTAAAAAAATATTTTCTGCCTGATATCAGGGAGCTCTTCAGGGTTCAGAAATGGATCAGACATTTCTTCACATAACGAGAATAGCCAAAGGCAGCTTCTGATATCCCACAAAAGGCAACAAACACCACAAACAAGGTATATAAAGCCTCCATGCTTCCAGGCATAAACTGCCTTCTGCCTACAAGAGATGAGGACACTCTCCCAGGGACGGGTTATTCTTACCAGCAGGTGCCAGTTTCTAGCGCTACCTTCTAAAACAAATTGTATTAACCAGTATCTGCAACAGGAAAGCAGCTGAGAGGAAAAGCTCACCTGGATCTGCTGCGACACATCCTACACCAAAGAAAATGATTTCTATGAAAACAGCATCATTCTGGCACCAAGTTAATTTCCGAAACCACTCATGAGAATAAAAACAAAGCCAGAACCCAGAAAATTTGTAACTGTTACTTTTTTTAAGTACCGTTTTAGAGGGAAAAAAAACACAATACTGCAACAAAATGCTAAAAGGCAGCAAAGGAATAGCTACAGAAGAAGTTAAAATACCACATCAGCCCCAGCCTGCCAAAAATGAAGGGATCATAGCAGATAAAAGAAAAACAGTGTTACAAGAAAAGTGGGTAAAAATAGAAGTGCCAGGATGTGACATGCCTTCAAGTTATAGAAAAGCATCTGGATTGTCCTCAAATCCCCTCCTGACTGCTGTCTAACTCGGTAATCATCCCTCTTGAGCAACAGGGTTGTCTCAAGCCGAGCAATGGGGCAACGCCGACTTCTTTTCAGCTGATGCCATTTGGGGCAAAGCACCTTCCAGTCAGAGAGGGAACAATTTGTGTCCTCAGTTTCGCAGGCCTGGGTGCAGCCCAAATCCTGCCTTTCAGCCAAGTTCAGAGGGTGCTGGCAGACACACACGCGACCTTCCGCTCATGGCCATGGGGAAGGACCCATCTTTGGCCAGTGGAGCTTCAGCAGGGCCACCTAAAGCAGCTCTGCAAACTAATGCGCTGATGCGACTCATTTCAGGTGGAAGGAAGAGCACAGAAAGCCTCATCTCAGCCTGTTAAGGCTCCAGAAATATAATTTCCACCTTATTTTTGGAGCCTGCCACTTACTGAGCATTGCTAAGGAGACCCACTTCTCTTCTGCACCCTTTTCTTTCACAAGCCCAAGTGCAAGGCTTGGCAATACTCCCTCACAGGATACATACCAAACAGCGTGCTGCTCCCTGTACAGTCATTTGAGCACGATGATAACTTGAAATCTTTTTTTTTTTTTTTTTTTTAAAGAGAAAAAAGCCTCTTCAATGGAGCAATTTTTACTCTTACAGCAGTTACAGCCAACCGCAGGGCTCTGCATCTGGTGCCTGCCCGTGTATCTCCTTCCGCTAAGGTGACAGCTACAGAGGAGTAGTTGAAAAAGTTTAAGCAAAAGATGTTTTGTCATTTTGTGAAGCGTTAACACTGCTCAACGTTTTTCAAGGACGTTACAACAACTCGGCTGTGGATGCAGACTTTCCAGCTTAAATTATGGATTTCATAATGCTCTGAACATGACTTCTGAAAAAGCAAACACCTCGGAGCGTTCCTCCTCTGCTCTCGCTGTGGTGCCCAAAGCCTGAACTAGGGAGATATTTGACTTTTCATGTCTAAGCTAAGGCAGTGGTGGGGAAATCCCCATTCAACAGAAAGTTGAGGAAAACCAACCCGAGCAGCTGAGTGTGAAAATTGCATGAAGTCCAAAGCCATCGAGTGTGAGCCTTAGGACAGAGAAACAGTCAGGCAAGTGCATAAATGCCTTCCACGTGTTCTGGATGGAAAGAAACTGAATTTTTTAAAGACTAACATGGAAACTGCTTTAAGCAATTTGTCATTTTCAATAGAGGTTCTGCAGTGAAAGAGAGATTTCGACAAGCTAAACAACTTCCTACCGGAGTGGCTGCATGCAATGTTTAAACTACCTCTTGCAGTCTTCTTAGAAAAGGAATATTTCTAATTTTGCCATTCAGGAAGACTTTGAAATGTCACTGACATTTGATTTGACCAGTCAAGAGGAAACGCGGAGTTGAGAGAAGGGGAAAACAATGCAAATACCACTCTGTATTTTTTAACTTGGTTTCAGGCAGCCTGCAATGTGCACATTGCTTATCTACCTCCAAAAGGGGGGAACTTCAGACATATTTTCTGCAAACATTACAACTTAAAGCTCACCTGGATATTACAAGGCATCAATGTGAAATATCATCTGAAAGAGCTGAGCCTGAGAGCATCATTTGCTAAACTTGAGCTAGAAACAATGTTTTCTAGCTCAAGTCCTCCGAACATGATCCACTGCAATGCATAATAATGCCGAGGTCTTTTCTACATCAGGGACTTTGAGGAAAAATAAATACGCAATAAATATTCCCCACTGCTTCTGCCACCGGTTCAGACAGCTATCAGCATTCAGCAGTGCTGCTGCTGTGTCCGAGTACGTGAAAGCTCTGTCCTTCAGAGGCCTTGATGAAGTTTTGTTCATCAGTTGGTGATGCTAACGGGAAGGCTTTGCCCATCTGGGAGCTCAGGGAGGCGCGGGCTCTGCCTGACCCGGCCCACAGGTTGCTGGGAAGATGCTCGAGGTTTATAAAAGCAGAGCAACAGGAGCAGGACAGCAGCAAAAAAAAATCAGCTGCGTGAATATTGTTTGTAAATCTGCAATCAATACCGGAAAAGAAGAACACCAGTTTTAATTAAAGTCTGTAAAAGTACTAAAATAAATAAAATCATATTAGGAAAAAATTTTTTACACTGGAAGGGTTATCAAGCATTGGAACAGGCTGCCCAGGGAAGTGGTTGAGGCACCATCCCTGGAGGTATTTAAAGGATGGGTAGACATAGCGCTTAAAGGTACAGTTTAAATTAGTGATGGTTTTTGTCATCAGGCTGATGGTTGGACCAGATGATCTGAAAGGTCCCTTCCAACCTAGGCAATTCTATGAGTCTAAAGAAGTCCCTAAATTTTTAAAGAAAAATTTTCAATCTTCCTGGTGAGCACAGAGCCCTGAACCTGCCAGGCGGGAGGTGCTGCAGGCAGCAGAAACGCTCTTTGTCAGAAATCAACCAACAAATTGTATCCAGCACCTCCCGAAACGGGCTCCAGCCGGGCAGCTGATGTAACCTTCCCTGCCAACTCAATTGCACCATGGAAAAACACATGTAGTCCCAGCCAGGGGCAAGATCCCATCCGGGCAGCTACCGCTTCCGCAGACGCTGTACAGAATGAGAGAATACCGAAAATAAAAATTAACTGCGACGAGCCCGTTTGGCAGCCAGGGGTTTCCTTGTTTTCCCCAGCATCCTCAGGGGAGAGCAGGCAGCACCGTTACAGCAAGATGCAACGAGAACTCACCCACTCGGGCTCAGGACTCACACCGGCACAGAGCACGGCAGCCCCAGAGCAGGGCACAGATAACCGGGCCGAGTTACGCGCCAGCGATGCTAAATCAATTTTAAATAGATTTTGGTTAATCCGCTGCAACCTTTTAACGGCGATGAGCTCTTCGGGATTGTGACAACTTGCCCAGCTTTTAGGCAAACAGCAATTTCCACACTGGTTTAGGCAAGCCTCAGCACTGATTATAGCATCTTCTACATACAGACAGAAAAAGCCCTCTGCAACGTGTTACGTTAGCACATGCTTAAATTTAAGCGCTCTCATTTTTACTGGGGCTTTTCTCATGTCTAACAGCTTCAGCAGATCCAAATTTATACACTAAACGCTTACCAGTTTGTGATGTGACCAAGATATCCTATCCCGGATCAGAACTACTTAAAAAAAAAAAAAAGAAAAAGCTGTATTTAGCTCCTGGAAAAACTGATATGTGTGTATTTCCAGCATCAACTAATACAACTGGAAAATTGGCAACAGAAAACAAAAATAAATGGAAAAGCCACCTTGGATAGTGTTTAGGCCATCTCTTCTACAGATAAAAATTTCAGCCTTTGACACGTTTTACAAGCACACAGTAAAAAACCTATAGGGTATTTTAAATGGAAACACTGTCATGGCAAACCTCCACCGGAGCAGGACAGCCTGGCAATGCTGAAGGGAGCTCCTCCACCTGAAGCAATTTATCCATTTCCACCGTTTTAATGTGGATCTGGGAAGCAGCAGAGCCCCAGAGCACAGCAATGGGGAGCGGAGAGTTGTGGGTCCATGACCTCGCCACAAGCATCCCGACCGAGTCACAGCCTTTGTGCTTGGCTTCCCCACTCCAGACATCACTTGGGGTCTTTTTAGCCTTCACTCTCCTTCTCCTGCAACGCATCCAGGCAGGGACAGCTCTCTGTGCACTGCCTGGCACGAGAGGGACCCAAACTTCATCAGGCTTGGAAGATTGCCATCGTGCATCCAAGTATTCACTACTTCTCCCACCCTCATAAAGGAATGACCTTCTGTTAAAGGGTAACTCTGTAGTGAGGGACCTAAATGCCACTTTATTGCCTTTAAAATGCCAGAAACCCGTGCGCATGGCGAAACTGGGCACCTTTCCGAGATAATGTTTATAGTTGTGGTCTAGCTTTCCCTCCTGCACTCTTGAAATGACTCACAGGGACCAAAGGTCTAGAGACAGCAGCGTTTGTCAGGAACAGAGAATCTGGATCTTCAGCAGCCACATCACATAACCCACTTAGAAAGCGAGGGAGGTCTCATGAACAAGCCATCTTTCAAAACCAACATGTTCCTGCAGATGATTTACAGGACAAGTATCGCCGAAACGCTTTCACCACGGGAACACCACAGAAACGAATTTAAATGTTTTTACAGGATGAGAGGCTGCCCATGCATCTCGTGATGAGGTAATGGGCATGAGAACGCTTCTTGGCCATAACGGTGGTGGTTTCATACTCTTCCTTTTCAGCTTTCAAAGAGCTGTGCCAACAACAAATTTTGCCACTTGCGACGGAATCTATGGCACTGGCTGTTTAACAGCTTGAGCTGCTGAGTCATGGGACTAGTTTCCATTAAAAAAGGGGGGGGAAAAAAAAAAAAAAAGAGAGAGAGAGAGACAAGAAGAAAAGATTCTGGAACTCTTCACCGAAGCAGCATTTGACAATATGAATACTAAGTGCAAAAATTAAATATATATATTCATACATACACACCAGTCACATGTTCTAACAGCCTCACTCAAGCCTTCAAACAATTTTGATAGGTGACAGACAATATTTTCACAAGCTCCTCCTCTAAGGCTGGATGCGGGCTGTGTATAGATATAAAACTTTCCCCTGTACGTAACCTCCCCCAGGAGCCAACCCTTGGACCAGCACAGCCCTGGTGTCCTCAACGCCCCATCTGGATTTTGCCCGCAGCCGTTGTGCACCTCCCTAGAAAGCCAGAGACAGACGGTTATTGGGGTTTAATTGCCTCGCTCCGCGTGCGGCAAACAAAGCTTCCTGCCACATGAAGGATTTATATAGACTATGGTTAAATTCAGATAAAAATACCTCCATGTGAAATTAGGTCAACCATTTCAGCCTGTCCATACGTCTTCATCTAAAACAAACAAAAACAAAAAACAAATCCAAAAAAACCACACCAGAAAGAAAAAGAAAATGGGGCAATACACCTATGGTAAATGTAGAGAAGTATTTGTCAGCTCCGATCTCCATTTGGAAACAGTCTGATTAATAACAGCAGATAGTAGGTGACAGGGAGGACTCCATAGCACATACAAACTATAAAAAAGTTGACAAAACACTATATACCATTGCTAAGCAAGTTTGGTATTTGCACGTAAAATAAACACACAAAGTTTGCTGGGGTACGGGCAAAAAGCAATCTAAAAACAACCAAAAAAGCCATCCCTCCCAATAAACAAACACCTTACTGATTTTCTTCAAACCCAACCGAACGGGTGACCCTCGGAGCGCCCCGCTGTGAACCCGGCGGAGCCCCTGGCCCTGCTCACGCAGACAGGCTGCTGCTGCTCCTCCCCGCCACAACCCGCGCACATTAAGAAGATATTCTATATTAGTCACTTCATTGTTTAAGGAAAAAATGCATACCAGGGAAAGCAGAAGGACACGATTCTTTGTTTTGCATCAGACTAATCCCTCTTTCGCCCTTAGGACAGGGAGAGAACAAAGCCTGGGCTGTACCGGGGGCTGCCAAAGCCCCATCAGGGTCCTGTCCCACAGCGCTTTCCCCAAGTCCCAGCCCTGCAAAGGGGAGACTCAGCTTGGGAGATGACAACGTCCCCAAATCCAGTCCAAATCCAGCCAAACCACAGACTTCTCCCCAGGATCACTGAGGATCAGCTACTACATCCCCATGCTGTGCCGGGGAGCCGTGTGCCTGTTCTCCATCGACAGCCTGGAGGAGCACAAGTTATTTTAGGCACCACATCCTAACAGGATATTCAACAGCAAAGTTGCACCCTATATTATACATTGATGTAGGCATTTAGGGTTCCCAGAACAAGAAGATGTTGGTATAGACCGCTCTGTCATCAGCTGGAAAGACAGCCGCACTCCTGGCTGGTCCTGGAGAAAGCACTCAACTACCTCTGCTTTTAGAGATGGTCTCAGCACCAGTAACAAATCCAGCAAAATCTTCCCTCAACCTGGTGCTTTTCGTATCTTTCAGTATCTTTTACGTATCTCCCGCTGCCCATCTCTCTCCACCTCTCCTTCAGCCATCCTTGGCTTCCCGCAAGGCTCCAGTGAATTGTTCTCCGGAGCAACCTCCTGTATCCCTGCCGCTTAGATTGCTAAGTGGGAGTTCTTCACGCACCTTTGGGAAAGGAGGAGGACAGCTTGTTCCTTGCTATTTTTAAGAAAAGTCTTTTCACAGTTATCCTGCAGCCCAGGTCCTCACCTGCCCAGTTCAGCCAGTTTGGGAGGCAACTTCCCCGCTCTCGTGCATCCAAAAAAAAAAAAAAAATAATCTGAGACATCTGCGTCTGTCATCAGTTTGGACTAACACCCACTTAGCACAGGATCTGCGCCACTGGAATAAGAGGAGTTGAACATCAAAGTTGGCTTTTTTTTTTTTTTTGAAAGTACACAATATCTGCACAGCTTTGTTTGTGTTGAGGGAGTGGCTGGATTTTAGGCAGCTTCTTTTTCAAAGGCTTTTTGTTAATAACTAAATGAAAACCCCAGAGTTGAGGTTTTCCCCTTAAAAAATAAGCCACTGTGATTAAGGACATGAAGAAAGAAAAGTCGGCCTCTTCCCAACCTAATTGTACTGAGGCACTGACTTCAGGGCTCCAAAATTACAGATGTATAATCCAAGACAATGAAGTCTTTAGTCAAGGATTAGCAAACCATGCAAAACTGATTCCTTATTCAAATGCCTTGCAATTGTAAGGGCATCTGTTCCACTTTGCAAGCCATCCCAAAGGCTTTGTTTGTTTTTTTTTTCCTGTTCCATTATGAAGACAGGGCACTTTGCATTATTTTCACACCGTGTAATAAGTGCTATTGTTTAGTCTAATAGGGGACAGTCAATGAAAACCAATAAATATTTTTACCTTATTTTTCTTTTAACTTAGGATACAAGCCCTCTCAAATGTAAAAACAGGAACTGTTCTCAGTCAAAAGCCAAGTCTGTAAAAATGTAACACAAAACGTCAGGATCTGAAGAAAAAAAAAAATACTTTGTTTCTTCAAGGTCTACTAGGGGCTGTTAAAAAAAAAAAAAAAGAAAAAAGAAAAAAAAGAAATTTATGTAGGTTTAAATAATATTACTAACACAAAACAGTTCAGTACAGATGATGCCAAAGTCAGGCCTGGGGACTAGCAGAGAGTGCGGTGCCATCATTCCAGCCCGTAGCAGCGGAATAGCTCTGGAAACCATTTAAAGTGTCACAGGAGGGAGGATGGATGGAGTGTCCGACCTTTGGAAACCGAAGAGTAGATCTCAACAAAAATATCCCAGCTACCCCGAGCCACGCTGCTCCTGCTGGCCCACCTATTTGCTCTAGAAGGAAAAGCAAAAAAGAAAAATAAAGGGAAAAAAAAAAAAAAGAATAATCCAAATCTGCCAACATACCAGCCCAATGTAAAAGCTGCCAAACTGCTCTGGAAACAGGCAGCCACAGCTTTCTATCAGATCAGTAGAAAACAAACTCTGGCTGATAGCCCAGGCTCGGGTTTGTTTCCCAACACCAGATCCTTGTGGAGAATCCCCAAACTTAAGCCATCAAGTGCGCTGAATTCGTGGACCTCTATGGGACCGCTGGCTCTGGCGGGACTCGGAGCCTCACCTGTCAAACTACCACAACAGCTATGGCAGAGCAAGTTGTGCAAGACTGAAATACAAAGTGAGAAAACAAAATATCAAGTGCCAAGAGAGACAGAGAAAATGATGATAGCGGTGAAAATTATGTTTCTGCAGGAGCTGGTCTTGCATGCTCAGCAGCGCTGTCACTCAGCGCCGAAAAGCTGCTGTTTTCTCTGTCCTGCAAGTGGTGCCGCCGGTGACAGGGTAAGGGGAGCGGACAAGATCCTCATAGATCACAGGGGGGATGACCCATCCCTGTGCCCTTGGTGAAAAAAGGTCACTTGATACTCAGTTTCTAAAAGGCAAAACCAACATTTTTTCCACAGCTGAGATAGAGAAAAAACTCTGCAGAGACACAGAGCGAGAGGATCATGAATTTTGCTGGTCCGGGAGTTGGATGCGGAGCTGGAAGGAGGTCAGATGGGATGGAGGAGTCTGAGTGCCAGCCCTCCGAGTACCACCGACTGCTCACGGTAAGGATCCCTGCCTTCAGCTAATGTTTTCTCTCAAATTCTTCATAGTCCTCCTATAGATCCATGGCGCTTGCTCATACAGAACCAGTACTCCAGGCTTTTCACCAAGAAATTTAAGTCATTTGCAGCACACAAAGATCAAAACCCGTACGCCTTGATTTATGCGTTCCACTCAAAGTCAGGGGAAGCGTAAAAAAAAAACAAACCACACACCTGAAATAACTAGCAAGCATAGCTTGTGTCTGGATGAAAGGAAAGCAATGCAAATAGCAAACCTGGACAATTATTTTTAAAAACCTCAATAGAGGTCCCAAGGATCCCACCTTTGCCCACAGCTCAGACCTTGCTAATGCGAGAGAAAGAGCCCTTGACGCAGCAGCATCTTCTCCGTTTCCACACTACCTTCAAACTGAGCAACGCTGAAGTCTAACAAGTGAGGGACGTTGTTGCCCAAATCATCAGTTCATCAGTTCTGCACACCCACAAAACTGCTACTCAGAAGATCTTTACACCTTAATGTAGCCGCCCTCGGGCAAGCGTTTTCCCCGTGCATGTATATGCTGCCAAAGGAGTAGGGGTATTTCTCAGACGTCAGATAGAGAGAGAGAGATACAGAAACAGCAGAGAAAGATCCATGACCGATTACAGCCTGAACCAGAGGAAAATGACAATCCCAAACATGGGAACACAATGAGCTATTGATGGTTTGGCTTTCAAACCTGTCAAAAAGAGTTGTTAAATGTCTAACAAGATACACGCAAGATGAATCTTCCATCTCACAATAACAGGTCAATAATTCACTCATGCAAAAGTTCTAAGTCAGTTTTAAAAAACAAACCAAAACAAAACACAGGATGGTTTTAACATCTTATTTTGCAATGATGCTGAATGACTGCTCCTAATTAGACTGTAATTGTGACTTAATTGCGCTGTGATCAGACTGGCCATAAAGAGGGAGCCTGGAGTCCCATCAAAATGGGTGGAAAGATTAACCTTATTGTGGACAACATAATCCCATTTCATGCCATTGAAAGGATCATATTAATTCCTCAAAATTTTTATAACAGCAAGGATGTGGCACTCGGACTGTAACGCCCATCTCTGGGGTGCTGCCTCATGGCTCTGGAGAGGATGGATGACTGGTTTGCCACAGGCGGGATTCACCTCTAAATCCTGCCAAGTACCACACTGTAAATTCAGGCATAGTAAAGCTAAGGTCTTCCTCACAGCAGTATTTTAATACACAGACACACACATTTCACAACTACTAAATGCTGCTTTAAAGAAAGACTACTGATTTGTAGCAAAATATATTAGAAGCGATGCGAAAGAGAGATCCTGCCTTTTTTTATTTTACGTTTCAGTAGTGACCAGCCCTGCACAACGCTCAGGGTCGGCATTGAAAACGGGCCTTTAGAAATCTAGAACGCATGAACGTCTCTCAGGGTTTTGCATGGTGAATCTTTCACTCCACTTCAAATCCACTTGGGTCCCAAAAGAATTTAGGCCAAATGGAAAAACGACTTAAGCGAATTCACTGCGCAAGTGACCGGCACTACGTGAAGACCAAAGGAAAACGCTTTTTGGAGCTCGTGCGTGAAGCTGTGGAAGTAAACTCCTAGGAAAAGCAAGGGCTCGGTCTCTAAGCAGCTTTTCCCTTCTCTGGCCCAATGGAGGCAGCTGCCCGCAGGTTAAAGCTCTGCTACATCTCAGGGAGGGATTCGTGCAGCCGCGCTCCCTTTGCCCCTCTGCAATGCCAGGCACCAGCATCCCTCAGCGTGGGATGTTCGGCGTTACCCACTAACAAAGCCACACTCTGCTTCCTGGTGTTTGCTAAACTACTGAACACACAGAAATTTACAGATGAAACAATGTCTTTTTTTTTTTTTTTTAAAGTGGTCTACAAAAAAAAAAATATCCAAGACAGCAATTCCCTCACCCGCTCTCTCAAGAAAGTAAAAGGAAAAGGTCCAAATACCAGCTCAGGCAAACTTTTGGAAAGAAGCTGGTTTGGTTCAGACTAGTACACGTAACCGATTTCAACATGTCATGATCTCCTCCTACAGCAAATGCCAGCCTGACATTGAAGCATTGAGCCCCTGCACCGTGTTTCAGAATTTATCTTCGGGTCAAGTTAATGTTTGAAAAGAAACAACTGCAGCTGATAGCGCTGGGTAAACAGTGACTGTTTCTGTTTGGGATCACGCCTGCTCCCATTAACCCTGTGTAGGGATAAAAAAAAAAAAAAAACAAAAAAAAACAACAAACAAAAACCCACCTCACAGCTCACCACTCCTCCCTGCCATGAGACCATCCCAGCTGCAAAGTACTATGAAAATTATTAATTAATTATTAATTGCATAAACTGACCTCAACACCTTCTGGTTTCAAAGTGATTGGTCATTCAGAGCTTGGGATCCCAAGACTTTTTAGGGAAGTAAAACATTGGACAGAAAACTAAAAAACAATTTAAAAATAAGCGTACAAACATAATAGCTTCGACACTTTCCCATACCAAGCATCTGGCTTGGTACAATTTGGCACAGGTCATCTAACCAAGGAGAAAAATAAATAAATAAATAAATGGCCACAATCTGAAATCTCTCTGAATGTGTCCATCTCTCACTGAGGGGGAAAGAAAACCCACACCCCTTGCCTTAAAATACTTTAATTTGTTATAGGTACAGCCTTAATTCTTCCCCTGTGAAGAACAGCATGACAAACTTTTGTTCGGGATACATAAGAAGAGTGTGCCGATTTTATTATTGATTTATCCAAGTGAGCTATTTTGGAAAACATAAAGTGTATTCAAGGAAGCCACAATATTCACAATACAGCCGAGAAATCATTGTGTTAAGGCAACGCAAGCTTTACACAAGCATACGTGACCATTGCTCCTATAATCCAATCTATTAATTCTATACTTACAGACCAAGTAATAATAAAACTGCATTTATTAACTCCATGGGAGTTAATTGCCAATTTCATCAGAATTTAGGCACAGATGTAAGATGGAAACAGTCAGTCATAAAAGCACTACATGTTAACTGAGCTTTTTTTCACACATTTGACAGTTCTGAAAGTTACTAAGATACATGGCAGCAGATTCTCCCTCTCTCTCCCCAAAAACCAGGCAACTATAGTGGTGTATTTTTTTTCCTCAAGTATAATACCAAAAAAGGGAGCAATATGGAGAAAAGAAAGGAAAAGCTTCATAAAAGTTTTTTAGCTTTCCTCACTCTTTCTCACGGGGTAAGGGAAGGACCAAGAAATCCCATACGAGCAGTATTAATTACTGTTATTCCAATTAAAAGAATTCATATAGATTCCCCCTCTTTGTGCTTTGTGGGAACCTAGTCAAACTCATGACTCACAAAAGCAAGAAAAATTACTGCATGTGGGCCTGTAAGTCTTTAAACCCTAATTTAATGATAAAGGCCATGCATAACCTATTCCACCTATGTTTCACATCCTAGTCCCTTCTCTTCCACCGCATGCAAGGTCAGAACAGTTATTTTCTCTGTTCGTGCTTGCAGATGACTGACTTATTTATAGTAAATTTCCTGTTTTTCCAGCCTTGTAAATGTCATACAAAATACACAAGGCAATAAAACATACACATTTCCAGGCTAATATTGCCCTAGCACTTCAGCGCCCGTCGATTAGGCACTAAGAACTGGGAAGAGGAGGAGAATCATAGTTAAAAATGTGTTTACAATCTTATCTTCACACTCCTTCGCTGTCTGCTCTAGTGCTACGCACCTCCTGTTAAATGACAGTTGCCATCCCCGTAATGAGATTTTTAATCAACATAGAAGTACTGCATTTTAATTAAAACACTCTCCTTTTCTACGCTTATGATCCCGATCCACGAGGGAGTTCCCCGCTCTGCGCAGAACAGCGTGCAGATGCCAGGCTCTCATTGACAGGCACAGGGAGCTGCTTTCCAGACCACAAAAATATTTAATGATTTTTAAAAAAATATATGTTTTTCAGTTTGACATTCCAGTCTAATAAAGCCTTAAAAAAAAAAAAAGGGGGGCGGGGTGGGGGCAAGGGGAGGGGAGGGAAACTACAATCCCACAGTAACCCGGGGCTTGGTTTTGACCTCTGGATGAGGATGGTCCAATGTTCGAGTGCCTGCCCTGATTCCAGGCAGGCTTTTGAACCTTTTTCTCCCAGCTTCCAGGGAGTTGGGAGAAAACCCAATCAGTGTGCCAAAACTCAGCTCTCTGCCCCTTCTTTTCACCAGATCCTGGAGCCGAGACACACTTACCACCAAATTCTGTCATTTCTGGTGTGTTCCTGTGACATGTTTTTATTTATACTAAAAAGTGTTTCCAAAATAACAAAAAGTTTAATCACAAACTGCTGGGTTGGGAAGGTGCTTTTTTAAGTACCTTCCTCCATCCACTGACACTGATCACGTTGCAACATCAGAAGCTGTACTTTAACACTTCTGCTAAAACAATCACTATGCAAAAAAAAAAAAAAAAACCCAAACAAAAAACCAACCCTGCCTAGTTTCCTCATACTTTTCTCTTTGCTTTTCTCCCCCTCCTGCCTGGGCAGGGAAACCAGCAGGCTCAGTTTCCCTCCCCACTTCCCAGCAAAGCCGAGAAAACACAACAGGGAAAATACACATTTGTTTAAAGGAAACTGGTTTTGTTGGGAGTTTGACACTGTTTGCTGGAGTATTTGTACTGACTCTAGGAAATAACTAGCCATGCTTCGGTTCATCAGCTCCAGGGCGGTTTTGAGCTGGCATCGCCCCAGAAAGGGGAGCAGGTGGCAGGGGAGGATTGCGCAGCACAGCTCAGCTCCGACACCCCATCGCTGTGATCTGCTCCGGAGGTTTGAAGGATGGCTGTGAACCAAGTGCCTGCAGCCTTTGGGCTCTGCTCATCAGCGAGGCTAGGGACAAGACTTCAGGTGATGGTCCTGCCAGCAGACCATAAATTTTGTCCTCAGCAACCAGCTAGGTTGAACCAAGTACTGAAAAAAACCACCAGCCACAGCAAAACCCTCAACTTCGGGATGCACACGCATCTGGACAACAAATAAACTTTTCTCTAAGGAATCTCTTGGGCGATCCGAAGAAAGCTTCCCTTCCTTCCTCCACTTGGAGCTGACCCAGGGGCACCTCTCCACCCCGCACACCTCTGTGTGTGCCCGGCCGCAGTCCTGCTCATCCGGCCCACCTGACCATCCTCAGCCGCAACAGTAATAGTCTCCTTGCACTAAACGCAAGTGCTGCCCTGGAAATCACAAGCCCATTAGCCAGGCCTGTTACACTAACCTGTTGAGCAACTGTTGCGTGTACACGGATGTGAAGTAGCTTTTTTTTTTTTTAAAAAAAAAAATCTCGCATGGGAGGATTCTTCCGATCCTCTTCCCTGGCCAAACGGGAGAACTACCTGTGTGTGCCTTCACCTGTGCACTGCAGGGCTGGTTTGCTCTAGGTGAGGGCAAACAAAGAGGGGGGGGGAAAAAAAAAAAAGCAAATCCGAGCTGACTTTCAGCCAGAGAGGGGAACTGCCCTGGCAGGAGGGTCACAGCTTTTCCCATCCCCAGGCAGGCAGCCCACAATCACATGCCGCACTTTTTGAACAAGACTCCAGTCATCACCCAGCAGCGCTGGAAAGGATGCTCAGCTGCTGGAGGAGGGAATTTCTCCCACATTCCCCCAGCTGCGGGTCTGCCTTGGCCGCTCCAGGGGTCAGCCCCGGCCACGGGGCTTCTCCCCCTCCCCCCCAACACCCGTGGGTGCCCACGCAGGGAGCACTGGAGGCTCTGCCGTGCCTTAGGGGAAAAGTCTCACGCAATTGCTCGCTGTGCTTAACGCGGGCCAGGAAACTGCGGGGAGGCCCCGGGCCGAGTCAGGGTGAGACGGTGCCCGCGGTAAAGGCGCGCACACGAGCGCGTGCAAACGGGGGTGCACCGCCACACGCAGCGCGTGACTCCTGCGGGGTCCTGTGCCGCCCCGAAGGGCTAACGCTCGCCTCTCCCTTCTATACAGCACTCGCCCTTGGCCACCCAGCACCACGAGAGGGGTTCTCTACCACCCCGGCGGGCAGCGCGGAGCGGGTCCCCCGCGTCCCGTCCCGTCCCTCCGCGGCCCCGCTCGCACCTTGTCGGACGGCTTTCACCACGATGGGGTCCTTGCAGCTCCGGATCACCTCCAGCACGTCGTAGAGCGGCAGCCCGGAGACGCGGACCCCCTGCACCTCCAGCAGCAGCTCCCCCTCGCTCAGCGCCGCCTCGCCGTCCCCCACCACCGCGCCCGCGTAAGGAAACTCGCCGTGCTCCGCGCCGCCGAGCAGGGCGAAGCCCAGCTGCCCGCCGGGCCCGCGGGTGAGCGAGCACTGCCGCACTCGGCTGGCCCAGTGGTTCTTCTTCTGGACGACCCGCGACATGGTGCTGCGCGGCCCTCCGCGCCCGCGGGAGCGCGGTAAGCAGGTGCGCAGGGGGCGCCGACCCGCCGCCTCATAGACCGACCCGCCGCCGGCCCCTCAGGCCATCCCCGCCGGCGCCTCGCGGGGCCCACATGGCTCCGCGCCCGCGGAGGGCGCGCGCCCGCCCCCCGCCGTCCCTCTCCCGTCTTATTTAAAAAAAAAAAAAAATAAATAAAAAAAAAAGCGCTGAAAAAGCAAATCCGGCTCTTCCTCGCCTTCCCGCGCTGCTGTTTTGTTTCGCTGCGCGGGGCGCGGAGGCGGCGCCTTTCAGGCGCTACAAAGCCCCGTTTGTTTTGTTCCCCTCGGGTCCGTCCCGCTCCGCCGCGCTCCGCTCCGCTCCGCGCCGCCCGGCGCAGGCGCCCTGGCCCAGCCCGCCCCGCCCCGCCCCGGCCCCCGCCGCTCCCCGCGTCCCGCCCCCGGCACGGAGCGGAGCGGAGCTGAGCGGCCACCCTGGGCCGGCCCCCGGCCCTCCCCGGCCCCCTCTACTCCGCGGCCGCGGTGCCGGTGCGCGCCCCGACTCTGCGCCCACGGAGAACTTTTCCAAAGGGAAAAGTCGGTGCCCGCGTGAAACCCCGCAGCGGGAATCGTTCACCTCCGGGGAGGGGCTCGGGGAGGGTTCCCCGCACACGGCTCCGCTGGGAAGTTCAGCCCCTGGAGATGCTCGTGTTGCAGGGGAAGAGGGATGGCGATCCTTTGCTTTCCCTGGAGGATTTCGAGGATTTTTCCAAGTTGCAAACCTCCAGGATCACTGCTCACCTGCACTTTCCAAGGGGTTGTTACAGGAGAGGATGCGATGAAGTTACAAGTCCTCAGGAAAAACTTGCACAAGCCCGTCATTAAAATGGTATCAAAGCGCTTGCACATAAGCCTGAGTGAAAGCTACGCTCGTGTCCTTAGTTCACCACTTCTCAATATTTTAGTGCTTGAATTTGCAATGTTAATTACATTCTCACATGTTATTTTCCCCATGTAATTGTTTAGAAGCTGGACAGACCTACAGCAAGGTCTGTCCGGCGGGGAAAGGGAAGCGCATCCATTTGTTTGCCCTTGGCTGCAACTCTTCAAAGTTACCCAGAACTGGTGCAAAACTCAAAAGGGGAAAATAAGTAAGTGCTCACATACCAGCTGTCCCTTCCAGGTCATGCTCCGTGCTTCCAAACCTGAAAGCCAGGGCTCATTTTGAGCAGTCTTATGCATGACCGAACCCCTTCCAGCAAGGAATTCAGTTGTCAGATGTGTGTGCGCCCTATTTTGCTGCTAATCGGGACTGAGAAGTGACACAGGGAAACAAAGCGCCTGGGTTCCCTTCCTGCGCTGCCCCAACGCGCGCTGTGCCAGCACAGCCCGCAGACTTTTGCTGCCGTCTACATTGCGCTCTTGTCTCACATCTTTCAAGCCATGCGTGTACCGAAATGATGGGCGATGCAGGAGAGCCGGCAGGCTCGGGGAGCCTGCATGCGGTAGCTGGGGATGGAGCTCAGCCTATTGTCCCCCGGTGCTGGCTGAACTGCTCAGCCGGGCTTAGCTCACAGACCTAAGAGGGGTGACAGGGTGCCCTTACCTCTGTCCTAGGTGAAATAGGGGAGCCTGTCCTGCCCCACACCCTGCATCCCCATCACTCCTTTCCCCCCAGCTGAGACCTTTCATATGGCTATTTCCTAAAATCCCCATCGCTGCGGGCGCTGCCCAGCAGCCGCAGAAGCCACCGTCCTGGCCCGAGTGGCATGGCCACCTCCAGGCAAGGGAACGGGAACGCTTTGTCCAATGTCAGGCAGCACAGCAGTGAGTCAGCTCCCTCCCCTGTGCCTCGGGCACCTCTGCCCAGGGAAGCAGATGGGATTGCCGGTGCTCAGAGAGTTGGAATAAGAACCTGAGCCCCTTCCAAGGAGCGGGGCAGAGCCTGCCTTCCTGGGTATGAAGGGCAAACGGACTCATGAAATTCAAATTACCTGCTGTGTCTAGCCCTTGTTTTCTTCCATCTCTCCAAGAGGTTTCTTTCCATTTGGAACTTTAATACTTCATTTTCACACTTAAAGCTGTGCTCATCCCTCATGTTTGAGCAGCAGTAACTGCCTTACGTCTGCTTTCACTGGCTCTGCGACCAGCTACCCAATTTGTCACTTTTAGGATCACAGCATGCTTTTTACTGTGCCTTGACCAGTAAAAACTGTGCCAGTGATGAGAGGAATAAGTGCTCAGGAGGCCCGTGAACCCCGAGGAGCGGCAGCATGGCTAGCGGGGAAGGGTTCCCATCTCATCTGCACGCCAGCTGATAGTTGTGTCACCCGCGCGAGCTCACAGTGCGCGGAGACTCTTGTTCACAGCTGAGAGCTGGGTGTGACGTATTTTCATCACCATCGGTTTGCAGGATGTGTTATGTGACAGCCCTGCTAGGCTAAAATTCATCTGGGATCCATGTGAGTATCACATGAGCTGTGGCTGCCGTGAATAGATTTTACAGAACTACTCATGCCTCACGGAAAAATTTTTGAAAAACACCATTTAGAAAAACAATTTTGCTAGTAAGATTTATGAGACGACAGATTTCTAAGGGCCGTTTTCTGTTTGCTTACAAACACTGCAACACTAACGCAAGTGTGAGCTGTTCCGGTCGTAATCCTAACGCTGTACTCATGTCTGGGCCACTTGTGTTCCCAAAAATTGTCGTTGCTGGTAATTAACAAAACCCGCAAACCTCAGCCAGAACTTTCTCTTGACTTCAAGACTTTCCCTTCAGTTTTCCTCCATGACCAGCTTCTTACCATTTTATCTCCTGGTTGCATCCAGTAAGGACCAGTCGGTCAAGCCGTTAGCCAGGATAGCTCTGGATGCTGGAAATTGGCGTCACTTGTGACAGCTCACGTATAGCCCAGATTTTTCATCATCTTCATTCCTGACCCTGCGGCTGCCCAGCAGCTTACTGCGGCAACAAGACGATTTTGGGACATCGCTGCTCCAGCCACCTCTATTAAAGGAAGCCCTTGCTCAGCCATTAACAGTGCGGCACCCGTGACCCATGGCAGGGCTGCTCCTGCCCAGAAGAGTCCCTGACGCCAGCCCGATAAATAATCAGGTTGTTATACCATACAAAAACCTGTCTTTGCATTTCAGCGGCGCAGCGTGGCCTCTCTCCCAGGGGAGGGTGGTCCTGCCTTTGCAGGGAAGTGACTTAATGATTAACAGACCGTCTTCACCTCTAACTGCAGTTCTAATAACAATACCCTCCTTTTTGCAAGGGTCTCTGAGCACTTTATGAACATTCATTAATGAAGCTTCTCAGGGCACCTGTGGAACAGCTGAACATTAACTCTGGGCAGGGAGAAGCTCGGGCACGTCCCTTGTCCGAGCACAGCTGGCTGCAGCCATCCTGTATCACCTGCAGCGGCTGGTCCAGCACCATCTCACCGGGGATGGCACGCTCTCGACAGCTCACAGCCCAGGACAGCCCTGGTTGAGCCAGGTTCAGGCCAGCTCAGAGCTTTCAGCAGGGCCCAATTCCCTTGCTCTGTTCTCTGCAGTCACCGTGGTTTGGTGACCCATCCGTCAGCCGCCTGTAATCTCTTGGGATTGGTGGGCTGGTGTTTTCTTCCTCCTTCAGAAGGAACCCTGCACGCTTTGGGCCTCACTGCAAACACACAACAGCCGCTAAAATGCTTCTTTCAAATAGGATATCGACCCGCGGTCTCAGTCTCATAAGCACCTCTGAAATTTCATGCTGTGTCCTGGATTTTAAAATGGGTCAAAGCTCCCCCAAGCATCAAATAATTCTCTCAAATTTCATACTAAAACTAGAGAAAACCACAGTTTTACTTGTTTTGGGATAAAAAAAACCCAAACTTGTCTAGTGTCTGAGAACGGTGTGGGTTTCTGGCAGTACAGAGCCCTGTGCCCCCATCAGAGAGTGTAAAAAAAAAAAAAGATGACAATGATTAAGGCTACAAACAGAAGTACAGATTATTTAATACAGAATTTATTCTGAATTTCCAGCTAAAACCCAAACCCTCAATACTTTGATCACAGGCCTCAAGGTTTTGCAAGCCTGAGTATGTGGATCTTGGGAGGAAAAGAGACTTTAAACATGGCCCAGCCTTTCAGACATTGAGGTTTCCTGTTGGTACACTCACTCTTCCAGCATCTGCCAGTGGGAAAACCACGTATTGCTGTATTTGCCAAACAGGAATTGTTATTCATAGTAATCCCACCTAACTTTGATCAGGGAAGAATTTTTTGTGTGGCATCCAGCGTTTCTGGAGAAGCTGGTACCGCCCTCTGGTAGCAAGGAGGAGCCAGGATGACGCTGCTTTGAGTCCTGGCTCTGGCAAACGCTTCAACTACTGACTCAACTCCAGATACCGCTTGAACCCTGCGTTTGTAGAAAACCTCCCAAGTGTCAGGCCACAAGCAGTTCTGGCTGGAGCCACAGAGCAGCCAGCGCGGACAGGTACTGCCTGAGGTTGTTTGCAGAGTTGGGCCAGCAAGCTCCATCCCCAACGGCAGCACCTTGCATGGGACATCTCCAGCCTCCCGCAGCAGGGTGGCTGGGTCCCATCCCATGGCTCGCTCCCCAGAGTGAATCTGTGACCACAAGATGCTAAGAAGAAAAAGAAACTCACCCCTTACTGCATCCCTTGTGTCACCTTCCTCTACAAGTTATTCCAATATCATCACACACGGTGGAATATAAAGCTGAAGATCAATCTCATAACCATATTAAGACACTCTGGGGTGTATTTTATAGGGCCATTAATATAATTCTTGGGCGGTTAAAGTCACCCCCAACATAAAGTAATGGCTCCATAAAACATGGTCTGTCACATCCTATGGCTTAAATAACACACAACAGGCCGGGGATATTGGGATGTTGTTGAGCTCATTGGGTAGAAGCACAAGGGCGCAGAGCGATGGCCTGGCAGCAGGTGCGCCCTTCCCAGGGATGCTGGCCTCGAGGTGTCTTACAGATAGCGTGAAACCAACAGCCATTATAAGAAGAGAGATTCTTAAAAAAAAAAAAAAAAAAACAAACCAAAAAATCCTACACAATTAAAAATCATTAGCATTTGTGCTCCCTGAGTTTATTAGGGTTTTTTTCAGACGTTTCTTCCCTGCAGAAGCTGTTGCTATTCCAGGATAGGATTGCTGTGGGTGCGGCTTTTTGGCAAGGAGGGAGTCAGGCTGCTCCCAGCCTTGGAAAGCGCCCGAGAAGTCAGGAGCGGAGGGGAGAGGGTACAGCCTGTTGGTTACAGCAAGGATCAGATTGGCTTTGCAAGGGAAGCTGAGCCTGCCACACGTTTTGACTTTTATGAATTTTAGGCAGATTTTGTAGGAGTGGAGGTGTGGTACACACAGGAGCATTTCCAACTACTATTTCCAAAAAGGAGAAAAAAAATTTGAAAAAGTCTTTACTTTTCTAGTCTTTCTTGACTCTGATCTAGTCACAGAAGGAGCAAGTTCCTGCCCTTATTCTGGTAGATACTAAGTCACATTCTTCCCTAGGAATTTTTCTTTTGCTATTTTAATGGTTCCACACGAGTTACCAGAGACTTTTCAGTAGACAATAGCTCTGCCCTGCTAAGATAAGCTATCCCAGTGCATCTGTTTCAGCTGATAAACCTCCCCACTTTCTGCTTCTGCTGCTCAAAAAGGAAAAGGGCTCACATTTGTGCTCGACTCAACTATCCAAGGCACCAACACTCACCTAAACTCACTTCAGACCCCGAGAGTCTCCTTTTCTCCTCCTTTGTTACCCTCCTCCTTCCCTCTGCAGACACATGGAGAGCCACATCGCATCCTCAAACTCCACCACCAGCTCTTCTGAGACTAATGGAGATACCACTCCCCGTCCTTCCCCCGCTTTCTACACAGTACCACCTCTCTTGTCTCACACTCTGTATCTCCTCTCTATTTTCTCTATGTATCTTCAATGCATAAAGCTTGCTATTCTTCCCTCCTAAAACTCCTGAAAACTAGCAGGAGACAGCTAAATTGGGAAAGACTTCTGCTATAAGTCTTTATGGCGCCATAAAGAAGAGGCAAAGTCTGAACCTTTCAAAGATGCCGCGTGTTGAGTAAGTTGATAGTCCCTTGTGATGGATGTGTATTTGAGTCTGTTGGCTTAAATATAGGAAAAAAAAAAAGCAGGAAGAAAAAGCTTGGAAAAACTCACCTCTCCCCATAGCACAGCCTGGTTCAAACGGCTTGTGTGGAGCTAATTAAAGGTGTCAATCTCATGATTTGGTTCGAAAATAAAACTAACCACAAAGACTCAGTTTCCCAAAACTAACTGGCACACGGGATTGAGTCAGTGCAGTGTCTTGTCCACCAGCTCCACTATGCAGGTTTTTTTCTTCAAAAGTGAAGAACTGAAGCACAGAGTATTGACAGCAATTCTGCATACAGAATAAACAGCAGAAATCCCTTCCCACCCAGTAAAAACCCTAAATGGGGAAAAGATTTCTATGATAGAGAATTGATTTCATCCTTGCAAAAAAAAAAATTGCCCAAGTATCCTCAATCAGATTAAAAGAAATATACTAATAAGTAGCAATAAGGCATGATGATGGGACAAGCTGAGGTTTTGGAAAGGAGTTCCTCTGGAGCGGTACCGATGCGCTCTTCCTTCAACAGTGAGAAGTAGCTGGGAGGTCCCTCTCTGGATCATAATTATAATTCTGGCAAAAGCCACGACAGACAAGGCAGCAACACACAGCACGGCCCCGATCCTGCAGCCATCTGGGGACTGGCTTCGCTTTGCTCATAAGAGTAATTTACAGGCATCAGACAAGCCACATGTGTAAGGCTCAGCACACACATAAATGTTCTCAGAAGCAGAGCCAATTAACACACCACAAGATATCACTCGGTGATTTAGAAGATATACAAACCCCTTCTTGCTTTTTGAAGCACTGAAGCAGAAGCATTCTCGGCGGTGTCTGATGCTGTATCTTCACAGAAACATCCCTGATCAGCTTACCGCTTGTTCGTCCCACAAGAGCATCTTTATGCTAAAGCAGCGTCTACTGCACGTACGGGCTTGGTCCAACAAAAGCAGCATCTTGGATGTGAGGCGCTACCCCTGCAGTGCCATACCCCCTATGGAAAGATTAGGATCATCATTACTATTTATATATAATAACAGCCAGAAGCCTTGGCTGGGATAAATGGCTCCCAGGGCTAACTCAGCCAAACACGAAGGGAGATGCTCCGTTTCTCCAAGCAGCTCCAAAGAGGAACTCGGGGCCTGGGAGCAGGTCAGTGGCAGTCGGGATTAGGATTCCCGACTCCCTGCCTGGCGTCCTAATATTAGCTCGCATTGTCTCCCAGCCCGTCTCATCATTCTTTCACATGAACCGCAGGCCCGAATTAGCATGTCTTGCTGCATAATCTGCCAGCCCGTCCTGTGTGTGCTAAATTAGTCGGGGACTGAGCAAACATTATGGGAACAGCGTATGTGGGCTAAGTTATTCCTACAGCATTGTTCGCTCTCTATTTTCCTAGCATCATCACAGAAGTATGATGGGCCAGATCCGGGAGCTGTCGGCTCTCTGCTTGTTCGTGCTCCAGCCCGGTATCGCTCTCCAGTGCGGCGCAGAGATGAAAGCCGGCTCAGCTGGGAGCCAGCTTTGGGAAGAAGTGTTAACACACAAACTCCAGTTGGGTGGCAGATGAGCAGACCAAGCAGCGAGTGGCAGCGCTCGGGCTTGTACGGCCGCCAGCCCGTCCCCACGGCACACGTCAGCCTCCTTGGTGTGGTATTTACAAGCTTCCTTCCTTGTTTCGTGTTCGGCAACAGGCTGATCGGCTTTAATCTGCCACGTGGGCTTCTTATCTCATCATGTCCTCCAGCTGTGAGCTCAGGGCTGTCCATAAAAACATACAGCACCCAGCACAACGGGGCTGTGGGCTGATGGTGTTCCGAGCCAGTGCCCACAGCGAGTTTCGGTTGGCTTCCAGTCAAGCTCCTCCTGCTACCAGGGGCCGATAGCATTAATTTCCATCACATTCATTATCCTCGCGTGGAGCAACCCCCGGCTCTGTGAAGCAGGGCTTTAATGAGAAGCAGATATGGGGAAATGGCAAAAAATCCCATCTTGACTCTGGGTCACTTGGTAAATAGCCACCACCTCCTCCCCAGGTAGGGGAGTGCCTGCAGGGCACAGAGGGTTACGCAGAGCAGCAGGTAAAATGAGAAGGGGAGGGCGTGGGAGAACCTGGACCTCCAGGACCAGTCACAGGACTGGTTTTATAAGGTGCATGCAGGGTCTTGGACAGCAGCAACTGAAAGACAAGCGACTCATTGAATATTATCCCTTTCTGGCAGCAAGATCAGTGCAGTCAATTAGCTGTAAAATCTGAATCATGTCTCTGGCAGGCAGGCTCGAAGAGGAAGCAGCTCCACCTTCCTGCTCTGCCCAGCGGAGGTCAAAGTGTCCACTGCAAAGCGTTCTGCCAACAGCAGATTGCCAGACCCGTCACCAGCAGCCACCGCAGTGGGGATAAATCAGGATATTGCTCCCACCACGCAGCAGGGACAGCTCTACTCCCAGTCCTCAGCATGAGGTCATGGAGGCTTTCCACAATCCTAGGACCACTTAGCAAAACCCTGTGCAAGATGTCCGTCCACACAGCGCCATGTATGGATGGACATTGTATCTCCCGTACATCCTTCCACACCATTTTGCTGCTAGGCTCATTTCGTTTTTATTGCTGTAGAACTAAGTCTTAACACTCCTGACTTGCATCAAATGAGCTTTTAGTTGAAGATCCGGATCCATGGAAACAGAATTGTGTTGTACCGTGACAGACACAGTCCACTACCCAGCAGAGGACCAAAACGGGGAGAACGGAGCCATCAGACGATGACCCGCAGTGAATTACTCATGCCTGCTCTTGGGAGCTATTTCTCCCCGATGACTCTTTGGAGACAACATCTGGAGCAACAGAGTTGTCTCTGCATTTCTAATATGCTGGCTATAACGCTGTTCCTGGCATACGTGTTCCCAGTTTCCACCTCCTCTGTGTGTCACTAGGTCCCACATCCAGCCTTACCGCTGGAGAAGAGTGGTCTTTGTCCTCCACAATACAACAGGGATCAGGGTCCGGGCATATTAGCAAAGTCGAAGGCTTGCTTTGGACAAGGGCCAATTTCAGCATGTCGATAATTTATAAAAACAGCTTGCTCTCCAGCCAAGCAAGTTTCAGTTCCTAGATGATTCAGCAGGAGTGCTACAAGGAAATATGGATGTGAAAAGTCCCCGTAGGAATTCCTGTAAAATTACACATTAAAATAAAATGCCCAGAGCCCAGCAGTAGGATGGAATTTGGGAATTAAGGATCATTCCCTCTGTGTCTGCAGGGACTCCTAAAAGGTGGGAAATTTTCAGTGGAGTTTCAGGGCAGGAGGAGGAGAAAGAATGAAGGCAGAAACCAGAGAGGGAGAAGACACTGGGGTGGAGAAGGAAGGGAAATACAGCTCTGGGTTTTGTTTTGGCCACTTTGCAAGGGCTGCAACTCTGTCGTCACTGAAAACATAAAAAATCCTCTATGCAGGTAAGGGAAAAATTGGAGTGAGAAACCTCTAGAAACACATTTTCAGAAGGCAGCCTGGGAAATGGGAAGTATAAAGAGCCAAGGACAGATCCAAAGCCCATCTGAGCAGTTTGGGTTTTGGATGTGATCCATGTCTATTTTAAAAAAGGATGAGAAAAGGAAATATAAAAGGAATAGTACCACGCAACTGCCCAATGCAAATTAATTTCTGAAAGGGCATGGCAAGCCAAAGATGAAACTTTCATCTCTTCATCTCTTCTGACCTCTTCCAATTCATTATCTAATGCGAGTTCAGTGCCACAGTTAGCTTTTGCCTGCTTGCAAAGTCAGCAGGGACCGGACGGCACTTGCACAAGGTGTAAGAGCTCTTCCGAACAGATTGCAGTGGGAGATGGAGTGAAGGGGACTAAGAGCTATAAAACCACTGCAGTGGCATTAAGTTACTTCAAACATAGTTACTGGACAAATTCCTATTTGCTCAGAAACACTTTCCGAGAGAGAGAACTTTCCCCACTCTTTGCTTTTATCATTTAACTCTTAACACCCACTCGCCCTGCGAGGCCCAGCAGCACTTTGCAAAGTCGAATAGCCGTTTCTGAGCAACCTGAACCCCATCGAAGCAGCCTCTTCCCCTCAAGTGAGGTTTTTCCAGCCTGTGCCTGGCAGAGGCCTCACCTGCGTGCAGCTTGGCAGCCACCCCACGGTTCGAGGCGCTCAGCATCCTGCGACCCTTGTATAAACCCAGCCCTGCCTGCCTCCCCGACCTGCCGGGCGCCTGCCTTTGCTGCTGTCAGTTGTCTACATGAGCAGCAATTTTATCCTTCCTTTCATAAAGAAAATCCGTTTACATTTCACGGTGCCGCACAGACCTGATCCTCTATTCTTACATCCATGGGAATCCTACCAAGGGTTCCCTGGCAGCCAGGGCTGGCTGCTGCGCTCAGCCTATTGAAATTCCCTGTATTTTAAGTCTTCCTGGTTTTAATTGCTGCTCAGCGCTGACATTTCAAAAGGATGCTTCTTTGCTCCTTCTTTTGTGTAGAGCCTGTTTGTGTTTTTTGCTCACTGCTGTCTCTTCCCTGGAGCCCTTGCTAATGAATGCAGCATGCTGATGACCTCTCCATTATAAATAGTTTAATATTTTTAAATAAATATGGGATGGTGCCATGATTGTGTGGGTATTTCATCTAGCCTGCAGCATAAGGAGCTGGAGCCGACAAAGGCAACCGCAGCTTTATTTGTCATTCTCTTGCTTGTTTGTCATAGAAAGCGAGGAGAAGGGGCCAGGACCCTGCACTGCAACGCACAGCAGCAAATGTGTTATTCTAAATGTATCACAAGAAGCTGCTCCTTATCCTCGTGCAGCAGATGGGTGCAATAAAGAGAAAACTTTTAGGTTGTTATTTGGTTACTTGCAGTCCACAGCGCTGCAAAACTATTGAGCCACGGAGTGAATCAGAGGAAGGTACATGGTGTGTGGGGGGTAGAATTCTGTTATATGTTTTTTTCCACTGCATTGCAACAGAATTAACACATTAGCCTGACATTTAGCTGATATAATTTATTCCTAATTTGGGAGCAAAATTTATTCTGAGCAGTAATATTAAAAATCAAAACCCAATCCAAACCAACAGTGACAAAGGAGAAGAGAAAGGGAATGAGCTGAGTTCAGGTCAAATTTTGCAACATGTTAATTAAGTTTTCAGCCCATCAACTTCTGTTTTCCTCATTTCCCTTCTTTCCTTCTGGGTCTATCCAGATTTCTGCTATATGCAGCTCGCATGGGCTAGATCAAAATTCGCTTGTCCCTCACAAGAAGCTTCTCAGGCAGTAAGAAGCTCCTAGAAAGTTCACCCAAATAGTACCCGAGGATTGCCTTCACACAGGCAACTCCCAGGTGGCATAAAGCCAGGACTGATGCTCCACATCTTCCATTCCCAGCCTGTGATTTTACCAAGGCATGGGGTGTGAACAGGGACCGCTGCCAACGCAGTAATTTACAGCAATGCAATCCATCCCCATGGACAAGGAGGAGCAGCAATAGCTGATACCAGCTGTTCCCCAAATGTTTCCACCAACAAGTCTGCTTCTGGGCTTAAAAACCCAGCTTCCAGATTTGAGAAACCCACTGTTGCGGTTGCAAGCTTCCTCCTGCAGCCAAGCATCCATCAGGCTCATTGCGCTGTTGCCTCCTTGCTGGGCTCCTTTCCCTTACACCCGCTTTCATCAAGCAAGAGAGGATGCACAGCCAGCCCCAAGGATGTGCCCTCCTGCCTGTTGAAAGCCACCAAACTGGGATAGGCACCTTCCACCCATCTAAGTAGTCATCTGAACTCCAAAGTCTACACCCCATCAGCCTTTCCCCCGTTGAGCCTGGCTCTCTGGAGAACCACTCAGCACATGCACGCCGTGGTCCTTTTCCATGGAACAGCAACAATTAAACAACCTCAAGCAAATGGATGGGGAATGAAGGTCATAGTTATTTTTAAGTTACTTTACTATGAGATTAATGAGGAGGCAGTCTGAAGCTGTATACTGGCTCTTGCTTGCTATTTCTGACCTCATTCCTCCCTGTGCAGCCTCCTTCGATGGTGTTGTGCCACAAAAGCGGTGTAAGGCAGGATGCCTCTTCACACACGCCAAGCCTCACCATCACACATGCATTTACCCCCAAAATGGGGAGTGCTGTGCATTAAAACACCATGCTTGATGGGCGTGGGCTGCAGCTGCTGCTATTCGGAATGGCAGAGTAAATGGGTGCCCTCAGGAGGGGCAAAAGGCGTCCAGCAGCTCTCCTGTCCCTCGACTCAGAGCAAAGAGAGGCAAAAACGTGTAGTGAGAGGGACCCTTTCAAAAATAACTAGCTTTGCAGAGAGCAGTGTGACACCCCCTGCCCCAGCCCGAGAGCTTGGAGTGTGAACTGAACTCAGGAGTAGGGCAGAGAGGTATAATTGCCTAATTGCCTCTAAATCATGTCATTTATTAAGTATTTTGCATGGTGCCGTGCCCTCTGCAGGAGACAGTCCCTGCCCTGGGCAGCTCCCCCCACGCCACCCTGCCCGTCAGACTGGCTCCCAGGAGGGTGACAGTCCCCCGGAGCCCACGGCTCCTGCACCGCCTGCCTTTCCTTCCCCCTCTCCTTCGCTCCCCAACAGCCAAACGCTCCCATTAGTTCTGGTTCACTAACTGCCTGAGTTTATATATGTATATATTAAAATAAGTAATCAGAAGCACCCTGTAGATTTAAGCTTCCCCCGTGAGACAGTGTGGGCATAAGTGCTATGTTATTAACCACTGGAAAACAAATGTGAAAGCACTGATTAACAAAGTGAAGGGGTGGGAAATAAACCATTTTTCCCCATAGTTTCTGAAACACCATTCACAAAACATTACAATTCTAATTATAAGCCCAGGAAGTTTTAATGTAAAAAGTGACTTGTGAGACAGTATAGGTTTTTCTGCTCGTTAAAATATCCCCAGAGTATAATTTCCTTGCCCTTAATCCTGAACCTCCAGGTTTGCACAGGTAAGTAGGTAATTACCACAAGTCTCTCTCGATTATACAGCTCTTGCAGCGTTGCAGGGCTGGCTGTACTGGAGCTGGATGCTGTTGGATGCTGAGCTCCCCAGATCCCTTTGGGTAACAGGGTGGTGGGTCCCGGATACTCTGCAGTGTCTCTGGATCACAGGCTGCATCCTTGCTCAGCTATGTTTGAGGGAAAGGATTTCTAACCAAAACACATGGGTGATACAGGGGAAGAGAGGGCCAAATCTTTGAGGACGGCACTTGCCCAGGGAGAAAATGCTGCAGATCTGCCCCAAGCATCACCTTTTCTCCAAGCAGCCAAGCAATACCGAGTGCTCTGCGTCATCACAATGTACCAGTGCTGTAGAAAGCCTTCCTGGCAAGCTAGGGCTGGTGGTAATGAGAAGATACATAGCTCTCAGTTGGCTTGAAGCAAATCTCCTCCACCCTGCGGTGTGCATCAGGGATGGGTTTTGTGAAGCCAGCTACCCGGTGGGGAGGAAAGAGGTCGTTGAACAGGTTTGGATCCATGGAGAAAACAAGTCCCGCTGCTACCGGGGCCTCAAGTGAAGTGTCTTTCCTTCTGCAATGAAGAAGGGTCTGACTGATCCCTCTCAAACACTGGGAATCTCAGCCCTGGAAACAAGTTAGCCAACCCCCAAGCAGCCTCAGAAGAGGAGACACAGGTCCATTACATCAGCATAAGTCCCATTTATAGCACCTTGCACTCAGAGGTGCAGCTCAAGGCATATTTCATTTAAACAGCAAAGACTTCCTGTGATTTCTTTCCAGTTTAAAGAAGAAGGAATGGGGTTATTTGCCCAGATTTATACATCTCACCAAGGCCAAGCAAGGCTTGACGTCCAGATCATCTGCCTTCCAGCCCTGCTTGGCTGACTGACAGCCTCCTTTCCCTCTGCGTTTGAAGTGTGAATACATTAAGTCCAGGGTTTTCTGCATTTATCACAACAAATGCAGTCATATGCACAAATGTAAGTAGTGTGAGGCAGGCGAGGCCAGAAGTATCTTTCTCTTCATGTGGGAAGCTGATTTCCCCCTGGTGCCCTACAGCCTTCTGACCCTCAGACACGGCAACCAGCCCAGCGGGAAGCACGGCAGGTGAATCCTCCTCTTCCTCCAGCCCTAACACAGTCCAAATCACAGCTTCAGAGGAGCTGAGCCCTTTTCTCCAACACCGAAGGAAGAGACAAGCATTGCCTTGCAAAGCCAGCCTTCACCTCCGCCACACGGTCCATGACACAGTTCCAACAGTGGGACCTTCTGTGCGAGGGACAGCCCCACGGGACAGGGTGGGCTGCGGCACCTGCAGCCACACACCGCCACTGCCTGCCCCAGCAGAGGGACCCCAGCTCTCCTCTGCTGCCCCAGAGGCTGCTCAGATGCAGGGTCCCCCTTCTCCCTCCCAGCCAGAGCTGGGCACTTCGCTCAAGGGACTTCATGATGTTTGCTCCAGCCCGCCTTGGGTGGAGATAAGTGCCCGGTCTCCAAGGGAAGCTCCGTCACACCAAGCTGTCTGTGAGCAATCGCAGAGTACATAACAACAGCTTTCCTACACGCCACTGCCAGTAACTAACTCATTTCCCTCTGAAGCTGAGGATGAAAAATAAGAAGTAAAACCAAATTATACTCTGTTTATGTACATAATTCCCTGCGCATCTGGATAAGAGCATGCCCATGGCCTATATTATGCTGCATCTGATTCTCATTAGGTGTTTGCGATTCCTTCTCGATAGGGTTTTATTGCTCTCGGTGACACACAGAGTCACAGCCAGGCTTTTTGCTCTCTGCGACTGCCGTGGTGCAGCCATCGGCCGCACGGCCCGCCACAACCCGCCCTGAGCCGATCCATAACACAGTTCCTCAGGTGACAGCCCTATCAGTTAATAGCTAAAAATAAAGCCAGAGCTCTCCAAAGTGAATTTTGTAAATTGGCTGCTGGGGCTTTAGTTACAGTAAGCGAGAGCGGAGCGCGGGAGGAACCGAAGGCAGAGCCCACGCAGGGCCCCAGGTGGGCGAGAGCAGAGCAGCCCTCCTTTGCACCGGCCAAGGCTCTGGACCCAGCCAGTACCCGGAGCTTTTCTTTAGGAGTTAAACTTTGTACAACTCTGAACATATTGTCTGACTCTGCGGGCAACTCTCCAAGACAAGATGTTTTGCAAATATACTTTTCGTTTTTGTGAGTTACCCCAGTCCCCGGCTCTTCTGCGCGTTGCGGCCCCATCCGTGTACAACAGCAGATTGCAGCATGTTGCCGGGTGAGCAGGTAAGGAGGCACAAGGGAATTTGGTTGATTGGGTGTTAAGCCTCATCTTAAGCAGCTTTAGTATTTTGTTCTTCAGGATCCCAATTTGACCAAAGAAATTAGTGTTCTGGGATGTGCATAGAAGCAGACAAAGTGCTTTCCTATATTCATTGCCACTGTCAATTGAGGGGAACATTGTCAGCTACAGCCCTTGATGCGTATCAGAAATATCTATCTAGATAGTATTCCTGCTTGTAAAATGCAGATATGCCTTGCAGTGAAAAAAAAAAATCCCTGCAGTAATCAGCAGGAGAAAGATTTAATATACTTACAGATTTTTTTTCTACTGGCAAGGGAACAGGAGAACTACAGGTTACCGAGTCAGAACTTATTTATTAACTCTTCAGAATGACAAAGTTACTGTCATACAGAATCAAAGCCTTAACTTTCCACTGTTAATACAGAAACAAAACACACAGGTTTCAGTCAAAAAACCTAAACAACCCCAACAGTTTTTGATGCACAACTGAGATCTCTTAGCAGCCCTGATTTTCTATTAGTCTCTAAATAACCAGCTCTTGTGAACAGAGGAGTAGACAAAAAAAAAAGTTTCTTACCACCTTTATGGTTTATGGGAGTGGACAGGCTCTGCAGGACCATCACAGCACCTACCAAACCCCACAGACCCTCTGGGGATACAGTAGTTCCTGGGAACATCACCTGGGCTACCAACTTACTGCACAGGAGTCTAAAATCCCACTTCCATGAGGTCTCCATCCTGCTCCTTATTTTCCTCCTTAGCATTATCCCTGTGCCAAGAGATAAGGCTCTGGGGTCCTGGGCTGCCTTTATATCCCTTATCTGCAACCAGCCCCACACCCAGTGGCCACCATTAGCTGCATTAAATTTATAAAGCAATTAGAACCGGGTGAGCAATGCCAAACAATCTCAGTGAAAGTCCTCTCAGCTTTTTAAACAAATTCATTCCAGCTGGGTTCATGTTCCTAGTGCTTCGGCTTCCCACACGGATCCCAGCATGGGAGGTCAGCGGCAAAACCGGCTTTGGAAGGGGTGAATTCTAAGTGAGAATTAGGAGCTATATGCAAATCCTGAGCTTAAGTGAGGGTCCATGCAAACAGGAAACACTCACAGGCCACGTGAGTTAAATGGCTAATTAAATCAGCACAAGCATTGGCTCTATGAACGAGCTATGGGGCAGGGATTGTGGAAAAAAAGGCATTCATGGAACTGATAAATTGAAGGGAGTTGTGATCTGTCTACAAATAATTCAATTGAGCAATTAGAGGAAATGTTTTTGCACGTGGAAGATTCTGAAATATTTCTTTGGACAAAAGAAATGCAAACTGAAAAGGGAAAGAAAATTCAGACAAGGTCCATCCTGAATCTGCTTAGATTAGTTTGAAATGTGTCGTTTCCTCTCTGGCCTTATAATAATTCTGTTTTATAACTATTTTACCTTTGAATATGAAGAACATGGTTCAGACTGGATATCTGGAAAGCGATTTCATTTTAAACATTGAAAACATTTCAAAGTGTTAAAAAAGCTTTATTGAAATGTGTCTTTTCAAGGTGAAAAAGACATTTTCAACAAGTCAGCATTATTTTTTGGGGGAAAAAAATCTTCCATTTAAAAACCCATGACCCTCTCAGTCCTTTATCTATTGCATATTCCTGAGCTCTAAAGGCAAAAGCCTTGGAGGAGGTCAAGTTTTCTTAGTTGCCTTAAATGAAACAATCCATCAAACAGCATTTATTAATTATCCAGGCACTGGAAACAAAATAGGACCAAGTGAAGCGGGACGGGAGGGTCCCATGTCTTCTCAGTCCACTGCTTTTCTTCTTTTAATTATCTTAGTTATCTCAAATGAGATATCAGTCAAAACCCAAGCATTCCTCCGAAGGCAAGACTGGGGAGATAAGATTCCAAATGACTCCCAAGATCACGAGGGGGTGGCTCAGTTTCCCGGGACAAAAGGGTGTAACACAAGCAGATCACAAAGGCAATAAGGTTCCCCACTCCCTGAAGACTAAAAGTGAACTAATGCGCAGCTGGCCATGGAGGAAACACCACATAAGGACCTGGCCTGACCCCAAAGTTCCCTTTAAAGTCCCCCAAGGAAGGGCATTGAAGGGTCGCTTCTATGCGTAAGTATAAAATAGCCATTGATTAGGGTCTATTAAGATAACTTTAGCATACAAAGGCAAGAGGAGTGAATTGGTCAATTTTGATCATTTTGCAAGTTTCTCTGCCACATCTGAATGACATTTAATCAAATCTTCCATGGGAAATGTTTGATTTGGTTGATTGAATCTGAAGAAATGAAGTTATAAACTTTATCTGAATGAGGACGGTGTGCAGCAGAGCAGTTCACAGCGACAGCCTGTTCGAAGTGGCTGGCTCAGGAGCAGGATGTGAGACACCCTGTCGAATACCACCTCTTAATTATCTGGCTGTTGGGAGAAAAAATTACCATAGGAAGAGGGACATGAGGGTTGCAGTCCAGGTCTCCCAAATCTCCTCGGTCCAGCACTTTTATCCTTTTTCAACAAATACTATTTGCTTCCTGACTGTGGATATGATTGCCACATATTTCACCCTGACATAAGTGCTTTCATAAAGGTGATTAGCAATTTTTGATTGCTTCTTTGATTAAGGTGAATGAGAAAAAGCTTCAGCCAACATCTCCAAAGCCTGAGAAAGGATTACACATCCTTCACTCATGGATGCTAAAATTAGTCTAACACAAAAGGTTGCTGGGGCAAAAAAAATCCCAACTTTTTAATAAATGATTGCTCTTAAAAGGTTTTCCACCCCAGGATCTCAAATCAATTTAATTAGAAACTGTAAACTTAATTAGATCTCAGAACAACCCAGCCACTGGGGCAAATCTCTGACTAATGGAGAAGTGTCTATCAGGGGCCAAATTCAGTCCTGGCAGGGCTGGCAAAGGCATCAGAAAGGCAGCTGAAGAAAGGCCGAAGCAGAATCTCTCCTGATAAAACACCAGACAAACACAACTTCCACCACAGTGTTTTGGAAAGCGTTCCTTGGAGGAAGATGCCCAAAATGGCACCTTGGACATCCCGTGCTGCTGCCGGGCATCCTGGGTCGCTTGTGGCAGGATGAGGTGGAGCCTGGTGCGTTCCTGGCTCTAGGAGGAGAGGAATAAGCAAACCAAGGTGTCCTCAAGCTCAAGGCCTTCTCCAGGTCCCCTGCAGAGGAGAGGTGATTTTTAGAGCAGTCTCACGTGCCAGGTACACGGTTCGTCCCCGAGGTCTGGTCCCAGTAGCCTGGCGACGCATCACCTGGGCAAAGGAAATGACATTGCAGGTAACACTGAAATAGCAACATGTCTCAACAGTTGGCAAACTGTTAGAAAGGTGACTTTATTTTTCTCTATGCCCAGGGACAAAGGACTGGCAATTTAATGAGAGGGAACTGTTTGATTCCTGACTGGCAATAGAGAAACTGGCAGAAGCACCACCTGGCTTTTTGCAGCAAAGAAACAAGGTCAAGGACTTAGCTCATCCCATCTGTGATATTTTTACGCTGCAATTTATATTACAGTGGGAACAAGAGGCCTCGTCAGAAATCAAGACCCCCATCGTCCAGGAAAAATACAAGAGGAGAGGCAGAGCGTATCTCAAGGCCCTTGTGCTCCAGCTCCAGCTCCCCAGAGTCCTCTTCAGGGAAGACCACTCAATCGGTGGGATGTTGGGGAGATGATGGACTTCAGATGGACCTGGTACTGCAGCTGCCTGCAAAGACTTCATGGCTCCGCTGAGGAATTGCTGGCATGGCTGGAGCTCATCGGGGAGGGGCTGGGGGAGAAGGGGGATGTAGATGCACCCGGGGTCCAGCCCACAGGGTAGGCATCAAGACCCAGCTCTGCTACTGCTGACTGTGCTGGTATTTTACAGAGTTTACTCCCTTTTCCCTAGACACCTTTGTACTTCACTGACAGTATCGTAAAGCTAGCCTAAAGCCTTTTGGATGCTATAAGCATCCTCCTGCATGAATTATGCCCTCAGTAAAAAAACAATTTCCGCTCCCAGTCACATCAATATAAGTCTTCAAGTGATGATTTCGGCTTTGCATCAGTGCCTTTGACAGACACGGGCCCCTTGGGTCCAGTTTGGCTGTGGCTCACACATTTTCAGTGGAGCTGCACTGGGAACACCGATTCCTCCCACCCTTCAGTCTCCTAAAACCTCAGGTGGTTTGGGGAAAAGTTGGTGCTGAAGATGTAAGGAGCGGGGTTTGCAGCAGGAGCGAGGAGCGATGCCCTGCGGCATCCCGGCGCTGGATGTCCTCGGGGAGGAGGGATGGGGATGGGAGGTGTGGGACTGGGATCCCCGCAAGGAAGGGATGGGTTCGAAGGGGGAACAGAGCACTTTTTCTGCTGAAACCTCATTCCCCACCTCCATAACTCCGTCGGTCCCTTCGCTTCCTTCGCTCTCCTCCTTAGGTCACTGTCCTCTCCTGCTCTAAGGAGGCTTTTCCCATAGTGGGGACCCCAGTATTTTCCCTGGATATAGAATTCAGGCTCTTTAATGGAAGTTGAATTGCATCCTTACTAAAAAAAATAATTGGGTAGATACAAAAATGTTAAATACAAGCAGAACGAAGGAAGATTTTGGCTTGTTTTCCCAGGCCGGTTTATGATGCCTGGTCACTCCAAGGTGGATGGTTACAGAGACACCTATTACTAACGAGATATTTGATGGAGGCAGCTTACTGAAGCCAAAATCCCTCTGAAACAAAAAGGAGTTTTGCCTGGGCAACAAAGGTGTTCAACAGGCCCCAGAAATTCAGAATATTTGTGATGGATAGTTAAAAAAGGAAAAGAAAAAAAAAAAGAGAAAGGAAAACCCCCCTCTGGATTTAGTGTATAGTCGTTAACAAGGTATCCCACAGGTAGAACATGATTTATTGAAAACTAAAGAGACTGTCCTGGTTTTGCTAGAATGGAGGGTTTTGTTCTACTCAGGGCACTTTATATGAAACAGATGCAGAGTCGATAAATCAGGCTGTCCTGCAGGAAGGATAGACTGCATTTTCTGTATAAATTACCGTGCTTTTTGTAGGTAAATGCTATAGATGAAAACAGGGGTGTTCTTGCTTCTTAAAAAAACATGGATTATTATTGTTGGAGAAAAGAAATCCTTTGGCCTGTAGGGTGTAGCACTGGAGAGAACAGTCAAGGCAAAACTCCCTACAGAAATCGCTTCCAGAGTAAGAATTTGATTAAAAGATGAGGCAATGGGAATACTTGGAATTTATGACCAGCAGGACGTTCTGCTTGCTCAACTTTCCCTTGGATTTTTTCAAATGGCTGCCCCCAAAAAAAGCAAAACTTCTTCGAGCTGATAGGAGCAGAAAAATTCCATTTGCAAACCCTTTTTCTTTTTCCTTTTTTTTTTGGCAAGGGCATTAATCAGCGCTTGGGCAGCCCGCACCGCGCCGCGCCGTTTCCAGTGATGCTGTGAGGAGACGCAGCAGAGAAAGCAGCAGGACTCAGCAGTCGAAGGAGGAATGGCCTTTATTTGAGAACTGCTAAAATCTGTACACAAAAAGCCTTAATGTGGGTGGCTTTTAGTCAGAATTTAGCATGCAAAAGGATATTACGGTTTTTCAATAAAACTGGTGAGCAGTGATGCCACGGGAGAGGATTTCCTGGAGTTTGGTGCTTATGAATGATAAATACATAAGACACAAAGCAGAAGTTCACCAACTGCCATTCCTATGTGGCTGTATTTTTAAATGCAGTGTTTCCTTGCCTTGCTCTCCCCTACATTAAACGGCTTGCTGAAAATGGGTGGTTTTTTATTGAAAATGTCAACCACCTAAGCCGAGGCTTAGGCCAAGGCAGCGTTTTCCCGCGTGGAGGCACTGAGGAATTCTCTGAATGGAGGAGAGCCGAGGGCACATCCCCGCCTCGCTCCGTCCTGGCTCTTGCCTTTCTCTCCTTCGTTTAAACTGCATAAGCTGCAGATGAAAAATATATAAATAGTAATTCTATATATAGTCCCGGGATAAAACTGCAGTTCATTTATGACAGCTGACAAATCTAAAATGGGCAATGTAAGTGCATTACAAAATGATTAAACCTTAAGTTCTCTGCCCCCCGGCTACAAGGCCGCATTAACATTACATTACCCACTGAATAATGCAATCTGCTGCAGTTTTCTGCTAATTCAAAAATATAGCCAAAATAGCCCTTTCCCTTCTATTTACAGATTGTGTCTCAAAAGCCATCTTCCTTGTGGCAGATCCAGCTTCTGCTCACTTGCCTTTGCTCAGAGTCAATAAAATACAAATCCTACGGAGTTAAAGTTTGTTGGAAGCATATTCTTGGGTTTAGGCCATACAAACGGCATGTACACCGGGCTTAGGTCCCTGCTCATGGGATTTCAGAGGTATCAGACTACACATCCCTGGGGCTGAGGTTGAAATCAACACCGGGTACTTGTGAGAGATGTAATGGATTCAATCTGACCCAAACTTTAATTGCATTTTTCTTTATGATGCTGAACTGATTTTTCTATCTCTGGATCTCCTTGCGCTTAGGAAGAGTATTTCAGAGCATTACTTAAGGGGTTGTCGAATATTCCCATGGGTTTGTCTCTGGTTCAGGAAGCAGTTCCCTGCAGCAGGCAGGGCGCAGGCGGAGGAGGCAGATGGAAATCCGTGGCCACCGTGTCCACCCACCCACTCACCCTTCCCAAGCGGCGGTGAGGTGACACAGCCACGCTGCCGTCGTGATTTACCATCATGATGGGATTTCAGGACTCATTGATAGCAGCTCTTTCCCCACTGTAGTCTCATTGGGGCATGACGTGAATGGCAGGATGTGGAAAAAAGTAAGTGTGATGAAGAGAAAGGAGCCTGGCAGAGAAATTTAGGGTTGCCAATTTGTTTTCACCCTGTGTAAACAGCATCCTCTGTCCAGGCATCAGCAAACTGATATTTAGGAAATTCTGAGAGCCCAGGAAGGGGGAATGGTCCCTTTGGTGTTGCCATTGCACATGTGAAGGGCTGTTTCGTCACCTTGCAGGTCAAATCTGCACTGACACCACTTAATATACCACGGCCCCCTCCAGCTCAAGAGGATAGTTAATGAGAAACACATTAAAAATGCAGCGACTTTCATCTTTTGTGGCCTGGGACCCTCGGGATTTAGCCAGGATCTGCCCAGGGCATACATTTCATCCAGCCTCCTGGAGAAGGCACCTGAGCAGTAATTCCAAGGGGAATCCCCCTGAAATAGCATGCCCTCAGATCCTATAATACCTATTTTTCCAGAAAACGCAAAGCCACAATGGTAATGAAAGCCAGCTATCCGGCTTTCTTTTTAAGCAGCCTTAGTTCAGAAGGAAAAGAAACAGCATCATCCCATTACACATGGAGTCTATTTCCTCTGGGGAGAAAAAAACCCCTACTTTTCTTTCAAAAAGTACCGTTCTGTCAATACTGCTCCTGTTCACAAAGAGGAGCTGTCAGACAATTCAAGCTAAAATTGGCATCGTACTAAATTCTCAGTATCAGGACTTGAATGAAACCGAGCTGGAAGCACTCACAGTGTTACACTTTCACCCAAAGTTTTCCAACTGCTGGTTTTATCCGCACGGCATCGATCCCTGCTCCTTCCGAGAGGCTTGATGGCTTTTTCCGCTGCAGCAGCACGCATAGAACTGAAGAGCAAATGAAGAGCGGGGAGGTTTCTGGGCTCTCCGAATCTCCCTCCCCAGGCAGTCGCCCGATGGCGGTGCCTGCAGGGCAGCCAGCACGTGTCTCAGCGTGCGCTGGGACTCAGACCCTCTGCACAGCGCCTCCATCCATTAGCACCCGGCGGAGAGGGAACGGAGATGCCTGAATTACCTAAATGAAGCAGCTGCTCTGGGAGAGAGGGATTCAGGAGGGGAATTTTCCTTCTGTTTGGAGTTACCTGACTTCATGGAGGAATTGTGTTTGGGTTTTTTTTCTATATTGGGTCTTCATTATAAAGCTCCTTTGAAAACTGCATATTTGCAGTGCGTTTAAGGGGTGCTGTCAGCAGCAGGCTACATTCAGAGAGTGTGTACCCCAAACTCCTGCCAAACCGATGTCTCCCATTTTGCGCCTTGCTTCCGGTGGCCACGGGTTTGTTCCTTGGGAGCCGCACACACGACACCGTGTTTGCCCATAAGGATGCTGATCCCAATGTAATTCTTCCCGTGTGATCAAACCAGGAGTGAAATGCAACCCGCCTTTACCCCTGCCATATTCAGACTTCTCCAGGATGCTCCTCTTCTCTTTGCTATCTCCAGGATCTCTCCGTGGATCACTGCTCCCCTTCCACGCTGCCACGGGTCCCCTCGCTCCCCCCACCCCGCTCTGGTCTCTCATGGGTGGTGGTGCCTGGGGATGAGCAGCCACACAAAATGTACCACCACCATTAGCATCCTGCGGCCACCTCAGGGACATGTGGTTTTTTTGATATCTGCTCTGTCTTGGACTCACAAAACTCAGCTGCTGCATCGTGGCAAAGTTAATTAAGCTGTGATCTCCCCTCCCCAAATCCCTCATTACCTGCCATTTGCAATACGCGATTTGTTTGCTAGTAGCTCAGGGTGTTATTGCTGTCATTAACACCATTCGCTGGTATATAAAAGCAACTGTTTATTTATCAAATACAAGTAACAGCTTTAGGATTCAAATAAATCCTGGGGTTTTCTCTAATCCCAGCCAGGCTGCGTTCTGTGGGATCGCCCCCCTTTGCATAGATTGGGGCTGGGCTGCAAATGTGTTGTCACACATTGATGCTATTCCTTTTCCAGGTGGTTTCTTGTTGCTGCTCTTTTGTACTTGCAAATAGAAGGGAAGAAATACAGCCACTGAGAGAGCTTTTAAAAATGGAGGGAGCAGGATTTGATAGCCCTATTCAAATAATTTCCCCATCAAAATCCTGTTTTCTGCCTCAGACATAGTCAATGTCCAGTCCATCAGATGCAGGTGAATATCCCACAGGGTTGAGGACAGTTGTGTAATAGTCCATGTGTTGGAAAGGGGAGAAAATTCCTCCCAGAACTCTGCCAACACTGGTTATACCCAGAGCACCACGTTTGAGTACCCTGCATTTTAGTACAGGCTGCAGTTCTAGAGATATGCAACGACATGCCACCAGGCGCCTTCTAAATATGACTTTTAGAAAAGCTCCACAGTAAATCTATCAGGACAAAACAAGCAGTGTTAGTTATGTCAGTTCTTTAATCCAGCTACAGTAACTGACTCAAGAAAAACCTCCTTTAAATGCCACTGCCCCGCTGCCGGCAGCCAGCGGGATGCACAGCTCTGATCGGGCGAGCGGGACAGACAGACTAACGCAGCCCGACCGGGCGCAGCATGGTGCTAATGCAATTTATATGTGGATAAACATAAAAAATAGGTGCACGGATGGGTGAGAAAGAGTAACTCACCAGGATTTAAAGCATGTTTAAAGAATGGGATTTGTAGACATCTTCTCCTCTTTGAAGGATTGCTTTTAAGTGTGTGATAAGCCACCTAATAAAGCCCACAATAGCAGAGATCGCTTACTTCACCGTTGCAGGAAAGGAGATTGGGAGAAACGAGTCGGATCTAAATTTCCCTTCACCTTCCTTCAAAGAATAATAATAATTTTAAAAAGCCAATTTGCTCAGTTATTACCAATAACCCAGTGCTCTTTCCCGTCCGTGTGCTGGGACTGTGTGAGCACGCTCTCCGCACTCAGCCCTCCCGGGCTGCTCTAATTACCCAGACCAGTTCTGCGCCGCCGAGCCTTCGCCCCCTGCGGGGGGGTGCACCATGCGGCGTGGAAGCACCTGAGAGCATCTTCTGACCCATGGAGGACCTTATATATTCCAGCCTGCTTAGTGGTTTAATGCAGTGGTACTATCCTGTCTGGAAAATTAATATGCCAGCATGGGTGCCCAGTTAGGACTCCTTGCCTTTAGCACGACAATGATAAGTATAATCTGACATAGAGCTGTGGAAAAGGTCTCCGAGAAAGCTCATATGCACAAGTGCTGGGAAAAAACCAAATAAAATACCTTCTATATGGCACTGACTGCCTGGTGATTTTTATATCTGAGGGCATTGGAGTATTTGCTGTACCTTATTCTAAGAAATCACATCTCTCCCGAGCTCTCATTCAGCGTAAGAAGCCTGTCCGCTCTCCTGCTGCCTTTTATCGTATTTGTATTGACTATAATAACAGTACCTTGTGGACAACTTCACTGCGCTGAACTTTGAGAGAGGTTCTCTGAGGATAAGAAGAATAGCTGGTAATAGATAGAGGACTTGCTCAAACCCAGACAACCACTGAAGCAGCACTGTAAAGCTAATCAATTTAGTGGAAAGCAGAAATCCGTCAATGTGAGTGCTGCCCAGACAGCCCAGCGTGGATTAAGGGCTCAATTCCCCACCGCCTCACATGGAGGGGGTGGGTGGTGTTTTGTACCTCGAAGTTTGTACCTTTCAACTCCACTCTCACACAAATAACTACACGAGGGGTCTGGTGGTGAAGCATCTACCCTCGTATTGACCGAGGATTTGGGCTTTCGGGCTGCAATCTATTTTCTTCCCCTGCAAAGGCAAGCACGCAGCCTCCCTGTCTGAAGGGTGGGGGTGGAAAGGCAAAGAAAAAGAAGTTGGAAAAGTGTTTAACTGCATTTAACTGCTCCGATGCACGTTAGTAGGTGCGCGGCGACGGATGCTGCGTGCACCCCTGAACGTGCCCGCACCAGCAGCGAGGGCACAACCTGCCTCGTTATCTGCCGGGTTGTGCGGCTCAGCAAAATATATTACCTGTAATAATGTGTCTCGTATATACAACTGCCTTTCTGGATGTATTTTGAAATGTTTAATGATGTGTGGCTGAAATGTAATGATATCTTCCTAATGGAATGCAATGGAAGGAGAGCTCATGCACATTAAGACATCTTATCTGTATTGGCAATTAATAACTGAGGAATTAAAACAAAGTATAAAACCAAAGAGTTTTAGCTAAAGCCACGGGATACGAGCGTGCAATCTCAATCCAGTCAGGTTTCCACAACGCTTCGCCGTAGTGAAATCCAGATGTCAGGGGAACTCCACCTATTAGTTATTCATTTCTTGGAGACTGTGGACTTCTTGGTGTTTTTTGTGTCCCTCAGCTGTCTTGAAGTTCATACATTCATATAATTATATTGCTATAGATTTTTCTCTCACGTCTGTGGTCCTGTTTTAAATTAAAATAGTCAAGGGCCAATTGCTTGAGTTACCAAATGTTACGGTGAAGACTAGTCTGGACGCAGCACAAACATTTGTTCCAGGGCCCTAGCCTCAGCGGTTCACCTACATTGTGACTCCAATCTTCATGGGGCATCTAAATCAAGTTCACTATCACTTATAATCAATTTGACAGCCAATTAATGAGTTAAACCACGTCACCAATGCTTTTCCATAAAGAGGACCATTGCTTTAGGTGACAAGTGACAAAAGACCGCAGATTCTCCAAAAGTCCAAACCTAACTTGGCTGGCTATGGTAAATTTGCTTTAAGCAAAGGAAATGAGTAGAAAATCTGGATTGGATTAGATTATTCAACCTGCCAGACATGAAGAATACTGAAAATTCTGCTCTTCGATTTTGCAAAATGACGTTAGTGGATTCCCCTCACTATAGAGAAAAAAAAGCCCAAAGTAATTCAGTCTCATCGGTTACTTTTTAAACATAGAGATCTTCTCCTGATAACCCTTGGCATATTGCTTTTACTTGATGGAGGTAAGTGAAAAGAAAGATTTCCAGCTTCTATCAAAGTTAAACCTCTTCCACTGCTCTTGAATACAATGATAAATCGCTTTTCAATAAGAGGATCATAGCGTGCCTTCACTAGGCAGAAATATTATTTGCATTCTTCCATAAAGAACTTTAAATTAAAATCATTAGCCACCTTTCATAATTTAAGACACAAAGAAACCAATATATGATTAAAAGTAGGTCACAGGAAAGTGAGTGTAAAATTGAAATATAAATGAGTGATTTCAGAAGACTATCTTCATCTCACCATGTCTTGTGGTGTGCATTTCACCCTCCCTAAAGTTTTAATAAAAGTATTACACCGTCAGCACTTTGTAAATATTAAAATAATAATATAAGCCATAATTACTTTCCAGACATTACTAACGTGTTCCGATCTGCATAGAGCTTGACTCTCAAATTACACCAAAACTTTAAAGAGGAGGAAAATGGTTTCCTGTTCCTACACCGTTTACAGGAGGAGCCAGGTTAGCAAAGAGGTTTCATACCGACGTGGGTCCTTGTCCTCATCCCGGGAGGCAGATTGAGACATGAAGGAGCGGTCGGTGCACACCTCACTTCAGCTGGTTTCTGCTTCCCAGGCCTGGAGGGTATCCCACCCCAGCCAGTAACAAGCAGCTGCACGTATAGATCTATAGGTTTGTCTGCTTAGGCCTAAAAATGAGCATTATTGCATGAGAACGGCCCGTCGTCTTAGCAGAGGAACCTCTGGAGGGAGATTCAAGGCTGTGTCCTTGAGCTGGCCATTGCAATGCCGCGGGGAGAGCTGTGTTGTGCTGGGGAGGAGAGGGGCCGAGGCGACGGAGAGGGGATTTGGGAAGAGATAAGCAGTCGGAAGGGGAAGGGGCAGCGGCACCGCTGTTTATCAGCGCCCATCACCACAGGCGCATGGACCAGTGATTAATTGGCCAACTGGGGCGTATCGGGCTGTTTCCTGATTTCACATTTGTGTCCTGTTATCACGCAGAAGCTTTCGGAGAAGGAAACTAAAGGTAAGAGAAGAGATGATGAAGCCCTTAATCAACAGGAAAAGGTTTCAGTGTCGTGGCTGCTGCAGACTGCCGGGTCAGCGTCCTCCGGGCGAGCGTACGCCGTGCTGCCGGGCACACCTGGACTGACGGCACGGCTGCCTTCAGCCGAACCCACGGCCGCTTCCCTGATAAATCCCAAGCACCTGGTATACACTTTGGGAACGGCACCAAAAAGCCCTGCCTGCGCAACTTCTGCAGGAAGGTGTGAGCAGAATAATATTCTGTAATACCCAAGAGGTCAAGAAAAGTATTTCTTCTGATTTCTTTTTTAAGCTACGTATTATTTCCACACCATTGCCTTGGACATTTGCGATAGAAATTGAAGCACATTTAGATTTAGTATTTTAGTCTGAAACTGGAGGTAAGTGAAAACAGTTTGTTCCTACGCAGCTCAGCTGCATTGCACCTCTGCAGACGGGGCTGCCGTGGGCACGGGAAGGCGAGTGAGGTGTTTCCTGGCCCCACCAAACAGCACATCGGGTGGTGGGAGGCAGGAACCAGGCTGGGCCAGAAACGCCAACTTAATGTGAGGATGAGAAGGCAACCAAAAGGCTGTGGGACAGCATAAAACCACGAGCACCAGTATCCCTTTGCAGCCAGGATCCTTCACGGCAGACGGTGAGCTCTCACCGTGATTTGCTTGTGGGACTGACCTGCGGACTCCCACCCCAGACAGCCATGTGCTAATTATGGATCTGCACCCTGGTGACGGTCTGGGGTGGGATGAGGAGAGGGGTCAGTGCACAGGACTGTTTGAATTGTCTCTCCTGGGCAGAATTACCCCTCTAGGTAGTCCTAGAAGGACGGTGGAGTTATTCTTTAGTGCCTCCCTCTTGCTTGTGCCTGGGAAGCACACTTACACAGCCAAAGGAAGGAATCGCCATTCCTGCTCACCTTTGCAAATCCGTCTGAGCAGTCTGCTCTTTAATTTTGCTAACTTTAGCTTGTGTTCGGTACCTAAGGCAGGACGGTTTCGTTTTCAAAAAGATTTTCAAAAAAATATGTACATGCATGTATGACGATTGTAATAAAACAGTAGTTCTAATGGGAAGAAAAGCCAACACATTTGCAATTTCCTTTCCCATAATACGCAGTAATTCAGCAATCCCATCACGAGATAAGAATTACTTTGAGAATAATTTTCTTTTAATAGCTCTGTCTGAAACAGCGCAAATTTCTTCCCTAGTCATTACAGCTTCTGGCCCGCAGTAAATGGCTGGAGACTGAGAAAGAATTTCACGGCAGCAGCCTGCCATCCCCCGCAGAAACCATGCGCCCCACGGCCACCGCTTCAGCAGATTTGAAAAAGCATTTCACATCCTTAGCTACAACGCTACTCATGCACTACCTATTTAAACAAAGTCTTTAAAAGACTTGGAAGAATTAGCGCACTTAAAGAATCGTCAATTAATTTTGCTGATTTATGCCTTACACCGAGCATGGGAGCACAGGGTTGAGGCAAATGATACGCATTGATAGTGATTCCAAAAACATTTACTTGCGGGAGGCACACAGACAAAAAACCCCCCACACGGCCAATAGAGTTAAGGATTTATGACTGTGGGGCCAGAGGGGTTAAACTGGGTATCTGGTGTGACATCTGATGCATATCTTAATATGAATTAATACTGGAAAAGCATCACAGACGATCCCACCCAATGCCAACCCTGTCTTAATACTTGGGGCTGCAATGATGAACCTCTGCTGATGGTAGGAACCGGCTGAAGCATCCGGCGAGGCTCGAAGTAACAGCTACTTGTTTGGAACGCGGCTCCTGAATGAGACGTGAGATCTCCCTAGCTGTGTTTGACCTTAGGGCTTCCAGCAGCAGCTTCTTCAGTTTCGAGTTTCTGTACCTGTCACATCTAATATAAACTTTCATTCTTTAAGTGTCTACAGCCCCTTAGTCCTTTTCAGTGCAAGAGATTGCTTTGGAAATGTGTATCAAGCTGCTGGGTGGGAAGTTTGGCCCGGCAGCTTTTCCATATCCAGGATTTACTTAGTTTTTACCCAGACTGCTAGCTAGCATCGCTGTCCTTGGGCATGTCCCAGTGACCCACGCACACTGTGGCTCTCTGCCCTCCCCGTGGCCACCCCACCTCCCTCCACGAGCTTCTAACTGCATCCTCGGCACAGGAGCTCCAACACCACCCAGCTGCCCGCTCCCGACTCCCTGCTCGCAGCACGCCCCAACGCATGCAAATCACACGCAAAGGATGACAACAAGGCAGCAGATCTGTAAATCTCTAAAGGTCGCTGGCAGTGGAGGCATATTAAATCGAAAAGTCTCTAGAAGCTGTTTTAGCTCCACAGAATATGATGCATGTGCTTTGCACAGTTCCATAAAGACAAGGCTGCAAAATCGAGCTGAAAGCAGAAGTTCCCCCTGTTGCCCCCAGGTTTCTGCAGCTCCGTGACCATGCACAGAACCTGGTGCACACCAAGGTATGGGGCTGGTTAAAATGGCATTTTACACAGGCAATTAATTGTGCTTAACGTGTAGCAGAAACAGCACAGAAGTCTCAGCAGACGTCTTATCCAATTGTTACTTATCAAGTTCCTCTCTTTCTTCTGCTCCTAAGTGAAAACTGGTTTCATTACATCATCAAAATGCGATGGATATTTTTAGATCTATAATTTGTCATATGGAGCCTGTATCTAAAGAGGCCACTTTTATTATACCCAATACAACACAACAATAAGAGCATCAAACTTTCCCAGACACCGCTGGGACAACAGGCGAGACCACAGGACTCCTTCCCTGTGGAAATGACTAATTTTAAGTCAGTTCTTTTTGCTTAGTACAAGGATTTACAGCTTTTACTTTGGCATTCAACAGACATCCACAATCCAGTTTCCAGCCGTGATCTCCAAATAAACTGGATTAAAGCCTGAAACTGTTGCTCCCGTTTGAAGACAGAAGGAGAGCCATCCTTCTGCGTTAAGTGCGTTTGATCCTAATCGTTGAAAACATCAAGCAAAAAAACCCACTTTGTCATCCGAGCCAAGACATAGAAGGGAGCTAAACATCTACAACAGAAAAAATAATGTAAATAATCAACATATCTTCATGAAGACCACCCGACTTCCTTAGTGTTTGTGATAAAAGGAAAAAAGTGAGACCGTGTAAAATTACCTCTAATTTAGGAGCCCGGGTTGGTTGCAGCTCTGGGGGATGCTGCTCGCGAGGAGACCCAAGTGTAACCAGTCTGTTTTCAGGGCACTGGGTTTGGCAGCAAGGGGACCGACTGCACAGCCCGTACGATGGCTCCTTTACTCGGAGTGTTAAAGCAGATTATCATGTCTTTTGTGGTCTAATAAGGAAGAATAAAACTGGCATTTTCAAAGTAAAGCTGATGCCCACACCGGCAGAAAGCAGTTTATTAACCACGAGCAGCCTTCAGAAGCGAAAATCCTCATACAGCAAACACCTGCAACGTCAGAAGTTTGGCTGAGACTCAGAAAATGAAGGGAGCTCTCAAGGAAGGCCTGGGGGTTTTTGGAGGAAGGGTAACGCCTTTCCAGTGCCTAATGTTTCGCTCCGGACCAGTGCAAGCCAGAACCCAGACCATAATGTGTCAAACCTGGGAGTTGCATCACAACCAAAACGGGTCGAAGCTCTGCAAGGCCTCCAGAACTGGACCAAAGGCTTACGGGCAGGACTAAAATGTCTCTGACCTGGATGGGAGGGCAGGGAGCAACACCTGAAGGGAGAAATATGCCCCGTGGGCTCCTCTGGCTGGGCTGGGGGCTCTCAGCTGCCCCCAGCCCCGCTGCACGCTGCCCAGGGCTCTCACAGCCCCTCTGGCTGCACCTTGCCCGGGGAGCAGGGATGGCCACCCCAGCAGCCTCCAAGACCCCCTTTTCTCTCCCCGGAGCTCAAAGGCTGAGCCAAAACGAGAAGCACCAAGAGGGTGACCTAAAACCAGTTCAACCACTCTGCTCTCAGAGCTGGGCTAGGAGCAGCTGGGTTAGACCGGAGAACTTGACCTGTCATGTTTAACCACACAATCCTCCACGGGATGAGAGAGCAGCGAGCTCCGTTCGCACCCGCAGGAGAGAGAAAAAAGGACACAGCTTAACCCCTTCAAAACGTAACTCCCTATCACCCACTGGCTGCGAAAACCAGCCTGGGAAAACACAGAGCTTCTTGAAATGGCAAAGGCAGGCAGGCACACGGCAAGGAGACGCTATGGGAGAGGGAAACATGAAAATCCCAAGGTCCAGAAAGAGGAGCCACCCTCAGCCAAGCCCATCATGGGCTGAGCGGTGACAGAACGGCATATGCTAAGAGGCAAGGTGGTTGTTCTCAGGGTGGCAAGTGGCCGACGGCATGTGTTTGTCTCCACCACATCCCCGAGCTTGTTCCGTGCGCACTGGAAAGTGTTCATTGTTCACAGCCAATGCAAAGCAATTCATTAAAAAACAAAATCAGCCCAACCCCTGTACTAAATGTGATAGCCATGATAGCCCCAAGACACTCCTGGGTATGTATTTCATTGATCCAGGAGTTTAAGGATCAATGGATTAATACACTAATGAGTCAATAAAATGAAACCGTATGATATTTCAGAAAACAGAAGACTCTTTTCATTTGAATTAGGCCCATTCATTTTCCTGAGGACCATGGGAAGGATATTTTTGAAGTGCAGAACACCCACAACATCTGTTATCTCTAACTAGGACTGCGGTTACTCAGCAGTCCCACAAACCAGAGCATATATTTCTTTCTCGCTTTAATTGCTGCTTCGTTTCTGCATTATTAATGACCAACATAAAGTGTCCAAATATGCCTCCAGAAAAAATACTACCTTTAGCCGAATAACTGAGAAGTTAGTGTTTGCGTGAGCAATGATTTACGACTGCCAAGTAGTGTGCGAGATTAGCAGCTTCAATAACACGGCGTTCAACCTGCCCATTCAGAAAAGTGTTTGTAGCATTTAAAGGGTACCATTGATTATAATCTTAGTTGAAATGCACATTTTTATGGCTAAGCTTGAATTGACATCCTGGTCTAATCAAACTTCCTGACAATCGATAGCAATTAGCAGAATTTGCAACTGTCACAACTGATATAATACAAATTCTCTCTTGATCTGCTAACCCCCCTTCTCGTCCGGATGGCTTTCTCGTGGCGAAGGGTGCAATGCGATTCGCAGCATTTGGGGACTGAGCGTGACTTAAACGATCCGTCCGCTTTCCTAACAGCAAATGGCCATCCCCTCGGCGCCACAGGAGCGGCCCAGATCCAGATTCACCCAGTGCTGACGGAGGGGCTCGGGGGGCTCATCCCACAGAGCAGTGCCACAGCAGGTCTCTGCCAGGATCACATCCCGGAGCTCCTTTGGCTCCCATATTTCTGGCCTGTCCAAGGTTCCAGCCTCCGGAGCGGCTGCTGCAGCTCTCCCAACTGCTGTGCAGTAAATCACCTCCTGGGGCATAATCCCTGAATATGAACAGAGCCATTATTTTTCAGATCCCCATTTCTTTTGAAAACCTTCATCTCCGATTCAGGCCAATGCAGTAAATAACCCCAAGCGCGCTAAAGTAAAGATCCAACCTGTTTTCTGGCTAAAACTCCAGATGCATCTTTCAAAGAAATCAATAAGCACACCTCTCGCCGGCATCAGTAGCCAAGAGCTGGAGGAGGAGGCGTGGGCTGGCAATGCAGAGTCACCCAGCTCTTTGCTAAAGGGTTTTTGCTTTTTGGAGAGGAACAAAGCCCCTGCAGAGGCAAGCTGCAAGCTCTCCCGTGGGTTCTGGTGGATATTTCATGTAATATCTGAAGGATATCTAATAAAATGACCAAACTCTGAAACAATGCAAACAAACATCAGCCGCGAATTGATCAGAAACCTCTGCGCATTCTCTGATCTGTTACTAACACAAACCTTCTTCCTAAGGCAGGGAAGAAGAAACGGCGGTTACTAATTTGCTCCTGACAGAAAGCAGAACCCAACTTCCTAAAGTTTGCTTGATTGTGGAAAAAATAAATATAGCAAAATGTTTCTTAGATGAAAGCTTTGGATTATTCTATGCTCACTAATTGGTTTTCACATCTAGTGCACACTTTCATTTTCAGAGGAGTGCTGTCAGAGATATACAATGGGGAGAAAACTTTGTAAACTCTTTTTGGCTTCAGTGGGTCCCTGTTGTTTACACAAAGGCTCTAATTCCACCCGTGGATTACTACTTTTATTCCATTCATGCTCACAGAACTCGCTTTCTAAAGAGAAATACAGTGACGTGCACTGATACACCCATACACGTGCACAGAACGGAAACAAAGAGTTGTATAGCTGTTTTACATCACGTTATGCTGTACATCATCAGTGGCTGATCCCACGGTGCAGGGATTTTTATGGCTTTTGCAGTGGAAGGGTCTGTGTGACACGTTACACTAAGGTTTATGGGAAGCTTCCTTGAAATTGGAGGCATGGCAAACTACCCGGCTCCAGGGTAAATGCGAGAGCATTTAGCTCCTTAGGGAGCTGGAACAGGAACCAGTGCCCAAACGATGGGCTGCTGTGTGAGCAGAGGAGATCTGCTGGGTATTGCTTGTCCGCATGTGAGAGAGCACACGGGTAATGTCACAGTGGGGAAAAAATGAAAAGAAGAAGGGTTTGGGCAGTATCCGTGCTAGAAGGAGGCTTACAAATACTAGCAGACAGTGTTTTCTAGTGTTTGAAATGTGGGAGTTGAGGGAGGCGTAAGTTTTTATTAGTTCTTTTTTTTTTTATATAAGCAGGATATTTTGGCATCTCCTGGAAGACCTACCCACTTTCTTCCTCAGCCAGACAGCCTGATGCCTGCAGGCTCTGTACTGCCCATGATCTCAAGAGCAGATCTGGATGGGACCCTTCAGCCACGAGCATCCCCCCCCCACCCCCCCCATCTCATCGCTCCCACTTGGAATTGGGGGGGGAGCAGAGGAAAGGCAGCTTTTGAGGAGGGCTTTGTACCTGAAATTGTTACTCAGTCCTTGGACCTGAGGGAAAGAAGTGCCTTACTTGGCACGTAATGGTAATGGAAACAAGGAGTCAAGTCTGTCTAATGAGAAGAAAAACACTCCACAATTTATTAATTTAGGCTTCTGGAAATTAGTTTGCTGAACATACTTAAGGACTAAATACAGGTGTTAAGCCCAGCCATTCCCACACTAAATTACATGCTCTCACTTACATACATAATCACTGTCTATTTAAGGTTTTCCCATACTGCCTGCTGTTATGGTATCTAGGCATTGATTCCCATCCTAGTAACTTGATACTTATTTTTACAGTACTGCTAAAGTACTAAGTAGTACTCCTGCAGTCTGTCCTAAAATCAATTCCTAATGTTACTGTAGGAGCAAATGTAAAACTTGATGTATTTTTCCCCAAAGGTTAATATCATATGTTTCTGATTGAGCAAGAAAAAAAAATCATTTCCTTACAGGATGGATTTTGTTATGTCTCTTGTCCAGGCATGGAGGAGGGGAAAGCCTTTAGAGGATTAGTAACAGGACCAAGAGCCCACGTTACTATGTAAAACCCAGCTAGGGGAGTCGTTTCAGAAAACCGCTCGAGAACCTGAGACAATTTGGTCTTTTCTGTCCATAATCCAGAGGGCGGGTGTCCACATCGCAGGTGACAGCATGGCCAGCACCAGTGGAGAGGTGACTTGAGATGACAACAAACAGCAGATCACCCACAGGGAAGCCTATCCCTTGGTGACCACCAAAGTGTATGACTGAAGCTTTCCTCACTTTTTTTCCCTCTGTTTGGACAGAAGAGGGGTTTTCAGTCTGGAGGGAGGCAGATACATCCAGCAGGAACACTGTTCCAGCTTTGCAACCCAAATGCATCCAACTCCGTCCAACCTCCTGCTATTTCACTGCGAACAAGCAGGCAAATGTGCTGTGCTCTGATATGGTTACATGAATCAGGCAGTGCTTCTTCTCCATGCTCTAAATTGCATGATCAAGCTTGGGTCTTAATAGCTAAGTGATGATTCATTTATGATGGCACCAGGACAATCCAAGTGAGTTTTTACCTTTTATCCTAAATGTAATGCACTCCATCTATTACAATTTCAGCAAGGTCTGAGCAAATTCAATAATCAGACCAGTATTCAGCACTTTTTATGCGCGGATCTAAAACCAACTGCTACTAAAAGTTTAACGAGACCAGCCTTTTGCATTAACTTTCTAACAAGAAACACAAGGCTGCCTCGGTTCTGGGGCTGATTTCTCTCTACTGGACGCAGAGGGCCTTAGTCTTAGATTATGGAGCACCGCAGAATTCAGTGTGCTTTAACAGCTTTAACAGCTGCAAGAGGAGATGGAGGGATCCAGAGGGTCTCCAGTTGTGGCTGGCAAAGCCGCTGCCAGCAGCGTGCTGGAGATGAGCGAGCTGCAACGGCCTTCTCGTCTCCAGCTGCTCAGCCCCATTAAAACACAACCCGGATGCATTAAGTACATTCCTGATATTGCTTTTCTGTGTAAGCAAAGGCAAGCGGGGAGAGAGGTTATGGGATGGGGAGTGGGACACCAGACAATCTTTTAGCAAAGATGTTGTCCGTGATACCAAAAGAGTTAGGGAATGCTTGAGTTATACAAACATTCCTGAAATAACAGGAAAACTTTAGCAGATGTTTCCTCCGTCTAATTTTCCCTCCTTCTCCTCTTTTTGTGTGTGGCTTTGCAGATCTCTCTGCTTTCTAAAACTCTTTTTGTATGAAGGGCCCGCATTAAAATGTCAGGTTTTATTTTTCCAAAAAGCAACTGCCAGAAATGAAACCCTAAATGCTCATTTCATAGCCAGGCAAGGATCTCCTGGGAACTGCCGGGAATCCCACCCCTATTTCTGATTAGATTTTTGTCAGCAGCGTAGGAGCCAAATTCTCGGTTGCCTGAAGGCTTTAATCTCGATGAGAATCAGACTTGGAGGAGCTCTAAGGTATCAAATCGTATTTACTGTCTCTGTTAGTTATTGGCAAGGAGTCTGGAAATACCTTGGGGTTAGTGTTTTGATTAGAATTTGATCATAACTTTATAAAACATAGATAGAAATGATCTTGTTTTTGAGCCAAGAACTCAGCAGATTCGAGGAAGGAATAACTTTTAGCAACAACGGTTTATACAAAGAGCTTTGGAAAGGATCAAAATCTTCTGCTGTGCAGAGCAAGGTGATCCCTGACAATTTAGGATTAGGACAAGGTCTTTTATAGCTAATTACTCAGCACGCTCCTAGCTCAACTTGCTTGAGCATCCTCTTGGCCATAGGTGGAGCTGGCATACCCATGCAGACGGATTGTAGCCCAATTCCTACATTTTTATGGCCAGTGGGACGTCATTTGCTCCTGTAGATCTCACCGGCAGCAGTGGGGCAGCCTGGCCCTGGGAAGTTTCACCCTAAAAACTCCCCTTTTGGTGGGCAGACACAGTGATCATCAGCTATTCATGTTACAGGAATATATAGATGGTGACTGGGGTGGGAGGGTAAGCAGCAGAGCCGTAAAATGAGGGGTACTGTAAGGTGGCAGATTACGGCAGAGGGGCTGAAACACGCTGCTCCTCCTTGGGTGGACCCTTGGCCATGCTCTTCCCCATGCTTTCCCCCCTTTACCTGCTCCGCTCACAGCTCCTGCTCTTTCCAGCAAGTGCCACCTCTGTGTGCTGCTCTCACGGCAGAAAAGGTCCTTTATGTCTTGCTTCATGCAATGCAACACAGAGAGGCAATTAGAGAAAAGGCTAATAAACAACACATGATGAAAACACCCTGCCTAGTTACCAGGAGTGCTGGCCCACCCCATCTGCAGGGACCCAACTATGAAAGGGGACTGTTTTCCAAACTGTATTTTCCATGTGCCATCCTTGGGGTCTGGGGATATTTAGTTTTGTTTTTGAGGGGGGTGAAGCCTTGGCAGGGGCTCCCGGAGAGCCCGGGCTGCCGGCGGGTGGCTTTGCCCTCTGCTGGATAAAGCCAGACCTGCTGAAATCTTTCTGCTGGTGGATATTGAGGAGCCAGCGGATAATTTTGCCCTGAGGAAAATAGTGTTTAGAAAACAGTCCCAGCCAAACAAACATTTTCAAACCTACTCTTACTCTGTAAGGTAGCTGCAAATTAGCATTCAGGATCTGAATCCGCTGGGAGGGAGGGGGGCTGGAAACACTGATGGAAGCTGAAGGACTGGGAGAAACAGACACTGCCTTGCACAACTGAAAAAAAAAAAAAGGGCAAGAGAAAAGTGGCAGGTTGTGTCTGGTGTCCTTTATTGTGACTGTCCTTGCTTCTTTGCAACCTAATATACTCACACCAATTTCAAGTGAGCATACGGAGACAGCAAATCCAAAGTACGTTTGAGAGTTATTGATTTAAATAAAGCAAATCAAATACATCTTACTTTGAAACCTATTTGCAGTAACAGGATATGCCATCTGTTTCTTGCAAGGGTAAAGGCCAGAGACTTCAGTTCCAGAGACATGTGGAAAACGTGAGGGTTTTTACCCATTTCTCTCCGTTGTGAAGCTTCAGAAGCAGAGACCACTGCCTTCAAAATCCCGTGGAGGATGATGCTGGGAGCTCCTGTGTGACAGCCCTCATGGGCTGGCTCTGGCTGGGCACCGGGGAGGGTCAGTCCTTCTGGGCGTGGGCCTGGGGGAAAGGGAGCCTGGGCTGCCCAAAACCAGCCGGCGGTTTGGCACAGTGGCAGGAGACCACGTGCAAGGGCCACTCGCGGTTGTGCTGGTGTTTTGGGGAATTGTTAGACAACCCAGTGGCGGGGATTAGCGTTGGGGGTTTAAGGAGAAGTTTTGAACAGGAAAGGAGAGCAGCTCTCCAGAGGCAGAAGTGTTCTCCTTCTCCTCTAATACACCCATCAAGCCCAGCATGCGCTTTGGGTTGGATTCAGAGAGGAGGGCTGGTTCCCCTGGTCATAGCAAGCACCCCTCTGTCCTGCCCTCACACAGAGGCTCAGGTTGGCCAACCTCACTGTCTACCACGGTCCTGCTGGACAACAGAGAAACGCATTGACTCACCACCTGGCAGTTTCCAACCCATCATAAGACCAGGTTTCTGCTTCAAATAATGGCAAGGACTAATTACAATATATCCATAAACAATTTTTTCCCCCTTTCATTTATAGTTGAAAAGCCCGTCCTTAATTTTGGGTTCAATCCAACATGTTCCTGAAGGGTAAACAAAGTCCTAAGAGGGTAAATGATTTATCTAAGGTCACCTATAGTGGCACTCACAGAGTAAAAGATGAAACAAAGCGGTCCAGACCACCCGTGTACCCCCACCGAAAGAAAACTGCAGTAACTCTGTTTTCCTATCATTCATCAACAAAAAAAGATACAAACAGAAATGCATCCAGGGTATCATCTCCTTTTGACTGATTCCAGCCCAGTGCCATTTCAGATAGCTGCAGTGTGAAATCCAGTTATTGGCTATGCTGCACTTGGGAAGACAATAACATTAATTTTTATTGTAACAAACAGCCTTAATTAAACTTGCAAAATGAATACATAGTCGTGCAGCCTTTTTTTTTTGTGTTGGAGCTTAGCATTAATCTTTATTATTGTTATTAAGTGTTGGGAGATGAGAACATTTTGATGAAAAATAACGGTGCATACCCGATCAATGCATATTTAAAATATATGTTTACAAAAGGCAGTGGCATGAACGTATGACTTGAGAGCTCTGAGGCTGTTATGGCCAGATAGATTAATGCCAGTAATTCCTCATGTGCCGTGGGGATTAGAGAGACGACTAAGAATCCTTTCCATGGCGCTCTGGCAAGCAGGCAGCAGTGATGTGCCTGGTCCGTGTCCCGACCTCTCGGCTCTCTCACTTCATCCTCAGAGTTGTGAGGTGAAGTTCAAAGATAAAGCAAGCCCGAAACTTTGCTGTCTCTTTATGGTCACCACATGCAATAGTTGTTTCACAGCAAGTAAAAACAGGAATAAATTCTACATTCTTTCACCTGGTTCTCAAAAGAGATGAATTCTTAGAAAGTTTCAGCTTTCTTTCCTTTTTCAGTGATTTACAATTGGAAAAATGGGAATTTATATCCATTTAGTTCAAGCTACTGTTAGCAACAGCCCTGAACTGCAGTCAAAGATCTTTAAAATGGAAGTTCAGCCAGTCTGTGGTCGGGGTCTTGTCCAGGACTCAGAAGATCCCCCAGGTTCACACATCTGGAGGCAGTGAGGTACCATCACTGCCACCCAGCTTGCGCTCTCATGTAACAAAGACCTCTGAAATGTACCCACCACTTCCCAGCTTTAATCCAGGAATTTGTGGCTGATGCAGAGCATGTCTCAGAGAAAGAAATCCAACCTTAACTCAGAGACTACAATGAGCACGGAAGTTACCACATCCCTTCATAAACTGTTCCAGAGCTTAATTAACTGTTAATTTACCACATCCATTGAAAATTGTTCAAATAATTGACTAACTCTGTAGTAAAAAATGACACACTCATTTTAGGCTAAGCTTCCCTCAGTCGAACAACCTTGCTGTCCTTAAGATCCGATGTCAGTCCCCAGCTCTGCCACAGACCTCCTGTGTCTCCCTGGGCAAGTGACTCCCTTGCTCCGTACCTCCATTCGCATCTGCCCCAGTAATGCGGCTGTGTCCATCTTGTCTAGTTTGATATGTCCCTCTTCCAGCCAGGGATTTTGCTGCAGATATGCAGAACTAGCAGGCTATTTGATAGCAATTTGCCATGAACTAGGGCTTCTAGTTGCTATACAAATATTTAATATAAATTAAAATGCTGGACTTGATGCTGAACTTAATCTCCTCAATAGACTGGATCAGATCTACCCAGCTGTGAGATAATTCAAATCTGATATGTTCGTTCAGACTCGTTTCTTTATCTTTTACAAATGAAAATAATATATCAATTACAATATATTTGCATTCAAAATCATTCTCATTTCAGTTAACTAATTCAAGAGTCAGCCCTCTGAGTTTTATTACACACACATCTGAAAGGGCTGGGAGATGGCTGTCTGCCCTATTAGATCTACAAAGATATTCACTGGCACTTCCCCAGCAGGCAGTGGTAAGAGTGGAGGTCGCATGGGGAGTTTAACTGTGCACACCCAGCACTTCTAAAATTCCATGCTGCCCATGGCTTACACCAAATTTACACAATCACGGGAAAGTAAATATCTCTTCTGCAGCCTCTCAATGCATTTTATGTATATATGTTTGCCAGCACCCAGGACGCTGACGAGGGCTTCACCTGCCCCAGTGGCACATTGCAGATGGGCTCTCACACAACTCCAGTTTCAAAGCACTGGCAGGAAGCACCTGTGGTGAGTGGTGGCATGGAGAGCAGGTGACCCACAGGCCTTTCCAAACCAGACTCCCATTGTACAGCTGCTCCCGTCTATGTAGAGAATTTCCCTTAATTATATGGGTGTTGCTTTGAGTTCGGTGCCCGTATGACACGGCTGAAGATGAGGAGCGAGACCCAGGAGCGCAGGCTGCAGAGATGCCCCCATGCCTGAACCCTCATGCACAACTGCAAGATGCTGGCTGATGAGAGCACCTGTTTTTTTAGGCTTTCTGCCCTTCCTGCTCAGCAGTGAACTTTCTCCACACATGCAGCTCTACTTGAGGTACAAATAGGATGTTATCTTTTTTACCGTCTTCCCTCTATCATAGCCTATTTGGCTTTGCAGTACTGTCATTCAAACATTTGTGCAGTTGGGTCACGCTACAAGTGTACTTATGCACATCAACCCAAGAAACTCCCCTGCAGCTGCAGCATATGGTATCAAACCACTGCCTGCCCTATTGAAAAGGGACTAAATCCCCTCATGTTGGGATAGCCTGACCTGGCCAACAAGAGTCCTAAAAAAATGGCTAAATGTACCCCTAATGCAGAATTCCTCTCTCAGTGAGCAGCCCCTCTGCCTGGAAACAGTGATTCATAGTGAAGTTTAAGTCACTGTTCATTTTATCCTCCCTCGTACACGCTAATATGAAGTGGTTACACCGATGAATCTCACAAAGAATCTCCTAGTCATGATATAAATCAGTGTAGCTCCACTGAAGTGATGGAACTGCGCATATTTATATCGGCTGTGGAGCCAGCAACATGTATTTTCCAGAGAAATAGCAGGACTTAAGACAATGAAGTGGGATCTAAACGACTGAACCAGAACTAAACCCCAAAGTGCAGGGGATGTAGAAAGCATGAACTGAAAAAATGCAGGTGGTTCTGACACCTGCTCATAGCTTTTGACACAGACAGGTCATATATTATAACAACACCCCTCTACACTCACTGACACGTACGGGGATTTTGCCACAGACATCACTGTGGTCAACCCAGTATGATTGAGTCTCAGCAGGAAATAACAAATCCAACTAAATCACACCTACAATTTTCTGATGGGATGTCTGCATGCATTTTACCCACCGCAGGCATCCTCCCCCAGAAATACACAGTTTACAGGCCTTTAGTATTTTTCATGGTTCATTACTCAAGGTAATTTATGACACGTTTGTGCTGCTACAGTACATCATTTTGTGATTTTCTGCAATAAAACCATTGCACTGCCTAGTCTTGGTTCTTTATTACATTTGAGGTCACTTGAAAGGGTAATTTCATCTACTGAACATTAAATCCTGCAATAATTCAATACTTGCAAGATATGTGAAAGCAGTGCTCTCCTTCTCTTCTGCAGGGCCATGTGGCTAGCCGTGAGCGAAGCCGTGGCTAGCCGTGAGCAAAGCCACGGCCAGGGATGGCACACAGTTTGGGCTGGAAGACACTACTATCACGGTTACAAAGCACACCTTGGTGGCCATCTCTGGAACGCTAAACATGCTTGACATGGCTTGTATGGATAAGCTGAATCCCTAATCAGCTTATTAGGACGGAATAATCTTTGCTTGTGTGTGCATTTGTGCACTGCTGCCACAGCTGAGAGGGGACTAGAAAGAAGGTAAATCTCTTCCATCCCTCTGTTTGCAGGTGTATTGCTTCATCAAGCCTCTCTGGATAGGAAAACTTCATTTGCCCCCTTGGCCCCCTCCCTGTCTTAAAGAAATGCATTAAAAACCGGCATCGGCCTTGTTTAAAGCAAAGTGAATCTGGGCCATATATTACATTAAGTGCCTTCCTTACTGACAGCTTTTACTTTGGGGGAGATCTTGAGAGCAGCGATGCATGGGGCAGTGGTGAGGAAACCACTGTCAGATCCCTTTTCATTAGAAAACTGAAAGAGCTGTAGCTGTCCCACCTTTTTTCTGGCTGGATAAAAATTCTTCTGTAGCAGACATTGCATGCACAGGTCACCTTCACAGGACCTCCCAAAATCAGTGGGGCCAAGCCTGGCCGGAGGTGGCCGGTGGAGGCAGTGCCACAGGCTGGCATGTAGCTAGAAAGAGGAGAAGTCTCCAGGAGAAACTCCCTGTCCCTGACTATGGACTTCCTAAACAAGAGCCAGCGAGACATTTCTGCCCACCTCTACCTGTAAGCCCAGGCTACCTTATTTCAGAGTTCAGCCACATCCAGTTCAGAAAGGAAAATGATAATGAGTGGGAAGCTGGAACATCTCCAGTGACTTGAAGGCACTGTAACACACAGAAATGTGCTAATCGCAAAGGTCAATGTCTGGGACTTGCTGAGGCTGGAAGCTGTGTGCCTCTGCCTTATTAAGGAGATATTTTTTCCTAGTTAAACCCCAGAAGCAGTCTCTTCTCGTGCCCTCCTCTACTTCTTCTTCCCTCTTGGATCTTCCATACCTGCCATTTCTTCACCACTCCTCTCCTTCTTTCTCTACAGCTAACTCTTTTGTTTTCCTACTAACACCTGTATTTCACTGTTGCCTCTCTCCAGCCTTTCTTTAGCACAGGTGGGGAAGACAGAGCGTAGGGTTGTTTGCAGGGAATATTTTGGTAGCTCACCTTTGCTCTCTCACTCCCTGGCTACTTAACTGCAGGGCTGTTCACAAGGGGTAGGGATAATTGCAGGAGTACTTGGACAGCAAAGAGATTGGAATAAACATACGACTTGGGTGCCCTGGAGAAATAACAGGCATGCCCTCTGCTCTTTGTTTTTACCAGCCCAGTGCTTTGCTATTCCATCCCTGCACTTGCCCTCACTGAAAGCCTGTGGCGGAAGAAGCTGTGAGTCCCTGCACAGGAGAGCGTGGATGCGAGATGCCACGGGGGATCTTCACTTCTCACCAACCCCCTGCAGCTCCTCACTTAAGGGGGGAAAAATAGCCTTGAACGTGGACTTTTGATTTATGAAAGAAAGAACCCAAACACACTCTGCTTGTTTCAGCTGAGTTGTTAGTCATCAAAATAATTTGTGCTCAGTCTCCAGCAATGCTCAGCTTTTGCTGTAAAAGCCTGCATTGCTGTTTCCTTCTGAATTTCAATCAGGTGTCATTACCGTGCGTTGCCCGCCTTTGGCTCAGGATAGATGCTTCTCATAACAGACCAGAATTGCTCAATGCAGTGAACTTATTCTCTTTAAGGACCTGAATCACACTAAGTGGCTTTACTTACCATCTGCTTTTTTGATTTGCTTACTCTTCTGCTCATACTGCCTGCAATAGCCATTTGTTTCCTTGCCTATAAATTAGTGGTCCAAAAGAAACTGCAGTGTTGTCAACAGATTACTGAAATACAGTTCTGAGAATGGACCTACAAAAGAGGTTGGAAGCAAAACTTAGCAGAGAGCCAAACTGTCTGTAATTGGATTTTGAGACCAAAACTTTATAATGAACAGTGTGAAAGAAATAAACAGGATCATTTATTTTATTTGATTATTAGCAAAACTCCTTGGTTACGTGTGATAATTACTGGCAAGGATTTACATGCAGAAAGTGTGCCTGAAAATGTTTAAGCCCATTTCTTTATAACAGATCGGCTACCAGCATACCAATTACATGACATAAAACGCATCGAGCTTGGAGAAATCCCACAAGGCTTTCAACAGCAAAACCTGCTAGCCTTTCCCTGCTCTGGGCTTGGGATTGCTTGCCGGATGTACTGATTTAAGCAATGAATACACATTCTCAGCGATCTGTCATGTATGTTTACAAAATTATCTCTAGAGAGGCTTATATGTTAGCCTGGAAATGAGAAGTGACACAAGATCAAGATCTTCAGTCCTCACTCTGGCAACATACTAATGGATCGTAATGGGTGATTTTGTGTAAGCAAGGTATGCGGGTATGTCTCCATTAAGAACCTCTCTTATCATCCTGTGCTTTAAAAAAGCAAAGTTTAGGAATTTCCGAGAGTTTATGTCCATTAAAATAAAGAACGAAGCTCCAACTTGTTTCTCTAAGACTGTACCATCCTAGGGGTTGATTTGAAGGTCACTGATAGAGAGAAATTTATGGATTTCAGAATTGGACTCCAGTGGGTGCAGAGCCAAAATGCATTAAGGCAGATGTAGGGAGGGAAGGAAACAGCCATGCCCGTAAGTATATAGAGATTCACCTTTGGAGGAAGGATTTGCAAATGAGAAAGGTCGCTCATTTGGTGGGCTGGGTTTTGATATAAAGGGGTCTAGAAATAGGAAAATACACATATTTTGCACTGCCCGCACCTATTTCTAGGCTGGCCTGCCTACCTTGTGTAGGACAAAGCATCAAGACTTTGGCTGTTGCAGCCTTTGCCAAAAAATCCCTTCCACATTTGAGCACCCCTGGTTCTCCTGCAGCGCAGGGAAATGGAGCGGCAAGAGGAAGATGGACATGACAGATGCCCAGACTTGAGCCGGTCAACTCAGCTTTTGCACAAAGTATCTGGGTTAGAGAGCCCGTTGCCCAGTTTGCAGCTCTGGATGTCACTCCAGCTCCTGAGGCAGTTTCCAGTGACCCAGAAAGGGAATGTGTTAAGGACACCAGTGCATCTCCTTTCCTCCAGACAGGCATGGTGGGAGCAGACCCCACCCAGCAGGACTTCGAATGCCAACTGGGCAAGGCTGGGACTGGTGTTGGGTAGAAGCAGGGTGGGCAATCCTGCAGTTTAAGGATAGCTGGGATGTATCTCTTCCTGGAGTGGCAGATGGCAATACAAGCCATAAATTGCCCCCTATTTACAATTCAACAGATAGTAAAGGACATGGCCAGACCAGCAAATCCAAGGAAAGTCCTGTTCAATATTCCTAGTGTTTTCTCACTGAATTCAGTGGACTTGCACCAGCTGAGGAGGCAGCACAAGGCAGAAAGCAGTAGGGGAGCAAGATCAACAGCCACTGACCAGAGCTGGAGGTCTTTTGATCTCCAGGGCTGAAGATCCCAACCTAGTCACAGAAGAACATCTGGGCTGAATTTGCATTTGATGCTAGAGTTCAGGGCTGCCCACAGGTGAATTTCTCAACCACGCTTATCTCTAGGTCAGACATTGTATGTTGCAATGCAATGACATTACTCATTGTCTGTTACAAAGGTTGTTTTTTCCCTACAAATATAGTGTAATTATCTATTATTTGTCAGCGACATTATTCCCTCATTTATAAAAGCAGCGGGAGAGACATAGATACTGCAGTGTGACTGACTGAATGGGCAGAAAGACCTTCAGGGGGAAGTGAGTCTTTTACATTTAGGATGTTAGAGTCCATACCTTAACTCTTCCTGGACCTCAGGAGGGGGACCTAAGATCTCTTGGATCGCGTATTTTTTGATTTGAGCTGTAAGGTTTAAAAAAACTTCTTCAAAAGTTTACAGTCTGTCTATTTATTAGAATCAACATCTTACGTATTTAGAGGAACGATTTAGGAGAAGTGACCTGTGAGATCAGAAAGACGAGAAGAGCTGGGTACCATCAGGAAGCTAATGTGACAGGCTGGTAACTGCTGAATGACATTTTATAGCTCCGAGACTCTTTGCCGCAGACTTCGCAGGGAGCGGCTGTGCTGACAATAGTTGACGTGTCCTGCTCTGCCTGAGCCTTATCCCAGTCCCTGCTGACGGCCAGTCCTGGGCAGCCTGCTGAACACGCATCTGACCTTCTGGAGGAGGCATGAAGGCAGATGGATGTGACGTTTGCTGAGGACGCTGTAACGTAGCTTTTGTCTACTTCATCCACATGCCTTAAACATAACCGGATTGGCGTAGCACCTAACTAGAGCTGCTGGCTGCAATGCTTCTGGTGTTGCAAAGATCCAACACTTTCACGCTGTGCTTTCTTGTCTTATGATACGCTGGAAGAGATGGAAGCAAGGAAACACAGATAACCTTGCTAAAAACAGCACAGAAGGTCCCAGGTGGAAAGGAGGAAGAAAGGATACAATCTGTAGTCATACATCCTTCCAACCCTGCCATGAGGCATTTTACAGCTGTGCTAGATCCTCCAGCCCCGTTGAGTCACAGGCGTACCTGCTTAGATGCATTAGCCGGGATCTATTCTCAGCACTTACAGCGCAGTTGCACCGTGGGTGCAGCCTGGACCGGCACCCCATCATGGTGGACATGGTACAACAACCACAGAGCCGAGACTCCAAACAATGGACCCAAACGGCAGGTCTGCAGGTGAACACAGCATGGGATGGATTGCTTGGATTTTACCTCCCAGCCAAACTTCCTACATTTTGAGTCGTTTCATTCCCTCAAGCTGCTATATTTGTTCGTTGGAGAGGCACATCTTGTGCCATTTCCCCTGTTCCATTTTAGTCCTAATATTGCCAGTGGAATGAATTAATGGCACGCTATTTTCTAGTCTAGTAATCTTTGTCACAAAAGTGAGTGAAAGCATACAGTGAAAATGAAGATCTATCAGCACTGCCGCCTGACTGATGGCTCGCTCTGATAGCTAATGCTAAGATGAGAACAGGAGATGAAAAAAAAAAGAAAGATCCCTTTCCTATTTTAATGCCAAGAACAGTACACAGCACCTGTATCCATCTTTTTGACAAAGACTGTAATGAAAATGGCAGCATGCTGGAATGTCATCCTACCTCCATGATGGGCTCTAATTTCATAGCCCTCCATGGATGCACTCTGTCTGCAGGTACTCGGGTTAAAAATGCCTGTCACTCACTCCATGTATTGCATCTTGGCATGACCTAGATGGTACTTCAAGCCCCTCGTGCCACACAAGCTACCACACATCCTATTGTTAATTGGGCAGGGACGCAAAGTGCAGTGTTCATGACATTTTCTCAGAGTCAATAACTAGCCACAGTTGATGCATATATTTTTTGTACCCAACACCAGCTAGAAAACAATGTATTGAAATGAAATTCACTGCACGCATCTTCAGCCTTCATGCCACAGGTATGTTCTTCACTGACCTTTTCCTCTGTTCTACCTTTTAGGCACACCACAAGCCTCCCTGAACCTTCACAGGAGCAAAAAGAAGAGTGTGTTTTCCATATCCCATGGCAAATCTTGTCTTACTATTTGCTTTCTTCAAGCCAAAGACACAGGTAGATACTACATGGTTAAGATCTTGCTATCCTGAGAATGACCTAGGAAAAACTTGGTTTAGACTTCAGTTCTGCTGGTTCAACTTTTTTGTGAATCTTGAAGACATTGCTTGTGTCCAGATCCATCCTGGGAGCAGGAAGAGCCTTCACCTGAAAGAGGAGCTGCGTGACTAACGCGATACAGGAACAAGCAAGGCTGCCTGATGTTGGGGTAAGGGATAAAGTGTTCATCGTTTCCCTTCCCTCCAGTAAACCAGCTTTGCCTGTCAGTGGGTGCCCTTCTCTTGATGGGTTTCAGGCCAAACTTTGGGAGCTGAGCACTTTTCCTTTCCACCAGTATGTGGAGGAATACCATATTCCCTTTCTTTCCAGGGGAACGTCATGGTTACTCCTTAAGGATGGGCCTTGCTAAGGGGTTGGACACAGGCAGGAGAAGAGGAGGTGGGTAGTCTGGGAATTGCCCTCCTGACTTCTGAATTGAGCAGTTTCACCGAGGAATGAGGCTGGCCCAGGACACCTTCTCCTCCAGCTTTGGCAAAGGCAGTATGAGCCCATCAAGAATCTGGCACTGATGGGAAATGACAGGTATGCAGGACTCTCTTTCCAATAGGATGGGGCATTTGGCAGCAATTCAAGTCCCTTTGTAAGGGATCTGTCCTAACCTTTTAAAAGCCCTGTGTTTCCTAATCCTCACTTGATTGTTTCCTGCTTTGATCAATTTGCATAGTTATTAGGCCCAGCTCTCAATCTCTTCTTTAAAACATGTGGAGGACAGGGTTGAATGAGAGGGGAAATTTGATTGCTTAGTATTTCCCTGTTACCATCGGTAGGGAGCAGCTACACAGCCTGACAACAGTCTGCAGAGAAATGCTCCAAAATTAAACCCACCCAGATTCACACTTCTCCTGACTCCTCATTCTCACAGGCCAAAAAAGAAAAAAAGAGGAAGGGAGGAAGGGAGGAAGGGAGGAAGGAAGGAAGGAAGGAAGGAAGGAAGGAAGGAAGGAAGGAAGGAAGGAAGGAAGGAAGGAAGGAAGGAAGGAAGGAGATCATTTGTTTGCAGAATATTTCTTTATGCATATATTTTGCAGAAGGTTAATTGGAAAGGGTGTTTCTATGCCAACAAGGGCTGAGAACAGACGGCTGAACTTGGAGAAGCATCCACCCCCAAGCAGACGCATTGGATGCAGGGATGATGCGGCCCAGTGGCTAGCACATGGAGCAGGCTGGCAGGAGATGGGCCTTGTGGACCACAAGTCTCCCTGCCTGCAAGGCTGGAGGAGTTACTAGACTTGTCCCCTGCCCTAACTCAGTCTGTCAGATCCAGTGAGATCCAAATCTCTCCCCTCAAACATACCGTATTTAAAGCGTAGGGATGAGGGAAAACAGCCTTTTAAAGGGAAATTATTTTAACCAACTGGGGAATAAGCCAGGCCAACCACAGCAGCGACAAATATTCTTTAGCTGCCTCCCAAAATGTGAACCAGAAGACCAACCACCTCAAGTGTATGTGTACCAATGCATGCAGCCTGGGGAACAAACAGGAGGAACTGGAGCTCCGTGCCCAGTCAGTAAGTTATGATATTATAGCAGTAACTGAAACATGGTGGGACAACTCACATGACTGAAGAATCACAATGGATGGCTATAGGCTGTTTCGTAAAGACAGGCAGGGAAGAAGGGGAGGAGGTGTCATGCTCTATGTTAAGGAGAACCTTGAATGTATAGAAGTCGACTATGGTGATTGTGGAAGCCCTATCGAATACCTTTGGGTCAAGATCAGAAGGGTCATCTCCAAGAGGGATCTTACAGTAAGCATCTGCTACCAACCTCCAAACGAAGACTATAAGGCCAATGAAGCAGGTCCTTAAGCAAGCTTTGGGTCAACACAACCTGGTTCTTACGGGTGACTTCAACTACCCAGGTGCGTTACACAATCATAGTGGTAGATGGGTCTCTAGGACATTCAGATCATTCTCTCCTGGTTCAGTTCAACAGGTAGGACCAAGAAAAGAAGTGCCCTGTAAGGCCAGCTGAGGTCTTGCAGCTGGACTGACCAACATCCCTTGGATCAACACACGTATCCGAACTGTAAGGGGTATGTTAGTGGGAAAAATATGACCTTCCTCAGGTGGTGAAAACAGCTTTGAAACATAGAATCATAAAATCATTTAGGTTGGAAAAGACCCTTGGGATCATCAAGTCCAACCATCATCTCCACTCTACAAAGTTCTCCCTTACACTGTATCCCTTAACACCACATCTAAATGAGTCTTAAACACATCCAGGGATGGTGACTCCACCACCTCCCTGGGCAGCCTATTCCAGTGTCTGACCACTCTTTCTGTGAAGAATTTTTTCCTAATGTCCAGCCTAAACCTACCCTGTTGCAGCTGGAACCCATTCCCTCTTGTTCTATCAACATGCATCAGGTGTGTTGTATTAAAATGCCAGAAAGAAAATCAAACCTTTAGAACAGCAGAGTGACACATACTGCAGCTAACCACAGCCTCACTGCAGTACTGCATCTTGACGATTCACAGCTGAATTCACTTGAATCATCAGATGAACAGCTTTTCATCTGGTTTGCTGTGTCTCCAGGGCCCACTGGGAAGACAGACTGTAGCAATGTACACGTGCCAGCCAGGTACCCCCTGTACGCGCTGCCACAGCTCTGCGCGCAAGAGACACTTGGCACGAGAGCAACACGGGCACGCACAATGCAGACACAACAAGCTGTCTTGGTGGTAACACTTTGGACACCTTCACCTCATTGAAAACCATAGGAATATTTCCCCTGAACAGCGGGGGTAGGATCAGCCCATCACAGCCCTGCAGCCAGCTCCGACCTTATATCCATAGTCCTCAGGCTGCTTTTGGAGTCTGACAGCACCGTGCCTTTGCTCAAAGCCATTTCTGTCTTAGCTCACATTTGCTGGAATTACATCCATTTTTTATTTTCCCCAAGTTAATATTGAGAGAACCAATGTCACCTCAATAAGCTATTTCTTTAAACCAGCCTTGGAAATAATTACCGAGGGACAGAAGAACTGCAAATCTGTACCCTTTTAATGGCTGAGCCACTTTCCGTCTGGGGCAATGCAGCACTTTGCTGCGTGCCGTGGTCAGTAACGAAAGCCACTGAAGAACTCCGTTCCTTCCTTTGATCTGCGGCATCTGCCGAGGTACCTGCAGGCTCAGCGCACTACACAGCTTTAACACTCGCCAGCAGAGGGTTAATCAGTGGCCTTAGCATTCACCACAAAAATACCTTTCTAACGCTTGTGTTGTGTGCCCGTGTATCTGTTCTTAATCAACACGTAGGTCCTGTCCGCACTGAGAAGCTTTGCCAAGGTAACTCTGAAATGATGGCTTAGTTTATTCAAAGAAATGACATAAGCTACACCAGCAAAAGTACACTGACTCTAGTTACAGTCACAAATTATCTCCAGGACTGAGTTATAGTTAAAAGTTTTGCCAGCACAGCAACGCTCCTTAGGGATGCCATTTTTTCACGACATTTCTACGCCAGCAAAATTCATGTGAATGCAGCTATGCCAGCATAAGATGTCTTTTGCCAGCAAAGAAGCATTGGCCAAAAAATTTAAACTCTTAACTCTTATTGCTTTCCCAGGACGAGTTTCTAGTATAGATTTAGCTGTAATTTGAGCACTGGGGACAGAGTAATCTACTACATTTGAAATCACTTCTCTCAGGAAGGTAGATGAGGCACCTCCAAGAGCTTTTATTCTGTGCAAGTCGGTGCTCTTTACAGTGCCCCAACATCACGTCATTTTCTTGTTTGCTTATATAGTTAGAGCCTCTCCACTGGAGCTCTGCACCGAAGAAAATGGTCCAAACAAATATTTTAGGAGATGAGCAACTTAATTTGTGCGTGAGGGAACAACTTGTCAGACAGCTGTGAAGAGCTGATGCCACCAGCCTCCTCCGGAGCCTCGCCGGGCTCGTCCCCACAGAGGGACAGTGCTCGGTGCAGGCTCATACGTGACACTCTGCACCCAGCCCCAGGAGCTGCAGTAGCTACAGCTGATTCTGCTGCAGCAGAGAGGAATGTGAGACACAGCCTGCCCTATTGCCATAACCTGGGCCCTAAGCAAGTGCCATAGGAATTTCCAAAAAATACCTAAATTATGGGATCGCACTGCCCAAGACGACTGAGTTTTCATCCCCGTTTAACTCTGGCTCATGCTGTGAGCTCTGCCGAGATGATACTGCTCGCCTCCATCAGCTCCGGAGCAGCCGCCCGGGGCGGGAGGGAGGAGGCAGCGCTCCTGTCCTGCTTGAAATTCCTCAGGAACACACTCGGATGCGGTGTCTGTGTTGTTGGCCGTGCTATCTGGATTGTAATGTTTGTGTTTCTGCTATCCTCTAGATGCAGGGCAATAAAATTAGCATTCGCATTCAGATTTACAACCCAGTAAAGGCGAGTTCCCCCTAATAAAAACAAGCTCATTTATGAGACCAGATTTCAAGCATGACTTGCAAGAGGGAAAATAACATCCTGTGTAATTCTAATGGCTCACACCTCAGTGGGCAGGCACGGCAGGCATTTTTCTGCAGCTCTGCTTGTGCTCTCAGCCTCGCCCCTCCTGCGCAGCATCCGTGGGTCATTCTCATCCCACACCGATAAACACCCTGGGCTGAGCTTTCTGGCTGAGGTGCCAAACGACGGCCACAGAGGCCGGGCAGGGAGAGAAGCCCATATGCTGCTGCGTTGCTGTCAGTGCCCTCCCGGTCATTTCGTGTTAGCAGGCGGCATTCCTGGGACTGCATGTGATGCACATTTTCTGTCGTGCGTTGTGCCTGGATACATTCCCATGCAACGAGGCATCTTCTTGTCTCCTGTGGGTAAAAGCAGTGGAAAGACAGAGCCCTCACCCACCCACAAAGCAAAACGAATGGGTTTAAGCCCCGCTGTCGCGTGTGGCCTCTCTAGAGGCATTCGGGAAAGGATCGCCTCTGCCTGTAACTGCAGCGTTTCTCGTGCTCCCTCTGGCTCCCGTCTAACAGATCACTGTGCGAGATTTCACTGCTTGCACGTGTTTCACAGTTTCCATCGCAGCCCTTCTGCTCTCACAAGCCCCCCTTGTCCCTCAGCCACCTGCCCAGAAGCAGGAGACCCGGGAAGCAGGTGGGAGGGAAGGACCTAAGGTTGGGTTTGGTCTGGCCAAGTGGGAGGAACAAGGGGACACCTCAGAGCATACACCGGGGTGAGTTTAGCCTTTGACATAAAAGGGTTTTGAATCACGGGGCAGGAAAGCACAAGCAACCTGAAGAATAAAAGCCACCATTTCTCTTTCTGTATTTACTATAACAATAAAATATCTTCATAGCAGCTGGCTGTAATGCAAATCCTCTTTAAGGACTAATGACTGTGCAGGGGACCATTAAAAAACCAGCTCCATCATTAAGGCTTTTGGTTGGGAGCCTGCCTGTACTGTTATTCTGCAGGGAGGACGGCTTTGCAAGGCTGCACGGAGCCGCTCAGAGACTGCTTTGCTCCAGGCTTCACCGCTGTGCAGCAAACTGGCTCCCTGGCCCAGGCAAAGGATAATGGCTGGATTTCAGGGGGAATTTCTGTCTACAAATCAATTTTACTCACTAGAAAACGGCTAAATCAACTCCGTTTCCTGCAAGTGCTCCAGAATTGCTCCACAAGTTGCTTGCTGGGCATGGAGCTGGTGATCTGCCACTAAATATGACCCTACCGCAGACTGGGTCTACCACTCAGGGCACAAGGATGGGTCTGAGCATCGCTCTGAGCCCAAAGCTCTTCTCGTGCTGTGGCGCAGGGCCGGCACCGACCGCAGCAGCGCAGTGCCCTGCTGCATTTCTGTGCGGTGTTTGTGATACCCCGTTCACCAGCAAACCCCTCCTTGGGCAGCCTTGAACCCTGGAGATATTTCCAGGGCCTTTGCAATGTAACGCTTTCATGAGTTCATTAAAAAAAATTTTAAAAAAATCAGCTATCACCTGAAAAACAGGTAAGTAGTTGCAGAATCAGCTCCTTTTGATGTAGTAATATAATCGTTTGCCTCTCTCTGTTCCTGGGGCATCTGCCTTTAATCTAACATCTTGCAGGCTTTCCAAGCAGTCCCTGGCTCTGTGGTGCTAAGTTCCCAGGATGCTGCACTTGGAGGATGCTCTTCCACACTGCCAGAAATAGAGAGGCCCCTGTCTGTCCCACCACATCCCAGGGTAAGGCACGAGTTCTTAGAAAGCTGTGAAGGGGTACGCGCAGGGCCTGCCAAGGAGCACAGAATCACAGAATGGCAGGGGTTGGAAGGGACCCCTGGAGATCATCTAGTCCAACCCCCTGCCAGAGCAGGGTCACCCAGAGCAGGTGGCACAGGAACGCGTCCAGGTGGGTTTGGAATGTCTCCAGGGTTGGAGACTCCACCACCTCTCTGGGCAGCCTGTGCCAGGGCTCTGCCACCCTCAAAGTAAAGAAGCTCCTCCTCATGTTTAGGTGGAACTTCCTGTGCTCAAGTTTGTGCCCGTTACCTCTTGTCCTGTCGCTGGGCACCACTGAAAAGAGCCTGGCCCCATCCTCCTGACACCCACCCTAAATGATTCAAATGGTCACAGCAGAGAGCCAAAGAGTGAGGCTGCCCTGCTTGATGGCCTCTGTCCAATTCCACCCGTGTAGGAGGGTATCGGGAGAAACAATGATGAAACCAAAGCACACAGCTGGGACAAGAGCCTGGGGCATTGCACTGATCAAAAAGCAATTGCCTCTCTCTTTCTTCCGGCGCATTGTCCTTCCTCAGCTCTTACTCTGAGCAAAGAGTTTCGGGATTACCTTGCTGCATGCTAGGTCAGGTGGCACCTTGGTCCAGACCCCACCGAAGCCCTGGCGTACACCAGCCCACAAGCAGTGGGACCGACGCAGCCTCTGCCCAGCACCTCTGCACCATGGTAACCCTCAGCTCCCCCCATCTTTTAACCTCCCATGGGTCGGGCTGCGACTGTCACCAGCTGTGATGTGCTCCCCGCCTGGCCGGCAGCCCATGCTCGTTTGCTTGTGCCCAAGCCAAATTAAGCAGATAATTGCTGGCCTCCTGCTGTGGTCGCTCTTGTCGCAGTAATCTGGGTCACTCTGCTCTACCCGAGACCTAAATTCTGTAACACTTCTGAGGTCTCTCACTGCTCTTCAGCTTGGCTGATGCTGGCCAGTGGGGTCAGCGGATACTAGGGAGGGACAGACAGACAGTACAGTCACCTCAGTCTTGATTTCTACCTTCAGAACCTGCAGATGAGGCTCCCACCATAAGGTTATGGATGCTGTGGAGACCTGGGCTGCCAGCCTTTGCAATACCATGGGCTGCACTAGTAACGGTCTGTTATTTTTCAGGTGATGGCACAGATGGTGAGCCCAGCACCCCGTGGCTGCAACCTCTCCCAGCAGCTGGAGCCGAACCCCATGAAATGGGCTGAATCTATCACAGAGCTGTGGGTTCAGATTTATGCTTCGCATTCCGCTTTCAAGCAGAGAAGTTGGCGCAAGGAGCATCCTCTTGCAGGATTCTGGCTGGCGGCTGCCTGGCAGCATTTAATCAGCTATGTTCAGGAAATCAGACCCAACCTGCACCTGCTGACCTTGGCCCCAAGGCTTGCAATGTATCAATTGAACGTAGACTCACAGATCCATCACTATCTTTTTCTGAGAGCTGGTATATCATCCATCCAGAGCATCTTGATGATCTTCGCATAATCAGCATACAGATTCTCATTTGCGTTCCTCAGATATTTGTAGAGAAAGAGAGTCCTGTGTAAAAAAAGAGAAAAGATCATCCATGGAAGAGGCAAATGAAAAATAGCTGCATCTTTGCACAGAAGCTCTCCTCCTCTCCTTGTCTGGCCATGTGTACGGGTAATTACTGCATAGTTTATATCTCCCTGCTCCTCCAGAGGTGTAATGGAGAAGATGAAAGCCTGGGTTGCTCATTAGGAACCAACAAGCCCTGGTTCCTTCCTCTGAAGCCTGGGTGGCCTCCCTCCTCCAAGGCCAAATCGCCTCAGTGACCACCTCAAAAGAAGGAACCGTAATGATGAGCTCAGCCTTAGTAAGAAGACACAGCAAGAACAACCATTTTGAAATGGAGCTCTCTGTAAAAAAACCCACATCTTCTGAGTTGGTACAGATGACAAGGAAAATATCCTTTAGGAGGAAAAGTAAAGAAAACATTGCCTTTGAAGACTTTTAAATTGGGAGCGTGAAGGTAGCCACCCAAAGAGGTTTCATGGAATTTTAACTAGATGAGGAGTTTGATGGGCTCATATTATTCTATTATTGAGATATTTGAGATAAATAAAATGAGCAAGCAAAGGCTGGATGGTCACATGAAGGACCCGCTCCAAATGAAAGTCCATTTACTTGTGTACGTAAAGATCAGGAAAAAGCACATGGGATGCTCCAGGGCTCTGCGGGGTTATTCAGAGGACAGTTTTCAACACGAATATGGGGGATTCTCCCTTGCTTTCCAAAACTCATCAGATCTTCACTTACAGAGCCCTACTTGGTGCATCCACAAATAATAATATCTCCTTGCTGAATGTCCCACCTTGGCTATCAGGTGTTCAGGTTTGTTCATGATATGGCTGAACTCGGTGGTAATTCCAGCGTATATTATCTCATGTTGACTATGCCTGAAGTGTTTACTGCAAGGAGAGTGGATGTTGTAATTCTCTATTTTTACAGTCTACCAAAGTTTTCACCTTGATCATTAGAAACCACAGTGCACAACAGATGGCTGATTGACGCCATATAATTTGGCTTCATCACAGCATTTCTTCTGACTTTCTTTTTTTGGGGGGGCTGTGTGCGTGAATCTTTTAGCATTTAAAATATAAACTTCATTATAAATCATGTAGTAATTTTGCAACTGAAAATCCACAACCTCACCATCAGGAACTGACCTTGCAATTAAATGTTTTCCTCCAAAGTTCTGATTTGATAAAATATTCCTGCATTTCCGTGCTTGGTGAAACTCATTGCGTGAGTAGGCAGCCGTGAGATTTTCTGGGTCTGCTTTCCAAGCTTGGCTAATCACACAATTTTAATAGCAATAAATCACTATTTCAACAAAGGGCTCTCTCTTCGGCAGAGACGTGCAACTTTTACTCACAAAGGTATGGATTTATCATGTTTATTAATAGACATGCTCTACAGCTTTGTCTTGCTTTGTCTGCTGCAAGCGGTGACTCAGCCCCGTGCCACGGGCACGCAAACATTGTTAATAAAACCTTATTCTGCCACATTTAGACAGATTATGGACAAATGATAAGGAGGGATTTGCATATAAGCATCTCCATCAGAAGTATGTGAGAGAGGATCATAGTTTCTGGTAAATTCGATATGCCTTCTCCTCTGGGACGAAAAATGTCAAATTCTGGTGGTCTATCAGAAAGTGTATTATACCCTTAAATGCGGTAAACACTAGCTGCTAGCATTCACCATGGTACTTCATTTTGTTACTAACTGGGGCATGTCAAGGTACTTCCAGAGGAGGATTTGCAGGGCTGCTGAGAACAGGGGATGCGCTGGGTTACACCACGGGGCCATCCCTGCCAGGAGCTGTGCTCCATCTACTCCCAGTACAGGCTGCAGAATTGAGAAAGCAGGGATTTGCTCACCAGTTTTGTGCTGAAAACACATGCAACCACAGCTATTAATTACAAGCAGCAGATTACTCATTGTAATTAAATGGCAATCATTTACGTGTATCCCCTGAGCTCCTAAGGGATGGGGTCTTTCCAGGAGACCCGCTGCCACCCGGCTCTTCCCAGGGCGCTGCTGTAAGAGCGGCAGTGGGGATGAGCCATTGCGCAGCGGAGCGTTTCACTTTGAAGCTTTCGTCTGTGCTTCGTGGCAACAGGACGTCTCTGATCAACCCCCAAATCTTGCTGCCGGCGTGGGAACCCTGTGTGAAGACATCTGGCTCCACCGATATTTCTGTATTGCGGGGCTCTGCTGGGAAAGGGAAAGCAGCCGGCACTGCTTATGGTTGTCGGGTCCCCAGAAAGTCTCCGTACAGGGTTGCTCTGGGTACCTGTCTCTTTGCAAGCCTGATAAGCACCACTGCCATAAGAAAACCTACAAAATACTAGCAAACAAGGGTTCCTGGGAGGGAGATAGACTCTCCTCCTTTTCCCTCCTACTCTCTCTTTGCACGCAGGCAAATTTAGCAGTGAGCCAAGATTTACAGCTTTAATTATGAATTTTAGCCCAAGCAGTCGTTCTGGAAATATCCTTGCCAGGGAAATGGAGAGTGGGACCTGGGCGTGCGCAGCGAGGTGTACAGCTGTGCCTCCGGTTAATTGTACTGATTCTGGCCCTTCATTAAGATGATTTCATGTGAAGGGCTTTTATCTCTCCCCCTCGCCCCCAGTGCTGGTGTCAAGGAAAAGAAAACAGGAAAAAAGGAGTCTCAATCTGTCTTTTACCGTATTATCTAATAAATCAGCAAAAATTAGCCTCAGCAGCAGAGATTAGCCTTCTTCAAGCTCACACACCTTAACGAAACATGTTGAACTCTGGCTGGCAGCAAATTCAAAATGTTTTACACTGTTAAGAACTGTTCATTTGTTTTCCCATCCATTCATCCGGATTTTTACAGGCAAAGCTGATGAGGAGTCCCAGCAAGAACCTGACCACGAGGGTGGGCCACGGTGCAGAAACCTCCTTGCTTGTTTCAGAGAGAAGATTTCAGGTAAGAAGGTAGGGAGATTTTTTTGTAAAGAAATCGCTTGTGAACCATTTTGCAGAGAAGCAGTGCAGACCACGGCCACCGTGACCGGTGGTCTTTGTATTGAAATATAATCTGGTTTGGATACGCATCTCCAATAAACAGCACGGCTAATGCAGGCTCACCAGTGCAGTGATAAACTAGGTCTGACTCCATACTGAAAGTGTAGCTCCATCACGGCATGGTCAGGGATCTGCTGAGACTGTGGCCCTGCAAAAGAGTCAAAGCGAGAACTCAAGCCATGTAGAAGGTCTTTGTGGCATTGCCCATATTGGTTTTTTAATGAAATAAGCTTTCTGTGCAAGACTAGTAGGATTCTATAAAGGCATTATGGTATCAGGAGCTTTGCATGAACTTATACTAATTAATGGCAAGATGCTGTATTTCCCTTTTGCAAATGCTTCAAGGGATATTAGGGATATTAGGGAAAGCGGAGCAGCTCAGAGCCACAAAATTCAGCATCCCACCTGACCAAACAACTAGGTAAAAGAGCTGAACACGACCTCTGGGCTGGCCACCCCCAAGTGCAGAGCACGGTCACGATAGATTTTTGAAACACATTTTTCATCATATCTATTATTCATGAGACACTACGGGAAGGGGACTCGCAGCTCCCTGCGGAGTCGAGATTGGCCGACACCATCTCCGAATACATGACATGAGCACCGGGCACGCCACCGCCTGCCTCATCCCCGGCACAGAAGCAGAAAGGAGCGTTATGGCTGCAAGAAGACGACATGCTGGGAGGTTTCATTATGTCACATTTGACCTTCCTGGCTTTCCTAATAGATTGTTCTTGTCATCAGGGCCTAACAAAATGCATTAACTTGCTGGCATTTGCTGCTCAGCAGTAAGTACAAATCTTAGCTCCACTAGCTTCATTTGGAGGTCCAGCACTCTGATTTAGAAAGTAACTTCAGAGGCTAAAAAGCTTAATTTTTTTCCTCCAAAAAGATTAAATTTTAAATCTCTTTGTAAGAAGACCTTTGCAGCTGAGCAGTCCTTTTAAACTACATTTCTTTCTTGAGCAGAAAGAAATTGAAGTGCATTAGAAAATGTTCAACCAAATCAGTATTCTTCAATATTGGTGTGCAGGGCCTTTTCTGCTCTATGTGGTCGAAGAAAGGCCCTCCAAGGACTTTTGAAGCCTTTGCTCTGCACCTACTGTGCACTTGCGCATCCCAAATATCCTCTTCATTATTCTTTGAAGACTCTCAGTTTTATGTTTTAATTTTGAATTCCGCACCATAGCTAGCTCCTAGCTGGTGTTTCTGGCCTGTCTCACCAAAGTTCAGTAATCAGCAAGAGAGGTCATTTTTTCAACAATATACTTTAAGTACTATATCACTTCTTGATGCCTCTTTTGATTGCAGTTTAATTACACTGAAGATAGCTGTGAATGAGCTTACTAATCTTGAACTAATTCTGTTTTCTGAAGGACACACGACTCTGTCCTCCTCTCAGCCTCTCCTGAACTCTGTTAGACAGAAGATCATCCTCATGGTTTCACTCTGGGGTGGTTACATTTCAGAAAAGAGCATATGAGCACCACTACCACTGCCGCTGATGGAGAAGTATCTTCAGCCCAATTTCACAGCCATAGTCTGTAATCCACTGGTCCTTGACCATGTGCAAGAAGAGGCAGTGCCGGGGGAATGCCTCTAAAGGCTCTGCAAATATTCACCTTCACCTCCTTCATAGATAAATATATACTTACACTTTCACTCTCAGGCCTTCTTTCAAGAGCAGGCATGAAATTGCGTACAAATGCTGTATTTCCCTTACTAGGAAAATTATCTGGAAGAAATATTATATCAACTGGAGTTCACTAATGCACAGCCAAAAGCTGCCATTAAGTGATACATCATGCATTTAAGATGAAGTTATGGGCTCTAAAATAGATTTGGTAAAGGAAAATTTAACTTATATTAAATTACCTATGGAAATAACTCACCTAAACACTGACTTAATTCATTATGATCAGTGTCATTATAATAAATATCAGATATATTCATAATTGCATGGCATTTATCTTGAGTTAATGACCTGTAGGAAGGTTATTATATAGGTTTCATCCTTCGGTTACTGTAAATGGAAGCAATCACCGAGCTGGCTTGCAATCTCGCTCTTCATCCTGAAGAACAGGTATTGCTGAGCCTTCCGTGACTAAGGTGTGGACCAGCCGGTAGCTCAGCATTCACTGAGTGCTGACATATCCTGCCCAAGGGAAGAAGCAGCTCATTCTTGGTTGCTCTGGCCAGAAGCTACAAGGAGAGGCCATGACTCTACTCCACCCACCTGGTTCTGCTGACGTTGGTCCCTTCATCACGGTCTACTTGTGAAGAGCAGGCCAGCAACAAGATTTATCTCAGGTTCAGTCATATAGCCCAGAACTTCAGTGGTATCTGTGGAAAACAGAGGACAAACACGTCCTACCTCTAATTAGCAGTTAGATATAAGGCTACTGCTGCTTCCAGAAATTAGAATTAATGCTGACCCTGGTGGTAAATGGGCCCCTACAGGGTCAGAGCAGCAAATAATCAGCTCTTCTCCCTGGTTCTGGGCTGGGTAAAATAATAATAAATTAGTAGAAGATGACAGCAGTGCATCCATTTCCCTTGTGAGCATTAGGTTCGACACGAAAGTCATTAATCTGGCTTCCTTAGCCATGTTGCTTGTACTGGAAGCAGCTGCATTGCTAAATCCTAGAAGAGAAGTGTGAGCCTATCTCACAGCCAGGTTTTGGAAATGATGGCCCAAGAAGATAATTGCCTGAGGGCTGTGTAAAACAATTTATCTTCCATGGCTGTGTCTTTAATCTTAATTTTAAGTGTCCTTGGTTTTCCTAAACTTCATCAAAGCAGTAGGTGGCCCAGCAGGCTGAAGGACCTTTTGTTGCTGTTAATTCACCTCCAGGTCTTTTGGTCCTCCTGGGATCTCGGTTCAAGGATGGTGGTTCACATCATCTCTGGTAGCCTTAATCCAACTCTTCCTGTCTCTAACCACAGTTAATGCTTGCAGTGCAGGGAAAGCAGCTGCCTGTCCTAGCAATTAACAGCTTTTCCTTGGCTGGTGTTTTATCCATCAGCCTTTCCTCTCTGGACTAATTTTAGAAGCTGGATTCAGTGCCAGCTTCGCAGATGATCTTTTAATTTTGTAAAGGTGTTTGGCTTTGTTCACCAATAACTTAATTAGAGGTACTCTCCAAATTCCCTCTCTGCCTACACAGCCCTCGCGCTGTTTCTTTTCTTTGTTTTCTCTTTCCGTCAGACAGGCATGTCAGAGCTCAGAGGACTCGGGGTGATGAAACGGGTTGATGAAATGTGGGAACAACAATGAGTCTGTGGGAGGAACGAGGGCTGCAGCACCTGACAAATCGTTTGCTGACAGCCTCTTCTGATCGCAGACACATTAAGGATGAACCCCCTTGATGGAAAATGGGGGTGTTTGGGATGCTGGGAGCTTAAGGGAAGAGAGGGGACAGACGTTTCACAGACAATACAAAACTGGGAGGAGGTGGTAGTATGCCAGATGGTTGTGCTGCCCTTCAGAGACACCTTGGCAGGCTGGAGAAATGGGTCAACAAATGCAAAGTCCTGTGCCTGGGGAGGAATAACCCCAGGACAGGCTGGGTGCTGACTGGCTGGAAAGCAGCTCTGCAGAGAAGGTCCTGGGAGTCCTGGTGGACACCAAGCTGAATGTGAGCCAGCAGTGCACCCCTTTGAGTAACGAAGGCCACCAGTCTCCTGGACTGTTTTAGGCAGAGTATTGCCAGCAGGTCAAGGGAGGTGCTCCTACCTCTCTGTTCACACCAGTGAGACACATCTGGGGGGATGGGTCCAGTGCTGGGCTTCCCAGCACAAGAGAGACATGGACACGATGGAGTGAGTCCAGTGAAGGGCCACAAAGATGATGAAGGGACTGGAGCATCTGATATATGGGGAGAGGCTGGGACTACTCAGTCTGGAGAAGGCTCAGGGGTTATCAGTGCGTATAAATACCTGATGGAGGAAGTAAAGATGACATAACCAGAGCCTTTGCAGTGGTGCCCAGTGAAAGAACAAGAGGCAATGGGCACAAACTGGAATACAGGAAATTCCACTTAAAGATAAGATTTAGATTAGATATTAGGAAGAAATGATTTACTCTGAGGGTGGCTGAACATTGAAACAGTTTTCCCAGAGAGGTTGTGGTGTCTCTATCCTTACAGATGTTCAAACCCCAAAGGGACATGGTCCTGGGCAACCTGCTGTAGTTGACCCTGTTTTGAGCATGGGCTAAGTGATCTCTCGAGCTGCCTCCCAGCCTCCGCCACGCTCTGATTCTGTGATTTTTGCTATCTCTAAGGCAAAACTTCTATTACTTTCAGCAGGGTAAATTTTGTCTGCAAATGTTTCTGACACTATCTGAATTACTACCAGAAACTGGTGTTCCTTCTTTCTTTTTAGAAGCAATAACCATCTGTCCCGATTCCCTGAATGAAAGCTTTTACCTCCTATCAGCAGGCATGGTAGGAAAGAAACAGAAAAGACTGAAAGCAGCTTATTGTTTATTAATGTTTGACTGAGTTTATATCCTTTCTGGAAGTCTGCAGTCTTGTGTATGCTGACTATTCTCCTGGATATCCTTCCTATGGGTATAAATGTCTCTTTTTTTAAACTCCTTAATAAATTCTTGGCCTCAACAAGAATTCCTGGGGGCAAGAAGTCCCTGAAAATGTGTTATATTAATGCAAAATATATTCCTTAGAAAAAGTCTGAGTCCAGGTGTGATGGATTGTGCAAAGATTTGCTTGGATTTTTACAAAAATGTGACCTGAGGCCTCAGGATGGAGGAGGGCTGTGATTTGACCGGCATGGTTACCTGACCCTTGACAGAAGAGTGCGATCCAGGGAGACTGACAGCAGCAGCCTTTCGTTCCAGCGTCGCTGTTGTTCTGGTTTTATTTAAATTGGAAAGGCAAGAGGGCTTGGGAAGCTGCCAATGTTAATGCTGTAGTCACTGACAAGGTAAAATGTGCCTCGAAAAGATACACAGCTCTCCTTTCACAGCCGCATTTACTTTAAAGTTGGAGCTAAACCTCTCTGCGGAGGAGATACGGGGAGTGTGGGTTGCACTGATTCCTGGCCCTACGAGGTTGGGAAGAGATACGGCATCTAACACCGGGCCTGGCCCTGCTGCAGGAGGGGGTGCCGAAGGGATCGACTGCTTTGCATGGCTTAATTGCCCTCAGCACTGCAATCCGCAGCAGTTTGCTAAATTACGGCTAATGTTCAGCTTTATTTCTTTGTGAGAAATGGCAGCCAGTAATGAACTAGAGCATTTAGTCAATGTAGTAAATAAAAATGATTTCTTTCTTAAGCAGGAAAACGGCAAAAAAGGAGCCACAGCTGGGTGATCAGGCTCTTCTTCTTTTCTTCTTAGATAACATCACCAACAAAAAACCCAGGAGCTTTAAGGAGTCAGATGCCCACCCAGAAGTTTACTGGTGTGACAGTTTATTGGTGTGCTTCTTCCCTGACTTGGCTCTGCCATCTTATGTTTAAACTTTAAGCCTATTCTCTATCAGGCATGTGTTATAAAAGATATTTTAGTTCTCTGCCCACATAACACTTTCTTCCCTCTTGCTTGAGCCTCCTGCTCTTGGCAAGAGCGGAGTCTCCTACAGAAACAGATGTTTCCCTCTTGCCTATCAAGGACACACCGCTCTTGGACTGAGGCTTTCCGCTTGCCGGTACTTCCAAGGCCCATGGGTAACCCCTGCTCCCTGCCGGAGCTCCCTTCTTTCCCTTGGAAACCCCTGCCCCTCCTGAGCAGCCCTGGGAGAAGAGGCTAAAGTGAGCAGAACTTTCCAGAGTATGGCAAGGCTTTTGCTGCCTGTCTGCTCTCAAAAGCAAGTGGGGTGGCCTGGGATGTGTTAATGCCCCTGTATCAGTGACTGATTTGGCTCCCTGTGAATGCTTCAGCCATTTGCACTGTCCTTAATATTTCCACAAACAAAGGGACCTGCCGGCATCCCTTGGCAGGGCCAAGGAAAGGTTGAGAAGAAAAGGACCCAGGCTGACAGCAAAAACCTGCTCATGGCCCCACCAGCAGCTCTCTTTGGGACTGGGGACCCTCAAGGTCCAGTCTTTGATTGTTCAGAAAACCTTAAAAGTTATGTAAAAATTAAAACTGGTGACTGAGATGCCATGTAAGATCTTACTGACTGTACAACAGGAATTTTCAGGGTCTGTTAAGAATCGACCAAATGTCTAGGGATGCTGCTGGCTCTGCCTGGTTCCTGTGTATTTACTCATTAGCTCTTTGTGTGCTCTTCCCTGCTATCTGTGTTTGGAGAGATGGTATGTACCAGTTACTACACTTGGCTTCCTCTGTTCTGTGCCTCATTAGTTGTAGCTCTTGGCATGTTGATAAAACGTTATCTCCCAGATAAGCCGAACACACTGTGCGGTTGTCTTGACTTGTGTAGTAACACTTGGCCTCTGTTTCTATGGGAAATAACGGAGTGGAAAGGGTACCTTCTGAGACACGATTAAATTATCTCCTTGGAGGCATTGCCTGCGTATTACCACCACAAGCAAAGGTGTCTGAGAGGGGATCTGAAGAAGAGCACCTGGCAGGTGTCCCCTTCCCTGCCAGGCACCATCGCTACGTGGCCACCTGAAGCAGGAGCACACGCACGGCCCTGGAGTGACAGCTGAGCAACGGCAGGGACAGCATGAGACCTGCTTTAATAACCAGGTGTAAGACTGGGAAAGGCAAGGGCCAGCTGGGCAGGGTCACGCTGCAATGGGTTGCCAGAGACTGGCATGAAACAAAGGATCTCCCCACGCCAGAGACACACTTTATATTCTTGTGACTTGGGGGAATTTGGTGCTCTCTGGGACCCCCTAACCACTCTGCCTTTCTGCAACACTTTGTCACTGCTCACTTTGCATTTGGGAGGATGCCCAGGACTACATTTGGGCTTGTCCAGTATCTGAGCAGCGGGAGCACCTGGGGTTTTGGTCCAGAGCATGCCATGGGGTAAGCTGAAGCTCACCACCCACCTTCGAAACGATGTTCCTGGGATCTGTACGTATTTGTGCGTTAGTAAAGCAGCACAAAACATTGCCCACGAGCCCTCCATGTGCTTTCTCTGCTGTTCCTGTGCTGGTTCCCCAGTGCAAACGCACAACATGTGGGATCTTTTCTTCAAGCCTCTCAGTGATACAGGACTGTCAGCACTAGCACAGCAGGAGAAGCAGCATAACCATCTGCAGCACTGAGGGGAACCAGGCTCGATCCATGAGAGCACCGTGTATTTTCAGCAAGGATCAGAAAACCAGCTTTAGCAAGGAGTAAAACAAAAAAAGCTCATCGTTTAATACCTTTGTCGTTTTGCCTCCTCCCCGGGATATGAATCTGGACCCTGTGATGTTCTGGCTTCTATTTCATTCAGCTCTCTAGAGGATGAAATGACTGAGCTCCCCACTCCAACGAGATAAACGTGGCTAATACACAGGTAGTGCCACTGCCAGCAAAGGGCCCAACCCGCTCTAAGGCCTCCGAGCGATCTGTGTTTGGTGATCTCTGCAGATGGTTGAAGTGGCTCATCTCCTCTCTAGCAGAAGCGTTTTATGTTCTCCATAGGGAGAAAAAAAAAGGAGAATAACTGCATAAATTACCAGTGGAAGCAATCTCTTCCCTGACAGTCTTCCCTGTCTGCTCTGCTCCTAAAGGACCAGTATATACTGACTCTAATCAGGCTTGTCTGCTCGTGTCGGGAATTTCAACAAGAGGAGGGAGAAGAGATACCCCGCTTTCCAACCGGCAGAAAATCTCCTGCAGCGGAGATTGCTCCCGGGGGGCTCGAGCCCTTTACCCTTATTGATCAGAGGGAAAAATCGCTCCTAGGCATTACCTAGTTACCTCGGCCTTCGTTTTCAGGAGTAAGAAGACCACAACTGCCTCCCGCTGAACGTCCAGTTTACATTTTAACAGGGCTGGTTTTCAGCTGGGAGGTGCTCGGTGCTGCCTGGATTCCCCCTGCCTTTCCCATCGCCCAGGCAGGGCTGAATGCAACCATCTTCACACCCCACAGCCCAGCGCAACCCCGGCAAAGCAGCTAGAGCTTCACTTTCCATTTTCAATGCAGGGAAACAGGGTCGTGAAAGTGCCCTTTACGGGTTTCCTGTCCTAATCCAGAGAAAAACAGCTCTCGTTGCTCACTGAAGTTAAGGAATTGCAGGGGTTTGTACATTCCTTTAAGCAGCTTGCAAGCCCTGCAGAGGCAGTGCCTGTGTTCTGGGCTTTAGCACCTGCAAAAAGCACTCAGATCAGCAACTTGCCAGAGCTACAGAATACATAAACCTGGTATTTTTGCATCTGCTTAGTATGTGCTGTTAGTGGGAACCAGCTGAGTAGGTTCATGTCTTTTTTGCAGGAGAAAGCGGATGACAAAAAATCCCTTTCCTTGTATTTTTAAAAGGAGGCCAAGAGGAGCCACTTCTCTTTCCTGCATAAAACATTAAACAGGGCCCAAGCTCATTATTTTCGACATTTTTGGTATAAATCTCTAGAAGCACTGATCGCAGCTGGGAAAAACTGCAGCCTACCAACCGTGTGACACTCATTTGGACCGACCTGTCCCCTCCCGCAGTTTCTACTGAGGTGGGACCAAGCGGCCCCTTTGGACTGGGGTTGCACGTAAAACTGTTTTCCTTGGTATCCCCTGGTATTTCCCAGCCCTCCCACAAGCCATGAGGATTTGGGGGCTGCCTGGGGAGACAGGATGAGGCAGAAAAGAGGAGAACACCACTATTGAGTTGCTAAATGTTGCCTGAACGGCTGGAGCATCACTCAGGAGTGAAAAGGCACTCGCAACTGCACATCGGGTGAGAATACGGTATTAAATTGTTTCCTTTTTCTACTGGGGCACCACCTGCTGGCATGTAATTAAATTAGCATCATCAGCCAGATATTAAACTCTCTGCAGTCCCTGAGAATATGCCAGTTTTTTTCCAGATTATTAAGCAAGGTAGAGAGGAGAATTTTTTTAATCACCTTGTGCACTCCCTGTACCAGCGCTTAGTCACTATAAATACCTCTCCTTGTTCATCCCTCGTGTTTCTAAGATTGCCGTGGAGAGAACTTACAGAGAACGTTTTTCCAGGCATTACTTGCTCCTGGCGTCAGGCAAAGCCCAGCACGTTCACGGCAGGGGCACCCGGCCATGGTGCTCAGCCCTTCCTCTCCCACCTGTGGAGAACCCCTGGGCCTGCCAGAATAAATACGGGACTGGAAGGGCACGAAACTTGCCACAACCCCAAAATATAAAGCCGTGTGCCTGGGAAATACTGGCCCAGCTCACCCAGGGCATCCCAGAAGGTGCTGCAGCAAGAGCACAGTCTGGAGCTGCCCCCAGCTGTGGAGGGCTGCAAGGGGGAGACCAGGAGAAGGCTGTGGTCATGTCCTAAGAGCTGCAAATAGGTTTCTGGGAGTTTTGACTTCATCCCTGACACAGATTCAGCTTTCTTTGCAACGTTTCATGGAGGAAGAGGAGTAATCCCCACATTCAACAATGTAAGCTCATTCAAGCTGGCACCGTAGAGCTCATCTCCCGTCTTCAGCGATGGTTTGCCTCTGGTCCTCCTTCCTCTGCCCTCAGCAAGACAACCCCTGCAGCCAGGGCTGGTTTTGCACAAGTGCAAGTGGCTTCCAACCAGCTTCTTCCAGCTGCAAAATACATAGCATGCTGTCAGCTGCCAGGAGGGAAAGGAGGTGGGGTGGAAGGATGGGCGAGGGAGAACGCACTTAGGGAGCAAAGCAGTAAATAACCATGTGGAGGTTTCAGACCAGCCAGCTACAAAGCCATGCTGCTGTACTGGCAGGGACAGAGGGCTAGCCCACAGATGAAGACAGGGACACATTCAGAACATGGGGGCCAGGCCTGATCCAGCGAGCCCTCCTCTTCAGGAAGAGTTTTCCATCTGGTTGCTCTTCCCCAGGAGTGCAACAAAAAGGGAAAGGGCAGCTAACACAGCTGACTTCTCTTCCCCAGGCACCCAAAATCATCTTCTGGTGCATATGGTGGGGTAAGTGACAGCACATAGCACCCAGTGTTCATCCCAAGATATTTCCTACTTGGCTTTTTGGCTGAGAGCTTCACAGCTGGTCCCAAACATGCTGTTCTGTTTCTCCACATTGAGGGGAAAAAGGATAACCAGGACTTGGATCAGGAAGGCTGAGGGGAAATGAGAAGTGACATCCAAATTCCTTGTTGCTTGCAAGATGTGTGTACACCACAGGAGGAAACAAGCCAAAAAGAAATCAAATTAAAAGCTATGCTTGTGAGAAATTGAGCTGAGAGTGAAAAAACCTCCCAACTATCATTTTTGCTGCAATCTGCTGTTGAAGGTTTGTGGTCTCACTGGCCCCCCCGGTGCTGTGGCAGAGCTGTGTCAGGTGGCTCAGCAAAGGGTTGGGAAAGCCCTATGAGACATATGGGAGCATTTATAAAATATCTGCCTTTAACTGCTGCAGAATTGCATGACTTTTATAAACAGGGGTGGTTTTGGGGACCTAGCCTTTCTCAGGGCAGATCTCTGTCCATTTTCCTGGCTACGCCATCAGCGAGACACAAGAATAACCCTCTGAACCCAACATGCATATGAAGCTCCCCAGGACCTAAGGGACAAACTCCCTTGGGCTGGGGAAAACTCGGGACCTTACCTGAGGGTAAAAGCCACCCTGCCTGCCTGGCTGGCTCCCACATCCTGTGCATGGGATGTGTATACAGAGCATAAAACCCAAAAAGATGCTGAGAAAAGGCTGTAAGGCCAAGCACACCCCTGCCATATGCCAGCCCCATAGAATCATAGAATCTTCATAGTTGGTAAGGACCTTTGAGATCATTGAGTCCAACCATATATGCACACACACAAAAAAACCAAACCCAAACCCCAACCTACAATCTCTGTCACTAGAGCATGCCCTGAAGTGCCAAATTTAGCATTTCTTAAATACATCTAGGGATGGTGACGCAAGCACCTCCCTGGGCAGGCTGTTCCAGTGCCTGACCACTCTTTCACACAAACCATCTGGGGGGCTCCTGGGCCAAATGCAGCTGGAAGCACCTGGGAGAGCCAGAGCAGGTGGAAAAGTAGCTTTTGGGACCTGGATCACTGGTGTCACATGCTGCTGCAGTGGCCATGGAGAGAACTTCATGTCATACTGGACCTGAACTTTTCAACCCCAACACTCCAGCTGGCTTATTAGGGACACAGGGATTTCAGCCCAGCTTACAGTGCTTTACTCATTAGCTCATTTACTCATTGATAAGGAGCTTGAACAAAAGCCCTGCTTTCAGATACCACCATGGTGCTTATTGGCCTCCCCAGAGCAGAAGTGTCACTCCAGGGATGGGTTATCCCGAGTGTGCTTCAAAAGGAGCATGGCCTGAGCCAAGCAGCTTTGCTTTCCTCGTCAGCAGCTGCCCTGGGGCTGCCCAGGGACATGACCTGCTCCCCAGGAAAGGCTTCTCCTTCCTCCAGGTGCTGGGAGATGAAGTGTGGTGTGAAAGGATGAGAAAGGAGGGTGGCCAGGAGACAGGCATTTAAAGAGTCACTTGTGTTTTCCTCCGCTGATGTGTCTGTCGGGGTAGGGCTCATTACAGGGCCCCAAGTCTGGGTAAGGAAACAGGCAGGTTAACATTATCCCCATTTTACAGATGGCAAACAGAGCCATGGTGGTGGCACCTACCATGCCAGGCGCTAGGCCAGGTTCACAGCTCATCCACGCTACCCATTTCAGCGGCATCCTTCCCAGAAGCCTTCCGAGGAGGCAGAGAGCATGGTCCAAAACCTCTAGAAAAGAAAAAGATGCACAGTTTTGAGAGAATTTCTGTTATTAAAGAATAAAATTCACTCAGAAGGTAACTTTGCCAAAAACTACCATTTCCTAGAGAATTCTTTGCAAGAAGTGGAAGCTTACGGCAATTGAAGTAGAAATGGTTCCTCCTTATCAGGCACAGGAAGAGAAAAGCAGGCATTTAAAAGCAACTTCTGTGAAGGCCCCTGCAACGTGCAGGACGTGTGGAGCTGCAGGTGGGATTTGTGCAGAAGGGACAGAGGAGTGATCTGGAGTTGATGAAAGGATTTCCCGATCGTTGTGCATCTCTGCTCATGCACAGCAACGGGGCTTTTACTTGGCAGCCCTGTGCCTGCTCTCTGTCATTCAGAGCTGTTTCAGATCCCCATACAGATAGGGGAAAAGTTCGCAAAAATGGTCAGAAAAAAGGATTTTTCAAACACAAACCTGAAAGATTTCCCAGACTACTTCAGCATGCAGAGAAATACATGTCTTCATATCCTCCCTGCAGTAACAATAGTCTTCCAGCTCTTGCCGAGACAAAACCACCCCCGCCCCCAAACAGAGCTGCACCAGCCATTGCATTTAGGAGTGAAATTGCACTCACATCCAGAGTAATGTGGACTTCCCCCCGTCACCGTAATTTCCCGTGGGTCTGAAGGAGATCATTAAAGAAGTGCAGACAGAAGCACCAAGACGCTGTACCTTGTAGTACAGCAATTTCTCTGCTGCGTTCAGCCAAGGGGGAGCAGCGCAGCTCCCAGTGGGCACTGGGCAGAGCTGGGCACTGCCCGACCCACAGACCTTGGAGGGGAGCGAGCCCTCTGCCAGCCCTCCTTGCCCTGCCTGTAATGACTAGAGCAGGCAGCAACTGAACATGCCTCCAAGGCAGCACATGGGAAAAAAAAAAAAAATAGTGAAAAGGATTTTAAATGTGGTTTGTGAGCAATAAGGCTTTCCCCATGTTGGCTCAGTCTGACAATCTCTCCTCATACAAATTTCAAAGAGGGTTTTACCCTAGTGAAAATACAGCGAAAGGCTCTCTTTTTTTATGTATTTTAAAGCCTATGCAATCAAAAAGCTCTTTGAAGCTCCAGGAGCCCTAGACATTGTCTAAAAACATCTGCTTCTATTTTTCTGCTGTATTTTCCTCGATGGGAAATGAAACCAATCAAACTCTTGTTAGAGAGGAGAGGCAGGACAGCCCTGTGCCGACAGCCTGGGTGCCTGGCTGGGACCCAGCTCTGCCAGGAGGGACTGGTGGCACCTGCACAAACCAGTACTGCTGGATTTCCAAAAGCCAGGCTACACTTCCCCTGCTGTGATGGATGGGGTACGATGCAGCAGGCTCAGGATGACCAATGTGGCTGCAGACACTTCTCCAGCTATTTGCTGTCCCCAGCCCTAAAGCTCAACTCCCCAAGAGCTGGTGGCCTTCACTGCACACCCTCCTTTCCCGCAGGTCTGGTCGGGGAAGTCTCTCTGGAGATGCTCTAAAACACTTTTTCCCCTCTCCTTCCCAAAGTTCAGTTGCAGGAAGCTTTTCCCTTCATTCAGCCCCACCTGTGATGGAAAGAAGAGCTGATGCCAACACTGGCCTCAGAAAGGCCCCAAGGAGCTGCCCACACCATCCCCATCCCCTTAGCAAGGGAAGATGATGCTTGCCAGTCAGCAGCCATCACAGCTATAAATTTGAATTTACTGTGTTCAAGCAAGCTGGTGAGAACATCTGTGGGTTTGTCATTTAAAAGCATTTTAATGAGAGGAAGCCCATTTTTCAGTGCAAAAGCAGAAGCTCAAAGAAATATTACAAACTGTGAGCATTACTTTCTGCTTCTTTCACAGCAGGTTTGAGACATCTCATCTGGTGCATTACGAAGAAATTATTTTAGATTTCCTAAAAAAAACCCTCACAAAACCCAGGAGTAATAGCGCAGCTACCTTGCTGCTTCTCCCAGGAGGTAATTGCTTAATAGGAACATCTCAGTGCCTTCAAAGAAAAATAAAATCACCAGGCCTGTAGGTCTCCCTCCCCAGCTGTTCTCTGCAAGTGCTCACAGCCACTGCTGGTAATTTCTAGCACCTTGGCTGCTAATATGTCACAGCTACCACAATATCATCTTGTGAACAACCTCATTGTGTAAGGAAATAGTATTTACTAAGCTGGAATCGATCCTACAATGACAGCCACTGTAGCATGTTCTGCATCCCAGGACAGGCAGAGCTGATCCAGCCTCAACAGTGGCCAGGACTGGCATCTGTCTGTCACCTGGGGGTGATGGGGTTCCTTCTGGGCAGGTACCATTCAGCTAAAAACCCAGCAACCAAAATGAGCTGGGCTCAAACGCGCAAGGGGAAAGGGCACAGAGTTGCTTGGGCTGTTGTTTCTCCTCCTGCACCCTTGGGTGCCAAGCAGAAGGCAAAATGGAAGGAAGGAGCATCCAGACCAAGAAGGCACAGAGGAGAAGCAAAGAACATCCTCAAGAAGAAAAACACGTTTAAGCAGAGGATAATAGGGAATATTTTATGTAATTCTCTAAAGCCCGCTCAGAAGCAGTGCTAGGGTAGGTGAGGGAGGAATGACCCTCCTCCCTCACCACAGCCCCCATGTTCCCACGGAAATCAGCAAAGGCAAAGCTGGTGTTTCACAGCCTTGGTGAGCCTTTCACCAGCACTGCTACCCCTGCACCACACATGAATCCTGAGCTTAGATGCTACTGGAAGGGAAGGGACCACCGCAGCTTCGCCTCTTTGGTTCCTCAGCCCTTTTGCCTTTCTGACATCTAGCCCCAGCTTTCAGCGATTCCGATTTTTGCAATGGCAGCCTGATTTCTGCTCAGACAACTTCAAAACAGCCTTTAATCACGGCTCCAACTGCTGCAGCTTCTGGCTGCAGACTCCTTCTCAGAGGACACTTGCTCTCATCCTGCTGTGCTAGGCAGAGTGGGACTTAAAACTGGTGGGACTTAGTCCTTCCCTGTCCCCATTGCGTGCTCCCAGGCCCTACGCTGGGGTTCCCCCTCTCACTGGAGGCTCCTTCCCCTGGACGTCTGTCAACTGAGAGGCAGCATTGACATGCAACACCTGCAGCATAAAAATTATCTGTGAAAATTAAATTGCACAGGGTGGAAAGCTCAGGGTAAAATTTTGTACTCAGCTTGAGGCTGGAAAATCAGTGTGTTCCCCATTCACTCACCTGATTTCTTCCCTCCCCATTAGCTCTGAGAGGGCCATCAAAGCATCGTAGCTGAATATATTTCCGTATGGAGACGGGAGGAGTGATGTGTTGGCCTTTAAAATGGATACAGTTTATGCATCAGGGAAGATATTTGGGGGAGAGAGACTTGGCAGTGAAACAGGAAGGTTGTAAGATAAAGATTCAACCCCCCTAAACACACACACCCCCAGAAACACAAGGGAAATCATTTTAACAGCAAGGCCAAGCAAAAAAACCAGAATGATGCCAAACCAGATTGCAGTGCAGCATGAGCTGCATCTAGTGGGCAAGGAAAGTAGTGATCTTTGGAGGAGCAGTTCAGCTTGGTAGGAAAAGTAATGATCAAGTCCAGGAGTGGAACTAGCACTTCTCTTTGCTGCCCAAGGTTGGACCCAAACTGCAATCATCCTGCCTTAGAAAAAAACAGCATCTCCAACAAAAAAATCCCAAGCCTCAGCATTTCAAACAGCACTTGTTTGGGAGGTGCCATGGGTCCCCTCCTGACCCAGGTTTCCAGCAGCCCTCATAGCCCATGGGCTACTGCATCCACCTCTTTGGGGACAGTGACAATAAAAAGAGGCAGCTGCTGCCTGCGCCACTTGCCAACAAGATGGCATGGGCAGAGGGTTTGGGGCAGAAGGGGAGCAAATGCAGAGCAGAGCAAGGATGTTGCATCCATAAGCCAAGATGCACAGAAGGCCAACAGCACCGACTAAGGGAGCCTCTGCAGCTTCGTATTCTGCTCAGGGCTATGTAATCCCTTGCTGTACGTTATTAGAATCCTCAGCATTTCCTCCCCTAAATCTTGACAGTATACTGACAACTCAATTTGAAAGCCAAGGTGTTTCCTAGATGCAGGACTTTTTTTTCTAAATAGGAGGCAGAGTATATCAACCCATGGCACGATTCATTACCCTCAACTCAGAATATACAGCATGTCAGGGATAAAACCGTGAAGTTTTGATTTATTCAGGCTAATCAAGGAGAAAGCTATTAACCGAGGGGCAATGGATTATTAAATAAAGTGACAGAAGAAACATAATGTCAAAATACCTAGTTCTGACTCTTGGAACATATAATTTCTCTTCTTATCTATCCCAAGTCTTTGCTATAAAAGTTAAAGCAATCTCTCCAGCTCGGATACAATTTTAAGCACATTGAAGACATGATCCAGCTCCCATTTAAGCACTTAGAGCATGGCAAAATACTTGAAACTCTGAATAACGTCACTGAAAGGCTTTCTCAGCAGTAGTCAGTAATAGTGAGCTCAAAGATCAAGACCTGGGCACTACCTGCTGCAAAACTTTCAGTAAATTGCCCTTGACTGAGAGCAGGGTTAGTTTGGGGGGCACACACTGGAGGGATGTGCCACAGCATGTTGCCAGAGCGTGAGAGCAATATCCATGGTCATAAGGATTACACTTCTGGCACCTCCATCCAATTAAACTAGTCTATCCACAAGCTGTGCATCATTGTGACGAGAAGGAAGATCAGGGGAGAGGAAACTGAAGAGCAAAAGAGAAATTCACAGCAGCATTAGAAAGCCATCAAGAAACATCTATATCTCTACAGATCCACTATAACAACTATATCCCTGTTACAGTGCAGTTGGAGCAAATGCAGAAAAATCCCAGTCCATGGACAACTTCTATCCCAATGCCCCATATCAGGGCTAGCTTTAGGGTCCCCCTCTCTCCAGGGCCACCTAACACCTTTCACTAGCGCCCAGCTTGCTCTCAGCCCTCATAGAAAGGTATCCTCCCTGTGCCACTCCTCCTCCATCCCTGAACTTACTTCCCACTCCAATCCCATCCTGCCCAGCACCACTAAAGCCTCTGTGCCTCCTCCCCTGGCACGTGCCCAGTTCCTCCCCACCATGATCAAGATAGCACGTGCTGCTACTTGATTTTCCCAGCCTCGTGCGCTCACGGCAGGAACTTTCTGAGCAGAGGCACAAGCTGCCTGCCTAAGCCCTGTTATCCAGCAGGGATCCGCTTAAAAGAGCCAGAGGACAGGGACTCAAGCAGAGTTCAGTGTCCTGCTATAGCAGTTTTTAAAAACCTGGCATTGGTGCATGGCAGATCCTCTCTCAGTCCTAATTAATATGGCTTGCTATAGCTATTTGTCCAGGGTTTTTTTTTTTCCCCCTCCTCTGGTTTTGTGCTTAGCTTACCTATTTTGCTTTTCCATATCTATTCCTCCTACACGAGGCAGACAGAAAGCAGAGCCAGGGAGCACTCACCACCAAAGGAGTGAATGAGAAGACGCAGCCCAGAGATGCACACAGAGGTTCAACCGTAACACCAGCCCTCCAGCTGCAAATTCACAGAAAGGCATTTCTGAATCCCACTCGGCAGCTTAAAGACAATAACTCACAAGTCAATCAACACAGGTGGCTTTTTCTGAGCCACATTTGCAGCATGGTGAGCAGCTGCACATGGAGCAGAAACGGCAACATCATCCTGCCTGCTCTTCCCAGCACCTTGGGTTTATCTGCTCATGTAGCACACGAGCACTGAGGCCAGGGACCCTGGGCTGTCCTGACCCTGGTCCAGGGCTGCCTGCCCTGGCCTTCATCCTCTGGGGTTACCTCAGGTTGAAATAGCTCCTGGGGCTCTGCTAGGGACCGGTATCTCTGAACTCCCCATACCACCAGTGCCTTTGAGAACTTGCACATCCTATTACAGCTCCTCCTCTCCACTCACCTAACAGCTGGCTAACTGGCCACACATCAAGAGCTCTGCAGACTGCAGTACTCATATTGCCTAGACTAGGCACCAGCTTGTAGAGATAGTGTGTGTCAAGGCATCCTACAGGCAGCTCATCTTCATTTAAAGCAATTCAAGTCAGACAACACCCTACAACATTTTTTTAAGTGAGATACATGAGAAATCTGATGACAATGTTAAAAAAAACACCAACAACCAAAAAACCCACAAACAAACCCTCCAACCTTACTAGTCTGTCCCTTCATTCTGTTCTCTTATAGGGCTCTCCTCAATTTTCTCATCCCTTCAGCCTGGATCCTGCTGCTTTTCTACCTCAGCATCCACCCCCCAGTAACCAGCTGGCTCCTGAGCCTCCTCTCCTACCCTACTCCTCTCTCAGAAAGGAGAAAAGCACAGCCCTTCCTCTCCAAGTCCCTCCTACCTGCCTTTTTAAGGGATTGTCACTCCCAGACAAGCCATTGATCGACTTTGATTCCTGGATGATTGGGATCAGCTGAGGAAAGGAGGGACCAGTGATCCATCACAGATAAAGCTGAGCCCAGTTACCCAGGGAAGGTTTACTAGCCTGAACTATGGTTGTTTCTGCTCCAGGCTAAAAGCTTTCTGAGTTGGGAAGCTAGTGCTGTAGTGTACTACTTTTGGAGCACAGAAATAGAACAGGCTGGAAATAAGTGAATTTTCACTTTATTTGTGCTCTCCAAGATATAGCAAAGCTCTCTTTGTTGCAGTGATTAGCCTTCAGGATGAAGGAGCTGGGTGCTGCTCTGCTCACAGCATTCATTTTTCTTCTTGCACAGTAAGTTGATCTTAAACCTTTTCTGAGTATTTCTTTAGTTGAAAGGCTGCCTGTGTTTTAATAGGCTGCTAACAACCAGGCCTGCAATTTAAGTTCTGGGTTGTGCTTGGTTGTTGATATAAGAAAACGTGTTTCCCAAACTTTCATAGCTGCCTAAACCCAAAGATGAACACAAGTACTGGTCTGGTACTACTGACTTTGGAGTTATTCTGAAACATGAATGTTGGTCACCCCAGACTTCCTGCAGAGTGTTCAAGGCTCTGAAAAAAACCCTTTACCACATATTTCTATATGCAGGGAAGTAGTTTCCACTTAGTATAGAAAATGCACATTTGACTTCTTTGTTTCACAGAGGAGTCCTGCTGTCACAGGTGGATTAGTGTGCACTCTCTCCCCTTTGCATCAATTTTCTTAAATTATTAGCCTGAGATCTCCTGTTGGTTTTAAGCTCTGAAGTAATCTCCTGGTATGCCTAACCCGAGCAGCTGTGTGCCTTCTGGGGGCCCTGGGAACTGCTGGAGTGGGGTCTTGTTTGGGGCTGTGTAACAAGGGCACTACTGGGTGGAAGGAAGGGGAGAGAAAGGACAGGAAAAAGTCTGCTAATATCAAACCCAGGCTGGTGGAAATAGTTTGGGAAGGGCCTCCCAGGTTCCTCTGACTCCTGGATATCTGTGGCAAGGGAAAATGTTGGTGACAAATCTGTCAAATATGGTTTTCTCTTAAATCAATAAAACTACTTTCTTCTAAAAGGGATTTTTTGGCTGCTGCCATGCAACTAGGATTGAGAAAGAAAAGAGTCATCAGGTTTAGATGTCAACAGTGTCAGTTTAATGTTAGAGGGAAGGACTTGCCTACGTATCAGTCCTGAGCTATTTCTCCCTGTTGTCATGCTTCTGGCCAATCCAGAAGTGAGAGGGGCTATTTCTTCTGCCCCTCTTTGCTTTGAAAAGTCTCTTCAACATTGGCTGATCAGAGAGTTTTGCTTGCTCTCTGACACTGTGGTCTTGGCTGGCAATTGGCTTCCTCAGACCTGTGGTGAGATCTGGAGATCTGCCCCAATTCCTGCCTATATGCCTGTCCAGGGTCCAGCACGGGGAGCAGGCAAAGGCCACAAAGATGACCAGAGAGCTGGAGCACCTCTCCTATGATGACAGGCTGAGAGAGCTGGGGTTGTTCAGCCTGGAGAAGAGAAGGCACTGCGGAGATCTTATAGTGGCCTTTCAGTACCTAAAGGGGGCTACAGGAGAGATGGGGAGGGACTCTTTATCACGGAGTGTAGCTATAGGATGAGGGGTAATGGTTTTAAACTGAAGGAAGGTAGATTTACATTAGATATTAGGAAGAAATTTTTCACTATGAGGGTCGTGAGGCACTGGAACAGGTTGCCCAGGGAAGTTAGAGATGCTCCATCCCTGGAGGTGTTCAAGGCCAGGCTGGATGGGGCTTTGAGCAACCTGGTCTAGTGGGAGGTGTCCCTGCCCAGGGCAGGGGGGTTGGAACTACATGATCTTTAAGGTCCCTTCCAACCTAAACCATTCTGTGATTTCTATTGGCAATGATCTCCATCCTCTCCCTCACTGCAAAGGAGCAGAGGGTCCTGCAATCCAGTGACCTGTCCCTTCACTCTACCCCCTACATCTTCACAGCAAGACCAGTTCAGCTCTCATTGTGGGGTAGCAAAATTTGCTTTGGCCCATATTACTGAGTAGTTTTAATATTCAAATAGTTTTATCAGTCTGAGAAGGATGATTAGGTGTGCTGAGGATTACAGCTCAGATGTCTGAGCTGCACGAGAAATTTAAGCTTTGTTCACAGTCCACTGGAGAGCATATTTTAAAATACGCTGAAAATGAAAGGCAAGTGCTCTAAAAAGGGTTCAAGAGCATTGACACCTTCCGCTGAGGATGTCCAGACCACTTAAACATTGTGAAATTGTGTCAATAGTTTGAAGAAATAAGATAGCATTATGGTTTCAGCATCAAACGCAATGTAATGGCTCTTCTTTGCTGTCAGCAGGTTAAAGGCTTTCTCTGAACTACAGGGTTTTCAGTGGAAGACGTATATAACGAGCCTGGCATGGTGCAGTCTGTCACAGCGCATTCAATATTTGCAATAAAGTAGAGCTGCCTCAATAGTCCCTAATGCAATATTTTTCTAGTTGAAAATGCTGTTACAGCACATTGAGACCGTAAGTGGGGGAATGGGAGAATTTTAAGGCAACTTCTCTTGGAAATGCACAAGAGTTTTCGTAGGTCAAAGGGGAACTTCTCATTGTGTTTCTTTGCTTTGAAATTATTTTGGAAAGTATAATAGAAAGTGAATGGGAATTCAATAGAAGTCAAAAGCTGGAAAAGGCATTTAATTTTTTTAAAGTATTCAGTGTTTCAGTGGCTTCCACTGTGTTTTCCAGTTTCCCCTGCAGAAACCTGGACAGAATAGAGTCCCCTTCTCCTTCAGGCAGCCTCGTAGGGCTTGTTGGATCACTTGATATCTCTTTGGACTTGATTTTGCTGGGTGGACACAGCAGGCAAAGACTGTCACTTTATTAGTTTAATATTGCTGAAGTCACCTGCTCCTTGCTGAAGCAGCCAGGGCAACTGAGTTGTGGCACGGGGGCTCCAAGAAGGCTTTTAATTTGGGAGACCCTTTTTAGAGGAAAACTTTTCTGGCATCCTGGAGAGGTTCTAAACATGCTCATCACCCCCACACCAGGAAGTGTGAAGTATCTTGAACTGTGGCTGGTCCAGCAGAGTTGTGTCATGATCTTCTCCAAATAGAGCTGAAGATGCTCCCAAGGCAACAAGAGATGCCCTGTGAAGCCCTGAGATTCCACATTTGATCTGTGCCGGTTCTGTTGAATATCTCAGGTGTGCTAATAAGAGCATTAGCTTTACGTTATCCATTTTAGTGGGCTTTTGGAAGAAAAATACGGAAACCAAACGTATCACTTAGGCTTCCTGTGAGAGCTATTATTAAACCAGCTCAGTGCTTCTTTCCAAGCATAGTTGACTTTTCTATTTCAAGTGGGAAAGTAGGATGGCATTGTGTGGCCTTCAGTCTCTCTCCTATTTGTACATGTCTCAAGAGATGAATTATTTACGATAATGTAATTATAGAAGTGAACAAACAAGTGCATTGTACGGGTATTTTTTTTCCTCCTAAAGAAGCCGCAGTCTGTCATCAGGACACTAGATGGTAGTCTCACTCCAGAAACATTTCAATGCATGTTTGACATTGCAGTGACAGTAAATCGTGGCTGTTTTAGAGGGGTTTGCTCTTTGCAACACAAGATTTGAGGTGAATCAGTTGTGACATGGAAATGTTATTCAAAGCTGAGCTCTTTGCAGTTAGGTTCAGTAGCTGGTAACCAGGTCTCATCTGACTCCAGAAAAGGAGATCTCAAGTCTGATAGTTTTGCAGTTAACCATTACAGATCTACCTGAAAAACAGTAAAATCTCTATTTCTGATGGTGTGAGCACAAATTCTGATCAAAAGTGAAACCCAGTCCCTGGGTATCTCAAAGACTGGAGACAATGAGATGTGAAAAACACGGTAGTCTCTTTTTTTCCCCTCAGTTTGGAACAGATATACGAGCAAGTGCCACCTAAGACCACGGAAATGTCCTGGCTTGTAGGCTATTATGTGAAGTTGTCCTATTTCATGTTTGGAATGGACAAACTGTGACCCATGAGGCCATGGTAATTTTATCATATGTGATTATGTTGGTATCTTCTACTTTGCATAAATAATGAAGTACTCGGTGACTTGCATTCTTTTAGGGCTCCAATATGCTTTCAGTTCAAGCCTATTCTTTGAAAAAGGCAGGCTAGAAACTTTAATTTGTATCTTTCACAGCCAAGCCCAACACTCAGTAAGACATTCGCTTTCACCTGTTTCTCTTCCCCTGAAAAGTCAGAACTGTTAAGGCTTATTTTACAGTTACTGCAGGTATATTTATAAAAAATAAAATTCACATATGCCATTAAACTTTCAAGAACAGAAGAATACAGAATTCAATAGCAGCACTGAACCAAAAGAGAATTAGTTGGCTTCGTTCCCCACTGACCAATATCCAGGCTACTTTAGATGCGCTGGATGGGGATGGAGCTTCTTCCAGCTTTCCCTGAATCAAAGAAAGGATTCCCTTTGACACCACTGATGTTAAGGAAGACTCACAGCTGTGTTCCTCCTTGCTTTGTTCAGTTATGTTTCAGTGTGAGATTAATAAAAAATGCATGTGGGATGTGGAAATAACCGGTTTTAATTATTAGATATCATAGATTGACCGAGAAATTAATCCAATTCTCACTGTGCTGAGGGACTGAGAACAGAATGCAAGGAGAAATCAGGCACATGTTACTCTTAACATGACCATTTTGGTTTCAACAAATAGTAAACTAGTATTGATTTCTATACATAAGCCATGAACAAAAAAGAATTACAAAACTTCTCAGCAGCCTGAAAAGCCAATATCGACCAAGCTAGAATGGCATTTAGGAGAGCGATGCTTAGCTGATGAAAATAAATAGCAGTAAAATAGCTTCTCACTTGTAATTTTTATCTAATATTGTATCAGGTCTGTAATCCCTTGCAAGTGTCACCTAATGCATCACTGGTGACTGCAGAAATGTGCAGAATTAATAAAGAAGGTGCCTGGATGTGGAATAGCTACCCACCTCCAATCTTCCTGAAAGATTTCAGTTTGATGTATGATATTCCTCTGATGAAAGTATAAAATCTATTAGTTCACAAAGTGAGTCTTATTCTTGAGTTCCAGCAAAAGAAACCCTTTGCTCGAGGTCCCAGTTTCACATCATCAATTTAGCTTTATCTCAATGTGAGTCTTCAGCTGTGAAACTGTGTGGTCATGCTGTAGCACATCTAATAGGAGGGGTACGGGGTTGCAAACACGTGGATTAGAATCAAATTTGGTTTAATACTTTGCTACCTTTAAATACCTGAAGCAGAGGAAGGAAGTAATGGATAGTAGATAGGTGTGAAGTGGCAGGCTGCACATGAAGGGCACTCTAGCAGGAAGGGGAATAGAGCATGGATATGGGTGACTGGGATGCTGTGAAATAAATGGGCATGTCAAAAAGCTAAAAATACAACAAACCTTCCCCAGAGGAGTGTTGGCTTTGTTCCTCTGGAGATCCCTTCCCCTTGTTGTCCTGCCCCTAGAATGTTACTGTCCCAGCATGAGACAAGTATCAATAGTTATCAAGGAACAGAAGGAAGAAGCCTTTCTTGCTAACAGAGACCAATCACCATTTTTGCATTCAACAGCCTTTCTTGACTATGTTTTGGTTTCTCCTGTGGTTTAGAGCAGGGAAGTTGCGGCGCATGGGTGGGGGAGGCCGGTGGGTGGACATCAGCAGAGCACAGCATGTGCAATCAGTCCATTCAGACAGCTTTACACTATCATCCTGGTGCCACAAGGAAAGAGTCCATGGAGCAGGTATTAGGTATCCGAATTCATCTACCGAGTGTTGAACACCTCTAATGTTCTGGTTAAAACTGGGGCTCCCGGTCCCTCCTCCCTGCGACAGGTTCCAGGTCTCCCTCACATTCAGCAGAAAGTGAGACCCATCAGGATGTTCCTTGCGTCCCCAGAGAATGCTGGCCTCTTTTTAATGGGAATTTAGACCAACAATCCTTAGTTCCTTCAGTAACCTCCTGAGATGAGAAACCACTACTAGGCAAGTGCCACTGCAATTTTTAGGCTCAACATGTGTAAAACAGTTTGTTGTACTGATTCTGCAAGGATGTAAGCTCTTGCTAAGTATGGGAGGTTGTTGCTTGCAGTAGGATACTGGTGTTTCAAGTTCAACACATATTTCACCAGCCTGGAGCTCAGATCTTTATCTACCTGTGGCCAACTGCAAGCAAGAGTGGCTCGATCCTTTGGGTTACAAATATTACTGTTTGACTGGTATCACAGTTTGAAAAGAAATTAAACTGCGAAGCAGATGTTGTGTACAGCCAGACAAAGAAAAAGTTCAGGAAGCCTTTCTCTGTGTCTTCAGATCAAGATGAACTTTGATAAACTTTGTTATTAAAAAAACAAGCAACATTTTTCTTCCTCTTCTGACTTGCAAATTAAGCTAAACTTGTATTATCAAATCTGATCGGAATTTATTTTCGGCTGAAGAGTTCACCACAGACTTAAAAGACTAAAGCCAAGATCATAATTGCGTATTGTGGACCGGCCCTGCTGCAAAAGTTCTCCTGATTTCAGAGCAAAAATCTACTTAGTGAAAGGGGGTTTTGTACTAAATGAACAGTTAGAAATGCAGAAATTGTTGCTCTCATTCAAATGCAGAAAGGATTTTGATTTGGATCCCTCCTTCCCTTTGAAATGCTATTTACCTACATCAGAGTCTAATAAGGTTAATGGGTTAGATGTTCCCCTAGTGTAAATTGCATCAGAGGGAAGAATACTGCCTGAATAGAGTCCTCCAGCTCTATTCATTTGCTTTCAATGTGTCAAATTAATTTTGCCACATGGGTAATAAAAGCTGTGCTTCTGTGTATTTCTGTAAACATTGTACGATTTAGAAAGTGTTTATGATTTCTTTCAACAATGAAACTTAAACTGTGCGCAGTCCAATATCAGCGAGTAATTTCAGAAGTGACTGAGGCATGTAATTGAGTTTGTCAGTGTAATTGTATTTTGGAATAGATAGTGGTATGTTTTTTTTTAGTCGTTAGCGAGTCTTGTATTTAGTGTGCTGATTAATTCTATTAGAGGAGTTAATTAGACTGAGAAGGTGGGGGTGCGAATGGATACAAATCACTTTAAAGCACTGCATTTAACTCAGAGTTGATTATTCTGTGCACAGAGAAATGCCGCCTCTCCCCGTTTTTGGACTCGTGTGTGTGATTAGAGCTCATCAGTGCACCCCACGCCTGCCGACAAGGACAGACGATGAGTATGGATGCAATTCTCTCTCCTTTCAAGTGTGAACTTCCAAATTGAGGCACTGCAGGGTACAGAGCTGACCTGACTTACAAATAATAAGCTTCTGTGCATATTCCGTAATAATAAAAATAATAATTACAATATCTGTATTTCTGGCACAGCCTCCCCATATTGTTTCCTGTAAAGAATAAAAGGCAATAAGGAATAAACAGGCACCACTTAAGGGCACTCTCTGGCTTTGCAGACTTCAGAAGAGCTTGGGCTCGAGACTTAGCATGGGAGATTCAGGTTTTCCCCTGCAAAAATAAGAGACTTGGATGCTGGAGGTCTGGCAGCTGCATTACCTGCCCTGGAGGTGCTTCAGTCGGAGCTGAATGGAGAGCTCTGTTGGCATCTCTAAGCAGGAGCTGGCACATCTTTCCCGCAGGCAGCTGCATGGGCCCTGCCTGCACCAGCAGGGTGGGTGCTCTGCAGAGGAGTTGGCTTGTCTAAAAAAGGGAGCTGAACTTGCAGCTGCATTAAAAAAGATTTGTAGATCTGACCCAGAGGCTGGTGGTAGACATTTTTGGAGAGCATCACTAGCCCTGGATGGGAAAGGGAGGAGGATGGATAGACATTAACACTCCCTATCTGTTGACTGGGTGCTGTGCACAAAGTACAGCCCTAGGAGTGGCCATGGAGGAGCTGATGTGGCTCTTGGTCTTCTGCATTTGACCTAGCATGGACCAAGCCAGCTCAAAGCGGGGGCAGGCTGAGCTCAAGCCCTTTTACACCTCTCCATCCTCACAGCGTGCCCCAAAGCACTTCTAGGTGAGATGGGGGTGGGGGGATGGAGAATTGGAAGAGCCTCCAAAATACATGTGAAATAAATATATATAGAATAGATTTTTAAGCAGCAGTGTGTAGTTTTTGAATCACTTGGAACTTTTCCAACTAGACAAACACAAGAGATTGTCAGAAGAGCATTAAAACATGCCTTGAGGCATCATCTGAACTGGACAAAAGTCAAGTCCTTCTAAAAACCAAGCATACATATTGGGAGCTGGTGTAATTTTCTGGAAAAGAGTTTCAGTATGAATAGATGTGAAGGAAGGATACTGTCAAATGAAGCAGTGGTCAGGACTACACAAAACCCAGGTCAACAGCCTGTACATTTTCAAGAAATTGTGATGCCGTGTCAGGGAATTGCTCCCAGGCTGCCTGGTCATTACAGTGCTGTCAGTAAAAATGCCTCTTATCTTCTGACTCCTTCCACATATAGATAAAGCAGCTGTGGTCAGTACAGGGCATATTTTAATAAGATTCAGAGTGGTAACATCTGGCAAATTCACATGTCATATGCTTCTCCTTCCCCATATACAAACAGTCTCTGTTCCCATGCTTTTGTGTTTCCCTTAGATAATGGCTTTTCTGCCACAGAATACGGATGATAGGTTATCGGCTGGGAATGGCAATGCGTCTCACAATGGCACAATATGAAGAAACGATCAGAAACCTTCACTGTTGGGAAACTTCACATCAGAAGCCAGCTCCGATAATCCTATTGAGAAGAGCTGTCAAGTCTCTCTCGCTGCAAAACAGAAGGAAAAGGAAGAGGGCACTGGAAAGTCACAGGAGGGTGAACAAGGATTTCTTGTTATCAGCCTCCTTCCGCTGTTCCTGGGAAGGACCTCTCGGCTGCCTCTCACCAAAGACTTGTGCTCCACCATGTCAAAGAAAACACGGAAGATGTCTCGCAGCCAGGACTGAGATGAGACTGAGGTACGTGGAGGGAGAAGTCAGTGGGAGCCTCATGCAGAAGAGCAGCAGCGTGGCTGTCCAGGGGCGTCATGTGCTATTGGGATAAAAGGACACCTTTTTGCGATGGCAAATCGCATCCTGACTGTTGGGCTTGGACTTGGTTGCTGGATTCAGTGGCTGTTACAGCAACAGTCCAGGGCTCTGGGTGCACAGAGATGCACATAGATGCCTCTAGGAATAGTCTAAAATGCCCAAGAAGGTTAAGTCTCTGCAGTCAACAGGATTTATGAACGTGAGAACTTCTAGGGACTACTGAGATTCCCAAGATCCCGTTTTATTGCACTTTTGTATCACTGTAATCCCAGCCTTGTTTGACTATTAATGCCTTAGGCCAATGTTTAGGCCCACAAATCATAGAATCATTTAGGTTGGAAAAGACCCTTGGGATCATCGAGTCCAACCATCATCTCCACTCTACAAAGTTCTCCCTTACACCGTATCCCTTAACACCACATCTAAATGAGTCTTAAACACATCCAGGGATGGTGACTCCACCACCTCCCTGGGCAGCCTATTCCAGTGTCTGACCACTCTTTCTGTGAAGAATTTTTTCCTAATGTCCAGCCTAAACCTACCCTGTTGCAGCTGGAACCCATTCCCTCTTGTTCTATCAACATGCATCAGGTGTGTTGTATTAAAATGCCAGAAAGAAAACCAAACCTTTAGAACAGCAGAGTGACACATACTGCAGCTAACCACAGCCTCACTGCAGTACTGCATCTTGACGATTCACAGCTGAATTCACTTGAATCATCAGATGAACAGCTTTTCATCTGGTTTGCTGTGTCTCCAGGGCCCACTGGGAAGACAGACCGTAGCAATGTACACGTGCCAGCCAGGTACCCCCTTGTATTCATACAAATGTTTTAGCCACCTCTTGTGCTTGATCATAATCCAAAAATCAAGCGTTGCATACAGATGGGGTTTGCACTTGTCCAAGTTAAGGTATAATCTGTGCTGGACTAGGACTTCAGGTGAGCATCCAACAGCAGTACAAGGGCACCATGTCCCTCAACACGTTTATGTGGAGCTTTCCAACCCCTTTCAGTGCAGTTTTTACAGCTTTTGTGTTTTTAAACCAGCTATCCACAACCCTGTTTGTCTTCTGACAGACCACTCTGCTGGTGCTGCTGGCTGAAAACCTCAAGCAACCACAGCCCTGTGAAATACCCAGTCCTTGAGTAACTCAGCTACTTTTGTCTCTTTGTCAGCAACAGCAGCATGTTGACAGCTAAGGTGACAAGCCGCAGCACAGCAGCCAGAAGGAGAGCTGAGTCTGCAGGGCACTGATAGTTCAGCTGGGCAATGCTGGCTGATGGATCCTCAGCTGGTGGAAGAGCTGCATGTGTCCCCTCAGAGACCTTGGCTTGCTGGAGACATGGTGAGTCTTCTAGAAAGAGGTAGTGGAGCTACCAAGCTGTCAAAGCCACTCACCCATAGAAGTGAGCAGACCTCTGTGGTGTACGGACAACCTGCTGAATGCAGCTGGGTGTGGACAAAACCCCATTCCCTGCTCTTCTGGAGCTGCTGTTTCACTTAACCTCCAGGGACATTGCTGGGGGTTTGATTTGCAATTGGTGACTCAGTTACTAGAAAATGGAAATGGAAGACTGAGGTTAGGCAGCCTTCCTCCCTCACTGCTGACCTCCTCCTTAGGGACAGGGCAGCGCACACACCCTGTCTGTTTTGGATTTAGGGATGGCACTCTCCATGGAGCAGTCACCTCCATCCACTCCACTGCTGGCCCTGGCCTTCAGAAGGGGAAAATGAAGCAGGACTTCATGTGGTCTTACAAGGCGTAGGCAGCAGTGAGGAGTGGTGGCAAAAAGGGATGCGCAGGCATTTTGGGGCAAGTAACATGTGCCCCAGACAGTTGGTCCTTATGAGAGTCTGTACTCCCTTCAGCCCTCTCCTCCCCATCAAGTGGCACTGTCATCCATGTACTTTTGTTTCTTTGTCCTCCTCTGAGTAGCCAAAACAGATTGAGAAAGACTTTTCCCTGAATTAAATGATACTAAAAATGACTTGTTTCAAGTACACAGCACCAAGCACGCAGCACATTTTTTTAAGTCAAGCTTTTACAGTTTACGTTTAAAAAATAGCTGTAGTTTACATTCCAAAGTTTAGCTGTTCAAATAAACCCTTAAGCTCCTTTCTTCAGCAGCATCTCCCAATAGGTGGGTCATTTCAGCTGTGGTGGCTGCTCTATATGTCATTGCAAGCACTTCCCATCAGCCATGCTCCCTGCAAGCTAGTGAAGGAATTTAGCTGATAAAAACTCAGAGCCGAGCAAACAGCTGGCAATGAACTGATTTTCTAAAATATTTCTCCTTGTCTGTACAGAAACAATTGCATTTTATTTCTGCCAGGAGGCTGAGTAGTGGAGGTAAGGGTCATCCTTGAGCCAGAGCCACACACCTCTCCCAGGAGCCAGGGTATGAGCCACAGCATAGGGATGGAGGATCTATCCACCCCCATAGAACAGGGAGTGGTCAATGTCCAGCTCTCCAAAACCATGAAATTCAAGGAAATCCAATTTGAATTGAGTCTTTCCTAACAAACGTGTAGCAAAATAGCCTGAGGGGTCATGCTGGGCCTTCACCAGGATGGCCTTGGTCTCCTGCTGGTCCATACTGTTTGGAAGGGGAGGGACAGTGGGTCCAGGACTAATGTTGCGCCCACTCCTTCTCCTAGGATGGGACAACCCACCCCGTGTTTCATTAACATTGGCTGCAGCCTTTGGAAGAGACCAAGGTCTATTAATCCTCTCTTTTTTAAACAGAGGAAGGCACTACATCACCAGGAGAATGACTGAAGCAATTTGGTGGCCAAAGGAACCCCGGTGTCCCAGTTCCAGCTGCTCTGTGGGAATGTTAGGGATGCTCCTCTGGGACCATTTGGTAACACACAACTATCTGGGCAGCTTAGGGCCATCCTGTTGCAAACTTTTTCTTGACTCTGCTTCCTGAGTCAACTAAGTTATTGCATCAGCCTGCAAAATGAGCTGAGAACAGATGTGAGTGATTCCAGTGTCAGGGGTTTGGACTGTAACCACAAATGCAGGCATAATTAAGATTTTCCTCCATTTCTCGTATGTGCTAAATGGAAAAATTGGATTAACTCAGCTGTGCTGTAAGACTAACTGCAGAGAGTCTCTGGAAGACGTGTTCGTATGGAAAAGGTCATTACATTGCCACTGGATCGTTATTTCATTTATTTTACCCAGTAGTTAAAATGCATGTTTTCTGTCTTTCCCAGACCATTCATCTTCAATTGTCCAGGCAGCCAATAAGGCTGAATAAATGAGGATCATCAGAAAGTTGTACAGTTTAAGGCTTTCTATCATTATGCAAAATCTACATCTTCATTAATCATTTTTTTTTCTTAATGAATTTGGGGACTAGTGTTTCTGTTGCTAAGTATTCAAAGGAGTTATTAAATCTCTGGCTGTCTGGTTCCCCCATCTGTTTCCATAAAAATCTACTGCAATTAGTATTTCAGCAAAATTTCTAAAACCTGCCAGATTTCTTAAGAACAGGGACTGCTACTGTAAGCATGAGGGGGAGCTTATGGTGTCTGAGTGGCAAAAAATGATCTAAAATACACATTAAACCAGCCTTCCCTGTAGTTTGCAGGAATATTAAGGCAGCAAAAGTGAGACTGACAAAATGAGGAGAGGCTGGAAAAACTGCTGCCCATCCAGGTCCAGCTGTCCACTGCTGGCTAGGTGTTTGGATAATATTAAATTCATTTTAATTTTTCTGAAGGATGCAGCTCCAGAAGCACACAGGCAACAGCCAGGGAAGTGGGCAGAGGTCTGCAGCACGGGTACTGGGCATGCAGAGGGGCTATGGGGCAACAGGCAATGGGGTAGCTGCTGGGGGTAAGTACCAATTCTTGGGGTAAGTACTGGGCACGTGACTGCTTTCTTGTGCAAGAGCCTCTGGCCACTTGGTGTCAGGCAGCCTCTTGGATTTTACTGTGCTGAAGCTGTGGATAAGAGCACTGCTGCCCTACCCCTGGCAGAAATAAACTGCACAATAAAAACCTGTGCTTCTGCAAGAGTACGGCAGGAGCCCTCACCTTAGTGTGCGCACATCAGGTGTTTAAGGAGGCTGGTGACAACACCGTTTCCTGGAGAAGGACCAGTGTCATACCTTTCCAGTGTGTGGAGGCGCACCACTCTCCTGTGCACTGACATGGTCTCAGGAAAGGCCCTTTGCTCCTCCATTAATTTCACAGTTCTGCAGCCAATTGTAATAAAATGGGGCAAACAAGTTTTTGATGGCCAAAAGGTTATATTGTCCTCCTAATCTCTGAATTAACAGGCCTCCTCCACCACACTGTGCTCCTGTGGTGCATCACAGCCTCTGGGGTGTTGTATGGGGCCATATCATTGAAATTCCCCCTCCAGATGGCCTCCCTGGCCCCATTATGTACCTGCTTAGTATCAAATTAAAGGGATCCCTGAGTCTGTATTTTCACTATGTTTATGCCAGGATAAATTTTTGCAGCTGATAAATTTCCATCTGCTTTTAAGAACAGTGGGATGGGCCCGGTTTCTCAGGAAGGAAGAGTTGCAGGGTGTTGTCCGAGCTGAAGCTCAACCGATGATCCAAGAAGGGCTGACTGACTGGAAGGGGTTGGCTCTGACGTGCCTGAATTACCCAGGAGAAAGATAATAAACAGAATGAGGAGAGCAATTGCTTTAATAAATGAACTAGAACATGTGTGCGACTGATACCGCCAGGGGCTGATATATGCCAAGAAGTCTGTTTTTAACATCTGCTCTTGAGCAGCCTTAATATGTTATGACCAGATCAATATATCTTCTGCTGCTGGTGTCAGACGTCCTATAGGAGCTAGAGACTGTGGAGGAAAATACATGCGAACAAGCATATAGACATGCATACGTATAAGCATACAGGCATTTTTGTACAAGTGGAGTGATTAATAATGTGAAATCTATTCAAAATAGTGCTTAAGTAGTCCTGGAATACTGTGTTCAGTTTTGATCCCCGCTATACCAAAAAAAGCTGTGGACAAGCTGGAGAGGGTCCAGAGAAGGGCCACTAAGATGACCAAAGGACTGGGAAGCCTGACGTATGAGGAAAGGCTGAGAGAATGGGGTTTGTCCAGCCTTGAGAAAAGAGGCTTAGGGGAGACCTTATCACCATGCTCCAGTATTTAAAGGGTGGCTACAAAAAAGATGGAGACTCCCTTTTTACAGGGAGTCACATGGAAAAGACGAGGGGTAATGGGTACAAGTTACTCCTGGGGAGATTCCGATGGGACACAAGAGGAAAATTTTCCACAATGAGAACAATCAGCATTGGAATAATCTCCCCAGGGAAGTGGTGGATTCCCCATTATTCACTCTTTTAAGATTCAGCTGGACAGGGTGCTGGGCCATCTTGTCTAGATTGTGCTTTGTCAGGAAAGGTTGCGCCAGATGATCCTTGAGGTCCCTTCCAACCTGGTATTCTACGATTCTATGACAAAGGTGATGTGGCCGATATTTGTTCCCTATGATCTCTCTTTTTTGCGGAGTATAAGCTAGAGGATTACTATGTTGTTAGCAGCTCATATCCCAATCAGTGCATCCATAGATGCAATGTGTTCTTTACACTGTAATTAAAATGCTTTTTATCTCTTGCCAAGGCTTTTATGTGTTGCAAAGGCTGAGGGAAGCAGGTGAGGTGCTGTAGGCATAATGGTCATTTTTAAAAGCAGTCTTACCAGCCTGCGGCCATGGGCAGAGAAGGGCAGAAAAAGCAAGGAGCAGGGAACAAAAAAGGAGATGAAAGGAGGGGCTGAGTGAAAACCCAGTGGCCACAAAGCTGCTCCGATGCCGACAGAGTTAGTACTAGCAGCAGCACAGACACAACTGTCTATTCTCTCCTCTGCTACAGGGTATTGCACCTGCAATGCCTGGAAAAAGCACCATGTGGCTGCTCCTCAGTCTCCCCAGCTCACCCTCCAGCCCCTGAGCTTCAGCCACAGCTGGAAGCAGGCTTGGGAGAACATACAGGATCATGAATAAGCTGAAACCAGGGTTAAGCAAAGGTATGGGACCGCAAACATCCATCGTTCAGATGCAGTCAGATGCTTCCTTTGCCTGTGCAGGGTTTTTCTGCTCAGCCCATATTCTTCCCTTGCAGTGGAGATGCTGGGAAGCACCCATGGCGTTTCCTCCCAAGGAAGAAAAGACACGAGAAAACGGATCTCTCTCTTCACTCAACTTACTCTGCAAGCTCAGGGGGAGTCCATTGAAGGACTTAGCACAAAGATTAATGTTTGGCCTGTGGCATTAAGCAGAACTTGTTCATTTAAGACAGGACAGTCGCTTGAAAGAATAGGAGGTTATGACCTCTCTAATGCAGCAGCAGTTCTTCTGACAGAAGGTGATAAATAAAAGAGTCACTGCCACAGAGTGTATCTGAAAGCTTTGCACTGAACAATGTGAAAAATGCTTGCTATGATCCCAAGAACTTTTACATGAAGAGACCTCCTGGGCACGTGTGGGGAATAAGGTCTCATTTTAAGTGCTGCCATCAGTGGGTTGTATGGGGATAGTAGTAACTCTAAAAGCATGCTTCATTTACTGCAGATGTCTGATTTTTCCCTCAATATTGCTCCAAAGTACCTAATTTGATGACAGATATGGACTTGGAAACTGAGGAACTTTCAGCTTTTGTGTTTATTTAGCCACTTACCAAAACACTAGCTGGAAATGGTAGATTTCAGGTCATTTTTATTTCTGTCTAAATAGCATGGTTCTTTCAGAAAGCCAGGTACTCTGCTGGGTGTTACTATAATAACTGCTCACAGTTCAGTCTTCACTATAGTACTGCTGAAATATGTAACTGTGGCTCCTGCTTCTTCCAGGAATCAGAACCGAAGTTTTCAGGAATTAATTCCTAGGACAGCAAACTGGCCTGCCTCAGCCTTCACACACGTTGTGGGCTTTGGAGGTAAGGTGGTCAGACAGCCATACTGGGGACAGGTGTGCAAGTAATGTCAAAGAAGTCCACTTGTTTGATCATGTCCTGATATGAAACTAAGAAGCGGTCCTTGATAAACACAACAAAGCCTAAATTAAAATAAAGTACTGATAACCCACCAGATTATCATAAAAGTAAGTTAGGACTAGAAAACCAAGGAGCTGCCTTAAAAATCAAAGGAGGTTGAGAAATATAATACATTCAGTTTCTTTCTATTTTTGCCTGCAGAGCTTTGAGCTTTTCACTCAAATGAAAATGAAGACTAAATTAAATGAAGACTGCTTTAACACCACCTGTCTCTGGGGACTGAGGCAGTTCAGAAAAAAATCACAGCGTTGCTGGAGAGCTGTAATAAATTTTCTGGAGTTGGCAACTCCACGTTGATGTCAATCACTGCGCTGCTGAGGGCAGACATTACTGGACAGGACAGCCTGGTGCTTCCCACCTGCTAACACCCTTAGCAGTTTGATGAAGAGCTGAGCTGCCAGAAGGCAGTTAGTGATGCTAAGAGTGTGAGGCACCGTCACATCCTCTGCTGCTACATCCAAAGTCTTCCCAAGTGATGCATTTGCAGCCAAGGAAATGTTGAATCGAAGCCTGCCAATTTTCCGGCTCTGCTTGCACTAGAGTGCTCTCCAACATTTGCCCCTTCTCCCTCCCTTAGAATCGTATTTCCTGTAATTTCAAGTGTGGTTTCCAGCTGGGTAAGGATTATGTGAGGACTCTGTGCCAAAATCCTCTTTGCAACTTTTGAAACCACTGTGGATTTGAATGTCCTTTGTGGAGAGTGATAGAAGCCTCAGGGACACAAACACAAAGCCTGGAGAAGGCTCCGGGGAGGCCTCGTAGCACCTTCAGGTACTTAAAGGGGCCTACAGGAAAGAGGGGGAGAAACTCTTTATCAGAGACTGAAAGAGGGTAGATTTAGATTAGACATTAGGAAGAAATTATTATTTCCTGTGAGGGCGGTGAGCCCCTGGCCCAGGTTGCCCAGAGAAGCTGTGGCTGCCCCATCCCCGGAGGTGTTCAAGGCCAGGCTGGATGGGGGTTTGACCAACCTGATCCAGTGGGAGGCTCATGAGATAGGAATGAAAACCGGCATTTTCCCTTACAGGGAGAGTGAACAAGCTTCCCGGAAACTGGCAGGAGAGAGGACCCTGGCCAGGAGGATTCATTGGTTCCCCTGCACATTGCTCTGATCAGCTATTTGCAGGGATGGCCCATGGAGTCTGTGCAGGCCGGCGTCAGCAGCACCATCCATCAGGTGTCTCTGCTGCAGTCATGAACTGAGGAAAAAGCCCCAAGTGACCTCAGAAATGCCTTTTTTTTTTCCAGAGGGCTTAGGTTTTTCTTTCTGACTGGATGGCAGCCGCAGCTGGAAGGAACCACAGCAGCCACCAGCACCTTGGGGGCACCTGAGCCCTGCCACAGCTGGGAGCAACGGGAAGTGCCTCTTCCACCCTTTTCTGGAGCGGCACGGCTGCTAGCGTACCACAAATCACTATTAAGTAAGAACTAATTAATATTTAGTGGTAATGTGAGGTGCTAACACCCTAGCGCGGGGCTGAGGGCCCTCTGCGGGCAGCGGGGCTCGGGGCAGCAGCGCCGCCGCCGGCCGTGCGCATGCGCAGCAGCCTTGCACAGGCGCAGTGGCGGCGCGCTCCCGCCTGACCGCGGGTCAGGGGCAGCAACATGGCTGCGCCCATGTGCACGCCGGGGGCACGACTAGAGCGGGGGGTCTAGTCCCGTCCGGTGGTGGGGGGAACCCGGGCTGCGCCGTGTCCTGTAGCCACCCCGTATCGCCACCCCTGCATGGAGGCGCGGGAGTCCTGGGCGGCCTTGGCGGTGAGTGAGCGGGCCCGGGCCTGCCCGTTGCCAAGGCGACGCGGCGGCCTCGGCTACCGGCCCCGCAGGCCCGAGGCCGGCGCCGCGCTGAGGGGTGGCGGAGTGCGTCTCGGTTCCTCTCCCCCTGGCTTCCACAGCCGCTCATGAGGGGCTGTCGGGGCCGTGAGCCTGGCGGCAGCCCGGCGGCGCTGCGGGTCTCCCCGGGCCCGGCCCTTGCTGCTGGGTGTGCGCACTGCGAAACCTGTACTTTGCACAGCGTTTCTCGCCCTATAAGTTACGTTTTAACGTGTACTCCCACGGTGGGTAAAGCCCCCAGTCTCCGTAGCCAGCGACCATCTTGGAAATACCTAGCACTCGCTCTCAGTTCCATGTGGAAAATCATGGACTCGCTGGCCAGGGGTAGGGTGAGGAGAGCTGCGGGCCTGCGCCTGCTGGAGAGTTCAGCTCCCTGCCCAAATACTCCAAGGGCACTCAGCTGCCAGCCGCAAGGTCATGGTTCAATGCGTTTGAATTAAGTCCTGGTTTGGTTTAGCGTTTTGATGGAGTTAAGTTTAACGGGCATGTCTAACTCCTGGTAAAGGTTTTTCAGCTCTTTGACTTAAAATAATGCTACTGTCACCAAAAGGTGGGGGGAAAGGTGCATTTTAGTTGTCTTATTATCAAAAAGTCATTACTGTTTTCTGCAGACGGCATAAGCGCTCAGGTATTGTCACCCTCTGGCAGGTGCTCTATTAGCTGCTTCATGAATTTAAACGACATTTAAGATACAGAACTTTGAAAACTAAAGAAGCAATTAGTAACTTTTGATTCATGTTTTAACAGATGGATAGATTAAATCTGATCAATGTTATTTTCAGTAGATAAGAATTTTGATGAAAAAGAGTGACAAAAAATCAATACATGCAAAATAGCCAAATAGATTAAAAGAGTAATTAACTTATTGATTAAAACTTTAGTAGTAGATAGTGAACACCTCTCTGAATCCTCTCTTAGCCCTGAAAAAAAAGAGTAACACATGTGACTTGTTTTCAAGCGGAGTTAAAAATCTGTTCAGCTGTTTCTTGTGTGGTGCTCTATATGAGATAGACTTCAAATTATGTTTTCTGTTCTGAACAACAGTGCATCTAAATAATGTTTCATAATGGATTAATGCTAACTGTTGATATTTTTTCTTTTTCTTTTGTTTTGAAATGAAATGTTCTATTTATTTCATTCTCTTCCTCCCTGTTTTTGACAAGTAATTAATTTCTACAGATCTGCCATGTCCTGCGGAAACTTTTTTTAAAAAATGAGGTAATCTGGAAACATAGACACTGGAAAAAGATTGCGCTTTAGTTGAAATGGCTTTCAACTAAACCTTCCCCTTTTCCTTATGACTTTGAAAACATCTTTATTTAATATGATTTTTTTTCCTATAGGATATTCTCAGCAAAAGAAAATAAAGCAGTTTTATTTTAGACTTTGTTCAACAAAGGAAATAGGGGGGTAACACTTTAAATGAAGATGTTTGCCAGGAAAATGTGAATGTGCTTTCTAGAGATGCTTACAGGGGAAGCAGAATTGCTTCTGTCTTTCCCTGATCTTATCACACAACTTCCTAGAGGTGTTGGTCATTCTGTGCTATGTCATCTTGACAAGTGACATTCACTGTCTTGCTTTTGTGTGTAGTGGGTAAGTGTTGCATTGCTTGGCTTGTACTCAAAACACTGCGATTGTTTTCAAAATACCTTAAAAATGGTTTAGAAGTTGTAATATCTATTACTTTTGTTGAAGCTTCCTTCTTATAGCAGTAAAAGCTATTGGGGTCTGTGTAAGTACCAGTTTATAATTTGACCTCAGAAAGGATACAGTCAGTAGTGCTTTGGTTTAGGCATGCCTCAGTTGCTCAAGTAAGCACCACGGCTTCACCCCTATGGATATTAATGCACTTTACTCCACGCTTTTGTCTTGAAGGCTGGTGGTGTTGCTGGCGTCTGTGTTGACTTGATCCTTTTTCCCCTGGATACTGTAAAAACAAGACTGCAGAGTCCCCAGGGATTTAGGAAGGCTGGTGGTTTTCGTGGCATCTATGCTGGTGTTCCTTCCACTGCTATAGGATCCTTTCCAAATGGTAAACTTTCTTTGTATTGTGCTTTGTCATCTTTAAGTGAGAACTTACGTAGTATAGGACGTTCGTGTCTGTGGCTTCCTCTCCTGTAGGTGACTGGATTCTGTGAGTCTATGTCCAGCTCTGAAGAGCAGTTTCTAGAATCGTACCATATTAAACAAACTCTTTGAGCAAGCCTGGAATGAAGGCTGCTGCATGTTTACTCTGAAAAGCAACCCTTGCTCATTGGAAGCATTCCTGGATATGTCTTCTAAGCCTGTCCTTTACTTACACGGGCACCCCAAAGCATTTCCAAAGAGAGCTCGAGTCTTGCTTGCCCTGGACACTTTTGTTAATGACCTAGTCTTTCATGGCATTGGAAATTAATCAAAATTCAAAGTGCTTGAGCACTGGAGTTAATTGCCCTGCGATGCCTGTCTTTTTATCCCTGGAAACAACTATAACACTTAAAATCAGAAGACATCAGGAATACTTTTGAAACTGAAACGTTAAAAAAGTAAATGCTTGTAGTCCCTGCAGAGAAAAGGCATCTAAAATTCCTAATGCCTTTGTCCATTTTATCTTTGTAGGGAGGGAAAAAAAGTAGCAAGCTATGTTGTCAGTAGTAAATGTTAGGAGAACTTTGCTGACAAATCCACTGACACCTTCAGATGTTTGATGTCCTTCATAAGATGATATAAAAAAAATTCAGTTCTTTATCTTGTCTGCTCTGTTATCTCCTTTTGAGGTGATAAGCATCTTTTGATTAACAGAAGGCAGTTCACATAGCCCTTCTTTACAATTAAAATCTGTTCCCCCGCAAGACATGTCATTTTTTTCAGGATTTACATCTTCAAAATCTGAAATGTGGTTTTATCTTTCCAACGTATGACTGAGAACTGAAATTATCTTTAGGAGAAGGAGTAACCCTTAAGGTGCAAGTGCCTTTGTAGTTGACTTGCAGTGAATAAACACAGCTCATGTTGCTATGCTCAGCTTAGTTTTGTATGTTTCTTGTTCACTGGGCGGCACTTTTATGAGTCCTTCAGAAGCTTGGAATAACCTTTTTGTGGAGCTAAAGTGCCAAATATACTGATAATGGCTAGGAATAAATTATTAATAACTGCTACTAAAACAGTTTTGCACATTGCAGGGTAGCAGACTTACATTAAGTACCTTGATGATTTTTGGGTGCTGGTTGTCTTTTTTTTTTCTTTACAGTTAATCAGCTGATTTGGTTTGGGTTTTTTTTGGTTGGGTGTTTTGTTTGGTGGTTGGGTGGGGTTTTTGGTGTGTTTTTGTTTGTTTGGGGGAAAAAAAAAAAAAGACCTTCCATACAACTCAGCCAGTCTCCTCTCTACTATTCCTATCTGTGAATATGGGAGATGCCATTTTTTTCAAAACCTACTGGACATCCATGACTAATTAATACATCTTTCCTTGTCTTGGTACTAAAAATGGCCTTAAGTCCTGACACCTTTGATATTAATGGGAGGTTTGCCAGTGATAGCCAAGAGCATGAACTTTTGAAGGAATAATCCCACAGATTGTGTTGATACTGTTTTAGAGCAAAAATACCCTGTTTTCAACTACAGATGTAAAATAATAGATGACAAAATTCACCTCTAAATGTTTTTGTGCTAGTTCTGTAATGGAAGAACAGTTAAATGACTACATTTATTCTTTAATTTCAGCTGCTGCGTTTTTTATCACCTATGAGAATGTGAAATCCATGCTGTACCATGGCTCTACATCTTACTTGACTCCAGCAGCACACATGGTGGCTGCCTCCCTTGGGGAAGTGGTAAGAAAGTTCATATATTGTGTGTCTGTGGGAGGAGAGGAAACCATTCAATTATGAAAACTCAGGTTTGGTGTCATATCTTACTTTTTTGAGTGTTGACTGTCTTTGTACTTGTGACAGTTCTTACAAAAATATTACTTATTTTTTAATGATGTGTTGGCACTTGTAAGGATTGTTTCAAAGCGAATGAACGAGTTAGTGACAATTCTTAGTAGGCCTATTGGCTGAACTTGTTAAGTTAGTAGATAGTGGAGCTGTGCATTGTTCCAAAATGTGAATACACCTTTATATTTTAGTAGTTGTGCGTCAATGTTAACATTCAAGAAAGGCTTTTACAGCCTTTCAGCTTCATGTGGGGTAGTCATGGAAAGATTTTTTTACTTTAAAAATAGCCCTAAGACAATGATGTTATATGTAAAGTAGGTAGGTGCCATCATCTGAAACACATGCACCTTGACATGTAAGAACCAGTATTAACTAATTGATATTTATCTCTCTCTCCTTCCCTCGTTGCATTCACATTCAGTCAACACCATTTACCAAAATATTTTACCGTCTTTATAAACAGACTCTCCCAGTGGATGTACAAAGTGAAGTGACAGGATAGGGCAACTGGTGGCTGTGTAACTTCTCTTACCAAATCATGTGAAATGCTTTCATGGTGAAGCCTGTGTCAGTGGAAAGTGTCATGGGTAATCTAATGAAGCTTTTTCCCTTGGGATGGACATCTGTATATTTTAGTGACAGCTTTTCACATAGTCTTTCTGATAGCTGCAGCCCTTAGTTAGTGTATTGGTCAGCTTATTACAGGATAAAGATACATGTGAATAATAAAAATAATATCTATATACAAGCTTTTTGAAAGCTGTTCCCCCCACTTTTTGGAAAAGTTGCTGTGTTTCTTATCCATTAAATACATTATTTTGTTTATAGCAGGTTCTGGGACTGCAAGTAAAGGCTTGTTTTGCCTAGGTTTGTACAATACCCAGAATAATTGGGACCAAAATGTGTTGAACACTTTAGATGATCATTAAGGAAGGTGACAAGAGAAGCCTCTCTTATTTTGATGCCTAGGTTGCCCTTGCGTTATTAACAGCATGGACTTTGCAGAAATTAATTGTGTGCGTGGATGGGTGTGTTTTTGTTTGTTTGTATTGTATTGTAAGTTATAAATGAATTGTAAGTAACAAAATACCTCTTGCCCTTGTGACTTTCCAATCTGGTAGACAGAGAGAGATCTGCCTAGGCTCTTTCCCAGTCCCAGACCACTCCTTAGAAATCTCTTTTTTTGAGAGAGAGAAGGAGAAGTTTTCACTACTAAGGAAATGTCAAGGCTGTATTTGAAAGTGACTTTATGTTCCATTTTAAGATCATAAAATTAATTTCATTGCCACCATGCAATGCCAGGATGACTGGGCAACCCATAGATCCACAGAGATGGAAGTTTAGTTCTGGCAAGAGATCATACATGACAATCTGTAACAGGAACTTCCTGTGCAAATAGTCTGTAGCAAGTATTGAAAGACAACACTTCTTATGTGATCAAACCATGACATATTTGCCTATAGGTAAGTATTGAATATGCTTTATCTGCACACTTTATATTAGAAGCTCTAATATTTTGGTTTTAAACACTATTTCTGAGGCTATTTATAAAGAAAAAGAGCGAGGTTGCTTTGGCTTAGCTGAATCAAATATATTCCAGGTTCAGCAAAATCCTTCTTTCCCCAGATTCTCCTCTTGTTTTTAACTGCAGAGTTGGCATGGTGTCTTGCCAGTTTTTGGGGCTGAGTGTTTAGCCATAAACAGTCCATTGCTGTTCCTGCCAGCGCTATCCACCTCCTTTCTCCTGCTTTTGTCACACTGTTTCCTGGCACTGCAGTGATGAAATGGGGGTGCAAATTGCCGTGTCCCCACCAGTTTGGGGGAGGGAAATGGGCAGTACAAAACTAGATTTTCTGGCTTTTTTGCAACTTAAACTTAGCCCATGATGTGAGGCAGAAAAGTGTATTGTGTCTGTGGTTCCATATTCTACTTTTATTAACTGAGTTTTTTCTTCTCTTGTGACGCTGGCTTCTTTCTTTCCATTATAGATAGCTGTGTACTTATACTCCGCGTGGTGGCTTAGCTTACCAGTAGGTTGATCCCAAGCTACCAGCAGTGCAGAGGGATCTGTGCTATTCTAGCTTAGCACCAGGTGCCGTGCTATTATAGCATCATACCTAGCTACTTCCCACGGGAAGCAGTTCAGCTCTCTCTGCTCTCTGTGGTTTCAGCTTTGATTCCCAAGTAATTTTTATTCTCTGTGAAGATGATACTGATTAGATTGAATGGGACTTAGCCAGGGAACTTAATTTAACGTACCAAGTGCATGAAGATGGGTGAATTGAGCACTTACTAACCACTGGTAGTGGTTATAGGCAGGAGTAGATAGAAGGTGATAGGTTTAGGGCTGGGTGGGATATGTTTGTTTTGCTGCCCCAGGTGGATTCTTTTTCATCTCGATTAGAGCCTGTGCTGTCAGGTTATGACTTCTAACTTAAGGCCATGCACAGAACTTATTTCCATGGAAATTCTATAAAGCCTGTTAGAAATCAGCAAGAACTTCTTCACTATGGTAATGCATAGCCCTTAAATTCCTTGTTTGCCTGATATCTCGTGGAATATTGACACGCTTGAGGGAAAAGATGCCATCCAGAGGGACCTTGACAGGCTTGAGAGGTGGGCCTGTGCAAACCCCATGAAGTTCAACAAGGCCAAGTCCTGCGTGTGGGTTGGGGCAATCCCAAGCACAAATACAGGCTGAGCAGAGAATGGATTCAGAGCAGCCCTGAGGAGAAGACTTGGGGGTGTTGGTTGAGGAGAAGCTCAACATAAGTCGGCAATGTGTGCTCACAGCTCAGAAAGCCAACTGCGTTCTGGGCCACATCAAAAGAAGCAGGTCGAGGGAGCTGATTCTGCCCCTCTACTCTGCTCTCATGAGACCCCACCTGGAGTCTCATGCATCCAGTCTGTGTCCAGCGTCCAGCATAAAAAGGATGTGAACCTGTTGGAGCGGGTCTAGAGGAGGGCCATGAAGATGATCAGAGGTCTGGAGCATCTCTTCTATGAAGACAAGCTGAGAGAGTTGAGGTTGTTCAGCCCGGAGAAGAGAAGGCTCTGGGGAGACCTCAGTCTTTCAGTACTGAAAGGGGCCTACAGGAGAGATGGGGAGGGACTCTTTATCAGGGAGTGTAGTGAAAGGATGAGGGGTAACGGTTTTAAATTGAAAGAGTGTAGATTTAGGTTAGATATTAGGAAGAAATTCTTTACACTGAAGGTGGTGAAACACTGGAACAGGTTGCCCAGAGAAGCTGTGGCTGCCCCATCCCTGGAGGTGTGCAAGGCCAGGCTGGATGGGGCTTTGAGCAATCTGGTCTAGTGGGAGGTGTCCCTGCATATGGCAGGGGGTTGGAACGAGATGATCTTCAAGGTCCCTTCCAACTCTAACCATTAGATGAATAGCAGATTCAAGAGGTGTTTTAAGCTTCTCAAGTGCTGTTCCAGAATCAAGCAAAATGACGATTGGGCTCCTGAGGAGGTGCCAGTGCTCTGCAATAAAATCCACTGAAGAAAGGGTCTTTTCTTTCTTGAGTGGGTTATTTATATTATAATTTCTCTGCCTGTGAGGATTCTGTGAGAAAACTAACCGGGTAATTTAATTATCAGCAGCCAAAGAACAGTTGGCTACAGATGACTCCTTATGTGATTATAGAACCTGTTGCCTGTATTTTCAAGGTGGTCTGTAATCTTATGACCCTTACAACTCAGGCACTTACTGCTTTCATTTTCAGGCTGACAGGTGGAGATGTAGCATAGTTAAATGAGTTGCTCAGGGCTGTCTTGTGCTTAGCTCTTGCTGCTCTCAGGCCAGAGAAATATACAGTGATAGCCATTGAAATGACAATCTGACTTTATGGTGTGGAAACTGCAATGTAACAGCCATTTTTCAGCTAATAAGATTCTGCTTTTTGCTAGCTTCTAGCTTTTCTTCTCCTCTTGGTGTGATGGGAGAACTAAGCTGTAAAATAATTGAGGTAGGGATTTAGAGATTTGCTACAACAAACCTGTAATAAAAATAGCACAAAGCAAGATCTCACATTTGTTTTATAGAAAGTCTTAGCCGATCAATAGAAATACATAAACTATTCCAAATTGCATCAGGGTGAAAGTCATAATTTTAGTTTTATTGATTAGTCATTAAGTTTTAATCAGGGCATAACCACTGGGACTGTTATTTTGTCAGTAGTATTTTTTAATACATACTTTTCCTCCTTTGTACACTTTAATAATTACTGTGATATAAATTGCTTTTAAATGTGAAATAATAAGCCAAAGACTCCGTCTTGTTAGGATTCCCAAAGCATCTCTGCATTTCCAAACTGTCTTTTTACAAAACAGAGAAATTAAGATTTAGAACAAGAAACTGATGTTGGATTTCTAGTTTTGCTGCTCCTTTACTGGTGAGCATAAATGAGTCAGCTACCTTCTTGAGCACCAATAAAATGTGAGTATGTGCTAAGCTTAAAGGTATGTTAATGCTGACTAATCTGTGTTTTGAATGTGACCCAGTAAAATTAATAAAATAGGTAAAGAGGAAAAAATGCGAAGGTTGCATCAAGAAATGTTAAAATATATGGGAGAAATTGGTCAAATGGGGGCTCTTGCTTTTTATAACAGCCACTCTTCTGTATTGTTTATAGCTTGTGTAAATTCATGGGAAACACAGTTCACTGGAACTGGTTTGGTCCAATTTCCCAGTTCCAGGCTAGGAGGCACAAAACCAAGCAGTAAAAAGGCAGGGGCTGTAGCGTGGTTGTTGTTTTTTTTTTCTCCCCCTGTTAGGCAGGAGGAATATAGAAAGCTAATCTCATCTCCCGGAGCGACATAAAGAAGAGCACATACAAAATCTGACCCTGTTAAACATAATTATTTTTTCCTGTAACTGAATCTTGCTGTATAGGGACTCTGAATATCCCATAATACATGAAAAATTACTTACAAAGACACAGCCAAAACTCTAGAGGGCAGATATATGGTATTTCATCTCATCAAGGAAGATGAAGGTTTAAGAATACATGAGGTACCAAGGGGGAAAAACCCTTATTATACTACTTACGTAACTGAAATTTGGAGATAGGAAATACACTTACTGCTTCCAGGGCTTTGGAATTTTTCATCTTGACTCTACATTGCCCTGTATGTTTAGTCTGCCTGTATCTTTACCGTGAGCTGCCAAATGTGCTTGGAAAACATGATATCATAGGGAGTGGAAAGGAAAACCAGATGTTGTAAAATTTTGCTTTTAATATTCTAAGGTGGTGTAAGTAACTCTGAGAAGGAGCAGTATTTTTAACCTCCTAATGCCCACTTTAAATAGTAACCAGGTGCATCTTGCAGATCCAGAGTTAATTGTATACCTCCAAATTGATTTGTGTAGAATATTTTTATCAGTTTAATATGACAGTGTATACTATTAATTACAAGAAACTTTGATAAAGAGAAGTCCCTCTCTGGGCCTCCCCCACCAGCCTTCTGCAAACGTGGTTTTATGAGGCAAGTTTAAGATTGTCCCAGTTTGACTGATGAGCTTTCCTTTGTGAGTGCCAGAGTGGTTGGATTCAGCACATTTGATTTTACATCCTGCTGGCTTTTCCGTGGAGGTGAGAATAAAGTTGTTTGGATCACATTCTAAAGAAGCTAGCTGACAACAGCCTTTTCCATCTAATATCTAGATATACTTATGGTTACGATCTGAGCTTTGCAAGGTATTTTGTGAAAGTTTTGGGCTGTTGCTTGTAAATATCATGTTCACTCTTATATTTCTGACCTTTTATTGTTGATTGTCTATTTTTCATGAGGTGGTCTCTTCCCCTCCGCTCTCCCGCCATAGTCTGTAGGAAAGCAAGCTACCTGACTTTCAGATCGCTTGTGAGAGAAAAGTGTGGGGCAGGACTGAGGAGCAGGATGGGAGGTAGATGTCCTGTGACCGTGCTCTGGAAATAGATTACTAACTGAAGTTATTGAGCTGCTTTTGTCCTTGTGTAAATTTGCAGAGTGCTTTAGAATTACAGCGCTGGAGCAGTGCTGGCACTGTGCAGTGCATCCCCAAGGCTGCCAGATCCCAGGTTACTTGCAATGAAGTGGTGCATTTACAGAGTATGCTGTAGCACCAGACAGAGAGAGACAAACTCAGATCCTGAAAGTTGCCTAGTCGTATTAGTGGCACTTTGCCTGCATTTATTTGTCCTGTTAAATTTTTAAGCTGATGTAGCCATGATACTTTAGGTTCCTCATCTGGCTTATTTTCATTCTGCTTCCGTGTCTCTGCACTGTGGTCCCTTGAGTTGTATGTATAAATGCTGGACAAGCTCACGGGTCTAGAAAGGTGTTTCTGGTCTGTCTGCAAGTATGCTGAAACTCGTGCTACCTACCGGGCTTTGGTGGAGCGTGAACCTCATAAAGAAAAAATGAAAACCTCGGCTGTGTTTTTCTGAGACAGCTCGGAACAGTTAGGTGGGAACTGCTCCCTTAGAAGATGCTAGGCTTGGTTGTCCTCGGCAAGAAGGATTTTGGTATAGCCTCTCACTTAACTTTTTTTCCAAAATTTGAGAAAGGAGGGATGTTGAATCAAGTTGAATTGTAACGTCCAAAAGTTTTTCACTTCAGTGAGGAGAGGGAATGAGAATGGCTGACTTGGCATACTTCACATAAGCTAAACCAAGTAGCATCAGCTAAAACATGGAAATGCAGTTGGTCTTTCTGCCTCATCTTGGCTTAAATAAGTAGACAGGTGGTGTGACATTGTCACCTCATGTGGCTCCACAGGGCAAGGTGAGGACAAGTATTTTACGGTGAAATTCCAAGCTTACTTGTGTATTCCAGTGTGTTACCACTTAAGATACTTTTGTGATAAGAGCAAAGTGTGTGGTTCATCTGTGATTAGCATCTGACCCTCAGTATTAATAACTTGGGAATTTTTTTTTATCTGCTGTTGGGATGTGTCAAATAGAAAAGCTTCTTAATGTAGGAATTATCTTTCTGGGGAATTCAGATAGCTTTCTCTCCTAGTCCTAACATGTTTCTTAGAAGAAGCAAGCCCAAATGCAAGCAAGTTCACAGTTTACAAATCACGATTCTGTACAATGACATTTTGAGTGTGCTGTTAATTCAAATAAAGGAGGAAAGTGCATGTTTTATGTTATTTTAGGCTTGGGTTGATTTCTGGAGTGAAAAAAAAAAGGGTGTGTTAGACATGTCTCTGTCCATGAATCAGCCCCTTCTTCCCTCTGCCCTGGCAGAGGGAAGTTAACTAGTTTCAGTTTAATAGGAGAACAGCAACCTCCAAAAGTATATTGGTATGAATTCTGTGAGAGTAACTGGCTAGGTCAGAGAAGAAAGTTGCTATTAATGCCCGTTCTGAGGAAAGGGCAGAAGCATGAATCAGACAAATCCACAGGGTAATGTCATGAAAGAATCTCCAGCAGGATAATTGGTCAAGGCTTTTTAGCATTCTAAGCCCTAGAAGATCAGCTTGCAGGAGTCCAATCTAATGGAGATAAAACAGCTGCTCACATCAGACATGGAGTTAAGATTTTAGCTATTTGAAACTCCAAAACTTGTATGTTGGAAGATGTGGCTTTTCAGTTCAACAGGGAAGTTGGATCCTCTAGGGAGAGGTCCTTCTAAATCAGCAATTGTCTGCTGCAACAAAGAGGTGATTTAGCACTTACTGTGTCTAGATTTTGGGCTCATGGATTTGAATTTTTAACTATCCCCTTTCTAAGAACTGAATGAAGAAATAGACAAAACTATTTCATAACAAAAAGCCGCATTTTCTGCTTTGCATCCTGTCTCCTCTCAACCAGTGTAGGATGGGCTGGCAGACCATAGTTTTCAAAGTAGTAGCCAAAGTCAGACAGTAGTGAAAGTTTGATGGGACTTCTTCCACAGTACTTAAGCTTTTTTTGCTATTTTCATTGATCAGTGCCTGTCATTTTGGGTATGGCTGTCTCTTGTGCTGTGCATGTCTGGATGCATGTAAGTATTGAGAAGGGGAACGTGCCGACGCTGCCAAGATAAGCAATGGAGGGGAGTGCAGCAATGTAGGTGGTCTTTTAATTAATCATGGTGGCTTTTGAAATATTCATAAATTAATCTAGGTGAGGTCACGTCTGCAATACAGATGCTGCGGGATTTTTGCCAAATCCTTCTGCAGAAGCGTAGCTGAGCAGTGGTTGGAAGATGGTTGTGAAGGTGAGGCTCTGGCCGTTAAGAGCTAGTGGAGAAGGAGCATAGTGAGAGTGGATGGAAACTAAAAGTAGAGCTACAGCTGGAAATTGCTTGTAAATAAAGATGAATGGAGGCATGAATCCACCAATGCTGCCAACAAATTCATCATACAATTAAAGGCTGAAACAGCAAATTAAGAACCGTCAAACACCTAACCAGCCACCCACGCTGATACTCTCTTGTATGCTCCATGTTAACTGCATGTATTACTACCTCTTCATCAGCTGACCTTCCTAGATTGCTTTGTGTTACCTATTCAATTCAGGGCTTAGAGGACATGCTACTTCACAGTATAGAGTAGAAGCTCGATGGTTGTCATCTCTCCTTTCAGTCCTAGGGCTGCTATTCAGCTGATTTAGAAATATTTGTAGCTCAAAGTGTCTATAGAGGAAAGCTAATTTGGGTTAAAGAGTATAAGTGAGAAATAAATAATTTAAAAGTATTTCCTGATGCGTTTCCTGGCTTTCAACACTAGAGTCAGCACTGGATATTCTACTACAGTCAGCTTTGGAAATGTCTGAGATAGTTTAAGGTAAGTTTATTCCAAAATAAGGTTCTGTACAGGGTTTGTCAGGAATAGCTATTTCTGAATAGCTCCATATGTGGACAAGCCCATAATTCTTTAAGTGAAAATGTTCTAAGAAAGAGTAAGGGATCAATTAAAGGAAAATACTTGATAAAATACAATGTAGTTGAAATTTCCGTGTTCTGGGCCAACGTAACCCCAAGAGACTGAGCAAATTGTAAAACACTAGTCATCTTTCAACAGGAGACTTAATGTGTTTTCAGAAAATATTGCCTGTGTTCTCTTGCCTGAAATCTCATTAACATTTGTCCTCCTGTAACACAGCCTGACCCCACTTGGCTCCTTGGAAACAATTCTATGCTGGAAGGGATGCACCATGCTACTTTTGCTGAAAGAATGGTTTGGCTGGTGGATGTGATTAGTTTCTTAAGCCTTTTAAAAGAAGTTTAACAGACTCTCAGTGGTGGAAGAGTTGCCGGGATAGATTGGATCATACCACAATTCCATAGGTTGAATTAAGGGTCTACTCTTCTTCGGCTTTAAGGCTTTCTGTGTTTAAATGTGGTAGTAATTTATGATTCAAGCATCAACCAGGATTTTTTTTAAAGCTATTCAGCTGTCTGATCTTTGCTATTCAAGTTTAAACCAACTGCTCGTGACTGTACTGAGGAACTTCGAAATCTGTGGGACACTTAGTCTGTGCTGGAGTATGAAAGAGATGTGCATAACAGCAGGCTACTTTTAGTAAGTTTTAGGTTTAGTTTTAAAAAGGAAACAAAACTCTACACTGATTAAACTTTGAAAGACCAATTTAGTTATGCAAAGCACGCAAACTTTCAAAACATCTGCAGTCAGAACTACTTCTGTAAAGAAGTGTTTAGTGTTAGCTTTGTTAGCTTCACAGACTTTCCCTGTTCTTTCACCATTAACTGATACAGTTGGGGTAACTGTTTCTCCTTGGTGTGAAGACAGCTAAGCACAAATTTCCACCATTTGAGGACAAAAGTGTTCTAAGGTGTACCTGACATAGCTGATGGAGAGGTAGGGAGGGAGCCCACAGAAAGAGTTGTAGGGCACGTAGCCGGGCAGTTGAAGAGCCACATGTGGGGAAGGAAATCTGAGAGGAGCAGAAGCCCACGTTGAGAGGGCTACTGAAGGGTTGGACATGGAGCCAGCTGAGGACTTCAGGCAGCTGGGGTGAAAAGGCTCAGCCAAGATGGCCATTGTGAAGGGAGAAGTGTGTGGTGGTTCAGATAATGCTCTGGAGCAGGAAGAAGGGAGCATTGGAAAGCAATAATAAGGACCTGACTAAGGTTTGACAATGACAGGATGAAGTAACATTCTTGCAAAACAGATCTGCAGATTTCCACGTGGAGTCAACTAAGGTGAAAACTTGGAGGAAGTTGAAAACATTTGTGCAGAAGCTCTGGTTTTCCAAATGCGTGCATGTGACATTCGGTCCCTGTGAATGGTCTCATCTCTGAAATAGTGTGTTTTTAAGCTCTGACAAATGCTGAGATCTGAGGGATCTTGCTGGGTGAGATTGCTCTTTGAAGAAATGTTTCCTGCCAGCATACAGGGGAGCTGCAGTTAAATTAATGAAGGCTCTATTGTGTCAGTCAGAGGAAAAGATAGGACAAAGAGCTGGGCATTGTCTAAACTTTCCTATCCAGAGCCCATTAGTCAAAACTTGTTCTCTCCATGGGGTTTAAATTAGGAGTGGAGTCACCTGTTCATGACCCCATCAGCTTTGCACAGGACTGAATTTAACTGTACTGGAAAGGCCTGTCTGTGCTGTGCATGACTGTGGGAGGGGAAAATAAGATTAGCATATTCTGAGGTTTTATTTTGAAGATGAATACTTTTTCTTTGGGGCTGGCACTGAAAGCAGAAACTGATAGTGTACAGTACATATAATGGGCAGATCCTGTCATCTCTGGAGACAATTTCCTTGTTAAAATAGGTGTTAACTCTTCAATTCTCCACTTGAATTGTGCTTTAGCAGGTAGTACAGCCTGCTGGCATGCAGGTCTGGAAGGACTTGTTCACAACTTGAGTTGTGATCCAGAGCAAATTACAGACCATAGAGACTAGCTTTTTTGTTCTGTCTTGATCAAAAGGGCAGAAATTATTTAGATGAAAGTTTATTGGTTTTTGAACGGCTAACGGGTCTCTGATTGCAGCAGCTTGGGCTTCTCTGTTCAAAGAAAATAAGAAACCAAATGACAAATGCATATTTCATGTTTCTCTGCTTTTCTGTTAATTTTCATGGTGGTGGAAAGGGTTAGACAGTTCATCTTCTGTCTACAGGTAATATCATGCTCCCCACCTTCCCCACTATCTAACATTCCCAATCCAAGAGTTGTGACCAGAGTTTAGAAACAATTATTTGGAGAATGAAATACTTTGCTAATCTCATAATATTGCAGAAAAAAAGTTCTTTTTCTTTTCCTCTTCTATCCAAGAGGGGAATCCCAGTGAGTTCTGAAGAACCAAACGTAAACTTACAGAATTTGGAGAGGCATGGGAAACTGCAGTGCTGAATTCAAAGTTTGTTGAGAGTCTCTGACATGAACCAAGAGGCAAATTTCACCTTCTTT